>NC_071406.1:15128474-15763974 GCF_017976375.1 Cuculus canorus
AGAGATAGCTGCATAGTTCATCTAAATGACAATATGAATGTTCTCTCCTTAGGCTTGTTTCTTTCTCTGTCTTGTATGTTTATTTTTTTCTGTTGTTCTTGCTTACAGCAAGTTGCTGGAAGGGAAACGATGTGAACCAATGATTACTATCTCACTAGTCTTTTAAGACTTCAGACTTTTCCCCTCTCCAGAGGCAACCTAGAAAGAAACAAATAATCAGTTTAGGGAATGTGGTAGCATGGTAAAGAGAAAAAAAGCAGCACAGGGATGAATGTTTGTCATTTTCATTCAACCTTTGTTAATAGATTGTTTAAAAGGTGAAAGGTGTTGTCTATGGGGCTGCAGTTAAATCCTGTGCTCCAGCTATTCCCAGTTGATTACTGGTTTTCTGCTATTTCTCAATGACCTGCCAGCTGTCTAAGGAATCATGCATATCTTATTTCAGATCCATCGAACTGTACTCCGATGTTTTTTTTCGTTTGAGCTGTGACTCAACAATTGCAACAGGAAGTGCAATTGAAGGGAAAAATGTGGGAAATAATTCAATGCTTCCATTCAGAGAAACAGATGCAGATATATAGAAATATTGGGATCTGCCTGTAGGGTGGTAAAGTCTCCCAGGATTGAAAGGAGCCTAGAAAGCATGCCACGAAAGAAAAGCTATGTCTCAAACATTAAAATATCACGATAGTGCTCTGTTCCTTGCAGTTTCAGAAGTCAGTACCTGGAGCATTCCTCTGGTGGTTTTAAAACTATGGCATATGAAACATTACAGGAGCTGAGGACATGGTTGAAGGGACAATCACTTCCAGAATCAGTTATAGGGAAACCTATGCTGGAAGGGACCTCTGGAGGTCTCTAGTCCAGCCTCCTCCCCACCACAGCAAAGTTTTCATCAAAATTATGGCTACTACAACCGGCTCAGGCTGCATGTTTAGCTGTAGTAGAACAATTGCATTCCACAGAACTTGCCAGGGTTAGGAAACACTGTGATGTGTATTTGACTTCAGACTTGTATTACACACGATGACACCTGGATGCAGCATATGCTGACAGTTCCTGTCAGTTCTTCAAAGAAAATCAAGTGAGTCTTTGTAAGGTCTTGTTTTGTTTTGCAGAGACAAATGGAGATGTATTTAATGTAGGCTTTTTTCTACCCTTCCACTGACAAAGAGTACTGAGCATAACAAAGGCAGGGATCCACAACAGTAGCACAGATTAGCAAATCTTCTTCCAAAAGTCAGTAACACAAGAGGACCCTCCAGAAGATGAGACAGTTGGCCCTAAAAGAGGTTCAGCAGTAATCCAGTATGCTGCAAAAACACGGCATTCTTTGGTGAGATTTTAAACACTACAAACCAAAATTGCATATTTGCATCCTGAAACCTGCAAACACATTTAGTTTGAGGAAAATTTGTATTTCATTTGCAGGGCATCTTCTTTTAATAAAGAATCAAAGATTCAGGTTATAAAACCAGACAAATTTTGGGATATTCAAAACAAGCTGAACGCTGACTGAACCCTATTATCACTTAAATAGAAAGAGCAGATTGTCTGTTTTTGAAACCTCATCCCCAAAACCAACCAGAGTGTTTAATATATCCCTCAAGTCCAATACAAGTTCACGTTCCAATGGATATATTGTACTGTCCAATTTTAAATGACCCACAGCATGAAATTCAATATTCATCTATTCTTTTATCAACTTTCTCCTTATAAATATTTTCCTCACCTGCGGCTCATTTTTAACTACTCTCTCCACACTTCTAACTATTTTTTGTTGCCTGGGAACAAAAGGCATTTGAAAACCCTCAACAGGATTTTGTACAAGGCATTAAGTACTATCACAAAAAAAAGTTACCCATTATACTGAAAAAAAAGCAGAAATCAAAACAAACACTTTCCTTTCAACCAGATGCATTGAAACAGGCAAAATGTTGAGATAGAGTGACAACATAAAAATATAAAATTGTCCATATTTTGAAAGTTCTATTTCTTTACATCCTCTCTGATCAGTTAGACTTCCTGTGAATGTTGCCCTGTAACTTAAGAAGGCAAAATAGTGGTTTACAAATATTTTTCCTAAGTTCTTGATTGATATCAGCTTATTATTCCTAGATTTGCTCATTTTTTTGGTGTTGGGTCTTTCCCTTTCTTCTGAAACATGAAAAAATCCAAGATTTAATTTGATTCACAATGACTGCATTACATGCCTGTTAGGAAGTAGTTATCATACATTGGCAAGATTATATTTACAACCCGGAAGAAAACAAAAGCAGCTCAAAGTGACAATTCAATTTAAGTGTATTGGTGTGAGGGAAAACAGGTAAATGCTTTGAAACTGAATTTGAAAGCTCACTTGCTGCTGCCTACTAGGTGACAGCTGCACAACTGCAGCAGCAGAAACAACATGCTGCAAGCCTCTGCTCACAGCTCAGGCACAACTGAAATGCTAAAGCCTGTGCAAACTTAATGCATGTGAGAATTTTTCCCTGTAGGTAGTTTCCATTTGCGATGGTGGTTCTTCAAGGCAAGACTAGACATAGACCAAGAAAACAAATACATCAAACCATGTACATCAAGGAGGAGCCAGATTGGCTTAGATTGCTAGCCCAGCATCCCTTTGTTGACAGTCACAACTGAAATTACCTCCAAAGCTGGTTAGGGGACACCAAGGCAAGAATTACCAGGCCAACTGAGAGTTCATGCCCCCCTCATCTCCCAAGAAAGGCAGGACAAGCTCTATGACAGATATGCTGTGAGTTGCTAAGCTGCTGAAGAGGGAAGACAACTAAGTTCAGATGGCCCTAAAAAAAGTAAACAATGCTGTAGACCTAAGAACACGGGACATGCAGCAAGATGTTCCTTCCTTCCATGTATTTCTAAGGGCATACTGAAACTGGGAAAAGTTCAGTGAAGAGCAGCAATGCTTAGTAAATGTATAGACAGTCCTGCAGATGAGGAAAGACCTTTGAAACAGGAGGAGTGTGGAGGAAGAGTATGGATGGGAGTTGATTATTCGTCTCTTCATGAGTACAATGATAAGCATATGTTATGTGAAACTAGTAGTTTCCCAGTTCAAAACAAGCAGAAAAAAAAGGGGGGTCATTTGCCTCGTAGGGTGTAGAAGGATTGTAGAACATGTAGCAAAAGGATGTTGTAGAAGTTAATAATTTATATATACTCAATAGTAGAGCAATTAAGTTCATAACAGAGAATCCACTGACAATTATTATTAACATGGCATTTTGGAGCACACGGGGGTAAGAGTCATATATGCTTGTGCTCTTCTTAATCTGCTCCAGTTATTTGCTCATGACCACAGGTAGAGACTGGGATAGAAGGACTATATTTTCTTTTCTTTTTTTTTTTTTAATCTGACCCACTTTATCTTTTCTTACATTCAAAGAGGGTAGCTATAATCTTCAATCCACTGGCATTCAGCTTCCTGTGAGAAAATGCCAGCGGGTCTGTACTGACCAGTACAAACCGCTGCACTGGGAAAGTCTGACAAACACTGAGATTAAATCCCCTTGCTCCACCCTAGTGAGCTCAGCCTAGAGAAAATCTGGAGAGATTTCTTCATCACCAGCAAAGCAAGTTCAGGGATTTCTTGCTGTCATGCTTTCAAGTCCTCCTGTAATCTTTGTGCTCTTTTCCAAATTACTTTTTAAAACATTGTTATAGACCCAGCCACTTAGCAAAAGGGAACACCAGAGCTGGAATGTGAAGCTGCAAATGGAATAGGAAGCATGGCTCTTACTGAGAGTTCTGGAGAAGGCTTTTTCTGTTTGGGATTTTTTTTTTTTTCAGGTTGTTGACAGCAAACATTGTCTGTAATAATTCCGTGCCTAATTTGATTTTCAAGCTGTTAGAGATCTGGTACAAGCATAGCAGGTTTTGTCAGTGCTGAAGGATCCATTTGAGAGACTAAATTAACTCTGTCTTTTCTTCAGCACTTTCCTGAACAATGCTGAAAAATACAGAGCTAAAGCAAACAAAAACAAAAACAAAAGACCCCAACGTCTGACGATGGAGAGGAAGATGAGCAATTAAATTTCTACTTTACACTGAAGACTGGGATTAGAAATCCTTGGTGTGAAGCACAAACTGAGACACTGGAAAAAAAAGTGAGACACTGGAGTTTTTTTTGCAGAACTCTTTGTTATTTGACACTCACAAGGAATTCATCTGGAACACAAATTATTAAATCGTAACTCATAATAAACCATTGCTTAGAGGAAATTAAATAAATGCACAAACCCAGGCACTTACATTTCTTCTTCTGCTGAGACTCAAATGACAAAATCTAGAACATTATAGTTAGCTATGCTTCAATAGCATAAAACAGTGATGAACTCACAGGCATTACTCAAAGAGATATATTGTACCTTTGGATAACTGAGTAAACTGAAGATATTTCATCAATGATGTCAGACGTGCTGCGCAGAAGGGCAAGCATCGTGGGAAATCCTGCCTTTTGCTGAACATTTCTGAACATTTCATTCAGGGCTGAGCTCTGCTCAGATCTTGCTAAGCAGCAAATGCTGCTATAAGGATGCTGCTATAAAGGATGCTGCAGTTACCACTACATAAACATTGCCTTACTGGTATGGTTAAAGACAAGGTGTAATGGAAGTGATTCAGCTAGTTGCAAAACCAGTCTATAATAGGTAACAAGTAGCATATCAAACCTCGGAGGGTGTATGTTGTTATCGTAATAGGTAACAAACAACTATCAAACTTTGAAGGGTGTATGTACAAGGAAAAATAAAAATAATAGCAATGTCCTGGGACTGAAAAGATCTGAGTTCAGATCCTGGTGCTTTCACAGAACTTTTGCCTGACCATGGACAAGAGGCCTTGTCACCGTGTGTCTTTCCTTTGGGTTGGAGGACCCAAGCCCAGGGCAGACTCAGGTCAGTTTTCAGGAGCCCGAGCACGGCTGGTTTTCTCTAGCATGTGCTTGCTTCACCTCTCTGTGACTCAGTTTTCCATCTTTGAAAAGGACTGAGAGTTGTTTCCACTTGCCTAACTGCTTTGCAAATCACCTTGGGGACTTTGAAAATAGTAACTCTAGCAGTTTGGAGCCTGAACTGTCGCAGTTCACAATCCTTGCTGTTCACAGTTGAGCTGAATTTCCTAGCAGGCCTTGGGTTTTGTGAGATACCTTACTCAAACACGTTTTAGTTCCTGGTTTTGTGATGGGAGCCTTGTTTCCTAAGCTGTCAGAACATACAGTGTGATGCTAAGAAAAGTTGAAGATTAAGTGGTGGAGTATTTGTTTGACATGTAGGACCACTACTTGCTATAGAACACAAAGTATTGAGTATCTTTGATATTTTCACTGAATGCATATACCTGTATTTTGCTGTATTTTGCTTCCCCCACTGCATTCCAGGAATTGTCTACAGGAAGGGGGAAGACAAGACTCTTTTTCAGACCTCTGACCTTCAGAAAGAAGTGGAAAGAGGCAAGTTGAGTCCTCGCACAGGACATAAATCAAATCTTCTGCCACAGAGGGAACACACATCGGAGTCCTCCATACACTAGAAAGGAGAGGTTGAGAGAATATCACTGTAGTGCAGATACATTTTATCAGGCAGTCTAATAAATGGCACATACAGGAAATTTAAAGTGGCTATGATTTTATTGACAGTAAACTTTATTTGCTCCTTCCTGTGTTCATTTCTGAATGGAAAGGCAAGGAAAAGTACCTGAGTATTTTGTAGCAGGAACCAAATTGTGAAAATCGCTAACTTTTTAAATACAGTCCTGACCTAGGAGTGGTTTCCTGAGGAGAAGACTTAAGAGGCAGGAGTACAATGGAGACTTGCTCTTCTGTCTTTTTTTCTTGTCTGGTGTTGCACACAGCAGGTGGGAGGGTGAAGCATCTTCCTGCCTCACCCCCAGACAGTTGCTGGCCTCAGCTCTTTACCTGTCCTGTCAACAGGAGTTACTCCACTTATTGTTCCCAAGGGTAAATCAGACTGCTCATACTGAAAAATTATATGTTGGACATTGTGTAAGAAGACTGAAATCTAGAATTTCCTGTGGATTTATTTCAGTTCATTCAAACCTGCACTGAATGCAAAAGGAAGTTTTGTAGCCTTTTTAGTTCAGGGATGTTTTAATGCATATTGAGTGCTTGGGAACCACAGAAATAGCTTGGAAAATTAATCTATTATTAAGTCAAAGGCCAATTATTAGTACATACAACAATACAAATTCAAATGCAGTCAAACATATCAGACAAAAGCAATGCACGTTTCTGAAAGTGGAAGGTGGATATGAGTGTGTAAGCAGGGTAAGTGACTAATTGCATTTGTCTGCACTGAAATGGAAGGATAAAAAGATGCAAGAGTCTACATCCTTACCATTCCCACTGTTGCATGCCAGCCAGAGGAAAATAATTCATGTGACAATTAATAATAAAAAAATCGGCTTTCTAAAAAAAAAGATTGATTTCTCCCCATTTAATTGATTTTATTTTTTTTACTTTATTTTTTACTTCCTCTCTTTGAATGAAGTGCCAGAGGCTGTAGAATATGTACTTTAATACCAAAATTACTCTGAGAATAAGTTTAATCTAACACCTCAAGGTTTTCAGAAAAGATAGTGTAAAATATGGAATATTTTTACACTTGCAAGAAAGAAATGTCTTGAGTTCCAATGGCAGAAAAAAATTTTTGAGAACTTTCTTTCTTATTTTTGTAATTTTATTTCATTTTTGAGGTGGAGTATCTTTCGTGTGTTACAGCTATCTTTGCCCTAAAGTGTAAACCACCTAAACCAATTTAAAGACTAAACAGCGCTGCAGTTTCAGCCTCAGTCACAAGGAAAACCTAAGGAATGGTGTGATGAGATGATCCCCAAATGATACCACATTTTGCCCTGCTCTCCCCAGAGTTCATTTGTTCCCACAGACAGTGAATGGGAAAGCCCATCAGTACAAAACAGAAACTGCAGCTGACAGAGTGCGAAAGCATGCACAGCGCTGAGCCCCATTTCAATGCCTTCTTTAGTTTTATGCTTCTAAGACCTTGAGCATATGTTTTCAACGCGGATGCGAGAGAGAGAGAGGCAGCTCAGCTGCCAACTTTCAAAAAACACTCGAGAATGGATTTGATGAAAAAACAAAACCAAAAATAAAAATAAACCACCTGATAAAAGCCTAACTCAGAGATTTGATAGCAGCCAGGAAAGAGCACTGCAGAGTGCTGATTGCAAAGTGATAGACAGAGGTTTCTATTTCACGCATTGTCATTCTAATCTGACAGCCTCTGTTCCACAATGTCAGGACAGATCCCTCATACAAAGAGGAATAAAAAAGGAGCAAAAGAGGAGAAATAACTACACAGCTTAACACAGAAAGGAAAGGGAGTGTTTGTTTAAGTGTTCAGCAAACTGCAGCACAGAGAATTTTCATTCACAAACTAATGCTCCTGATGGTAAAGGCAAAAACACAAGACGAAAACAGAAAGTGTTTTTGGCATAGTTTGAGGAAAAGTTCTATCTGCAGGTATAATTGTTTCAATTCCGAGAGTATAAATGTCAAGAAACTCCTAAGACTGACAGACAATGACAGTATCCTCTTGTGACTCACTCTAATCCCCTGAGACTGTTGTCTGTATCTTTTGAAGAGCTGGGGCCCTTTAGTGAAGAGGATGATGACACAATGAAGACCTTCATAGCTCTACTTTTAGGAACCTTCACGAGAATGCTTAGAATGAGAAAATTTCATTTTCATTCTGTCTGTAGAGGCACTATTGATATTGAGAACAACGCAAGAGCTGAAATCCTCCAAAGAAGTCATTGAGAGCCTCATCATGAATGGAAGAGGAAATCTGTTGAAGGAGCAGATGACACAGAGAGCTGTTGGTGACCTTAAAAATAAAATGAAGGACAAGAGATGAGGAAAGTCTTGGATCTCTGATTTTCCTCAGAACAAACAGAGAATCCAGGGAGAGGTAGAAAGGGATGTACTGCAAAGCAAAGAGCTGAGCCAGCAGAAGTAGGTAAAAAATTTACACTCTAAGCCCAGAATCTGTTCGAATGCATCCATCTGATTATCTGTAAAAAAAAGTCAAAAATTCACAACATACAAGACATCATGGAAAGGCTAAAAGGGAAAATAGTGATCTCAAAATGATAAGACATGGAAGAGAAAGAACAGATGTCAGGACAGTGGGCAGAGTAAAGGGTAAATGAAGTCCTCCTTCATTTGGGTTCTGATTTCTGCATTTTATCTCCAGCAGGAAGACACAACATTCACACGTGTCTTATTCCCTAAAAGCACCTCAGATGCTTAATTATTATAGTCTTGAAAAACACATCTTTAAACTGATAATAATTCACAAAATTTGCCAAGCACAATTTCATTTTAAGACATCCACTGAACTGGAACATAAACCCTTCATTTCCTTGGTAAAACTTTGCACCTCAGAAAGGTTTTATCTGTTGCTATGGCAGAGGCTTTACCCAAAGGAGTTACTTGTAGAACACCACAAGAAGGGGGATTTTTTCAGTTCCTTTCACATGCACATTTTCATACCCTAGACATTTTAATTTAATCATATTTCCCCTTCATTCTTCAGAGAGATTCTTTGATTGTTGAATAAGCTGCGTGTCTATATTAGCAGTATGGAAGGATCCATTCTTATCCTCTTCCCCACCATAAATCAAAATCTACTTTTAATTGTAGCATATCAGTTATTTCTCTTTGATGACATTCAAGTGCTTATTCCAAATTGAAAGAGCAATAGAGCAACTGCCATGGTATTTTCATATGTAGAGCAATGACCTTTTTAATATGATTTAATGGAAACAATGGAGTTACATTCATCAGGTTATATAGAAACTTGCTGCTTCTTTTATCAGACATTCCGCTTTCCATTCAAAATGACATTTGATAAGAGACAAAAAAATGTCAGCAGATCAGGCTTTTTTTCAACCACCTCATCTGACAAGAATTCCTCCTCTCTGTTTCTTTTTTTCAGTGCTATGTTGTTCATTCATTTGGGCCTCCTTCAATTTGCTTATTAAATATGTAAGATCTTCATTATGCAGCCAGGAGCTGAATCATGTAAGATTAACACAAAGCCCTTGTGAGAGGATTTTTTTAACATTATTAATATTAATAGTACGTGCAGCTCACTTATTTTTGTACTTTCAAAACCCAAATGTCAATAGAGCGGATAAATTGTACCTTCCTTTCTTCTCTTCTTTGTCTTCTTCAAAGAAAGGATGACATTCAGCTGAACCAAAAGCAAAAATTCACACATTTCTAGTTAAGTTCCATTTTTGCATCCCAAGTCATGGTTATAATGGACTGTCTTGCCTGGCCATTGATACAAGAGAAAGCGAAACAGAGAAGAAGCATAAGGATTTTATTCTTTGTGTTGATTTATGAAACAAATTAAATCGCGCAGGTCTCAATCAAGTAAGCGATTTCAGCAATGAACTAATGAAAGTGCTATAATAGCTAACTAGTAGGAACCTGGATTTCAACCCTTGCACAGAACTGAAGGCAAATTCAGATGCTCCTATGAGATCCAAGGCAGGCAGTAGGTCAAGGAGGAACATCTTAGACCTAGTCAGTAGGCAATATGAGGGAAGAAAGATCTGTCTTTAATTACTCTTCCTGTCAGACTGAAATGTGAAACACGCTCCTGAATTGTTGGCTTACAGGATCTTTTTTGTCAAAGAGTTAGCACACCTCATTCCTTTCTTTCCAAACTTAACTGGAGGAGGAAATATCATCTACTTGCCCTGGATACAGAGACTTAGCAGATGAAGGTTCATTCCAGAAATGGCTTCAATTCTCTGCTATGTCTGAAGTGACTCAGTTTCACATCTCAGAGAGAGTCTACAGTGAAACATTTTGACAAAAATTTTGTAATTATATCATCACTTTTTTCATCTCTACTTCTGATTTTTTGGTACTACATTTGCCTCCTGCTTGCACAAACTACAGCAGAACTGCTGTATCTGTTACTAGAAGGCAGTGGCAGACAGCAGTGAGGCTTGGCTGCACTTCACCAGCCTTAGGCTCCGTCCTTCCATAGGACACCATCCTAAAGACCATATTATTGGATTGTACTATTTGCAATATACAGACAATCCTGGTGCCCTTTTTAAAAAGAGTCCTTTGATTCCCTTCTCTTCTATTTCTATTTCTTTTACCACCAGCTCGAATACAGAACCAATTTTTAAAGAATCTTCTAAAAGCAGACATCATTCTTGAAAAAGGAGAGAGACTTGTTAATTGTCAGGCAAAACTCTGTCGCACCTCCTGTTTCATGATCAAGTAATATAAATATTTTCCTCTACACAGAGACAGCTTCAAAAGGGAAAGAGCAACTCCTAGTCTGCGACTTGTAACACCCTAGGGAGAGAAGAAATATGGAAAAGTGACAGGTAGAGACTGAAAGAATTTGAGTCTTCTGTTTATTTCAAGTTTTCTGTAAAAAAGATAAAATCATCATTACCACCTCCTTCTTCAGCTACACCTTAAAAAAAAGCAACAGTATTATTCTAATCTCTGGAGGGTTCACTCCACATTTACAAGCTATTCTGTGCAACTGCTAATAAAATCCATGAACATTCAAATTTATATTTTAAAACAACAGTCTAGCAAGAGAGAATGAAAGTTCAGCGTGATCGTGTTGGATGTATGGCACTGAAGCTGAAAAAGAATAAAAATACTTTACAGTGTTATAGACCTAACCTTAAACCTGTCAGATAGGTCAGGATGAGACAGTTTTCTTCATTCATACTGATAGCTAGTGACAGTTTGTGCATAGCTTCTACATTCAGAAATGACCACAGTGATTGTCTGTTAAGACATTTTGATTAACGCGGGACAGATAGTTCCTCCAAGTTTAATGTTATTTTTTTTTTTAAATATTGGGCTATAGATTTAAACTAAAAAATAACAAATAAGTCTAGAAAAAAATATGATACAACTGGAAGCCAGACACACTGGAATTGTAAGAAAGGAGCTTGTTCAGATTATATGTTCAGCCTCAGTTTGAATGCACCCTCAAAATTTCGAGGCACTGATCTAAAGTAAAATAGATTAAAAAATTGATTTTTCCAAACCATACACAGTGAAATGGGCCATGAAATATATAACCCATTGAGACATCAGTTGAGGTGGTTGTGGCTTAAGCTTGGAAACCTTAACAATGAGCAGCTCTCTCTTCTGTGATGACTATAAAAATTTAGGTTTTCATGTAGAAGTAAATTAATCTGTGTTCTTGGAATGACTCAAAGAAAGTGGAATCAATCACATTTATAAGCAGTTTGTGACCTTTACCCATGTCTCTGGAAGAGAAATAAAATGAAGACAATCGTACCTTGGTTTGTCTGGGTGTTTGATAGGAATCTGACTGGGAAATGATACTGATGGTGAGATAACAAGAAAACCCATTTATCACTGTGACAGGTGCTTGGTTTTATATGAGTTTAAATTACCAGTGATGGTGTAGGGTTGTCTCTCATCTCAACCTCATAACCAATGTTTAGACTCAACTAAATTTTCCATTTCATAGTAATCAACCTACATGGAGCCAAATTGTTATTCATGAATTCAAGGAGGTTAAGACTTGAGATTCATTAATGCGATGTTGTCAGCCACAGTGAGCAGGTCTGTGGTCTAGAACAGGGCAGTAATTGGTAAATCTGAATGCTAGGTGGTTAATGGCTGTTTATTAGTCTCTAATACATTCTGTGTTATTTAGTCTTACAAGATCTGACACCAGATATTTCTACTGAGTCACAACACCCTGACAGTTCACCTTTCTTGTACATCAGTGGACGTGTGCCAGAGTTTAACTGTGCTGTTGAGGAAAAGAAATATGAACCAGTACTTCTTATACCTACTGCTGTGCAATGTGATCTTCCCTGTTTGGACACCTGGGGACTTAAGGAGCAGTCTTGAACCCTGGGGCATCATTTACAGACAAGGCAGTGTCAGCTGTCTCATTTCTATGTGTCTATTGCGTAACCTGAATTTCTTTTGGCCTAAATCAGAACTAGGTGTTTATTCCTTTCTTAGGGAAATTCTACTCATTGGATTTATTTTTTTTCCTAAGGAAAAATCAAAACAAAAAGAAACAAAAACGTGCTTATGAATTCTCTGGAATTTATATTTTTTCCCATCAAGAGCAATCTCTTCTGTTTACTTCTGAAGCACAAAAATTTTACAGGCATTAATCTGTAGTAGAAATATCCCTTTTCATATCTCATTTTGATGGCAGGATAGACTGCTAACACAGAAGTACACATGATTAATATGCAGAGTATGACATGCAGCTAGGAAAAGAGGCATGTGTAAGGCTACTCTTTCCATTAATACATGTGTGCTTATCTCTACTTATTAGGTAGGCTTCTCATCATTCGGTATAGGACACCCTAACATATCTCTGAAAATGAGGTGTTTTTTTCTAATTTCCAACCAAAATTCATTTATTCATACTTTATCCTTTGTCCACTTTGCCCCTTATGTCATATCCATCCTGCAGCTTCTTTCTCCTGAGGAGTTTAGAGAGAGAAGTTACAGCCTCAAGTTTATTGGCTTAAAAAGGCAAAAAAATCTTTCATTCTCCTATATGATGTCTCCAGTTCCTTGATTGATTTCTGCAGCTGTTTCAGTTTGAATTAATTTTCTAACATACGTAAGTAGAAAATTATATAGGGAATAAAAATAAGAACTATACAGGCTTTACATAAGATTGTTAATAATTTGCTATTCCTGTTGCAAACACTTTGTCTGAGACATGGTAGAGCAACATTTCCTTTTTTCCATAGGTGTTACATTGTCATATCATGATTGACCAAAATATCTAGGCTATTTTCCTTCCCTCCTAGTGCTAGATATTGACAGTGTCCAATATTTTGTATAAGTTCTGGTGTGCATGACCTTCTGTTTCCATTAAGCCAGGACCACAAGGTCACTCAGTAAATTCTGTATAGTACCTAGATCCTTCTTCTTTATTGGCATCCTTTCTACCGTTGAAATATTAGCAAGTTTCAAAAGCATTTTTTATCATGCTACTCGTAATGACTAGTGTGATAGACAGTGTAAAGCAAGACGGAGGTTTGAGGATCTTAGCTACTTTTGTTGTATTTCTATTTCTGATGCACCTTACAGGCCTTCTACTAATTCTGTTCCTTTTCATCTTAATCAATCATTTTTCTTATAATAAAATATAACAAGCTTCACAGAAGTCTAACTAGGTTAGATCTATGGAAATTAGATTGACAGCGAGGTTTTCATGATATAATTCTATTGAGATGCTTTTCTTAAAAACTCATAGGGACATTAAAATAAAACTTAAACCAATCAGAAACTCTCTAGCTTTTATACTTTATTGCATACCCTGGATTCTCCCAAGTTTCTCAAAAGGCTGCAAGCACAATTTAGAGCCAAGTTTCTGCCAAAATTCACAACTCTATAAGACTTTGAGAAAAAAGAACCAGACCTAGACAGTTCCAATTCAATTGCCTTTCATGTGGAGTAAGGGCTGTTCAAATGCAAACCCAAGTCACAGCTCTGTGTGTGCATGTCCTGAGCCAGTGTTAATTAAAGGTCTTTCAAGGAAACTTTATAGTGTCTATCTTGCACAAAGCTCAAAAGCCTAACTATGAGAAAATTAGTTTCCATATATACTATAAACCTAACTGCTTTTTATGAAGTAAGTGTAACAGAGGTATTATGCATATAAATTAACATTCAAACCCATGATCACTTCTCTGAAATACGAACTGAGACTGAGCCTATGAAAAGACACTGAGATCTTATTGAAAGTGGGGTGGTTTTGCTCTTAAATTGCATACCATGAAATGAACAACAACAACAACAATAAAATAAACAATCCAGGCTTGATAGGTTTCATATTGTGATGCAGTGTCATGCATATTAATCACCATAATGAAACTTATCCCAAATAATTCACATGCTGTATAAACAGCTTTGTAAAGTGATGCATTTCAATTTTTGGCAGGAACACATCATTCAAATCTGTGACAATGAAAGTAAAAAACTACGTCTCTATTACCATTTTATTTAGACTGACTAGTTTTATTCTATCCAAATAATAGGTTCAATAGAATCTAAAGATGAAATCTTATGAAACAGTATGGAAATCCTTCTATTTCTCAGCAAGTAATGGACTTGAAGAAGAGTGCTAGACCATGGCAAAAAGCCCCCACACCTGATGGGTTAAGCCTCCCACACATGGTGAGGTTGCTGAGTTCTTCCAAAATTATCGCAGGAGCATCTATTCATCCACATACACTGGTGGTACAGATAATGAAAGTGACACAGTTGCTTTCATTATTAATTTCATTATATGATCTGTAACATTATTAGCAGTAAGACTGAAGTACAGAAAGCAAGCTGCTAATGTAATCAGCATAAGACAGACACTGCAAAATTGTGAATAATATGTTATTTGCATAAAAACAACCTCTTATTAAAATCACTGCCAGGGCAGAGTTCGAAGGTAGACTCAGAAGTTTTTCAGTAGAAGCCACAATTAATTGTACAAAATTTGCAGTAAGAAAGTTGTTTTTCAGAGACATTTTTGGTAGTATGTGATCCTTATTAATGAGACTCATGAGTATTATTGTTGTCATTCATATTGCAATTACTTCAAGTAGCCATAATCAAGTACCAGAATCCTGCTGAGGTGAACTCTTTACCCAAGAGTAAACCACTGTGTTTGCTCCAAAGAGAAGATGAGCTAAATTCAGTGGGACAAATGCTTAAATGGTTTGCTGAATGACAATTTATTACAATCTGTGCTTAAAGCTAGTGCTTTCTAAATGGTCTTCCTCTCCTCTCCTCTCCTCTCCTCTCCTCTCCTCTCCTCTCCTCTCCTCTCCTCTCCTCTCCTCTCCTCTCCTCTCCTCTCCTCTCCTCTCCTCTCCTCTCCTCTCCTCTCCTCTCCTCTCCTCTCCTCTCCTCTCCTCTCCTCTCCTCTCCTCTCCTCTCCTCTCCTCTCCTCTCCTCTCCTCTCCTCTCCTCTCCTCTCCTCTCCTCTCCTCTCCTCTCCTCTCCTCTCCTCTCCTCTCCTCTCCTCTCCTCTCCTCTCCTCTCCTCTCCTCTCGCTTCCCCCACTTTGCCCCACACCCCTAAGCTTTCTTTTGGGTTATAAATGCTTCTGGAAATTACCTCTTCTTATCAACTTATACACGATATTTAGAAAAATGACACCCCATGCATGGTTGGAGTTTTTAAGAACTATTATAAAATAAATAACGAAGCTACAGCATGAATTAGTTCAGTCAGGTTATTTACACAAAATGGATCCTTAAAGCAGAATGTCTGTAGAAATCAGGACTTTACCTTTTGTCTTTAACCACTTAATTCCTCTGGATCACAAGAAAGGAATGAAAACTTCGTTTTTCAGCAAAGGCTTCATTATGTGTGACAGCTTAATGTCAGCTTTCTCCGAAGCCTAAACTTCAATGATGACAAATCTGAGACTAAAGAAAACTCAACTATTCTTCTCTGCCTTGCTCCTTGGCTTCCCAGGCCCCACTGGTCCAAGTCCAGCTCTGTTGCAAGAGGAGAGAGAGAACTGTGTTCATTTAATTGCCGTGAGGCACTCATAACCAGACTTATCTTGATATCATTTGAATGTGATGAATTCTTGTAGTTATAGCAATGCAACAACATACTACCTGAGTTCTGCCAACAACTAGTTACTCCATAATCCATTCCACTCAATTATTGGTGATTGCCAAGCGAAAAGCCACCATGCACCAAGACGTATGAAAGTGTTCAGATCTTGAAGCTCTGAGAGATAGACCTAGATATCTCCATTTCCTTCCTGGCATAATTTGCTGCAACCTCCAGGTATTTGCAATGTTTCTAAACCCGTGGATTTGATCTCAGTATAAGCTCCATCTCAGTCAAGATAAATACTAATAAAGGGTCTATGTCTAATTCTACCTACATCATCATAAGTAGCTAAATTAGGGTCCTTGAGGATGTGATGACTGCCAACTGCAGTCAGAGGTGGGCTGATTTTAATAAGGGATCTCAGGCAAATGGGGCCTTTGTAATTTGCTGTAGCATTTGTTTCTCAGGGGAACTGATTCTGAACTAAACTTCAAAAAATTCATCATAGAAGTATTACCATAAAACAGGATAAGGCACATAAAATCCCTCTTCATGAAAATAAATAAAACATCAGGTTTTATCACTCTCCTCTAATTAGCATGGCAACCTTTCTATTCCTTCCTGAAACCTCCAAGGCAAATGATGTCAGCTGGTGACATGATGCAAACACTCCGGTGAAAAAGGGAAGCAGCTGGGGGGGGGGGGTGGGTGGATGAGTTACACTGCTCTTATCCCAAATCCCTGTCTGTACAGCTTAATAAAGATTTGTCATGATAAACACATGGGTGACTTTATCACCTGCATTGTGAGGAGGTTTAGATAGTTGGATCAAAACAACTCCAGGCCTTAAAATCTGTGATACTTATTCTACATCTGAATGTAATAAAGACTATCACATACTCTGAACTAACCATATAATACGGGCCTTTCCATCCACTTTCTGACTAAAAGGCCGAAGTCTATCCCCAGACCTCTTCCCTAAAACAAATTCAACAGCCTATGTTTTTCCCTGTTGAACAAAGTCTCCAGAAGATAGCCACGTAAAGTGATTCTCAACACCTTTTGCCAACAGAAAAGCTTTGGCAATTATCTCTTTGGCTCAGTTTAGGCAAGGATATAATTTAAAGATTAGTATAATAGGATTTTTTAGGTCAAATTCAATTGTATTCACAGAAATTATCCTAAACTGCTCTTGAATCCTTTGTCAAGTCAGTGGCTGGTGTATAGAGCAAACAGTCCAGCATCTATGGTCCACACCTCCAAGTAAGTCATCTCTGAAGCTTTCAGAACTTCCCTAAGCAGTAGCATATGTAGATTTCAAACCCTGATGTAGTTATATGGATCAGTGATAGCTATAGTTGTGTAGTATTCCCACACTGATAATAATATTTTGAGGAGAAGGACAGCTGGTGGCACAAGTCAGAATGCAGCTGAGGGATACAGAGCATTCACCACACAAGGCTGATCAAAGGAGATCAAAGTGCTTCTTTGTTTTCCCAGGCATTTTGTCATTGTACTGGCAACTATAGGGCAATGTCAACATGGAGATGCACTAATAAGTGAGGATTGAAGCCATATAGTAGAGGCAGACCACTGCTGACACATCCAGAGGAAGCAAACAGTGAGGATGGACTGAGACCAGATCTGGCCATGGAAGCCGACCCTACCGTCCAGCCAGTGGCAATCTGTGCAGATAAATAATAATGAATGTGCAGAATGACTGCCCCTCATTAATTTATGGCTTTGGTTGCTTGGGAACCATTATAAAAGATAAGAGATTACAATTAGTAGACAACGGATGAAGATGACAGTGGTAAGAAAAGGTAACTTCTTTCTGGATATTGTAAATGGCAAAGCACAACTTACAGTGCAAATTACTAGGAGACAAACAATGAGACTACAAAAATTTCTCCCTTTGCAATCACTGGTAACCATAGCAAATTTCTGTCTTTTTAAAAGAAGTCCAAAGAGAAAAGGTAGTGATACCTGAAAGCATAGCTGGATTAGGGGAATTATGTGCAAGCATAGCTGGATTAGGGGAATGACTGCAGCTCTATAGGGGGATGTGTCTTTAGGATATGCAAAAGATAAAATGAAGCACTACCACACCACTTCTGTACTGAAGAGGATCTAGGCTGAAAACACACAGTGGAAATTGCTGATTCATTCTGCATTTTTGCAAAAAGGCCAGAAAGCTGCAAAGATGTCACGAATTGTGCAAATAGTCAATGAATTGAGGCATTGATAACAGCAAAGAACAAAAAGAAAAAAACCTACAACACAAATAATTGATGATTCATGACTGAATCCAATACAAATTTAGTAAATGGAGGTCTTTGAGATGACATGCAAGTCTGTTTATCGTATTACAAAGGCAGTCCTGGAGAATTTAATTTCATCCATTTACCATCATGCAATATCTTAGTATAGCATCTGGGCAAATGTTTAATTTCAAATACAATATTTCAGGGTATGTTATGACTTGTTTTACAGATTAAAGAGACATAGCTTAAAATGGAACTCAATACAGGATCTGTATTTTCTTCTAGTTTGATCAGACTTGTCAGTCTGCATGAAAGGGTGCTTTTCAGAAAAAACATCAGCAAACAGTAAGTCATATTCTCATGCTGACTTTGATAGACTATTTAAGGAGCATATGTTCCTGATTGCCAAGATATTTTCTTTAAATGACCCTAAGTATTCTATGTGAATTCAGCTACCTGGTTTAGATGGTAGAAGCCTGAATACTCTTTTTTTCCTTTAGAGAAAGCACCTCTGGAACAGATTGTGACATTGGAACTTAACTCATACCCAAAGAATTCTAGTTTAGTGAAAGATATAACATCATACATGTCATATGAGCTCCTTGCTATTCTCCCATAGTGCAGACTACTGTCTGAACTGATGTAGAATTAGCAAGCCAGTTGTGCTACCAGTCTAATAAACAACAGTTTATAGCTATGACTAGCTGCAAATTCCCTGGTTGCAGAAAGGGTAACCCTAAGATCCCTGTTCTTCAAGTACTAAATGGTCAACTGTGAAGCACCATTCTCATCTTTTCACCCTAAAAGTGGAAGTCCTGAGGGTTTTTTTGTTCTTCAGATGCAGTCAATCAGAGGAGTCATTCTTCAGGCTTTTACTGCAAAGTCAGTAATGTGTGGTCCCTTCACTATTTGTATACAAAATGAGGAGTGTAACCTATGTGCGAAAGATTTTCTTTTGTGGCTGTTATAAGCAGGCTATTGTATTAACAATGGAATTTGCAGGGTACATTTAGTGATATGGACATTATTACTTTGAGGATTGATCTACAAAGGGACTTTCAAATGAAACAAGCCAAATGAGAAAACAGTTCTGTTCTTTATCCAACTAAGATGGAAAATAAAAGGGGGGGTTGGGGGGGATAGGTTTTGTAACAAAATGAATGGTGCATTCTATGCCAGCTGAATCTATTAAGTATGCACACTCTATAAATATGCCCATAAACAGATAACTTGTTTATGTAGTCAGCCCCTATTTAAATACGCCCATAAACAGATAACTTGTTAATTTAGCCAGCCTCTATTTCTACTATGAAAGACCTTTGGTGGCAGGAAGATATTGCAAACACAGTAAGAGCAGAAAGTCTCAGCACTTTTCCAGCTCCTGTGTGAAGCCTTGGAGAGGTTCAGTTTCACTGACTAAAATCTTGATAACATTTGTACACCCTTTTACACTGAAGAAAGGGAACATGCACAATACAAAATTAGTTGATGTCCCTTTCAATGTTTATATTTGCCTTGTCTTCTGTGGCAGGTTATGATCTACAGAAATAGCCCCTCTGCATTTACACTTCGTTAATTTTCATGGCTGTTTGAAACTTATGCACAACAATGTTTTCTCAGCATTTTCTTGCTGTTAATCAGAAAAAAAAGAGTGATAAGAAAGAAAATGTGAAGACTTCACCTTTGAAACCAAGTTAATTAGAAAAAAAGGAAAGAATAGTGTAGAAACAATATACAAGAAAAGTGAGAAGGGACTTTATACAAGGGCATGTAGAGCTAGAATATGGGGGGATGACTATAAATTGAAGGGGGGAAGATTTAGACTAGATATTTTGAAGAATTTCCTCACGATGAGCATGGTGAAACACTGAAACAGGTTGCCCAGGGAAGCTGTGTATGTCCCCTGCCTGGAAGTGTTCAAGGCCAGGTTGGATGGCCATAGTGCCCTAGTGGGAGGTGTCCATGACCGTGGCAGGGGGGTTGAAACTATATGATCTTCAAGGTCCCTTCCAACTCAAACCATTCTACGATTCTATGATTCTAAATTATTATTAAATTATTTTTTCCCTCTATCTTTGCTCTAAAACTAGAAAGAAGTGCCCTTGACATTTTTTTTTAGCATGGCTCTGCAATTTAAGAATAATTCTGGAACTTCCAAGTAAGACAACTTAGACAACTGTACCAGAGACCTAGAGACTGAAAGTCAATTAGGTTCAGTACACATTTACATCCAGGGATTGTAACTTAAAAAAAAACAGTCTTAGTGAGATTCCAACAGCATCAGTAAACTGCAACATCACTGCAAATGCAACAAAGAACATCCTGGCATAAAACAACAATAACTGAGAATAGGATATTCCTAGGTTTTTAGTATGATAGAAAAGCCAATTAAATAATTTGGGCAGAATAATGTAAAACATATTGAAATAGCCTCATGGATGCATGTCTAGGTGCCAATACTGTCATTTGAGGTGTGCCCAACTTTAAACATTCTGATTCTCAACAATATGCTCTCCTTTCTGCAAAATGGGTTAAGCCTCTGTTATATATGACTACTTTTTATCCATGCTCAATATAATTGCTGATCCACCATTTTCAATCAGCATTTCCAAGGATCTGAGAGAGGTTCCTATTTAATCAGTCATCAGACTCAAAAAGGCCAAAGAAGACAGTCAATAAGTACTCTGAAGGTTGGGCTAAGTTATCTTTAATTTTCCCCTGGGAGAACTGATTGTCCATACTTATACTTTGTCTTGAAATGACAGAGTGAATTGTGTAGGCTCTCCAGATGTTTGTATATAGATCTAACAATGCAGACTACATGCAGAGGTCTTCAAAGCACCAGGAGATGGGCCAGCAAAAAAAAACCATGATTAAACTCCTTCGTGGAATGAGTGATGGATTCTGTGGACCTGGCAGCTCTTGGTTGCAACCAACAAAATGTTCTGATCTCCAGTCTGTCTCAGATCTCAGCTCATGAATTCACCATCATATGAGGGCTAAATAAAACCATCTGGTTTTCAAAGACAAGATGTCTTTGTATTAATGGAAGAGAGCTACAGACCCCAACTGATTGCTTGCTGTACTAACTTGTGCTTCTCTTCATTGCTCATCACAGCTGTTTCTAAGATTCTTCACTCTATGCAAATCAAACATATTTGTGGACTCCTCAGGCTATTCGTGCACACATAACCAAACAAAACCCTGCTGCTATCACACAGAACAGCAACCATGCTTATATATTCCTCATCCCTGAAAATATCTGGTGGAACAACCTTGCCTTATATAAAATCAAAGCAAAACTACTGTTTATGTTGTTGTTTCAATATTATCAAGAACCATGTATACATCTAGTGTTGGTAGAAAAACTTAAAGGTACACAAAGTCCTTGCCAAAGGGAATGTATGCTGTCAGTACATGTGGTTATGTGTGACTATGGATAGTAATTGTATCTCTTTAATGCATTACGTGGCACTCAAATGCTGAATGTACTGAGTCTGCCAGTGTTATCAGTGCTCAAGAAGCTCTAGAAAATTCATAGACAAAACATCTTTTCAAATTAACATTTTATTTACTGAATGCTTTATGTTACCCAATTCTAGTGTTGGTGTGAGATAGTGAATGTGTACAGCTGGCAGCTAAAGTGTGCTGGCGTTGATATGTTAGCATTTTTATATGCTCAAATGGTCCTTTCCAGGTGTAAATTCATCTCACATTTATACCTGAAGGTACAGGATACTGGCTCAAGGGCTCTTCTGTGTGCTCAGCTTTCCCTTTGGCCAAAGCCATGTTGCCATCGAGAAAACACCATTTGTGAGATGCATGCACCATCAACTGCTGGGAAGAGACAGGGTGTATGTCCAGGATCAGCAGCCTGCATGAGCCTCTCTGCTGGCACCTGTTGTGTAGACATGCAATTTGAGAACGGTAATGGATTGTCAAATCAAATCTAACCCTGAATCTTTCTGGGTTTTTCGTGCTGAACTGGTTGGCCACATACACAAGCCTGGGCATCCTACCTTTTATGTGCTACTGATCCATGCAGTAATCACAGGTTTATGCCCAATGTCAGTGGAGAAAACACCTAACATGTGACTTTTAAATAAGAAGCCTGAGTTTAATTGCTTATCTCTGAGATTTTCCAGTGACATCTTTGTACCATAAGCAAAGTGTTATCAAGAATTACTAGAGGCCATACTAATGTGTAACATCTTTGCAAGGAATACAAGAAGCTAGAAAGAGTCTAGAGAAAAAAAAAAGATAGTACCTTCATTTCTGTGTTGTCTAGAAAAAGCGCACTATAGTTTTTTGGAAAGATTTGGAAGTAACACAGTGTGATTTAACACTAGAATAACTGAATGAGGCTTCTGTGAAGGACTGTCTCACCCAGCACACCTGTTTGGGTTATAACCAGCGGTAGGTCCTGGTACTAGTAGATATAATTACACAATACGTTCATGTTGCAGAACAAATAATAATGATGAAAAAACTGAAAATACATCACTGTTCCAGGGACTGGAAAAAAAAAGAAGTGGCAGAATGGTTCAGAGCAAGATTATAAAGAGGCAAGGATTTCAAGGTCGGTCACAGCAATGTTGTTCCTAAGAAAATGGGTTTAAAAAATTCACTTCTAAAAATGGAATACATTTTACCCTGGAATTTATCTTTCAGTAGAGTCAAAAGGATCATCCTGCAAGGTCAGCATTTCTTCTTAATATATCTGGAGTCAATAAAAGGCAGTAACTATGGTATTTTGAAATCCTCATGTTATTAATTTGTTTATGTCATACATTTTATTTTAATTTGGTTGCTTGGTCTGTGATAGATATCAACTTCTCTCATGTACAAAATGCTCTCCTAAAGATTCTTCTAGTGACTCAGTGACAAGTCTCAGAGCACTATGAATAGGATGGAATTTATTACGTAGTGCTCAGCGCTAACCATACCCAGAGGGTGATGGAAATTGCTCCTTTTCAAACTGTCACAAGTAGGATCCCCCAGGGAATGATATCAGGTCCAGTGCTCTTTGGAATCTTCATAAATGGCCTGAATGATGCAATGAACTGTACCCTGATGAAATTTGCTGATAATACAAAGCTAAGTGGTGAAGTGTATGCTTCAGAAGGGAGAATCACCCTGCAGGAAGACCTGAATGGGCTGTAAGAGTAAGCTAACATGAAACTTTTAGTTCAGCAAGGACAAGTGTATCCTCTTGCACCTGGGAAAACATAATACAAGAGTGAAGAGCAGACTGGGATCTAATTGGCTAGAGGTACTTATGGACAATAAGCAAAGAGTGCAGTCCTGCAGCAAAGAAAGACTACTACTCAGTGCTTGTCAGGCAACACCTGGAATACTGTGTTCAGTTTTGTTTCCTGCTAAAAAAAAAGATACGAACAGGCTGGAGAGGGTACAGAGAAGGGCCACAAAGATGATCAAAGGAGTGGGAAGACTGCCATATGTGGAAAGGCTAAGAGAACAGGATTTGTTCAGCCTGAAAAAAAGAAGGCTGAGGGAAGACCTTACCACCATGTTCTAGTATTTAATGGGTGGCTATAAAAAAGATGGAGACACCCTTTTTAAAAAGAGTCACAAGGTGAAGATGAGGAGTAATGGGTACAAGATACCCCTGTGGAGATTCTGCTTGGACACAAGAGGAAAATTTTTCACAATGAGAACAATCAGCTATCGAAATAATCTCCCCAGGGAAGCAGTGGATTCCCCAATACTAGAGACTTTTAAGACTGAGCTGGACAGAGTCCTGGGCCATCTTGTCTAGACCATGCTTTTGCTGGGAAAGGTTGGACAAGATGATCCTTGAAGTCCCTTCCAACCTGGTATTGTATGATTCTATGGTTCAATAAAAAGAGCATAAGTGATACCTTTCTGTGAAAAAGTACGTAGAGTGAAGGAAGTTTTCAGTGCACTACTTCTCAAGAGAGATTACCTACCTGACTATATTTTGGCTCATTTTTCTTTGGTAGTTCTCTGCTGTTGAGTTGCCAGGTTTAGTAAATACAGCGTAAGGGTGTGTCACTACTGGGCTAGATTCCTAGTAGCTGTTTACTGATACTTTATATGTTAATAGAGCCAAACTGTGATGTAAAGTAGCAATTCAGATTAACCATTTTTAAAGACCGAGATGTCAGCTGATAATTTCCTCCAGCACTTTACAAATAATAAGAGAGATGAGTTTGACTAGTTTACTTATTATTGGTTTTGAATTTGTGCTTTGGAGGATCTGAGACAACTGTTGTCTGCATTTCTATAGCAAGATTATGATTCTGATTTGACCTAGTTTTCAAAAGTCTCCAATTTCCAGGGATTAAGAAATCACCATATCTCCGGATTAATTGCTCCAACAATCAAAATACCCTGTGTTTGAAATGGGCATTCGATCCTTGTTATAAAACAGCCTTCAACTTCCTTCCATCAACTACTGTTTTCTGATATGAAACAACAATCTACTTTCAGAAATCTTCTCACTTTGTCAATCTTGACCTTATCCAAATAATAACCTAATCCCTTCTAAGTCTAAAACCTCAAAACAGCTGCACTCTCCTGATTCTCCTGCTCATATCAGGTCTGCTGTACATAGAAATGTTTTTGCAGGAAATTTTCTAAGCTTTCCTGCATTACTGGAACTCTCCCTGCCCCCAGAAGTCTCATCCCTCTTCAATAATAATGAAACATGCACCAAAACCTTTTTAGTCAGCACAGACCCACTCAGACTTTGAAACTACAAACACATTAGTTAGATATCAGATCACACCCATAGAGAGTTTGTTTCCTAACAGTTAGTAATATGTTTCTGAACCAATACTTGACGATATGTATGCTGCCCTCTGAAGAGTTATAACATTAATACATTGAAATGGAAACATGGCTGCTTCTTCATCTTTGTCCCTTTGGTATTCCTCTTTCATTGTTTTAAGTGAAAACTAGTTGCTCCCATGCACATTATGTAGTAAATTCTTTGATATCTGTACTAAATTAAGACCTAGTAGCACATCTGTAAACATAATCCTATTTCCAAACACAGTTCATTAGACTTCACTTAGCAGTGAGCCATGGCTGGGCACTCTACTCTGAGACCAGACCCCACATTTTCAAGGTGGCATCATATGGTGATCTCAGCTGAGATCCTGGGAATCCTCTGGGAATTACCTTCTATGAGGAAAAAAGAAGTCCCAACCAAAAGAGGAATTATAGGATGTGAATTTGTCTTCATCCACAGGTTTTAATTTGATGGCAATTTAAATCACATATGCAAAAGGAAACGATAAAAAAAAATGTGTTCAAAACATAGGAATGCTTGATTTGATGTTAAACATTTACTATCAGAGTAGTCTTGTTCATTATCAGTGTTTAATCTTCTTACAGAAGCACTTAGTGATGTAATTCTTTGCCAGAAGTTAAGATGACATGATTTGCTGAAAAAGTTAAGTTTAAACACATGCTTAACTGACTTGTCAATTAGGGTATAATTTCAGGTCAATAAAGACCCTAAATTTACATAACTTATTATTAGTTTTGAATTTGTGCTTTGGAGGATCTGAGATAACCATTGCCTACGTAAAGCACTAAAAACATGAATTCAGAATAATAAATCATATGCATGATAAATTGAAAATATCTAGCACTAACGTACTGGACAAAAGTAATTAATTTTGTTATCTTGTTTCTGTGATAATTTTATGCATTAAACACAGCCTATTCTAGTTAGGAATTAGATACCATAATATTTTTTGAGCTCACAAAAAGCAAGGGTTAGAGAAAAATATGCATGTTGGCTGATAATAGCTTCAATAGCACAATTTTTTTTTTCCTTAAAGAAGATTAATCTTACTTTGTCTAGTGCTTAGTAGCCAAAGACAATAATGTGTATGAAATTAAATGGGAAATACTTTGGAATTTTAAAAGAAAAATTGTTTTGGAATAAAGTTATAAAAATAAGGTCAAATGCCTATGCTGAAGAGCAATAAACCTAAATACAGAACCGACAAGCAAGTAAGCTCAGTAAGACAAGGATCATGAAATTGCTTTCACAAAATTACTATTTTTGCAAATTTTCAGGGTAGCTAGAAAGGAGATTTGAGATTTGTGTATGGATTAATGAAAAAAGGAAAACAGGTGAAGATTATTTTGAGTTGACGATGATGGAGATCGCCTGTAATACACAAGCGGTCATGAAGTGGTCTATATCAGATGAACATGAGAATAATAAATGAAAACTGTTTAAAATTAAGGACATTGGTAGGTGATATTAATGCTCAAGAGAACACTATGTTGCAAGTCAACAGATATAACTAGTTTCATTTTAGAGGATAAGAGAGGTAACGTAAGAGAAGGACTGGGTCTATCCAAGTTTCCACTGACAGATGTCTATTTATCTTTTTTAGATCCTGTATATCCCTTGGCAATCTCTTGCTGTTCCCCGATTCCCATTACTAGAAAGCTTTTCTGAGTGTCTAACTTGCACATACCTTAATTCAGTACAAGTCCACAGCTTCCCAATCTGTCCTCAGAAATTAGTTTATTCTCCATGCCTTTTCAGTGACCTTTTTCATATTTCTGAGGAACACCACAGCAACTTCCCATGCTTTCCCTGAATTGAAAACCTCAATTTTCTTTAATCTTTCCTTGTTTTATGGTGTTGGCCACTGAATTCTCCTCACCACACACCTATTTATGGGTGGATGGCTTAGAAAAAGAAAAAAGTATTATCCCTAGAACTGTTACACTGAGATATTACAATGCTTTGCTTCTGAGTTTCAAGGTGGGAACAAGTCAGATTTGAATGGGAAAGAGATCTGGGCACTTTAGGAGTGCCAGGCATGTTTTAGAACTTTCCTAAGCAAGTTTAAGTTTTGCAGAGTGTTTGCTGTTCCCTCTTCATTGCTCACTCCAGATGACTCAACATCTACAGAATTTATTAATATATTTAATTGATTTTTGAGGAGCTTTCAGAATACTTCCTCCACTCACTCACCCAGTAGGCAGCTGATGGTTGTTGTGAGAGATTAGGGAAGAAGTACTAATGAAACTTTTCTATTTCTAGAGTCCTTTCATTCTAGGTGAAAGAATTAGTCACTGTGCTTTCAAAGGATGAAGACTTTTTTTGATATATTGGCCATTTATACAAACTAATCTTCCCATTAAAATCACCTCAAACTGCACTATTTATCTCATCTACATAATTCTTTTATGTATTATAGAATCATAGAATCATAGAATCATAGAATGGTTTGGGTTGGAAGGGACCTTAAAGATCATCCAGTTCCAACCCCCCTGCCATAGGCAGGGACACTCCCACTAGATCAGGCTGCCCAAGGCCCCATCCAACCTGGCCTTGAACACCTCCAGGGAAGGGGCATCCACAACTTCCCTGTGCAACCTGTACCAGTGTCTCGCCACTCTCATAGCGAAGAAATTCTTCCTAATATCTAGTCTAAATCTGCCCCTCTCCAGTTTGTACATTCATTGCAAAACTGTGAGAAAACTCTTTGACCTATATACAGGAAATACATGAACCTGTTGGAATGAGTCCAGGGGAGAGCCACAAAATGATCAGAGGGGTGGAACATCTCTCCTGTGAGAAAACATTGAGAGAGTTGTTCAGCCTGGAGGAGAGAAAGCTCTATGGAGACTATATTGTGGCTTTCCAGTACTTAAAGGGGCCTTATAAGAAAGATGGGGACAGATGTTTCAGCAGGGCCTGTTGTGATAGGACAAAGGGATAATGGTTTTAAACCACAAGAGGGTGAATTTAGACTGGCTATAAGGAAGACTTTTTTTACAATGAGGAGGACAAAATGCTAGAACAGGTTGCCTAGAGAGGTGTTAGATGTCCCATCCCTGGAAGAGTTTAAGGTCAGGTTGTACAGGGCTCTGAGCAACCTGATCTGGTTGAAGGTATCCTTGCTCGTTGCAGGGGAGTTGAGACTAGAGGGCTTTTAAAGGTTCCTTCCAACTCAAACTATTCTATGATTCTAAATGTAAATACAGAGTAATGTATCATTCCAAATAATGTAGTGATATGGAACACACATATCCAGAACTGGTTCATATTTGGCTATGCATGATAACTGTAGATCAGATACAGTGTGTGAAAAGCAGAAAAAAGAAAGCTCCAAAAGTTCAATCACCTTTTTTCAGGGAGAAAAATTCCAGAGGCATTTTTCCTTGTAGGGATGAGTAGATATTTCCTATTTTCACATAAGATTTTTTTTTTTAACAGTCCAGTCCAACTTATAATGACACTAGTGGTGATTTTTCTACCTGCATCTGTGGGACCTGAATGCTCATTTCACCCTTAATCCGCTTGAACATATACAGCATAATTCCAAGTAAGCTCTTCAGTTCTTCTAAATGTGACTCCAAACCAAATTTTGGGCCTGACAAAGGGCTTTTAGAAGTCAGAGTACCAGTAAGTACTCGGTGATGCAGTTATTTGTGAAGAGAGTGTCAGACAGCTGGTAACCTGTGTTTGACCTGTCTTGGTGAAAGAAAATGCAATGTCAAATAGAATCTGGAATGAGCATCTTATTGCTTATATATTCTGCCTTTAGACACACAGGATTCCAGACACAGAATATAATGATCGGCTAAAAGCAAATCTTTCTTATTTCACTTCAAGCATAATTTCATCTGGTTTTGGTTTGCTTTTGGGGTTTTTTTGGGTTTTTTTTCTGTTTTTATTTTTAAGTCACAGCTAGTCATTCCCATGACACTGTTGCTAAAAGAAGTAATTGAGTAATTGATTTTGGTCATCTTTAGAAACTTCTCATGCTTTTGTAACCGATGTCAATATAATAACCCACAAATCAGCAAAAGATCAATCTTTGCACAGGGAAGCCTCTTCCCTCTCTGCTACCCACTGAGATGGCAGCTGAATGGTGATCAAAGATGCAAATGTACACTAGATACTGTGATTACTACAGGAACAAAAAGAAAAATCTGTAGATAAAGGGTAGGTAACGTGATGGTCAAGTATGAACAGGAGAGATGTTTTCTGAGCCGAAATAAATTATTTCAAAGTAGCAAAAAGTACCATTCCTTTCATTTCTGTCATTTGTAACTAAGAATGACCAATTATTCTGCTTTTGAAAGATTGAGTTTCAAGAAAATACACAATTCTGTAACAGTGGTTTCCAACCCATGGATTTCTAAGGTTTTAAGCCTCAATATTAGCAGTGTTTGCAAAGAGGGAGGAAAAGCACGCTTCGTTTGAGTAGCTAGGGAAACCGAGGTATGTAGTAACACGCTGTTTGGTGACAGGTATTGGAATGGTCTTCCACTTTGCTCTGCCATATTTTACCCTACCACTCCCCAAATTATATCTACATTGTTATTTTTGTGACACAGGAATATATTTTCAGCTGAATTATAGCTGTGTGATAAAATGATCACATTTTCTCACGAACAAGCAAACTCAGAAATCTACAAACTTTTTGTTGGAAAGCTAGTGAGATGCTGAATTAAAAAAAAAACAAAACCAAAAATCAAAATGGGAACCATAAAGAAACCACCTTTTTGTTTGATATGTCCCCTGCCTAAGTGCTAGTTTGGCAAAACTCAGATATACAAATAGAAATTATTTTTCCAGTACGTAGTGGAGTCAAAATAACAGGAGAGAGGCCAGGATAACAATCACAAACAAACATTTTCCTCTCTAAAGCACAAATGATTCAACAAACAAGGCATCATTCTTCTCATTTTGCAGAGTTACAAGGCAGTTTAATCAAAAAGAGTTAAAAAAAAAAAAACAACTCAGTACCTAGAAACATATCCACTTGCAGTTGCAACTATATTGACTTTGTAACTAAGGAAAACTATGAAACTATTGTCATACCAAATCAAAAACATCAGATGCCCTGGGATAAGTCAAGCATTGAGTGCATGAGAGGTTGGAATTGGTAATGGAGAGCTTTAAATACAAACAATAATGGAATAGATTTGCTGCTGTGAAATTGTCTTTCTGATTCCTGTGTTAAATGCTGACTGAAGTCTAATGTGAGAACAGATGCTGGATAAGAGGGCACGTGGTCAGTCACAGAGATCGGTAAATAGATGAAGGCTGTGGAGGGTTTTGGAAAGGGCATGAAATATTGCACAACTCATAGGAAGATGCAGGGCTGATAAAACACACTGCTGACTTGCTTGATGGGTTTACAGTTTACCCAGGTTGGCATACTGTTATTTTAATGTAATCTCTTTTGAAAAGAGGTTTATTTTTTTGGTTTTTGTTTTTTGGTTTTTTTTTTCAGAAAAGGTAGTATATTTTAGTATAGTTGTTTATGTATGTTAATACCACATGAAGTCATTCAAATTGTACCACATCACTGTAGCCCCACATTCGTTATTGCGTTAGTGTGGCAGAGGTGTTCTACAATAAGCAATAGCATTTTTTCGTGCATATCACTGTAATGATTATACTGATTGGATGAAACAGTCCACAAATCTCAAGTCCAAGCACATCAAATTATCCAGCTCTGTTTTCTTTGATACAGATCTGGACTAGAATGAGTCAGCTTTTAGATTTTAAAGGGTACCACAGACCTGTAGAGCTCAAGTTCTTCTGAGCTCTCTTGAAATTTACTCCAAATGTCAGATTTAAATCTGCTATATAATAAAGCCTTGAAGTTGGAAGGTTTAGAAAGTAAAAGGTTTACAGAGAATGCAAGGGCTTTTTTTTTTTTTTTAAAGTAAATCAATACTCTGAATTCAACATCTTTTACAGAGATATAAACGCAATGGATTAACTAAAGAAGTTTCTTCTTGACAGTTCTTCAGTTTAAAAAGTCACAAAGTTGAAAACATTTTCAGTAATGGAATATAATATTGTTTTAGAATCCCCAATTTATATGAATACTATGAATTTGTTTTTTTTTTCTACACTTGAATAAAGACTGACATTTTCTCTGCACATACAGACCTCTATGATATTATTTGATTGTGGAATAAATTTTTTCTTTTGGGAAAAAGTATTTGTAACCAGTTCTGTCAGTTCTTAAAAATATATTTTTAATAAAAATAAACAGATCTGAAAACACTGGAATCTAAATATGCTGGGCAAACACATTCTGTAAAAAAATACTCTGTCACCAGGGACGTTTTGCCACAAAAATGTTTAATCACAGCTTTTTGATCAGTACTTTTATTGTTTAATATTTCACTCATAGAATCCTTTGTTTCCTTATCTGTTATTTCTAACACTTTTTGAGTTTCTACTTACACAATTAAAAGAACTGTAATGGAAAAAATCCCTGCTCATCTGCAATTTGGATACGCCGAAGAAAGCAGGATGCAACCAGCAAGCTCACTTCTCCCTGTTTATGAATATGGCATAGACAGCCTCCAAACACTTTGTAATGAGAAAATTTACAGCAAAAAGTATCAGTAATTTGGGAGGCAAATGGCATGGAATATTTAGCTGGTGCAAGAATATAGCCTTCGCCTCTTTACCTTTCCTCTTCCAACATACTCCTCCCTGAAGGTCTCTACTATAACATCAGTCATAGAAAATGCGTTGCAAGTGATAGAAAATTTTTATGAACACCTAATAGTTTCTACTGACTGGGAATAGCCAACAGGACCAAGGTTTGTCAGAAGTTTAGATAACAATTACAAGAAGCTGATTAACTACTTGGCTAGTTTCCTGCCATTAGTCCAGCTGCCTTCCTATGCTAACTTTATTCCTTGGATGCAAGCTTCATCACCTCTCCAAAGAGTGAACATTTCCTAGACTAGGGAAATCTACAGCTGAAGAGGTCTAAAGATGCAACTGACATTCTGGCAGGGAGCAAACAGGAAATGAATCTCAATTTTGTCTTTCAGAGTAGAATTTTTCTTGGGACTTTTATATTAAAATGCATTTTTAAAAAAATGTTACTCAAATTTGAGATTTTTTTTCTCTGTTCTCACTGCCAAAAATGTCTAACATTTTGGATGCATTTTTTATTTCTCAGCTCTTCTAAAACTCTAAGGAAATTAGTTTGAACTTGGCTTATGTGAGAGGAACAGCTGTATAGTTAACATCCTCTAGATTTAACTGTATTTGGAAGATGAGTCAGAATTATGGTATTTATGGCCATAGGATGTATTTCCCAAAGAAATAACAGTAGATGTGTCTCAGGTATTATCCTTATATATTGGTATTTTCTTATCAGCTCCAGTAATAACATTTTCCCCCATCATCTACCATACTATTTACCATCAGGGAATCATGCAGTAGTTAGACAGCTACCAAACTTGGAGAATAGGGCAGAATCCAGTAACAAATTTCTGTAACAAATTAATCCCAAGAAGGCAGCAGAACCACTGTTTCACATAAAACAGCTTCATGTGAAAAATAGAGAGGAGAGCAGATCAAATCTTAAAGCTAATTGTGGTTATGGATTTGTCCAACATGTAAAGTCCTCCTTCTATCCACAGTACTTTCAGTTTTATCAGTGTTGTCTCACCCCTGAAATGAGTTTCAGAATAGTATTTGAGTTCAGTATTATTTCTGTTTGTTCATACTTGTAAAAGTCTTAAGAGCCTATCAGGGCATTGATAAATAAAATTTCCACATTAGAGTTAAAATTTCCATACATATTAAATGTTCTTTTCCACCTTTTAGTAGCTAAATACAGAAGTCAAGATATGTGACTTTTTATTACCATATTCAGTCTAAATGTTCTATGTTTATTTATATCCTGGAGTTCTGGAGAAGACAGATATAACAACCTGAACCTCACAGGCTTATTTGATGCAGTCGTACAAGCTATAAATCATAAAGCTTGTACTGAAGATTGACTGCTTGTCAAGAGCAGTGACTTAGAAACAAAGGCAGAAGAAAGCCAAACCAAAATGAAATGTATAGAAAGAGTTTTGAAGTCTAAAATTATGTGCTTTTTTGTTATAAAAGAAAGATAGAGGTGGGCTCATTAGAACAAAAGATGAAGGCTGCTACAAAAATGAGGGCTGAAATCAGAAGTCATAGTATAACAAAGACATATTTTTTTGCCACAGTTTAATTTCCCCCTGGTATTTATACACAGTTATTTGAAAAAGTGGCTAATTTTTAAGATTCCCTCAGGTTAAAAACCATCATTTAATAAGAAACAGTATATATGAAAAAGCAATTTTTTCCAATAAAAAGAAAATAGTAATCACATGCATCTGGAATAATAATGGTTAATTGATAGTTCTTACTTCTTTCTTTAATGAGTACTGATTTTTTTTAATAAAATGTGAGACATCTATCATTCAATGGGGTTTCTTTCTTTTTCCAAACAGAGAGGCCAGCGTAGAATTTCTGGCTTTTATAAGTCATACTTTGAAATATTTGATATTTTAAGCCCACAACCTTGAAACCGTGGACTTCTGCTTTTATATTCCTGTTCTTGCCTTTTCATTCCTTTTAATAGATCTTATTCTTCGTGACTTCGGAGAAAATACAGGGAGTCTGACTTAAGTACAAATTGAATACTTTTAAATTATATTAAAAAAAAAAATCCATAAAAATCAAAGTAGACTTTTATTGCTATTAAAGGAACTCTTACGTTTCTCTAGTTTCTCATAATCTCTTGGGATCTGAGAACTTTTACAGGCTACTCTTTAATACATTTTTTTTGAAGAAGCCTCAATATATGTAATAGCACGCAGCTGACACCTACTATGATATAATATCAATATCTTGAATAATATTTAGCTTAGCTGAGTTTTCAGTCAGCAGAATAGCTGCGGTAGAGGGAAACAAGAAAGACCTGTCATTTCCAAGTGACTGCACTAAATAATGCTCCCTGTTCACAGAGTAGGCAGTTTAAAAGCTTTCTGCCAGTGGTAGGAGGGTATGCAATTTGCCGATACAAAATAATGCATTTGAATTGCCCACTAAGCCCGTTCTGGAGGGGAGCTGCCAATCCAGTGCTGTCACAATGTGCTCAGGTGGTCTTTCTATCTGGCAGACACCCGGCGCAAACCATACGTCAAGTGCTGACCTCAACTTTTTTGTGCTTTTGCAGGAGTCTTGTCCAAGCTGTTTGTGGAAAGAAGGTGCAGGAATTAAGCCTCGAGCAATGTTTCTGCACATGGTGAGTAGAGATCAGTGTCCATTGCCAAAAGTAGGGCAAAAAATCTCATCTCTGGACCTCAGGGTAAAGATTCGTCCTAGACTGAGCAAAGGACACTCAAGGGTCATGAGAAACACCTAAACCAGAGGTGGTCTTCTTTGGGGTCAAGTCTGACTTTCTGCCTACCCAGTGAGAAATGGACACAGGCTGATGTTTTATTCTCTTCGCTCTTTTAAAGGTGAATATTTTTATTTGCCCCCCCCCAGTTTAGTCACGACAAACTGCTTTATCTTTTTTTTAATGTATACTTTTTTATTTCTTAAACTACTTAATTTTTATGCTTTTTAAAATATTATTTACTAGCAGACAGATGAAAAAAAATTTAATGCATGAACCCTACAGATTATTAAGACTTCAAAGCAGGATTAGAGTGCACTTGTGTGTTACATTAATAAAAACCACTCTTTGATACCTGTCAGATATATAAAGATTACTAAGGATCTTCCCACCTACTCGCCTTAACATGTCCTTCAGAACCTGGAATTATTGTGACATGCTTCTATCATCTTTTCTTCTTGATTCTCTTAGATTCAACTCTTATAGCCCTTCTTTACAAAACCTTAATGGTTCAGCCCTTGAAATCACTGCATGCTGCCAAAGAAAGGTAAGGTGGGAAGGAATTAAATCTCATTACTATGCAAAGCACTGAATGGCAAAATATTTTTTAAAAATCTACGCTTAATATTATCACAAATTTACTCAGAATCACTTGAAACTGATTTAAGTGAGCGATGTCACAAACTGAAATGTCATTTGTCACAAGTTAATGCCATGCAATTTCTAGGGAAAACAAATTTAATAAATAGCTTGATTAAAAGGATTTATCAACAAGTAAATAAATGAAGTCAAATAAATCAATTACGTTTTATATGTGGCCAGACAGATTTCTCTAGGGAAAGAAGGAGTATCAGCCACATGGAGAGTAAAAATGGGGCAGAGATATTCTGTGATTGCCAGCCCTGTTTCCAAGCTGGCTTTCAGGCCAAGAGATTGAAGAGAAGCATCATAATAAGCTCAAGTCATGAATCACACCATATTTGATGCCAGTCAACACAAAACACCTACTATTTTCAGCCTTTTCAAGGGGAGCTTCCTCCAAGCAAAGAAAGAGTAATAGGTACAGCAGAACAGTATAATTTATTCTCTATATCTACTTTTTTCAGAATAAACCTACACTTCAGATATCTGCAAAACCGGCCAACAACTGTCATGGGAGCCATATTAGCAACATCCCAAGTGGAAAGAGCCAACAAGGGAGTTCCAGAGCCTGCTTTCCCTTGCAGCCAAACAAATAATAATGAAATATTCTGAGGGGCATGGAATACATCTGAGAATCAGGTTGTTTGAGGACAAATAGTCTTCTGAATCTTTTGGCTTCTACAGAACTTCTATTTTTTTTTTAAAGATATGCACTTTTACAGAACACTTTTCACTTCTAAAGATTTCTGTAAAGAAAAATGATGAAAAAAAATCACGGAAATGTCAACAAAAAACAAATTCTTTTTTTCTTTTGCTTCTTTCTAGGGAATTAAAAATAGTCACCCAGTTTTAACTGCAAGCTGGACTCCTTTTATTTCTGTTCTGAAGAACTCAAGGTGCTTGTGTCTGTGTTAAAAATTGCCATGAACGGGTCTGATCAAGTGCTTGCAGTAGCAAGCATCAAAATTTCAGCCGCCTCGACTGGTATTAAATGGCAAAGCTCTTATCACAGCAATGGAATTAGTGGGTTTAAGCTATTTCTGCAGAAGTTGCTGTGTGCATCCGCACTGAGAAGGTATCTGCCTGCGTCACTTCCACGGAACAGAATTCAGTGAATTCCGAATAGTGTGTCTGATAAATTTAACCTTTTACTTTTGATCATGTCTGGGAAGAGTAGAATTTCTCAAACATATTCATTATTCAGAATTCTATGCTGATTTCTTTGCTTCAAATATTAAGCCTATAGATTATTATGAACTATTTGAGCTATTGTTCTGTTCAAAGGAATTGCATGGTGCTGTTTCCACAGTCTTTTTGATGAAATACTAGCTTAAAATCCTGTTTCCAATGCATGGCTTTGAAATTTCCTTTCTGTGATTGTTCATGCTGATGACACTTGATTGGTGTGACATTAATAGAAGGTGAAGTTCCCATTGATTGTAGCAGGCTACTGCATCGTTTTAGTCCCTAAGTACATAAGGCAGATTTTGTTTGTAGAAGAAAGAGAAAGATATATGGCCCCTTTCCTAAAGGATTGACAATCAAGGAATCATATTTTGTCCTATGTTGAGCTTATATCACTGTGGGACAATGGACTGACCCAACTTGTCAAGGCCGATCTTGCAAGAGGGGACTGTTCTGGTTCGGGCTAAGGCAGAACATATTCTTTGAATTTTCAGGTAATATTCTTTCAAAACTTCAGCTGTTGAAGCTTATCAACAGTTTTCAGAGAGTGGCTGCCTCTAGAACTGATAAGCCTGATAGACAGTTATCACAAAGGCAATGGGCTCCTGGTGTTCAGAGAGGTCATTGCACACATCTATTACTATGTAAATCAAGACCATCCTAGAGAAGGTGGTAAATTGGGGGGATGCACCTGCTGAGAGAAGCTGACAGGACAGGTGACCCAAACCTCACCAATGAAGTATTCCATGCCATTCCTAAAGAAGTTATATAGATCCAGCAAATTATCTTTCTATTTTCCTCTTCTATTTTCCTCTTAAACTTCATGCTTCAATGTCCCTAATTATTCTCATGCTGAATAACTTTGAGAAAATGGTGATCTGTTCACCAGAAGTCCACAAATACAATGGGAAAAAAAAGTTTTATTTTGAAAAAAAGAAATGTGTTATACTTTGTACCCAGGCCTGCAAGACAGTCAATACTAAATACAGCATATAATATCCCAGCTTCTGTGGAACAATAAGAAAATGAGGGGAAAACTGTATTTAACCATATTTATATTCACAGTCTCCTACAAACTGGCAGAAATAATCACCTAAGATCAAGAGAGAAGGCACAGATATCATAGCCTTTTTTTTATCTTGCTCCAGGTAGGATAAATAGTAGGCGCTGAACACAGCTTAAGCAGACAAAATTTTAGTGCTGCAGACAACGAACTACAACTTAATCTTAGACACACTTTTGTGAACTCTGGTGTGCTGGAGAGCAAGTGCTTGAAGTATATGCAACAGCTTTCTGTTGGGAAAAAATCCATACACTTCACATACAGTTCCACACTTCTCCGTTAACCCATGAGTAACTGTACATGACTATAAGACTCTCATAGATTTGCAATAGCTTAAATGTTCTAAATGGTCTGCTTTTGGGCATGTATGGGATTGTATTAATATTTTAAACAACACAGGAAAGTGTAAAGCAGACTTGTACGTATCTCCTTTATAACAGAGGACTTCTGGGATAGAGAGATCGTTCTTGCAGGGGATAGCAGTGTCTACAGGACTGATTTTCCAGTATACAGCTGTTCTTTGAAACGATTTTGGAGCTTAAAAATAGCAAGATAGTTCCCATTATCTTTCCCTTCTTTTGTCCAGCAGCTCTTTGACTGGAAAGCTCACCAGTACACAAGAAAACAAGAATAAGGGAACAGTTTCAATAGTCAAGACAAAAGCCTAGTAACCAGTCTCTGGTGATGACCAAAAGGAGATGTTTAGTGAAGTACATAAAACTAGAACAAGAACATTTCTTAGCCTCGAGCCATTTTCCGCTCAGAGATTTTCTGGAAACAATTTCTTTCGAACCTCACTCTGCAAGAAAACATCTCTAACTCTAGAAACAATAAGAAATTATGTTGATAATGAAAACTAATGAAACTAATGTAGTTCAAAGCTTTCAGTTTTGAACATCAGATGTGGTCTGTTACAGTGATGTACATAAATAAGTGGTCTGGTTTCCAAGGCCTCCATTGGAATATCCACTGGAACCCAAAGCAAACCGCTAGTGGGTGACAGCTCCAGAAAAAAAAAATCATAAATGAACAAACCAGTCTTAAACTCCTAATATATGACTTCAATTGGGTCTACCTAAGTATCTGGAAAGCTATGGTCTACCTAGTGGAGCCATGCATCAGAGAGCAGCTGAGAAACTTGCTCCTTCTAATCTGAATATTCATCCATAAAACAATGACTTTGCTACTTGGGACGAGTGCTCAGCCCAGTTCCATATAATTTCTGTAGCCAGTGCTCTGGTTTTGGGAAGAGGTTCTGGTTGCTGCCAAGGCCGCAGTGAGATAGTCTCTATCTCTAAGAGTTTTTTTTTATTATTAGTATTATTTTTATTTTTTCTTTAAATGTCAACACACTTGCCAAAAGGCATTACTGTTGCAGAAAATCTCATCTCTAATATCTGCATCTTATTCCTAAAACAGTTTAGCTTTTTATTGCCACTGTTTATAGAAAGCCTACAGTAATATAAACGGCTTTCATAAAAGTTGCCAGGTTTTTAGCAGCATGCTGTGCCTTCACAGCAGTTGCAACAATTCTGCTGCTAGAAAATAGTATCCAATTGCAGTATCTACTGGCAGAAGCACAAATTGTTCTCTTAGGCTGGGCATTGCTGGAATAAGATCACATTTGCTAACACCTTTTTTTCGTTGTTGTTTTTGATTTTTTGGCAGGATGAAATGTTTCTTTTTCTTTTGCCACATAAAAAGGAAGAAACGGGGAGTTGTTTGGGTTTGTGCGCTGTTAAGAGAGTGATTTTGTTCTTCGTATGATATGGGGCTTAATTATACTTCCCTGCTTGATGCTTGTATTAGAGATTCAGTTTCCCATAACTGTATTTCTCCATGGAAGGCATGCACTGTATCTAGAGAAATCTGAACTTCTCTTGTTACATGATGCCTATGTTACAAGACTTAAGACAGAACAACTTGCTCTCAAGCATTGAAAGAGGCTGTCTACAAATCAGGATTAAGCCTATGTTCTCTATAAGCCAAACCATATCCAAAGTAGTTACGTGCTACTATGTAGCAAAAGCTACATAGTAGAAGAACACTGAAAAAAAACCTGTCCCAGGAGCCAATATACAGACTAGAAATGAACATTAGCTTTGACCTGCAGAATGTACATGAAAACTGTATGTAAACTGTATAGTCAGAAAGCTATGAAACTAGAGTCAGGCATTCAGAAACAGCAAACTTCTCTTTGCCAATGCTGAATAAAGATCATCTCCTCAGACTCATGGCCATTGCTCACTTATTTCATAGCAGTAACTCATGTTTCCTCATATGCAAATTCAGGAGATAACATAACATGACTCAAAGGCCATTCCTTGTCAGTCTTGTCTGGGCTTTACCATGAAGATTCTGAAAACTTTCTGTCACTAAGTTAGAGCTTTTTTGCATTTATGACTTGTCTCCCTCCTTCAAGAAAAAGCACCACTTCCTAAAGCTTACCAAACCACAGCTATGATCCTTGCAAATAGCCAGAAAAGTTTCATTTGTAGTACAGCATTGCACACTGAACTGAGCTTTCCCTTTAGGATTAAGATTATTGTTGGCCAGAAAAAGATCTCAGTACTTTAAAAGGACGTATGTTTTTCTCAGGTTCACATACCTTTTGTGATGGTCTGTCTGGCATCTGGCTGTAGCGTAGAATTTCAAATTTGTTTTTCCTCCAAGGAGCCGGAGTACTAATCTACGGTAACACAGGCTGTAGGAATCTAATCATTGTACCATGACCCCAAATGATCTTGTTATGCATTCAGCTTTGCCCACTCTATCTCGTGGACTGACAAAAGTTTCTGCAGTCTGGAGATAAGGAATGTGGTTGCATCCATTTATTCTTCCTTTACTAGCCTGGAGACAGCAATATATTCTAGTCAGTCAGATGAGAGACTTGCTGATGATCGTGTGGGAATAAATAGGAACCAGTGAATTGTGTGCAAACCCACAATGTGGCTATGGTGAAGGGTAAAGCATACCTCCACAGAAACATGTTGCTGAGAGAATCAAAAAGGCAGACAAGGTGACGGCATACAGCTTCTTGGGAGAGGCTGGACTTAAATAACAAAAGGCAATACCATCAATCTCAAGGACATTTCCATTCAGATCTGGAAGATGTCCTGAAAGCAGTGAGTGGTTTATCTGTCCTTTTTCTTCCATCACCCCATGGTAGTTGCATCTTGAAGACTTGGAATAAATGAGTAATTATGTGGAGAAGAGGGAAGCTGCTCACTCTGACATCATTGCCTTCCCCAAAATGATGGACCTGCCTGGAATAATTAATGCATGTAGACACATACTTACACCTCACTGGCATCTCTATCCCACGCTGGAGAAGTCACATCTACTATAGCTTTTATGGACACAACACTATAAAAAGCCTGAAGGAGGCAAAAACCTGCCTCTGTACCCTTGCTTATTTAGCCCTTCTTCATCTGTTTGATTCAGGTGATGTTACTGAAGTTTCAGGATATAACATAGACTCACTGCATAAAATTCAGTGAGGACTGAGAGATTGATCAGGAAGTTAAACCTGTTAAATGCCGGAAATCAGTCTATCTCCCTCATTTTGAGAAGACTTTGCCCTATTCCTACTTGCAGCTCCAAGAGGTCAAGCATGTCAACTAGTCACTTCTGCAACTAAACTACTCCATGCTCCGCTCATAAAAGTGACAAGAGATGTCACTCACTTAATACTAACTAGATGTATGACTCTAAAGTATCATATCAAGTCTTTCCCTGCCTGCACAGTACTGTTTGTAGCAGTATGGCCATTTACACATAATTTCCAAAGTAACAGCAGCTGGCCGCAGTTTTCCTTTTCACTTCCCAGTACATTTTTGTGTTGCTTCCCCCATGACTCCTGACTGCATTATCTGCCTTTTCCACTCAGCAGGTTCCTCAGGAGAGCAAATCACCCGCCCTGCCCTATACATCCCCCGTCCTTATCCTATCTGCCCACAGATCTGCTGGGGTACAGCACAAACAAGTAGGTGAAGCAGCCTTCATTTTCTCTAAGTTACTCCAAGTAGTCTAACATATCTTCAGCAGACAATTTTAATACGGTATGAACTGAGTTACTTTGATTCTGGCTTGGTGTATTGCCAGTGAAATAATTATCATTTAAAGGTTAATTAAAGAATCTGCCTTTGCAGGTTGTGAGGAAGGCACTTAACAGCAGGAACTGAGCTCAGGAATTGTCGGGTTGTGTGCATAATACATAATGTTACAGGCACTAAAACGCGTATGTCTTCCTGCTTCACTCTGATCTCGCCTCCAGTAGAACAAATGCCATCCATCTCTGGATTTGGTGCTGCTGTCCCAAATTTACATGTTATGCAGTACAGTAGACTCAGGAAATAAAAATGCTTTGAAGAAATCAATTCCATCATGTCTTTTTATCTGAAGCTCGACACACAGCCCTGCTCCTGATGTACAAAGAATTGCACAGTTAAGGCTTTCCAAACTTACCATTCACTCAGCACTAAAAAATATATTTCTTGGTGATGTTCAGGTCCCAAGGCCTTGTCAATGACTGGAGGACTAAGGCATTACATCTCAGAATACTGGGATTTATCCAGTTGCTGCTGCAAAGAGTAAAGTTAGTTCCCCAGCCATCCCTGGCTCCCATCTCCCCAGGTCGGTAGTTACCCCTTCAGCCTTCAATGCCATGGTGAAACTCTACTGCCTGCCCACAGTACTTCATTTTAATCTTCCTCTGACATACTTAATTGTTCTTGGAGGTCTCCTGAGTGGCTGTCTACATTACTGAAAGAAGGATAGCACTTTTCAAAGGATTTTTTCTTGGCCTTAATACAGCACCTCCATGACCCAAATTCCAAGTTCATGTGTGGCCCAATGCTTCATTGCATCCTGATCACATAGATACATCTTAAGCTTTTCATCACTCTTGTTTTGTCATTTTTTTTTCATGGAACAATAAACTATCTGTGATGATTGTGGTTATTTTAGCTCATGCACTGCCAAGAGTAATTTGCCTTGCTGCCTCTGCGTTCATTTTTTTTTCCTAAAAGCTATTGATTTAATGAAAGAAGATATAATAATGACAGCAGGATGCATAATTTCTTCCTTATTTCCATCAATATTTTCCATTTTAGGACGTGTATGTGTTTCACATTGAGAGCATAGCATAAGTTACCAAAAAAATGCAGAACATTACAAACCTGTAAAAGGTGGAGACATCCAGCGACAACTTGAGACCTGGAATACGGATCTGCCAGAGTAGTCAGCACCTATTTCCCCTTAACTATGCCAACTTATAGCATACTTTTCCACCAGCTATTTCCAGTGTATTTCTTGTGCAGGCACACACACGCAGAATCTCTTTCAAGGCTCTTGGCAGCCAGGATTTGAACAGAAGATGAGACCTGTTATGAGCTATTTTTCAAAAATTTTACGTCAAATACCAGTGTCACATCTCCCACTGATGGTGGTTTGCCAACAGGAAATAATTATTTGACGAGGCTTTGAAACAGGACAAGACTGGTAATCTCGACATGTAACCTGTGTGTGAAAATAAGGGACAACTGGTGAGAAAGCAGAGCTGTTAAGGGTTGAGATAAGGGAGGATGGTGTCAGACAAGAACAAATTAGAAGAAGGGAGTCCCAAGGGTCAATATAAAATTAAGGAAGATGGGAGAAAAAGCAGCAGGCAAGGAAGGGTCCCAAACAAACTGAAAATGCAGAGGTAACTTTTATGAGACCTACCTCTGTAGGGTAGCCACTCAGTGCTTTTACCTGAATAACCTCCACTCTCTCCTTCAGTTTGGTTTTCTTTGCACACACTTTATTCGATCTCCAGCAGGATGAAGGCGACAACTTTAAAAAAATGCTGTTGCCCATTTGGAAAGCAGCAGCTCTATTGGGCTACCTGAGATATATTTTTACAAAGTCAAACCTCGAAAGGTTTTATTTACATGATGAAGAGCAGACGAAACAGCTGTGAAACAGGAACAATGATAAACAACATCAACAAAACCGAAACAATTTAGATGGAGACACATATTAAAAAAATACGTGATAGAATTATATACATTTAAAAACATGGCAGTTTGTATCTTTCTGACAAATAGATACTGTCTTTTGGGAAAGACGAAAAGCTACCTACTATTTTCTTATACTCATTTTCCTACTGGGAAACAGCTTTGAGGATATTATGCCCTCACATTCGGGAAACATTTAACCAGTAAATGTTTAATCATTTAAGAAAAACATCATAAATAAAATGCTTTGTGAATGGGAGTTGCCAGGGAATAATTAGAACTCCTAATGCCTACAGAATAAGGACGTCATCTTCCTTCTTTCAGAATCACTCTCTAACTCTCCCACAGAGCAGAAACACACAGGAAGCAATTAAGCAAGCAAAAAGAAAAAAAAGGCACATTGAGAGGAAGCACTTCTGAAGTTCAGTCAACAAATTTAATTTTACCTTGGAATTCTGGGAACCCATAGTGAGCAATAGAACTTTTAACATGATTGATTTTATTTCAGGTAAATTATTCTACTTGGACATCTTTTGACAATAAACAGATTCAGCTTTGGATTGTCAAAGTTATCTCATCTGCTGTAAGAAAAGAAAAAATACAAAGAAGGAAAAGGAAAATAGACTATGACACTGAAGGGAAAACTTTTCCAGCATGTCCATAAGGTTTTTGTTGCTTACTGCCAGGAGAGTCTCAGTGTGCAATCAACTTGTGCTCATCAGAAGCCATTGGAGAAAATACCAGGCTAGAAAGTAGAGACAAGATGTACCTGGGACTTGAAGACTGAGAAAACTGAGTCATTCCAGTGTCATTCTTTATGACCAGTAATGTCATTCCTTGTCTCTTGTTGATTTTTAAAGTGAAATTTGACAAGAACTTATGGGATTTTCAATAAAAGCAAACATATCCACATTTCATCTACAAAGAGGCACCAAAGTGTCTGGGTAATTTTCCCAAATTGTTCTCTTTTATTTCATAAAGTATAACTGGAAAGCCAAACTTCATAGATGGAATAATTTTTAAAAGTAGTTGTCAACATTCTCCTAGGATTTTTTAAAAAATCATTTCGGACAAAGCTAGTTTCTGTTCTTGCACAGACCACAGAATGAAATGCCGTTCTTGGACAGATCCAGTCCATTTCAGATCTTGCCAATGTGACAAAGTAGTATTTCATACACAACAAAACCTGTGTAGCACTACAACAGACTGTGAGGGAGTTATGCAAACAGGTTACAGGCTGTTCCCATATATTTTTTTCTTTACAAATAATTTAACTAGTGAATGCTTTGAAGTTGCAGACAGAACATCAAAATACATCATAGAAAAATTATAGCATTTCTCAGTCTGCACATTACAATTTTGTAATGTTTAGGTTAAAATATAAACATAAAAGACTGTCAGAGTGCAAATATGTTCTCTTTATAGATGGCAGTGAATGGACAAAGTTTTTTCTTTAAAAATGGGTAACAACAAATGATTTTAAAGAGATCAACGGTATAACCCCAGTCTTTTTCCAAGAATTAAGTATGAAAGCTTGGAAAATATTTCCTCTTAACTAAGATAGGAGAAACAAATCTGTCTCACGCCTTTAAACAAAGCCAACTGATTCAGAAAAATCTCAGTGTATTTGCTTTCTGTGAAGAAAATGGACATACTTGACCTCCAAAATATCGTGTGGCACTAGTTAATGAAAAAAACAGAATGCAGAGAACTAGTGGTGAGGAGTATTCTACCTGTTGTAATCAGACCTACATCACTCTTTCTGCCTCAGTTCCTCAGTGGTACAAGATTGCTGTGACTAAAACTCTTAAAAGCCTGGAGTCCTGCTTGTTTGTTAGAGCAGACCTCTATGTTCTTCCAGTGACTTTAGCAAACCCTTTGCCACTGTTTTGGGGAAGAACAGGAGAGACAACTGTATGAACGGCTTGACTGTTCAAATAATTTCTCTTCTGTCTTGTAGCCTGATAAGATTTGTTTGATCATCCCAATCCAGACCTTTTATTTGATGCTACTGCCTGTTCTTTATATTGGTGATATCAAAAGGAGTTTCAAAGGGAAAAGGAGAAAACAAATGGAATGAAGTCTTCACAATCACCCTCCCTCTTTTGCAGGAGCCTAATTCCTGGAGCCTAAACCTGGTAAAATCCCCACTACAGAATATAAAAAGTGATGCCTTCTTCTTTCATCTCTAATGAGACAGAGTATAGTCTCTGGCTGTATCAGGCAGAGCGTTCTTTAAGGAATCTTATTTTCTTTAAGGAATCCAAGTTAAGTTCTCCCTTCACATAGATTCTGCAGCTTGCAGTGATATAGTGCTTCCATTTTGCCCTCTCTAACTAAGCAGTGGCTGAGCCAAGCTAATGTGTGGTGCTCTGTACCGATACAAATTTTCAGATATGGTCTAAGAATGAAAAAAGGGTTCATTAACGAATGACCACTGTGCTGTAATACAATTCAGTACTGAAAACGGAAAGGACCCGCCTGGAACATTTAATGTAATGATTAATATTCCAGAAGAAGGAACAAACTTCATGATATTTAAATTCACGGATGATTTAAATTTAGGGAAAGTTGCAAACACCACTCAAGACAGAAATAACAAAGAAGTCTAAAAATATTGTGAAAATACAAAAAGAAAGATATAACATTACAGGGTGATAATACACAGAGGAAAGTTATCAAACATGTAAACATATAGAAAGGTGGAACTGCAATAAGAGTTTTCAATGTTTCAGGCAAAACAAATGCCAGGTGTACCTTTGGCACAGGAGCAAGGGATAACAAAGTAATTGCTTTCATTAGCAGTGCCATCCAGCTGAAGCTGCAGCCCTATATTGATAGCTTGTAAGGGTCCAGGGAAACCTCACTGTTCAGGGCATTGTGTTATACAAACACCCTCCGCAACGATCAGTATAGCCTTCCACTTAACTACTTGCCCCATTCCTCTATGCCTTTTCCTTTTCTTTACTCCTGTACTATTTATTTCTTTTCTCTATTTCATCCTTACAGCCTCACACCTGACTTTGTTATATCTTCTGAGAGCAGCCTGGCAACAACACAACTTATAAAACTGCAGACCTGGTTGGTGACCCACTAAAACATTTGTTCCTGGGAAACTGTATAAACTTTAAGTCAATAAACTACAATTATGAGACAAAGCAGGTTAAAACACACACACACAAAAAAGAATAGTGTAGAGATTTTTTCTTTTGAAGGAGAAAGACTATGACATGAAAGGATTGGGAGAAGAGGTGTGAACACTTTCAATAATTCTTTCATCATATTTTCCTCATTTTGAACTCCAATGTTACTATTGCAAACTGTTTTGAGCATCCTCATCTCACACACTAACCCAAATATCTTCTTTTTTTGAAAGGAAATAAATAAAATTAATTTTGCAGGCTGGTGATTTGACCCTATGCTGCTCCAAAATCTAAACTACTCTCAGGCCCCTGGTAGTCGAGGAAACCTGGAACTAGAACCAGATAATCAGGTGTGCTTCTTCAGGGGTTGTTACCAATACTATCTGTGCATATGATTGTGCTTTTCTAATATTATTTTTTAGCTCTTTGGCAACTATCAATCAGATTTGACAGCAGGAGATTAGGCTTAATGATATTATGTTCTTACATGAAAATAAACAGTAACCAGCTAGAGGAAAAAGAACTCTATGTCACAAGGAAAACCTAAAAACTACCCCAACCCCAGATCCTAAAAGCTGCAATAAATTCAAGCATTATTAAATGGCAGCAAATCCACAGGAGAGAGGAATAGGGATGTTGCAAATAACCCATATGCTGAAAAATATTTAATTAGAGCTCAAGGTTTATTGGAGACTGGAGATGTTGGACACCATAATCAAATCCATGGAAACCTGTCTTTATTAGTGCCATCCCTTGCTTGGCATTTTTGGCATTTTTGAGACCTGCATTGGGATGGAGCTTGTTAATGGTCATCAGCTTTTCTGGAGAAGCACAAAAGTCACTGATCAAGTTTCATCAGTTGAAAAGCTCATTGCTTCCCATTAAAAATAGATACACAGCATTTTGTTTCACATGCTCTCAAGAAAAAAAAAATACCTCAAGGAGTTGTTTTTAAGAATATTTCTGCTGTGCAGTAAATTACAGACACGTACATAGCTCAGATGCTATAGATTTGGTTTACAGCAGTAGGAGGCTTAGCACTTAACTAGCTTAGAAGAAGTCTTTACATATTACTCCTACAGTTATTTATTACATTGAAGCCCTCAGATCTTCTCCAGGCATTAATTTTTCAGTAATCTCTTACCGATCAAGCAGAATATTTTCCTAATCAGCACGTGAACTTCTCTGAATTATAGCTTTCTTTCTCGGACTTGTGAAGCAAGCTATACTCTACTGAGAAAATTTCTTTCATCTTCTCTTTACAAGTGCTGATGACATGTCCAATACTGAAGGAAAGAAGCTGACATGGGAGAGGATGCATCACACCTCCAGCTTCAGAGGCTGCTGATTAGAACACTTACCCGTTCATCAGCTGAGCTGATAATTCCTCCTCCGTTTCAATCACAAGGCTTTTCACAAAGTTAACTCAATAGCTAAATATTTTGTAGTGATATATTTCTTGATCCAAAAACAACAGAGAAAAGGTAATAATATTGCACTGTTATGAAAAAGAAATAGAGGAGTGACATTATTTTTCAGATATGAGTTGTGATTGTCTTGTCCCTCTACACCTTGAATTTTCAGTATTCTTTCAACAAATAATTTTCCAAATGGAGCTTTTACAAATGGTGTAATTCTGGAAACACAACCATCAATATTTTTTTTTTTGTTAGACAGATATCAGAGTGCAGATACAATGTTTCTTCCATTTATTCCAATTTGAAGGTCACTGATTACAACACCATCATTTCAAATTAAATATCTCAGTATATTTTCAGAGGGTGGACTCTTTCCAGATGGAAGGAGCATACAATCATTGACACTTACAGGTGGAAAATATGAAAGATAATCACATCCCTATAAATAAGCTGTACTCTGTCAGTGTAAATAAACCAGCTTTCAGTACAGGGTTATTCTGGCTTTTTTGCATGTGTGTGTTTCTTCCTTTTTTTTTTTTTTTTTAAGGTAAAATACAAAAGAAAGAAAATACAAAATCTTATTGCATGCTGACTAGTACTTAGTGAGATACACAAAAAACACACTCTGAGCAAGAAGTTTACACTGTAGCAAATCCCACAGAATATAATCCTTCTTGAGATCCTTGGTTAGCCAGCACAATAAATTAGAATTGGGACCCTCTGAAAGCTCTTTAACCCCAGTTAGATCTGGGGAGGGGACCTGCTATATATTTTTTGGATAGAAGCATTTAAGACATAGTCAACTACACTGTGACATTCATTGAATGATTCCTATGCTTGTTTAGCTTGCTATGCCAGCATACAATTTGGGGACAAAAGCTTTCACTTGATTCACTCCCAAAGTATTTCACAAAGGAGTTTAAGTTTAAGAACTGCAAACAGTCATCTCTTGGTTTGAAAACATAAAAGCACTGCATAATTGCTACATGACATGTCCAGCACAATATTGATTTTCAGGTAAATCATACCCCAAGATGAAAACATAAACCTGCATTGCATGTTCTGCTGTGCATGAGTTATCCAAGCAGTCATCTCAAGTTACACCTTTGAATATTCTGCTTTCCTGAACACCCTTTAATATTACATTTGTAACACAGTGTAAGAGACAAAGAGAGAAGAGTGGTCAGTTAAGACTGGTCTTCTGCACCCATAATGTGTTGTGTCATTGCCTTATCAGACCCAACGACTTTTGCTTGAAGAATGAGATTTATTTAAGTAATTCAAAATGGTGAAGCTCCCACCACCACCTCTGAGAAATTTCACCTAATAGTGACTCTGACAGAAGTAATCTGATGTACCAAAACAAAGCTCAGTTTGTATTACCTGAAATCTGTTGGTTCCACAATTTGTCACAAGAATTTTTTTTCCTAGTTATATGTACAAAATAAAGACTACAACATTTGCTCTAAGCCTTTCAGAAGTTTAATCCAAATCCACAGGTTTAGCACAATTTTTGAACAGTTTGTCTCCAAATTTCATGGTACAGTGGGGAAATCTAGGTACAGAACAGATTCTAGACAAAACCAGCACATCCATCTGTAAGACTGCATCAAAAGATTTGGCAATGGTGCCAAAAATACACAAGTCAGCTGAACTTTCTAACTCTTAATCATTCTTCTACATGCCTCAAAGACTGGAAAATACACTTGAGTAAGTAATAGCCCAAGGTTATCAGAGTAAGCAAACATCTTAAGTTGCAGATACAAGCACAGGATATGATTTCTAGTAGTGATGAACTTTGCTTCACCTGCCCTATCACCAGTAAACTTGGAAATGGAATAATCTTTATACCATAGGAAATACTTGCCTTTCAGAGGTAAAAATACCTGTGGAAGGTGTGCATCACAGTCCAGGTAAGTCTTGAATTTTACCTCCCTGTTTGTGGACCCATGGTGAAACAATATCAAGGGAAAACATCAAACTCTGCAAAAGGTAACTAACATCCTGGAACTTCAGGACAGATCAAATCTATGGTCCCTTTTTTCCGGGGTAGAAAAGATTAAATTCTTCTATTTGAACAAGTCTGAGTGCCAAAAGGTTTGAAAACTGCAAAGATAATAATAAGAGAGGGCATTAACTGCTCAATAAAAGTTTCAGCATTCCTTCCTTCATCTCTTAAAGAAACATCCCATTTCCATACATTATTTATCATGCTGCTAGTAGTGTTAGGCACTACTATTTGTAGTGCCTAGAGATTTTTAGATCCAGAATGCTGCACTAGAAGATATGAAGAAGAGCTGGAGGCAGCATCACACTACTCATTCCTTCAGTCCCACTCCAGATACATTTGTGCCTGATGCCACAGGTGGAATGGACACGACAACCCAGGGGATTTTTTGGGTCTTCCATTTCCTACCAATTTATCCTGGTGCCAATAAATTGTGGGAGTTGTCAGTCAGCTTCCCTTTCACAGAGAGTGAACAAAGTGCAGGGAGGTTGTCTCCATGATGTATCCCTCATATAAATTTTGGTACATGATGTCTTTTCAGTCCCTTTGCACGCTACTGCAGTAGTAATGAGATTTCCTGGCATGTTTTCTTTTTCAGGTAAGCTGACAGTAATGGTGCACTATTCATCAGGGACACAATCTCTCCCAAGAGAGTGCCCAACCATACCACCCTCAGCTGCCAAGTAACGGGACAAGCTATATCTGCCTGGAGCAGATCGTACTTCAAACATCTTCCCAGACTGCAATATCACCTGCAAAATCAAATGCACTAGTGTAAAAAAGCCGTGCTGGGGAATGCCTTCTCTTCATTTTGAGGCACGTAACTACAAGAGGATCGATACAGTCTGGAATATTACTGTAGCCATTGGTTAGTAATGGAGAAAGTAGTTTTTTTCTGAACTGTGATTGTGTTTTTGCTAAAGGATTTTCGCCAAAGAGTGGGTAACTCTTAATCATGGTAATTGATCTTAAACTCCAAGATACGCTATGTTTTGTAGAGGTAATTTAGCAAGCCTTTCAGATCCCCAGCACAGTTAGTGAAAAAAACAGAGTATCTCCCCCTTTTATTTCATGTTATAACGTTGTTATGAAGTACATATTTTTTACCTTATTATTGACTTCCACTTGTTTGCTTCAAAACTACTGAACGAGTCTTTCAAAATGCATGTTATCCTTCCCCAGCTCCCTAGGTCTGCCATGAGATATTGAATCCACCAGCAACCAACGAGGCTGCAAGTGTTTTTTACTTCCAGTCACTGCAGTTCTGCTTCTCCTCAATAGAGCAAGGCTAGGTACTCCTGAAAACTTCAACTGATTATATAGGCCTTTTTATACAGATCACAGAGGCAGTCGATGGCTGGCAAGCCTGTTGTGACATTGAGTGGTCTCTCTTGTGCAGCCTGAATCTTTACAGTCACAGATGTCTGAGGAACTACAAACCAGTTGTTTCACCCAAGTCAAGATTTAACAAGGTAATCTGGAAACCCTCCCCTCCACCCCACTTATTTCACTGGCAGAGCTGGTGACTGGGTTTCAAAGCAGTCTGCAGCAGGCGGTTATGCTCACCTGTCAGCTTTAAGATCTTATAATCATGAATTAAAACAAAAAAAAAAAAGAAAAAAAAGTATTTTAGCCTAACCCACAAAGAAAAAGCAAATAGGGCCATTAATTTTTTACAGAATCAAATGCAGTCAATTATCCTGCTTTTGTACAGGCAAGAGGAATTTCAGTATGAATTGATTCGAGGTAGCTGCTAGAAGAGCAAATGGGAGGGATCTCCAACTTAGTTGTTTCCCATCGTTTTCGTACATCTTTTATGCACTTTAATCCCCTGCTGCAAAGAGTTTTAACAGTGATAGGGTTGTAGCATTAATATTGATACCTGTATAGTGCTGCGTCTATTTGTCAGTTTAATGATTATGTACATCAGAAAAATCATTGTCTTCTTTTTCAAGCAGATGAGCTCTTCAACACATTATTACCAGAACAAATGTGAAATGTAAAGTAAGAATTTTCGGTAGAGGGAGTAATTAAACAACCTCACCACTGAATTTTAATTAGTGATACAAGGACTATTTCTTTGCTCAGCTATAATGTGCTTTCTGATGAGGGCATAATATTTAAATAGATCTTGTGTAATGTACCTTTTGGAAGACAGGGGTTTGAAGCAAGAAGGCCATTCCCTTTTTTTTAAAAAAAAAAAAAGAAAATAAATATAAAAGGAGTGATATGGATGTATCTGGCTTGGGGAAAGATTCAAGGCCACACAAACTGGACATCCTCAACAATTTAAAGGAAATGTCAAGTCTAGATCAAGATTTTGTTATTTGCTGCTGGATTCTTAGCAATCTGTGCAAATATAAGTGCTCCTGAGAAATGACAAAGTGCCTGGAACATCCAAAGAGCTTTGGTGGAGTAGGAGTTTGCAAGAGATATTCCAGATATTTAAAATGCAAATGCAGAAGAAAGTCTGACTAAATTTAAAAAATGCAGGATAGTAGCTAGAAAAAATGAAGAAAATTCTATGATGCAAACTTGTAAATACAGTCATTATTAATAAGGCAATTCAAATTGTGAGCAACTGACTGATCATATTTTAAATTTTAAAAAATATGTCAGGATTGTTTTCCAAAAAGATTGAAGTGAAACTATGGGTTTACTGGAGGAAAGCAATAGAAGGACTGCCATTGGTGTAATACAGCAGGTGAGGGTGAGACTAAATGATAAAAATGGTCTGTTCTTACCCTTGAACCCTTAGAAATTCAGAGCACAGAAGCTTATCTTATATTGAGACTTTTATAATAAGAAGGAAAAGATGCACTTCATGCCAAAACTCAAACTCCCCTGAAGGCTGGATAACCTAAACATTTTCTTAATTATTTTGTTGTCAACATAAACCAAGGTAGACTGTCAGACTGGTTGTTATAATCCTAGTAGTTAAAAAATGTTTGTCCCACAACTTATTGTCAGCCTTCAAAATTTCTTACAATGCACCTTGTCTATGTTTTAAAATCATATCAATATTATATTTAAAACATATACTTTTACCATAACCTGAAAGATCACCAATGCCTGTGCACCACGCCTAGCAACCAGCACTACTGCTGTCTTCTCTTGTGTGTGGTTGTACTTGTATGCTACTGAATTATAACAGCATTACATGTTTTATTATATGGAGAACATTTTGAATGCATGATAATCTTGAAATAATTGCTTAAGTAAATTAAAAATACTGTTTCATACCCTTTCATTTGCCTGATCAACATTTGTATGTAATCTTGTGTTTATTTGTTTGTATACATATGAGAGTGCAAATCTGTGATATGACACATTACTAAAGGACATAAGGCTGCAGGCTGCAGCATTAATATGCAAAAGCCATGAAGTTTCTGAACATACAGCTATGATGAAGCCCTTAATAGGACGTAGACTGCTGAATTAATAACATCCGTCGTGATTATAGTGAGGTGCCAAGACTAATTGGAAAAGGTGTTTGATCATAAAAATAGCTATCAGGTATTTTTTTCCTAATTTTTTTGCTATAATTAATTTAAATATGCAATGAACAGAGAAGGAAAGCAGAGGTGTTTAAAAAAGTAATGCCTGGTATTGTATGTGTTAGAAATACAAGTTAAAGTAATTGTACATTTATTTCAACAATCTTCCATATTCTGTAAATCTTTGTGTAAGAAAATGCTCTTAATAGTGTTACGTACCTACGCAAATCGATTCATGGGTGCTTCACCTCTATGGTTGATATGCAGTTAGGGGAAAAGTAGGCAATTAAACTTTACATCAGAGTAAATACTCTGTTCTCCCAACCTCTTACTAGTTTGCAGCTTACCTACCTCTCAAATGTATACCTTTGGAAGCAGATGCCATACATTTTCATGTTTAAAGAACCCACAATATGAAACAAGCTCCTGATTTTACTCATGTGATGACTGACAATGTCAGTCATTGTTCAGGAACAAAAAAGACCACAGTAAGAATAACAATGCTCATCTGTTTTCGGTGTAATTGTTCATTACTTCAAAACATCAATAATTTATGCTAAACATGAGAAATCAAATTAATGTCCACATTTTTTCCTTTTTTTTTTTGTAACAGAAAATGTTTGACATTGTCCTTTCCTAAAGAACACTTTCAGGAAGAGATCTTGAAACTAATTAGGGGTGGAGTGGAGAAATCTTTCTGGACATTATCACTTATGATACACAAACAGCATCTGTAGATGGGATAAATAGTCTCCCTTATCGGTAGTCAGACTCAAGCACTTCATAGATATTTCTGTAAAAGGTACCTCTGTGGAGTAAACAACAATCTTCCTAAAGTGAACAAACTAAAAGATTAGTCCTGACAACTACAAATGTGATCATTTTAAGAGAGATTTGTGTACAACAAAACTGGTTCAAATGATTCAGATAAAAGCTTCCTTCCCTCCCTCCCTTCCTTCAGAATGGTATTCCATAAATTTGTTATACAGTGCTTAATACAATAAAACACAGCGAAAGATACACATTTCCTTTAGTCTGATTTAATATACTTCTGGAGAACTTAATTATTCCTTGATCATGTAATACAAGAAAATGGAAATATGGGACAGTAGGCTCATATTTCCTGCAGAAATCTACCATTTTCCCTCAGTTCTTTTCATCTTCATCCCTCAAATGCTTTTGGTCTCCTTTGGTATTAAATGTTTCCTACACTTCTTATCCTTTTTATTTTTCCCCTATTGATACTCCTTACCTCAGCAATAACCTTAGGAGAGAAACTGGAAATGCACAGGCAATATACCAGGCAGAGGTCTTTTCCAATCCATTTTAACTTGTTGACCTATGTCAGTCTATGCTATGTGGGATGCCCCTTCTCCAGAGAAGTGACCCAGGAAGAGGCAAATCAAAGACTCAATTCCCTTTGAACTACACTGCAGTTATTAACCTGCTTCTTACTCTGTCTAGAGTGGTCCAGCTTCAATTAGACGGGAGCGTTTGTTTGGTAATCCATGCCAGGATCAGAATATCAAATGATGGGTCACCGACATTGTTTTATTTTCCTGCTTGGATGTTTGGGTTTTTGTTTTTTTGTTTTTTTTTTTTCAGCTGACTCAGAGTCTTTAAATATGTAGATTTTTGAAAATAAGTCACAGAGACCTTACACCTCATGAATATCGACATAGATGCAGAAGGAAAGAAAGTAGATTGTGAAGAAATAATAGGGATGAAGTTCCTGGGGGTGGAGGGGGAAACTGGGTTAAACTTCCTATTGCATGATAGACGTTATCATTCTTCACTATTGAAATGTGGTGGAGGGGTTTTTTTGTGAGAGGATTGTTTTAAAGTACTGATTACCTGAATTACATGTATTAAAACACATTGACAAGTATATACACTTATGCTTCTGAAGTCTCCTGAGACCAACCTGTGGCTCCAGATTAGATCAAATAAGATCTTGTATGATTCTTATTATATGTGACAAGATCACGATCTGAGGTTAGACAGTGCCAGGAAACATCTTCTAATTGTGGCAAAATTTAAATTAGTTGTCTTTACTTGAAGCTTAGCAGTATCAGAAGTAATTTGTAAAATATAATAAATGTTTAATTTTTGAAAGGTGCTAAAAACTGTGTTGTATGAAATTAATGAGAATCAGACAGTCCTTGATACTGTCATTGGTACACAAAGCCTAAGCAGAAATATGCAAGTTATATGAATTTTGGATACTAAATGAAAACAACTACTTAAGAACTTGCAAACACATACTTCTTAAAAATCAATGAAACAAAAAGGTATTTTTTCAGTAAATAGTTCTGAAATAGTTTAATATTGCAACTGAAATGAAGATCAGTTATTTCTATATTTGTACTAGAATTACTCTAATCTTCTTAGTAACTGGAATTCTTAATTTCATCTTTAAATGGGCTGTTTATTACATTAAAACTATACCATCAAATAAAAGTCAAATTGAAACACTGAAATAAGATGTTTTTACCTCATCAGGAAGAGACAGCTTATTAATTCTTTTCAAAATAAAATAAAATTTCCTCCCTTCCTCCATAAATTGCATGATGATATAAATTTTTATTTTATTCAGTGCAAAAAGAAATAAAAAGATACCAGAATCATCTACTATGGAAATTCCCAGTTTGAGACATGCTCAGCAATTTTTACATCATATTACGCTGAAGACAAGAGCACTTTAAATATGGGATTTCAGAGATAAAATTGGTTCAACTTCATTACATTATCTTCTCATGCAAATATGTGCAATGTTGCTTTTCTGATTGATTTATAAACATTGCATATTAGGCAGAGCCTGAAGTCATCAGTCATTGTTCAATAGAAAGATGCTATATCACGACGAGAACATCGAGAGCACAAGAAGAAAATTTGGTGCTCTTGAATCTGACACTTCAAAACAAAATACGTGAAGTTGAGTTCAAGAAAGATAGCGATGCCATTTCACTGTTCTCTTCACACACACACACAAATATGCAAACAGTAAGAAGCACAGCTCCCAAGGGAAAGAGACACTTGCTAAGACTAAAGACTTCCTCTGGCTCCTCAGACCTTATTGCAGATCATAACAACAAATACTTTACAAAACTTTCAGTCTCATACGCCCTGCCTGTATTCCTGGTACAGAAGAATCCAGGTATAGTGAGATGAAAAAGAAGCGTCTCTGTACATGTTCAACAAATAACATCAAACAAGGACACCGCACTTAAAACTAGAAGCACATGAGAATATGCTTTGCAGGATGGCTGTAAAAAAGGACGTTCTGGAGGATATTACTATGTCAGCACTGGTTGCTCACGTAATGGTAACAGGTCACTGGACAAAAAACAAGCAATCTCTTAGTGAATACCACTCAAAATTAAGCGTGCAACTATAAGATGCATATTCTAGTTGACAAAAAATATTCTTTTAAGATGCAAGATATAGTGGAACATGGCAAAGAAAAGCATGGGCGGTGGTAGATGTTTAAATACACAGAACTGACATGAAATCTGAACTGAAAGACAGGAGAAGATGGGTATTAAGGTCAGTGCTGAAGAAGAATCTTGTTCCTCACATGAATTTAACACAGGCAAACTCTATTAAAGAAAAAGGTTGAAAATGTTTGCATACTATATAGTTTTTCCTCCTCACATCTGTAAGAAAAGAAATTGTTTCATTACCTTTAGTTGTACTTGGACCACCCTGTGTATAAGCATATGTTTTGCTCCTCATAACACGTATTTATAAGTAAAACCAATATAAAGCCTCTTTTAAATCTGTATAGGAAGAGAAACTTCATTTTAGGGCAACGACGTACCTCAGACTCTAGTGTTAAGGTGGGAAAAGGGATTTGTCTTACCTAGGAGTAGAAATAATAACAAACCTGGCTGCTCTAACATCCTGGAAAATTCTTCAAATGTTGGTACATAAGAATAGATTTTTTTGCTAACCGATGCAAACATATTGAAGGAAGTTTATAAGGCACATAAAATTACTGAAGATTTAATCCATGCTGTATTGCCTTTGAGTCATCCTGTAATCATAAATGCTGAAAGCATAACAAAAAAATTAGTAGTTCTAGAGGTGTTTTTTTTAACGTTTAACTTTAAAAAAGAGAGAAATGCTTTGGGAACTATTTTTATCCTGGCAGACTTTTCACTGCTTGTTTAATTTGGTTTCCAGACTCTGTCCCCTTTTAATTCCCTTGTCATCTAGAATCTATTACCGGGAGCTAATGCCCTCATGGCACCATCTGGCATTATTTAATATGTAACACCATCTTATAAATCAAATTATAATTTATAATTAATCAGACAATTTGTATTTTTAATAATCAAAATCTCTATTAGAAAAAGCTGAATATATTAATGCATTGTAAAAACACTTATGATCTATGTTTTTTCTTTTTCTCTCTTTCACTGCTCGAAGACAAAGGGTTGTATTTCCAAAGCAGATAGTAATTAAAATGTATCTTAAAATGCAGTACAAGGAATTTTTCCAAAGTTTTGCAGAAATATGCCATCCTAAATGATGGATGTTTTAGAAAATTTCAGAATGGAGTACAAATAGTTGAACTGGAAATGCCTTTCCACTATCTTACTGCTTATATCAGTTATTATAGGCACTGCACTGCGTTCTGCGTCATTGAGATCACCAGCAGGAATTTTCTCCCTCAGTTTAAGTATCCCAGCCTTCAGTGTGTCCAGTTATATTGAAGGACAAATATTTTTACCCATTAGATGCTGCTTATGCCTATTCAATACCTAATCATTCTTTCATTCTTCTGCACAAAAGACAAATGCAGATTGGCAAGGCAATAGGGAAAAGATGGTATATGGGTGTTTTAGTACAAAATAGAGTAAAATCTCCTCTTTTAAAATATAAATTACTGGATAGGTACCAAAACAATCATTGTTTTCAGTCTGGGATAATTCAGTTGGATTTATCAAGAGAGCTAGGAAGAAAAGACAGGGATGAATAATTAGTAATATCTGTGTCATGCTGCTCCACATTACAGTCTGTACTCAGGGTACCACACTATTGAGTGCACTAGTAGTTTACTGATATACATAAATGAAATAGTTAAAGATATTTGTGGCCTGACCATTCCACTGCTATAAAACTTCTTTCTGAGACAGTCAGTTTCGCTTCAGGGCACTCCTGCTTCCATTCTCCCTGATCTGTTGCCAGTGGCTGCAAAACAAAACAGCTTTCATGAAATTAATGAGAACTACAGAAATGGTAACAGTAGCAGCAAGCATCTTGCAACAAATCCTGATAATCTTCTTGTATTCAAAATGCCCAGGGCAGAGGAGGATGAGAAGGAAGCCAGGCTGGATACATTCTTTAGATCCCTTCAACAGTGCAAACTAGAGTAGACATCTGAAGCTTCTCACCTGCACCTGTGTCACAATCCATAGCCTGAACCTCACGAGGAGACAATTGAGCAGAGTTTAATGCTAGATGCATTTTGACAAGCATGATTGGGAGACAAAGAGTGAAAAAGAGCAAAAATGTAAGTGGTCTGAATCTGGCCAGCATCCCTGTCTACTCCCGGTGATTTACCACCTGAACCCAGTGACAGGGAAGGAAGTACCCTGCCAGCAAGCAGGGTATCCAGGTCAGTTTGGCTGACCACTAGAAAATGGGCACTGAGAAAACCCAATAAATTTTACACCCACTTTCTCATTCTAGCCTCAAACCTGTGCTTTTTATCTAAAATTTCCTTCAAAGATCAAAATCAGTTTCAGTGAGACATTTCTGACTACATTTTCAAAGAAGTAATGTTAATGTATTTGATGGCATCTTATGGTAAAAACAAGACTTCATGGGGCCTTCCAACACTGACTTGTAAGTACTAGCTTACATGAATCTTAGAAATCATAATTTTTCACTCTTCCATGGATCTTTATTACTAAGATATACCAGAAGCATGGAAAATAAGGAGATGACTGATAATAGTCAACATGGATTGACTAAGGCCCAATAGTTCCTGACAAATATGGTTGCCTTCTACAATGGTGTTACAGCATTGGTGGATTAGGAAAGAGGAACTAACGTCATCTACCTGGACTTGTACAAAAGCATTTAACACTGTCCTGCACGACAACCTTATCTCTAAGTTGGAGAGGCACAGATGTGATGGATGGACCATTCAGTGGATAAGGAATTTGCTGGACAGTTGCACTCAAAGAGTTATAGTCAACAGCTTGATGTCCAAGAAGAGAATAGTAACAAGCAGTGTTCCTCAAGGGACGATATTGGCACTAGTGTTGTTTAATATCTTTGTTGATGACATGGAGAGTGGGATTGAGTGCACTCTCAGCACTTTTGTCAGTGGCATCAAATTGTCTAACGCGGTTAACACACCGTAGGGAAGGGATGCCTTCCAGAGGGACCTTGATAGGCTTGAGAAGTAAGTCCATGCAAACCTCATGAAGTTTAACAAGGCCAAGTTCAAGGTCCTGCACACGGGTTGGGGCAATCCCAAGCACAAATACAGGCTGGGCAAAGAATGAATTGAGAGCAATCCTGAAGAGAAGGACTTGGGGGTGTTGGTTGATGAGAGTCTCACCATAACCCAGCAATGTGCACTTGCAGCCCAGAAGGCCAATTGTATCCTGGGCTGCATCAAAAGAAGTACAATCAGCAGGTCAAAGGAAGTGATTCTGCCCCTCTGTTCTCCTCTTCTGAGACTCCACTGGGAGTACTGTGATCAGCTCTGGGGCCCAAAACCTATTAGAGCAAGTCCAAAAGAAGGCCACAAAGATGATCAGACGTCTGGAGCACCTTTACTGTGAAGACAGGCTGACAGAGTCGAGGTTGTTCAGCCTGCCAAAGAGAAGGCTTCGGGAAAGCCCTCTAGTTCCTACAAAGGGCCTACAAGAAATCTAGAGAGAAACTTTAAATAAGAGGGACTTTGTAAGTCACAGGAGAAGGGGCAATGGCTTTGAACTAAACCAGGGTGGATTTAGTCTAGATATAAGGAAGAAATTCTTCACTCTAAGGGTGATGATGCACTGGAACATGTTGCTCAGAGAATTTTTGTATGTCCCATCCGTGAGAAGTGTTCAAGGCCAGGACGAATGGATCTTTGAGTAATCTGGTCCAGTGGAAAGTGTCCCTGCCTGTGGCAGGGTAGTTGCAACTAAGTGATCTTTAAAGGCCTTTCCAAGCCAAACCATTCTATGTTTCTCTGAAATGGGAAATTCAAGAAGTTTAAAGTGTAAGCTCCTCTGCTACCTCTTCACTACATGCAAGCATAATCCTCTTCTTGTAATGTCACAGCTGGTGCTGGCACACAGAAAAGATTAATTTGTCGAAACAGAGGATTACACATTTAACAGGGATATAGAATGGTGAGCAAGGCATACCTCTGGAAAGGGTGCTCCACTGGCGTACAGATCTAATTCACCAGCTCTTCTTTCACTGAGATTACATAAGTTGAGATAACCAATTTAATTAAAAAAAAAAACAAACCAACAGATAATATCAAGCATGCGTGTATCATTTAGCTTTAAAAGCGTACATTGAGGTTACTATGGAGAAAAATTAAGCGATTTGGGAAAGCAGGATCTCAGCTAATGCAGACCTGAGCCACCATGTCCACACTTATTAGTAACACATAAATATGATATATAAATTCCCTGTCCCTCAGTTTCATTAACTCTTGCTAAGTGTCACAGTTTAGCCTCAGCTTGGCTAATTTTGGCAGCTAAAACCATGCAGCTACCTCCCATTTCCCTTCACCCCAGGGAAGGGAAAAGGAAAATGAGAAGAAAAAAACTTGCAGGTTGGAAACAGAAACTACAGTTTCAATGACATAATAATAATGAAAATAATTAAAAAGTCATAAAATATTTACAACTATATGAGATCACAACCATGCACCTCCGCACCCCCGATGGCTATACCTCACCGCAAGTACTGTATAGCGGACACAAGGCAATGGATCCATGGCTAGGAGGGAGCTGTACTGAGGAGCCAGTTTCAGGAATGCACCGATGCAGGATCAGGAGTAATAGACAGATGACATCCTTGCTGGATGTCCGCCATAGCACAAAAGAGTGAGAGTATATACCAAATATAACGTAAATGGGATGGTATACTCTGTTGGTCAGTTTAGGGTCCCCTGTTCTGTCTGCCCTCCCGGCAGCTGCAGCTTTTTTTACCGCCTTGAGGATGGCCTCGGTTTCTAGAGGGATAAGTGTAAGTATTGGTCGTTCTGCATACCAATGTTCTGTGCTACCACCCCTAGAGAGAAACTGTCTGAAAAATATGCAGTTAGCTTTCAGAAAATGAAGTTACTTAGATGAGACTGAGTTAAGCATCAGAAAAGTGACTCTAATTTAGCTCAAACCACAACACTAAGGAGCAACATCACACCGTTCTTTAATCCTATGGAGGCAGCCACACCAAGGAGTAAAGGAGGTGAGATCCATGACACCCCCAAGTGAAATGTCCGTGAAAGGCAACAGTTCTCACATGTAAAGGGACCGGCAGCTGCTGCTTCTGGTAAGGACCATAATAAAGCCTTGGGGAGAAAAGAGGTGGCACCTGGTTTCTTTGAGAGGCAAAACCTCTCTGTTCCTTCTTCATGCACTCTGGTAAAGCCTATCTCAGATCACATTTTGGGGGCTGGGGAATAAATCACTGTAGAAAACAGATTTCTGTAAAAAGAGAAGAGGCTTCTTTCATGCTCTGCCAGTGTAACTAGGATTTTAGAAAAGAGCAGCGCATGTGAGTTATTTACTTTCAAATCGGTTTCTATTTTTCTCCCAGTCTTTAGAGCTTTTATTTACTATGTAACGAGTCAACTAAGGGGCTAAAATTATACACGTCTTTTGCAAGGCCTTTTACAAATCCTTTACACAGAAGAGTCCCTTGCCCATTGTAACACACACATAGTCCCCAGTTGCCACAATACCCACAACAGCAACTCTGATCACAAGAAACACAGTCATGAGGGTTCTTCTCTGCAGTTTATCCCCCTGTGTTTTCAGGCTTCCTTTGTCTGTAAATTTAATGTGGCTCACGTTTAGTGAGGTAAATCCTTGCATTGTATTCTGTCCTGTATAAATTTTGATGTATATCTCATCCTGGGCTTTTGAGTGTTGATAAATTTTGAGTTCAGTCACACTGAAGTCTCATGGCATGTTGGGGGCGTAGAAGTTGCTCCATTTAAGCCACATGGCTACACCAGTTTGTACCAGACGAACATGTAGCTGGGACTACAGAAAGAAGTTTGAGAGTGGATGAATGAATTAGAGCAGGAATCTGTGTGCTGCAGAGCTGTGTCAAGTAAAATGCTAACAATTCCTCTAGTCTCAGCTACAGGTATGTGTTGGCTTTTTTGTACTTGAGCAGTGAGTGCAGAATAAGAGAGGCTTCAGGCTTTGTTCTGCAGTCAAAAGGGAAGGATAACTCACTGGCAGCACCATTAGCTGAAACATAGGCACTGAGAGGTAACTGCCTTTGGCCCCTTGGTTGATGGGAAATTCTAATGAGGGATTTGAGATGTGCTTGAACTCTGAATGAAAAATGCAGTCTGTCCTAAATTAAAAGCCATGCTTAAATTTTAAATTAATATCATCCTAACATATAATAAATAGACACTTCCGTATCAAACTGAAGCTCTTCTACTCTTTCAATTTGGGAACTTAAAGGGACATGGCTTTATGAGCCCTCAAACTTTACAGGGAAGCTTCGTTGTGCAGTTGAAGTATATTTTTAAGGCCCCTTTCAGTTTGGATAACAGGAGCACTTGACTGTGTTCAAATCATGTGAATAAGTCTTTCTTGAATTGGGATCTATAGGAGTATGTATATCACTGCTAACAATGACATACTGTATATTATTGCAGGAAGAGAATGCCTACAAACCTGCAGGTTAGTTTGCCCCTAATTTATTGCTGCTGGCATCACTTTCTACCTTAAATATTATACAAATTTAGTTTTCAAACACTCTTTCAGTAAATATATGTCTAAAGGGGAATATTTTATCAGATATTTCAATGAAATATTTTATTTCTAAGGTAGGACAAATGGAAAGTAGCTAAAGAAATATGCTAATAATAAAATATGCAGTCAAGGAAAGCACTTTTACAGCAACAGCCACGGCATGAATGACTTGCAGAAAAGAATAAATGTATTTATAAGTAAGCACACAACGATAATGTTAATATATGTGCTTAACTGAAACCTGTAGAGCCAGTGATTTTTTTATCTCCTACACTTTAGCATGTTTTTTTTTGTTCCTGTGAAAATGACAGGGAAAGGGTGAAGGGGAATATGTGCAAAGCACATGGTGTTGAGTAAAAGATACAAAAGCCAGCCAGCCTGCTTCATGTTTACCTGTTTGCACTCTCAAGAAATGCACATGATTTATCTATGCACAAGTAAGGGCAGGATCCCATTGCTGTTGGTCACAGCATCTGAACATTAAGGAGAACAGCAGCTTAGCGTGATGACAACAGGATATTGAATAGGGAGTGCTGTGAGCTGGGGTAGGTCTGGGTCCACAAGAGAATAGTTTTTGTTAGCCCCTGTTCTACTATCAGGCAGGGAAATTCACTCTAGAGCTACGATCACATGCTGGGATTTGTGTATTTAGTTTGAAGTGCGCAAAAAGGAGTCTCCCAATATATCTGGAAGAGCAAATGGTACCGTGTCTGTTCACTGTTCACTGGGTTTGGTACAAGCTGGCTTTTATTAATTTTTTTGCTTTTATTCATTTCTCCCACTTACTCTAATTAGCAGTTTCTGTGGCAGATCCAGGAGTGATCTCAGCCTCTTGGCATTTCCTGGGACCTCCATCAGACCCTTTGGAATGTGTTCCTCCCCCCTAGGCTGCACTGCACACATCACCAAACACCTCTCCCACTGGTAAGGTGAACCCCAATTGAACCCCTTCTCCTGCACAGAGTGACAGCAGTGAGGAACAGAGGTGGCTTTCCTGGGAAGCAAGATTAAGGATGAAGGGACAGGCAAGACACAGGCAAAGAACCTAACTTCTCCTGTTTCTCACTGGTTCCTGTAATGGTGTGAAAGAATTACAAAGAAAACCTAGATGGCAGAGTTTAAACAGTCTGTATGGGTCAGCTTTGCACTACTTTCTCTTAAGTGGTTTGCTTGTTTGGGATTTTGACTTTGCATTTTCATTTTATTTTACTTGCAATGGTTTCTCTAGTGATAATTGCAATATCTCTGATTTTCATATCCCCTTTATTTAACTTAAGAATGCTTTATATATCCTAAACATTTATTTGATCTGATGTGATCATGCTAGGTGAAAATTAATAACGAAGTATTCATTTTCAGCTCCCTGAAATCTAAAGCAGTGTTGTATTTAATGGATGCATAGTTTGCATGTGCCCAGTGTGTGCTGTAAATAAAATTTACTTAATCACCCCAAGGAAATGATTCCTTCCGTTCTCTTATATTTCCCTTAAGCTTCTATTACCCTTACACTGTGACATGCCTTCTGAAAATGTTATACGCCTTCACTCCTCCAATGTTACTTCGTAAATATATTCTGAATCTAGCAGAAAAAATGTTTCATCAGATGGTCAGCTTGGTAAAATATTTCAGTTCTAAGAGGGGTTGAACAGCAGGCAATGAAAGAAATAGAGCTGTAATAAAAGACAGAGGCAGTGAAAAGGCTGTGGTAAAATCAGCATAAATGTCACACCCCAACCAGAATAAATTTTCTTTATAAATAAATACCGAGAATAACATTAATATCTTTAGCTGAGAGTGGGAAAGTGTAAGAACAGTAAAAACTGCTACTGTAAAAGCATACTTTTCTTTTCTAGTGCACGAGATACGGGAGTTATGCGGCTTGTTCCATGATGGGTTTCTCTAACAAGGCCAAGGATGGCCTCTGTCTTGCCCCAGTTGCATGACAGCGCCAACATCAACTGCCAGTTAGTTGGTTTGGTAGTTAGCAGGCTTAATTGTGGTATTTCCTGACTACTGACCTAGTGCATGGCACTGCCTGCTTTTGTTCATATCTTTAGACCCTTCTTTGCCTCCTGTCTCTGTCTTTTTTTTTTTTTTTTTTTGAGATTATTTGCTATTTAGGACCTTTTTAAAACGTATGTGGAGCACCTCACACACCAGAAACTTCCAAGAGTTTCTATATCCCAAATCAAAATGAAAAATATTTACAACCTGCATTGCATTTGCTGGTGAAACTGAATCCAAGATAATGGAGGGAGATTATCAGCCCTGTGCCTGTTTCTCATTCTCCTCATTTTTTAAAGTATTTTTTTCTTTTTTAAATATTTTACAGCTAACAAACACAGCGTTAGCAGAGTAGAAAAATAATGTGATTAAGTAGGAAAGAGAATGAAAATAAATAAGTTTGATAAGATGGAAAATACAGCAGAAAAGCAAACAGAAATTAAAACCTCTGTTCTAATTACAATAGCGATGGCCTTAGATAGGAAGATATTTGTAGGACACTGCTGATGTAAAAAGAAATTGGTCTTTGCTAACGTTAAAAGATAAGGTAAGAGAAGAAAGAAGAATAATGGAAAAAGTTAGACCAAGCATCACAGATAGACTCCTTTTTTTCAGCCTCGTTGCTACGTTGGTTTCTTTATGGGATAGAGAGATTAAGGTATCTGCTAAGACCAGAAAGATCTGCATTCAATTCCCTAATGTAATCCAAACTCCTCCCATGTCTCTGGACACAATAATTGGGCTCAGATCTTTAAAGATACCTCAGATTTCCAAATATTATTTATTTCAAGAAAATCTTGACTTGAAGATCAGACAAAATTTAAATGAAGTTAAGGTTGCTGAAGCAAACAGGGTGGAATAACAACCAAATTAGAATTAACAAGTGCAAATACAAAATTAACAGTTTTGCTTGTGAAAAACATGTTAAAAAATAAAAAAAAGGCATGGGAAGAATTATTCTTCTTTACAAAAATAAAACAAGGAATCAAGTTATAAGTTTTTTCATCTTTTTGCTGGCTCCTGATGTTGCTGATTTTGTTCTACTTCAGATTTGCTTCATCACCTGCACTGCAGCATCACACAGGGAACCCCATACCAAGATCCCAAGGGACCCGGTAGGGCTAGTCTGATCACAAACCTGTTGGTCTTAAATTCAGTGAAACTGTTTATTTAGATATTAGTTACAGTCCAGCCACACTAACTTAAAACTTTGTACAAACATAACCTCTTCCCACACGTTTAGGGGACATACAGCTGCACCCACAGTAAAATCCCACACTTTGAATCTCAACCCTTATGATACTCTCTAGTTTTTTACTGGCATTACATAAACTGCTGAGAAATGCTCATCAACAGAATAACATTTGAATAGAACACTGAAAGCACCCTGAGGTACCTGTTCAAAACCACAAATTCTAAGCTGATAGTCACTCAAGCCGAGAAAAACTGCACAGACAAAGCAGCCCTTACTTCCGTTCCCATTTTTAATCAGAAGCACGAAAGAATGAACTTTCTCTCCCCACTGATTACAAGCTTCCTTAACAAATACTACAGGAACATTGGCTGTAGTGATACTGGGAACAAGAAGGCAAATAATGTGGGTAGCATCCAAGCGTTTAGCTGGGTCTGCAGAGTCCTGGCCTTTTTTCTGAACTTGTTCATCTTCTCAGCACAGGAGATCAGCGAGCAAGGGAAGGAAGAAGAGGAGGGGAGGATTTGCAGTAAGATACACAGGGGAGAGGCTAACATTAAAGAGAGATTTGGAAGCTTCTTTTCAGGGAGAAATTCCTCATACAGCATTATTATACCTGCATCTCTCCCTTCTCACTCCCATCTCCACCCCCGCACCAACTTTTATGCACACAATGCATCTCACACCACAATGACAAAATAATCCTTCACATGAGAAAAGTGATTAAAAACCTCAACCACCAAAACATGTTTGGCCTGCTAATTCCTTAGATGTTTTGTAACTGCCCTTGAATTTGTGACTTCCCATCTGCATTTTGGATTTTACCTACCTCTATGTGACCAGAAGTGCAAGAAATCTTAGGAGAACCCACTTCTGGGCTCATTGCTTTCAGCTATTTCCTTTATCAGGCATGCATGCAGTGCTGCCTTGTGTTATAACGGTCTGTCCTGGGAACCTAACACCTCTAATCTGTTCCATTAATTTCTTCTGATCTTTTTGTCATATTGACTCAATATCAATAGATATCTTCTCGAACATCCAGAGCGGTCAAGCTCTCTAGGTTTACTGCATGACAGAAATCCTGCACGATGTCTGCAGAACTAGTCAGCACTGAACATCCTGTAAGTGCAAAGTTTTGAGGATTTGTAGCCCACTTTTAAAAAAATAAATGATGTACAAATAATGGCTTTAGAATCATTATAACTTGGCCTAGGTTTCAGTATTTTTCTCCCTATAAACAGAGACTGGAATCACACATTGCTGTCATCTTGCAGAATTTCATGAGGGTGAATTTATGCAGAAGTTGCTGGTCTCGCTGCCTGTCTCAATATGGTGAGGAGCCTTGGTTTCTCATTGCTAGGAAAAAACCCAACTCTGTGTGTAATAACGGTTATACTTCTTCCTCTTCATGCCCCCCCCCCCCAAGTTTTAACCATTGAGCCTAAGGGAGACATCATTTGGCATGGAAAATGTCATGTTTTATAGAGTAGATGAGGAGAGCAGAATCATATATGAGAAAGTCTTTAGCAAATATCACTGTTGAGACATATAGACAACCTCTACATGCAAAAGAGAGACATATGTCCTGATGGGATACGCAAAGCAATTTCTTTCACAAGGAGCAGCAAGCTTGCAGAACAGAAGCAGATGGGTGATCTCAAATTGTTTCAGATGTATAACACAGGAAGTTCACAGTGTGTCAGCTACAGCATTACTATCTATTACAATGCATGCTTTAATGACTGGAAGTATTCTCAATATATATTCTTTCCTTCCCCTCCTTCTGGTATTAATAACAACTATATTTACACTTAATTATATATATGCTTTGTCTGTAAATGAATCTGCCTTTAATTCCCTGTCTGCTCAGTTCATATGAGCAAACACTCCAGCTACAGTTCTCCAGATCACATTTATGTCTTCTCTGTGGTTCTGAGGGCTAGTTCAGTAATCAGTCTTGCCCTAGTTGCTACACTGAAAGGCAGAGAACACAGCAAGAGTTACTAATCCAGGAATACAGTCCATCTAAAATGTGGCCCTGTCCTGTCCATAGCCAAATGCCAGACACATTTTGGTTTATGGAGTATTATTTGAAAGAGTTAATAACTTTGAAAAATTATTCTTTCTGAATAATTGTCTGTAAAAAATACTTTAATATTTGGTTAATTTAAAATACAAAAAGCAGTCTTTTTTCCAAGTCAATACTGCTGTCTGCGAACAGAGCCACTTATGTGCAGAAGAGCCAGGTCACAAGATGTGCAACAGCCACCCAGGCCGTCTTTACCACATGTTTTTTCAGATAAGTGATCAATATGAACTACTGTTATATTGTGCGTACTCACTTCTTTCAGGGACGCACAATTTGCTCATTCTCTCACTATATCTCTGGCACACGCCATTTTCACTACTTCCTCCTGGGCCAGAGCTGCTTCTCTGGATTTTCTTAAGTTGTTATCACCCCTAAATGATGTCAGATTAGATGGTACGACCAAATAACTCAGCTCCAGTGGTTCATTCCTAGACGTTCCAAGGGAAAACATAGCAATGCTAGTTTGCACAAGTTTTTCTTAGAGCAGTGGATTTTCCCCACCTTGTCTTCTCAAGCTGCTAACCTAAGGACAAACCCATTCCTATTACAGTTGCAGGAAAAGAGGAGCCAGACTGGAAACACACTGACACCTCTGCGAAATCCAGTGGCCTGTACAGGGACAACATTCTCCATCTGATGACCCCTTGAGAATTATCCCTTCCAACACTCTCCATGGGGGAAGAAATCATTGCAAGACAAAATAACATGCTGGTTCCTGATCTGAGGACCTTTGTTGTTCCAGTCATACATATCTTCTGTGTCCTTTGCCCATGAAGATGGACTAAGAAAACACGTTGTGTCGACTTGGAAGGTCATGCCATCTGAGATGCTGCTTGTTTCTCTCCCTCTACCTCACCAATATGATTTTATTGGGAGATCACTGCTGTTGGCTGTCTCTAATGCCAATATAAATCATTTTTAAACCATACCTTGCTTATAGATATTGTGTCAAATTAGACCCTGGTGTAAGCACATACAACTCTCAACCATGGCTGGCTATAATCCATTGTGCCTAGAAAGGAATATTTATTATACTCCCAGTGATTTTTTTTTATTGTTACCTTAGTAAAGACTACAGTTTGTGTAAATCAGCATATTTTCATTGCTGCTAGTGAATCTGTACTGTCATAACTCTTTTTCATCTTTATCTCCTATCAAATTTTTGATTCTGCTCCTATGTTTCCTGCTTAATTACATTGTTCCTGTCCATGTCAGTCTCTTTATATCAAAACCAGATTATTTCTTGCAAAGATTTTACACCTATGATGGACATAAACACTGCACTCAGGTGGAGCTAAGCCCATCAAATTCAGCCTCCCAGCTCCAGTGGAGGTCTAGAGCTAATTGAGGAATATAATAATGACATATTGAGAGCAATTTTTTCTTTGGTACAGTTTCCTGATTTATTGTAATTAGTGGCACAGAGACATCTGGAGTTGGAAGTAATGATTATGCTACTATTAAGAGATATGAATTTGCCTAACCCTTCATTGAACCCATTTGTACTTTTGACATAAAAAAAAGGAGTGTTTTGCTTCTGTCTCCCAGAAAGATGAGCAGAAACCTTGAACAAAGTAGTCATGGTATCAGTGTTTCTCTGCTTATCCCAAAATGAGTATATCTGAAGTTCCCCTTTACAAAGATAAATTCCAAGAGGTTGGAAGAAGTTCTACTCCTTTGAAAGGAATTTCAGGCAGGACAAAATAAAAAGTGTGGAATTAATAAGGTCTGTTTTTTAACTTGTGCTTTCACATTTAATTTATTGGAGGTAAATGGAAGTTGTTGATGCATGGAACTATGTAGTGCGGAACTGATGGGAATGCAATTTCCCCTTCACTAAATTTGAAGCGTTGCACTCAAGGTTCCTATCCATAAGACTGTTTGAGTGTTTTTAAAGATGTCTCTGTATCTCTGTCCACCTCAAAAGATGCATCAAAAACCAAGCTCAGACTTCAACACAGCTTTCAGGTATCATAATATTTCTGTTTCATCAACAACAAGCCATTCAGCAAGGACATAGAGTAATAAGAAATTATAAGCCAGAAGGGAGTATCTGTGAAACAGAGCTTCATTAAACCTGGTGAAAGGATTACTGCATACCAAGTGTCTACTGTTTTTCTAGCAGCAGCTGGCTCCAGGTGCATTCTCAAATCCTACTCGTTAATCTAGGTCCTTTCTGAACCTCAGCTTCTTTCTTTGCCCTACTGCTCATACCATGAGGTCTGGATTAGAGTTTGCTTCTTGAACTGTGCAGAAAAGTCCTTGGAAAATGACAGGCCTCAAAACGCATGATCTCACCAAGCAATGTATTCTAGCCTTCTAATTTATTTTTTCTGATGTGTGTTCCTTAAATTGGCTCCTGTGAAGTAGATCTTTGGTTTCATAAGGCCTCCTTTGATATTCAAATGTTTACAGAACATTCACTCCCAGTAGCTTGGTTGGAAAACTGAACTATTTCTTTCTCCTTTCAGGTCATGTCTACAGGGCCTTCTGGTGGCTCCCACAAACATATTTGCAAATGCCTTGGTGATCAAATTTTATATTGTTCCTTTTCTACACGCAGTTTACCTTTGAAAATTTTTTCCAAGGGGTATTCTGAATAGTAGAATCCCAGTTGGAGTTTTTTAAGGTCGTGACATGAGATTTATCTTTAACACACATTCAGATTTTATTTGCTTTGCCTTTTCTTTGATAGGGTTTTTTTTTTCCTCTGATATTTTGCTTTGTATAACATTGTGCTTTTTGTGACCACATACCATTTCCATTCTCTTACAAGTAAACTATTGTAAGGAGTATCTTACTATTATACAAAGTTTTCATTGCTGAGGGAGGATGTATGCCAGCTGACAAAAATGAGAAAAGAAGACAGATCACCATCTAACATTCCCCACGGTGGACTAGGAAGCAGGTTGTTCTGCAATGACTGGGTGCATGTAAATGTGGTGATCAGATGCTTCATAAGAATAAAGGGTTAAAGGGGTTTTAGCTGGGGATATGAGGATTGGTAGAACCTTGTTGTTTTAATCCCAGCTTGTATTTCAATTTGCTTGCTGATACATGAATTTAAATGGTTAATTCCTTGAAAAAAGACAGTTGCTAAGAGTCTGCAATATTTTGTTGAATTCTGTATTACTATTAAGGATACAGTAACATCACACAAATGCTTAAATATTGCAAGTAAATAAAGGTGGTGATGCTCCAGAGTAAGACTTGGCTCTACCTCACAGATAAGTCATTACCAGTACTTGGATGAATTTTAATGCAAACTTGCAAATTCACTTCACTTACAAAGACCACATCTTCCTCCCTACAAAGACAGAGGCACTAGGAAGTGTTACACTTCCAAGCATTGGAAAGGTTTTTGGTGGTCTTCAGTCATCTCTGAGAGCTTATTGGTCTTTTTTTTTTTATGGTTTTCCATGTCTCAAAGGATACATTTAGCCATTCAGGGAGTATTTATGGGCTGTTTTGAAAAAAAGTGAACCTAGTAGTGGAATGTATGTGCCACAAATGTGAATGTAAAAAAATATATCGGGGGCCACTTTTTGACTCCGCCATCAATGTGTAACAGGACCTAGAGCAATGTACTTGCTGTCTCTGCCTCTATTCCCTCATGAGGAAGTAAAGAACATGATTCTGTGTTTACTCATCCTTTTCTAGCTCCCTAAGAGGGAAACCGAAACCATCTGGCAGGAGTTCAGACAGCCGGTTAAGCCAGTAGAAGTTTAACCTCCTAATGGGTCATGACACCAAGTGGCTGTGGCAGTAACATCTTCAGCTGCTGGGGCGGTCAAAAGGGGATGTATAAATACCGTCATCCAGTACAGGAAAAGTGCTTTCACACCCTGGAAACTACTTAAATACAAATATTTTCAGCACTTTCCATTTTCCCATTGCTGTTCTACCAGGTTTTTTTCTTCACATGAAAATTTTGCTTCCCCAAACTCCCTCCTCTTTTAAAATTCTATTACTTTAGAGGGAAATATGTGAGAATAAGTTCCTCTTGAGCATGCATAGGATGGAAATTAGTCATTAATCAACTGAATCCACACAGAACCACTAACTTAATGTAGAAAAATGAACGATGGAAGGAAAAATAAATGCTTCTGAATTAAGTAAGGCAGAAATATTACATCAACCAAAAAACAACACGCAGGCTGTTCTTATAAGGGAGGGGATTGAAGACTCCTTTGTAGATTTATTATTTGGGTTATTGATACTGATGGGTTTGGGAGAAGCAGTGAGAAAATCAGTCTTCCATTCTGCGGTGCAGGAACCAAATATTACATGGTAAGAAGTACATTACATGGTTACAGAGGCTGTTGTGTTTGGAGTGAAGCCCTAGCAAAGAGCAACATTTTACTTCTTTTCTCCCTGACTTTCTTACTTAAACAGGAATCTGTGTAGAAATCTCCTGTTGCAAAAAAAAAGACGTTGTGCACTTTGAGAACCTGGAAGATGCATCCTTCTAAGGGGAAATACATCCTACCAGTTCACTGCATAAAAACTAACCTGCTCTTTCAGGATAGGAGAGGCACAGAAAGAAATATTCTCTTCGGTGAAGTGGTTCTGTATCTTTCTCACCGATTAAGGGTTTGCTTTGATGAAACTCTTCTCAAACAGGTCAAAAGGATCAGATGCAACAGAGCAGTTCCCAGACTGGAGACATCTCCACACCTGGGGATGTGAGAAAATCAGCTTACACTCTTGAAAAAATGAGAACTGGTATTTAAAGCTTGGCATGCCCTGCCTCTAGGGTGCAACAACATTGCTCAGAGTCCAAAGCCTCAGTCCATCACACCTGGTGCAGCAGCAGCAGCCAAAGGCTGACAAAACCTCTCTGTTCCCATTGGGAACATCATATCCTTGGTTCATTATGAAAAGAAATAACTTTTAGTGGTATGAGGGCAAGAAAGGGAGCTTAGGACTGAACAACCTCAGGCCTTCAGTCAGGCCCCACTTATGCTCTTTACAGTTTATAGATTTTGGTTGGGACCAGGAAAATTAGCCTCAAATTAAACTGGGCTGCTGTGAGCTTCATTAGCTGTAAACAATCCACGTTTCATTAAGGGATGAGAGACCAAGCATACAAACAGCTCTCCTAGGAGTGAGTTACACTAAACTAGCAACTGGATATTAAAGGTATAAAACCAGTAGTACCACACAGTACAAGAGGGAAAAATCAGAGCTGCAGAGATACAAATTCCCCCAACTTTTTATTAAATATGCGGTAGCTTACAGCTGATGAAAATTTCACCCACTGATGAGAGAACAGATTGGGATTTCAAAAAGCATTTAAAATCAGTCCAGTTGGGATCAAATACTACTTCTGACTATATTTGCATATGGCCTTTCAGGTATAACTACATGGCAAGGAAAGGATCATTTTGAGTGTCTTTATGTGCATGTTTTCCCTTGAGAGCAGGTTCTAGTAAGTTGCTTATTCTGGTTGCATCTAAGATTTCCCACATAATCCCTCCTCCATACAAAGAATTCAGTTTAGACTTTCCTGGCAGAGGTAAAAAGGCTGGCCCAGGAATAAGTTGATGTGCAAGTGAGTAAGATTCAGACCAAAGGAATAAGCTATTGCAAAGGGCAGCCCCGTTCCAAAATTTTCCCAACAGGGAAAATTGTCTCTAAGATATTTCTGATGGTCTATTGAAATACATTGGTTTCTCCACACAGAACTACCCTCTGGTTTGTACATTGCAGTTCACAACTCTGCGTACACAAGTTTGGATAATCAAAAGCAGCAACCGTGCCAGAAATCCATTTACCCTATGCAAACAGTGTTATCTTGTATTGATTTCCTTAGAGCATGTTAACATAAATCTGACGTTAACACTAGCTTACCCACCACTCCTTTCATTGAGATCACACTGATTTGGAAGCCATGTTAACATACAATGTTTTCTCACTAGCAACTCCTGATTCTATCTACACAGTGATGAGGCACCAGCACCATTTGCCATTACTGCATCTTTTGATTGATTTTTTCTGTTTTTTTTTTCTTAGTTCTGCCAGCAGGAGAATGACTCAAAAAAATTCCTCCCCCTGCCGCCCCCAGGATCCCAATAGGGGTGACTGCAAGGAATAACTCAGGAGACAGGCTGTCACTCCTTTAATTTATTAGATGTCATATAACCACTCAACCCTCATTTAGGTACTTTAAAAACAACTTCTCTCTGCCTACCAGATGGAAAAAACACTAAGCTTATATCTTCTCAAGTAAAAATCAAATCCCTCTCTTCTACTCCATTTGATGACTTCAAATGTGTAAAACATATTTTAACTGTTTTGCACAGGATTACGTGTTTTAACAAGACTTCTCATTTTAATCTATACTTTCAGGTACAAAAATATACATCACCATTGCTAATATGTTTTGTGCCAATTTTCTGCATTTTTAGGTTCTGAAAACAGCCTAGCACTAACCCCATTGTAAGGCTATGGGTGTTTTACATTTCTATTCTGTCAAAGAACACAAATACAAACATGACTATCTATTCCTTAACCAATCAACCTGTTAAAACGTTGTTCTATAAACTGTTCGCCTTCTCTAGCTTTGACCTACTCAAGCCAAACCCTGACCACTGGTCACATTCACACATATGATGTGTCAAAATGACAACACAAGGAAAACTCCATGGAAAAACAAGAGGTACAAGAAACACACATCCATCTGTAACACATGGGAATACTCTACATCCCAGATTGTCTACCCCATATCCTGCCTCCACATTGTGGCTTGGCCCCTATATTAGGTACATATGTACCTTGACAGGAGCTATGTGTTCTCAGGACTTGTTATTGACTTCCTTTTTAATGTCATTTGTGGTACCTAGCAGCTATTCTTTGCTTATAGGTACTTGTCCCAAAATTTTTCCTTCCTTTTATAAAAACAGGGAAGTGACTGATTGCATAGTTACAAATAATAATAATAGTTTTCTGAATATACTTCAAACAAACAACTAGCTGCAGGGAGAGCATTTGAAAAGAGAAGAAGAAGAGGAATTTGCTATTAGAAAAACAAGTAACAAATGAGAAACCTGGAGAATCATGGCCGATTATAGCAAGCTGCCTTTCTGAAACCTATTATAACAAACAGATCCACAGTATTTACTGTGAAATTAGCTGTTAGATACAAGAAAAAGGAAAGGAGAGAAAGAGAGAAGGAGATATTCTAGAAAATATTGAAATTGCAAAACTGTTCACCTCTATTAGGTTAAATGCTCCAATTTAGGTATTTTGCAATCTAACACTGTGTGTTAACCTGTGAAGCTGTACTGAGAGAAGTTTCAAAAGCAGGGGCTCTTTTCCCCTTGCTCAGTCAGTAGTAGGTAATAATCAGTCTCAAACTCAGAAAATCCTTCAGCTCATGAGCAAGTGGTTTGCCGAAATGTGCAATTGGCTTCCACAAGGTGGCCTCTTCCAGTAACTTTACCCAGCAGTGATAACTGCACAAACTGTAAGTCTTGTAGGCACAGCCTTATCTCTGCTTTTCCCCTCATCCCATTTCCCTCCCCTAAAGGGCTGGGTAGCACAGATGAAAGATATTAAGACCATGAAAAGAAAGTACTCCTTTGAAAACTGTGATGGCATATCCCATGTATCAAACCTATAGAAGCTGATCCCCAAATTATCTGAAAATGCTCAGACCCCACTGGTGGAAATAATAGCAGTAATAATAATAGCACAGACCTTCAAGCTAGATGAGCCCACTTTGATCTGTTACTTTCTCTTAACATCTGAAAAGTCCCATGCTCTTCAAACTGATTCTCTAGAATTATTACATGCCAGATAAGGCCGGTTCATTTCTACCATAGACAAATAAATGTGAAAAATGTATAAACACACCCTTGATTTGTGTTGACAAATATTCCCCTAAACTATTCATGCTGAAAACGAGACACCTCCCTTGTCTTCTTAAAATAAAATTTTACTCAGATAATTTCTGTTACAAATTCAATGAAAGTGAGTTGATAATCTCTTTTCATGCACCGTGGAGGAACCTTCACAAGAAACAGACCCCTGCATTTTTTATAAAAATAAAATGAATAAAAACAAGTCACCAAAGTCTCTCCATCTCAAGTGAAGCCAGTGTGGCCTTATCAAATCTGAAATGCTGAAGTCAAGTGTCAGGTGTTAACACAAATGTCAAGTGACTGCGAACTTTTGAATGAAGAGATATTTTAGTGATTGCAATGCCAGCTTCACATTCAGAAAGCCTGGTTAAATTTCATCTCTGGTGTACAAATCCTGAGTGACCGTGAACAAGCTCTGAACTTCAAGTTCTCAGCACTCACAAAGGGGCTGCTTTCTCTTTATTCCTCCTCTTCATCCATCCATCTATTTGGCCTACTTGTTTCTTCAGCACAGAAAGCATAGCTTATTGCATGTTTATAGTGAGTCACATTGCGGTTCTCTTTCTGTAGCAATATTCAGTTCAACTATAATACAATAAATGAAGAAAAGAGAGGATCCATAGAAAGAAAAATACCTCTAATTTAAGCCCAAGTTCTTTATCTAAAAGTAACATTTCATGGGAATAAGGTCATGAACAGCTTTAAGCCCAGGGATGTAAAAGTTGTCCTGTCTTTGCTATCTGCTGGAAAGAGCCCCCCAGATTCTTTTATTGGCAATATGTGAGTTTTACAAGGCAAAGAGATAGATACTTGACCTCCCCAGTCAAAGCAAAAAGCCTGTCCTTAAAAGCTAGATTCTTCAAATTTCTATGTGTTCAGTTTCCACAATAACTTCATAAATGGTTGATATAAGTTTAAAATAGAGTTCTTTGTGTAGAGCTGTATGTTTTATTCGAGGCACAAAATATCTTCCAGACAAAAACATATTATACTGGTATAAACAAACACAGATCAAAGAAAAGACAAACTTAAAAGAACCCTCTGGGTTTCAGCAGATTGCAGCCTGCAAGTGACCATGTATTTTCTCCCCCATGAAGTGTTCTTTTGGGCACCAATTGCCATGTTTTCTTCTTTTAAATTAATTCCTCAAAAGCTGCAAATCTACTGGAGTATTTTTATACATGAACACTGAGGACTGCGTATGAACTAGCTGTTTGTGCCTAAATTAATCCCTAGCATTCGTGGATGAATTTGGAAGCATCAATTTTCCCTGCAGATGGCTGTTGTGTGACAGTTCAGAAGACGGACAGCAGCTGTTAAAAGATTATAAGTTGGGGTGCCAGACCTGCAGTGAGCCTGAAGGTCTGCCTAAGTGTACAAAATATTTCCCTGGCCTTTATGGTGAGAGAAGGAGAAGCCAGAAATTAGAGATATGAACTATTTTGCAGGACTGGACAGGTATAGAAATGCGATTCAACATTTTTCCAGTAGAAAAAGGTACATCATTTGCCATCAGCATGCATGAGGACAGCAGAAATCGAGAGAGGAGGCCAGAAGACAAAGCAGAGTGTACTTGTCATCTCCTGACAAGACTGTTTGAAGAAAAACATTTAAAGTTTTATCAAAACCAGAAAGCAAACATGCTAAGTCATAATTTTCATCTTACAAAGTCAGCTAAAGTGGAAGGCAAAGAGGTAGGTTAGGATTGGTTTCACATGGTCTCCAGTTTTGTGGACACTTTTCTTAAGATGATGGGAGAAGTTGTTTTCTGGAGATTGTTCTAGTCTATCAGGAAGAGTCCGGATAATTAAACCCTGAGTTAAACTCAACCTGGCAAGATGAATCCACTCTCAAGCAAAGTCAGAGGTACTGCTATTGCAGACACCTTAAGGTACCTTAGATAAGGCGAGCAGGTATGGCACAAGACCTACAGAATAACTGTAGCCATTCTGCAGTGTTGCCTGGAGCCTGGTTATGCCACTATCTCTGTATTTATGTTCTGGCAACTGAATTGTTGCCTAACTATTATGATTGCATGGAAAATAGCAGACAAAATGTTGTCTAACATAGCCAAAAGTCTCAAAAAAATGACGTGATGCTTTAAAAGGGAAAAAAAAGCTCTTTAAAACTTTTAAAGTTAATTTCTAAAGCTAGCTGAAATGTTTTCCTGGGAGAGTTCAGGATTTCTGTGACTGAAAATCACATTAACCTCATCTCCCGCCTTTATTTACATCCCTCATATGAACAATTAGGAGCCTGCACAGTTCTAGACACAAACCACGTCATCACATCACTGGAATTAGGACTGAGTCCTTTCCTTTGTCAGCTCCACTTACTGTTGCTTTCTGAATCCAAAGTCACAGAATAAAGAGAATCTGCCAGCAAAAGCAAAACAAAAACAAAAACAAAAGAACGAAGAATACCAACACATTACAAACTCTGTGCCTTGAAGAAGATGAGGGCTTATAAAATGTCCTTACCTGAAGATTTTATTCAAATACTGACAGAGGCAGTGAAGACTTATCCAGTGATTACACTGGACTTCGTGTTAGATTGTAGATGTCAAAATATTTCATGAAAAGATACTTAATCAGAAAGACAATGTGATGGGGTACTTCACTAAAACAATACAGATGTTTTCAGAAGTGTCCAGAAAAAAATCCCAACATGACAATATTTGCCATCCACTTAAAGTCACAGACCACACAATTTTGCAAGGAGTCAGAAAATTTAAATCACTGTTTTGACTCCAGTGGAAATCACTACTTGAAGGAGACACTAACCTTAATGTGCATTAGCTTAAAAGAAACTTCAAAGTCTTTGCTCTTCGAAAAGGAAAAGTGCATGACCAAAGCTTACATTATCTTAGCCTGCAAAGTTGTTCAAGTGGAAGTATGAACTATAATAACATTAGGATGCATTTTTTATTACACAAATTTATTGACCATAAACTTTGGAAATGTTTTATTATTATACAGAACTGCCAAGCATCAATCATTTCCACATGAAACATCAGGAAGAGAAGATTGACCTCTCTGGCATTTATGAAAGAGTTCAGGATATATTTGCATGTTTCCCAGAATTCTGCAGCCACAATATGATCCAGAAAGAGGAGAAGTTGGTCTCTAGAGTTGGGTCTGTTTTTCAGGTCTTTATTCGTGGCTTTCCTAAAATGGAACAAATTCAGGATGTCTATTAAGCAAGTTTTGACAAGTGAATTTGACAACCCCTGTTGAATTCATAATTGACAGTGATCTGACCCCCTAGGATGTGCAGCACTCCTGAGCTCATTCGCAACAGGACAACAGGACAATGATAGCCTTGTAGGTGTTCTGGCCACTTCCTGGAGTTCAAGTTTTGTTTATTCCTTCAGTTCTGTTCCTTGAATGGTCAGGTTTTCCAAGCATGACAGATGAGCTACACACAGCTCAGATGGCTTTTAAGGGAAGGTGGACAGAGGGTGGCCACATGTGGCCTGTTTGAAAGTCCCCCTCTCTGGCTATGTAGGAAGACCCTGAAGCTCTGAAGAGGCACTTGGATTTCAGCATCTATTTTCTACAACAGGGAATTATGTCTGTGCTTACTCCTATGCTCCTCGGGTATTCAAAAGACATCAGGTTCTGACTCAGTGTTCAAACAGGGCATAAATTACAAATTGGAAGGAAAGGTCTCCCACAAGAAATTGCTTCCAATCTCAAACCAGGACAACTCTGATTTATTTATTTTCACCCAACAGACAACACAGCCCATAATCTTTTCTCTATTTTTGTGCTCTGTTTTTGCTTGAATGCAGGTCTATGACCAGTCACAGATGAGCGGCATTGGTTATTTTAGGGTGGTGACGGGTAGGATGAATTACCAGAATTGTAAACTCATTTTATTTTTGTCATATTTCTTTTTATATTCCAATAACTTATAAAATAAACCAAACATGCCTACTCACCCCATCCCAAAATACCACAGCAAACACTGTATTCTCACTCCTGTTAACAGGATGAAAAAATTATGTCCATTTTAAACCCTAGAATTTACTATCAACACCTTAATTTTTTCCAATCTACATATCAGAGTTCCTTGCCAAGAAAAATTTCCAGTATTTTCAGAAACTCTTCCCCTGAAAAGCAAAGACATTTATGGAGACATGTAAAGAAGACACTTGATTTCAAATTCAGTGCATACAGAAAGCACAACTGAATTGTGCAGAGAAGCAGCTAGCCCTGTTGTCACAGTATGTTTTAGCAGCCAAGTGACAATAAAACAGCTTTTTCCTCTCCATCACCAGAGAAAATATCGCTTAAGCCTCTATATCCATGACACCTTTTTTGTTAACTTCTTTTCTTAAGCTACTCTTGTTTGCTCAGTGTATTTAGCAGACATTTATCTCACTCTATCAGCAAAGATTAAAGACTCATACTACCTAGTAATCCAATTACCCTATATGAGAAAAGCAAATGTATCTTTGGTCAGTGCCCACAGAGCTCCAGGAATCCATCACAATAGCAAATGAAATCTAATTAATTGTGTGCTTTGGTTTAGCTTCATCCACATCATTATTTCATTCATTTTTAATGGAGATGTTAACAGAGATTTAATAGTTTTAAATGCACAGAAACACTGGGTAAGCTTACACTAAGGTGAGTGTTTGGATAATTTTTTTTAAAGATTCTTTTCTGAAAAAAATTACTTGTGGTAGGAGGGTCAAAAGAGAGGAAGAGATTTGCAGAGCCTTGGGATAACATAGTATAATACTTACTCACAAATCTAAGTATTTCATCAATTCCACAAATCATCATTTTACATTTGAGGAGAAGGGGACTCTCATCACAGTGTTTTCACTTCTTCAAACACGTATTTTCACATGACCTATTAAAGCACCTGGTTGAACACCAAAATAGCACAACACTTTTATCAGAATCCCAGGGGCAACTAGTTATCTGAGTAAGGTTTTGTGAAAAACCACTCAACAACCACTCAGCATGATGCTATAGATGAATGGGTTGGCATTATATCATGACAAGTACACTGGGGAGGAGAAAAAGGGCCTATGATCCTGCCTAGGGCTATTGTGGAACCATGCTGGTTCTCAAGGCTGGAACAGAATCACAGAGGAGCTGTGAGAGCTATTAGAGGACAAGATGACACTTGTGAAAAACAGCAGAAACAAAGAGAGCCTCTCAATATCATTTAACCAACACAGTGTTATAAAGCAACTTGCATAAAACTGACAGATCAAGTTTTTAAGATAATGAGAGCCAATGGCTGGAAACTTCAGACAGACAAGAAAAATCTTTATCTGTGCCTTTTGAATCAAGGCTAAAGGTTGCCTAAAATACGTGACATAACTCAAATAGGATTTATAGGGTAAAAATACACAGAGCTCAAAATAGGCCGTAATAAAGTTTGTCCTCCAATTCTGAAAATAATGTAAACCATTATTTTCTTGGCCTTATTAATTCTAGACAAGTACTTATAAGTATCTTGCTCTTAATATTTTGCCTTTAGGAAAATAAAACACTTTTTAGGTTTTAAATGGTTAATATTTTGTTTAATCAATGCTTCACCTTAGTGATATACCAGAGCTCTAGGAAAGGAATTGGAAAAGAACAGTAATATGTCTCACCAAATAAACAGTATCTATGAATATCAGCATCCACGTTTTCCCAAAAAACATATGAAATATAGTTGCATAGCTCCACTTCTTTTCAAAAGGTAAAATGACCATCCATGATGCCCACAGGTTTCCAATACCTGAATGCACTCTGTTGTTTCCTACTGCCCTCAGTCCTTTCCTTGTTTTCTTACAGTGTAAATTGCTAGAATGTAAAACAAGATTCCCTCAGCTTTCATCTATGGTGAGCATGCAGGTGTGCATTAATGTGTGTTCTTACGCACACACCTTACTCATGGGTCTGATCGCCCTAAATGAGTCAACATGTGGGCATAGGTAACTACAGAGATGATGCCAACTTCCACACATTTTACAAGCCCAAACCCAAAGTCTTCCTACAGAAGAATGTGACAAAATACCTGACATGGCAAAACCCTCTACTTTTACAGAGCTACTGAGCCACCAGACTATTACATCCACACACTCCATATAGAGAAGGTGTAGGAAACTGTTATATTCCCATTATAACAATTGGAACAACATGTCCCACAAACTTCTGTGTTTGTGTAGGCGCATGCATATATGCTGTATTTTGAACACGAGGATGTGACATATGCTTCCAACTTCCTCTCAGAGGATGGTAAAGCACTGGAACAGGAACCCTGGAGAAGTAGTCATGGTGCCAGACCTGACAATATTTAAGAAACATTTGAACAATGCCCTCAGGCTCATGGTGTGAATGATAGGTTATCCTGCACAGGGGTAGGAGTTGGACTCAATGATCCTTATGGTTCTCTTCCAACTCAGTACTTTCAATGGTTCTATATTCTATGACTATTTTATTTATTCTGAGAGCTTTATTACTTAATGCTATTTTAAAAAAAAGTATATTTGCCTTGACAATCTGTCCTCCAGACACACATGTATACACAGTTTCAGGCATATCTGGGCAGAAGAATCATGCACAAATTTAAAGAAAATACACTTAGTTTTCCCTTTGCTGTTCTACAACAAGGCAGCACTAATTTGGCACTTGAATTTTCACCATGTTGATTAAGTGCCAAATATAAAAGAAATTCTGTGTTTGCATTGCAAGCTACACACGGGCCATTTTAACTCAAAGTGGAAAGATATAAAAGGCCTGAGATAACAAAGAGAATCAAGAAGAAAAAAAAAAACCACAAAGGAGACAAGGACATGCTGGCAATTCAAAGCAAATACAGCAAAAAGGTGATTCCAACAGTTTGAAGCTCATATATGGATACTGAGCATGCCCACTTTATGAGGTTGATCTTAAAGAAAGATACAAAGGGAAAGGCAGTCAAAAGATCAATTCTGTTCTCAAAGTTCCCAGCAGATTCACAGTCATCAATAAAATAACTGATGCAGTACTTTTTATTCTCTGCAGCATGATCTTAAAATTATTGGAATAAAGCATAACAAGAAATCACATGAACAGTCATGCAAAGCCACTTTATAATTGCAATTCTTTGGAAAACTTCATGAAGGAAGCTAAAAAATGACTGGTGCAGTCCTCCTTTGTTCCACAGAAGTCCAGAAAGGCATTCCATACAGGTATTACACAACCACCACTATCTGTGTGAATGAAAAGAAAAAGTCCCACAGAAAAGCTTGCAAAGAGACCAGAGGCACAAATATATATGTTTTCTTCAAAATCACCATTTACATCTTTCCAAAAGAATGCAAAATGGCTAAAACAGAATGGGGTTTACTTAACAAAGTGCAAATTAATAAGATCTGAAGCAAATGTAATCAATTAACCAGTCAACGTATCTATACATAAAGCAATTGTGGAAGAACCATGCAGCCTCTTTCTCTGGAGGTAAAATATTTTAATGAATAATATCTGGAGGCCTGCAGAGTCCTTTTCTCTGCTTGTTCTTGAAGAAAGTGCCATTCACTGCAGACAGACTACAAAACATTACAAATATATAACTGTCTATAATACACTAAGGCAAATAGAGGTAGAGAACATTAGTGAAATCTCCTGAGGTTACATACAGCCTGCATTTTACTGAATTCCTCAACACCGTCATGCAACTCCATCTTGAGGAAAGGTGAATTTTTGTTTCTTTAATCATAATCTCATAATCTCGATTTGGTGCCTACTAGTAAACCTCGTGCAGATGTAGTGGCCTAAATTTAGGACCCAGATCTTCAGAGTCTACAATTGGCAATAGTGCCCTGTTGGCAACAGGAATGGCAACTCAATTTCTTTCAGTGCCCCTGATTTTTATTTCACAGTTGTGCATGATCCTTGAGAACCCTTTAATAAAAGGTGTTTATTAGACTTTCTGTCAGATTCTTAAGACTTGTTACAACTTCTGTTGAGGCAACAATACTAAAAGTTCCATGAATCAAAAGGACCAGAACATTTACATAGACTTTGGATACTAACCAGAACAGTCACTGATGTGCAACAGTTAACTAGTCTCATTTTAATGCCAGTAAAGAAATGGAACTTGATTTTTTACAACACATAACCTAGCTCCCTAAAATAGATATTGCAAGGTAGTTGTGACTTTTAATTGCTTTGTTATTACTCCCTGTAGTCAATGCCTTCAAGGAGCTGAGCTACAGCTTGGCAGCTGCATCTTCCACCAACTTCATCGGGATTTGCAGGTGTTCAGTAATTGCCTGGATATGGGCCCTTGACGTTTTACAGCTATGCTATGCACATCATTCTTACATAATAGAATAACACCATGGAAAGCAACAACATAAGTAGGATGAAAACCATTGTTATTCAAGTCAGTGTCTCTGATTCTTCTGGATGAAGATATGTTGGCAACCAGAGAGTGTCTTTGCATTTTGTTTTCTGTTTTTGTTTTTTTTGTTTTATATGTCTTGTGCTGACCCTCACTGGTTTGCCTTTAAATAATTCTAGGCAAATACAGTCCACTTGCAGCTCTTCTATGACATCTTAAAAGTTATTTACATTTTTCACCCAAGCACACATTTACGTGGAGAGATACAGCCTTGGACACTACCAGAGAGAAACAGGCCTCAGATGGGTCTCACAAAGAGGTTCAAGATCAGCAAAAGCACTATTTGTAAAGAAATTGTCAAACAAAGCAACACAGGGTGAGCCTACAATATCTGTGAACAAGACTACACCGATGATGTTTCAAGAGACTGCAGGTGTAATTCTGAAGCTGCTCCACACATTATGATTTGCTCACATGTCCTTGATGCTCCAAAAGGTCAAAGAAACCTAAAGATAATATGGAACGTGGAGGTCCTGAGGTGCTCTCTGCCTGCAAAGACACAGGCATTACTCAAATAAGAACATCAGCACAGAAAAGAGGTGTGAAATCAAGCTCCTTGAGGGTTTCATGCCAGTGTTAGTCTGGTCAAGGAGTGGTGTCTCAAATGTGCTCTTCTCAAGGGGTAGTATTAAGGATAAGCTTTGAGCAATAGAGCTGACACAGGCTAGGAATTATTCTCCAAACCTGAGTCATGACAGGTTGTCAGCACCTTTCATCAATACGCATCCTATTGCTTAGCTAACAGAGCTTGGAAAGGATCTACTATTTTTCAATATTTTTCCCATTATTGTAAATAGATGAGATTCTGCTCCGGACCACATATGAAAGGTGAAAAATTAGGAGGAAGAGACATAAATAAGTGCAGAGAATGTGAAGAAGGAATGTGATTGCTCTTATTTCTCTGCCTCAGAAAGGCACATTCTTCCCTTTGTCAAAACTAGCATTTTCCCTGAGAATACGCCAGCTGATGTTACCTGGTTGTCAACAAGGAAAAAGCATTCAAAAGAAGCAGTACTTGCAGTGAAAAACTCTAGTTGTTCTTTTTTTTACTGCTTTCAACATTGTATCGGCATTCTTTCCTTTTCCTAAACCCAAGTGCCTGCACAGTTACAAGAAATTCATCTGACTTTTAAAGAAAAAAAAATAAAATTCCCAAGAGTGGAAAAAAATCCTCGTATTTTCAAGGCATCTGTGATTCTAAAACTCATTCTAAAAAAAAAAAAAATCATAAGCAATGTCACAATTTTAAAATTGAAGGGTAAAAGAAAATGTTAAGTTTTTACACTGTTTGCTCACATTTTATTAAAGCAGCTCATATAGCTAAAAATGGAACAGTTTTTCTCCCCCTCTCCCCCCCAAAAAGGCACCTAAATAAGATATCTCGGTGTCTGAAAAACGAATCCTGTGAATCCTAAAAAATGAACAAAACCCACATTCTCAAGGGCTCTATTTTTTAATAACATTTATTCAAAATTTCAGCAACCTAGACTTATTCTTTTAAAACAGAACTACTGAATTTTTATCACCTTTTAAATCTCTGTAAATACAATATAAAGTTATGGCAGCACTTCAGAACAGAGAATCTTAACACAGAGGCAGTCTGCCACCACTTACAGGCTTAGATGTTTTGTAATGGATTTCTTTTCAAATTAGTTACACATTTTCCTCTGATAGAAACCAATTTCAGCTTTCAGTGTTCTTCAGCCATCAGACGTTATGTATATATTATATACGTAGGTGTTTTTACTGTTCATTGTGTAAGGAAGAACAAAAAAATTCTAAGAACAGGAAACTCACTGCATTTTGCAGACTGGACATGAAATACTGTGCAAAAATTTAAGTCCTCTTGCTCTGATTAACTTGAAATTTTAAACGAAAAAAGTGCATTGGAAACCCTACGTCCATAATATTTCTGCAAATAAAATCTGGGCTCCCTCCCCCTTCTTTTTTTTTTTTTTTAATTGACCAAGCTGCTCAGATAGATGTTTGAACAAAAAATAAGCACAAAATAAATTATAATCTTGTTATTACCCTGGTCCTTGATGTTGGACTGAATCCTTAGGGCACCATTTAATATTCAGAAGCACAAAAAAAAATTTAAATAATGTTAGGTTTGGGTTTTGCCACAAACCAACAGATGCTGGGCAATTTAAAATTAAGGATGACATTTCATCACCAGTATTCTTAAGAAAGAGAAGGAAAAGTATGTAAATTAAGGACATAATTTCAGCCTTTCAAATGAATTCTTCAGGGTTTATTGGTTTGTTATAACGGTAATGGTATTTTAAGCACAGTTTTCTGTATGTTAAGTGCCAAAATCTTCTCTGTATTCAGGCAATAAAAAGTTTACAAAACTGAAAGAAAAGCAAGTGATAAAATTGAAGAATCAGATTGCCAGTGAGCTGCTAAATAAATCACTGTAAAAATCCTAACATATTTTTTGGGAGGGGAGTGGGAAGAAGAGCGTGATGGTGTGAACATCTGACATCACGGCAAATGCAAACAAAAACCGCAATGCTTGACAATAATTAAAAAAGAATGACATTGAAATATCACCCACACAGGGAATATAGAACCTTGTGGAATTGGTTCATCTGGCATAGATAACTCTTTCTAAACCTTTGGTTTATAATTCTTTATTTGTGATGTAAATACACACTAACAGCACTAAGAGATAGAAATCATTAAACTTCCATGAACAGAGTTAGTTCTGAGACAACAATGAGTCTTGGTGTTATTTATTTTAAAAATATGGAATTGAAGAAAGAGTTATTTTTTCACTTACAGAATGAGTTGCATGCCTGAAAATCATATATAAATGAAACTTAAAACAAGAAGTGAAGTGGTGCAGGTAAGTGGTGAAAATTACTGAACATCTCCAATATGGGATTACCACCAGAGACACTTGTGATGTGATCACTTCTTTGATTTTTTTGCAATTCATTCTAGTTATATAATTTAATTAACTTCTGAAAAGCTCGCATGACCCTCCCAAATATTTTTATAAGAAAGAAAAGCGAGATCACATCCCAGTCATACTTGATCCTGTTTAGAACAGAAGAATGAAAGAAAGAAAAGCTACCCGAAAAGTAAGAATATGTATAACTAAGAACTCAGATTTTCAGGCTGCTCACTAGTTGAATCACACCCTGGACATAGGAGTATATATGTATAAAATATTATAACAAAATACAAAGAGAGAAAAAGAGACTCGAACAATAAGAAGAATGAATTTTTGTGAATCTGAATTAAAGAAAGAGGCAAAAAGAAGTGGAAAAAGAAGGAAAAGATCTAGTTGTGTGAAGACTGAATGGGTAATACTGTGAATGTAGGATTGTATAGTACAAAAAAATATTTCCAGAACATCTGAATCTTAAAAATGCAGAGGAAGTCTTTGAAATCTTATACATCCATATGAAAAACTACCTAAGAGGCACAGATCTGTCTAAAAACATACCTATCAAGACAAACAATTCAACAGTGTTTTGCAGGATTGTTTAACAAGTCCAACATGCATTTTGCTGAATCTATGCCTTTTGTTTCAGTGCCTTGTTTAAACAAACCATGCTATACAAGACGTTTAAGTGCGAGCTGCCTTGAATGTTTTTAAAACTCCAGTTTTCTCACTAAATGGAAGATTTAGGCTTCTTATGTAAACTAGCATACTTCAAACAGTTGCTTATTTCATCCCACAACAAACTCAATCAGATATGCATATATATGGGGATAGTATTGTAAGAAACACACAAGCATCATCGAGAAAAACAGCAATTTTAAATATTGTTATAAAGTAACTATTTTTTTAAATGTAAAATATTTATAATAGAAACTAGAATACTCACCAGGCAGAAGTAAGCAGACAAGAACAGGACATTAGGACACTAGGGTAATGCAGTTACCCTCCCTGTGTCCCCTCCCCCCCAAAAAAAATAAGCCAAGCCAAAACAAAATAACAACAAAAACCCCACACCAAAAAGAATCTTGAATCACATCTGTAACCATTTACCAATTTAAAGAGCCAGATTCACCCCGGAATGCAACAGGGAGGAGGAGAAAAAATTTCTGTAAGAATACAAATATATGTGGATGATCTTTCTAGAAAAGGCAGAGCTCCTACCCTGTTATATTGATTAAGAAATAACGTGTAACATAAAACATTTAAACTTTTTAGTGGTAAATTTATTCAAGCTCTAATGAAGAAAACTTTTCTTTGGAGAGAATTGTACCCTTTTGAGTTTCACTGAATTGCCCTAATAAAATAATTTGAATCAGCAAGTGATAATGATGAGTGAAGACAGCCAGGACTTGATTCTAGAGGATGTGAACAATACACTGTCTAAAGATAACATATGAAATAGTTATCTGATAAACCACAGAGGAAATTGCTCATTAAACAGTCCAGACTCAATCCTTCCAAAACCCCTCAAAAAGAAATATACTTATGACCTACCAATATAGTGTTATTTTTATCTCATGAGATTTAACATATTATTTGCTTTTCCTTTTTTCCTTTCTTTTTTTTAAAAATGTGGTCTTCAGTATTTTTCCCTCTACCACTTCCAGCCTCCAAAGTCTGCTTTATGGTTGAGTCTAATAGCTGTTTTTTTTCTCTCTTTTCTTGTATTTTTTTTCCTTCACATTCACAACCTTTGAAATTTATAAAGTTACACTCTCAGACATAGCTAATCTGAATATATATATTCAAAAAAATCAAGATGCATCTTAGTCACCTTGGCAAAAAAGGGAAAATTATTTTGCCTTACCTTTTACGAATTTAAAGCAGCTGAATAAATGCTTAAGTGCAGGAAACAAAAACAAAAGAGCTGAATTTTATAGGTATCACTTTTCTATTATGCTCAAAAGCAAAAATTGTGCAAAATATTAAATAAGTTAACATTTTTTACTTATACTAAAACATCTGAAGAAAAAAAAATCATAAGGGAAACCCATACTTCCTAATGGAACATGTTCATGTGTGTTTACTAAGCCTCTATCTCCAAATCAGTTGCAGAAAGACAAACAGCATTGAAACTATAATCTGCAACTGTTTCTTACACCCAAGAGAATGCAAATGTTTCTTTTCTCTCTAAAGGACATGGGTGCCTGCAGCAGAATTTCAGAACTTGCAGTGAAATTGGAGGCAATACTCAGAGACAGAATGCATTAATTCCAGCTGCTTCCTCTTGAGTAATTTAACAGAATCCATTTTCAGGCAAAGCATCGGATCGTGGAGAGAGGCAGGAGCCCAGCAGAAGACAGACAGGGGCCAGCAAGACCTGCCCTTTGGACAAAGGGAGGATTTCCACTCTGCAGTCACCTCTCATGAAGGCAACACAAAGCCCAGGAGATGCCTCCAGCCTGACAGCACCTCCTCAGTCTTAGTGATATCCTGAAGTCATGCAGAGGGTGTCCCCTCACCCTGAAGCAATTTACTGATACTTTTGTGGGACTGCTGTGGGGTTTGTTTTGTTTATTTTCTTGATAATGAACTGTTTGTACGTGTGCAAGCACTCCACAGAAGAAACCTTCAATTTATCATGATTCCGTTAATATTATTTCATCTGCAGATGAAACACAAGCAGAGACTGCACAGAAACCTCATGAATGGTTTAATGTTTAATATCTAGAAGAGCAATAAGAGCCAGGAAAAAAAAAAGTATGTTTTACGTCATATGTATCTTTCCAAATCTCCAGCTGATTAGGATAGTTCCCTGACAGTCATAGCAGTGTTCTTAGTCCTATATCTTAATGAAGAGTGTAAAGAAAAATGTAAAATATTCCAATATCTTGAACAACATAGAACAGCATTTCATGAAAAGTCTGTCTTCTTTTAAAAAGGCAGGTTATTCAATATATTTACCTGCAGCAGGATCAAACTTATTGGAAAATTTGCCCCTATACAGGAGAAGGAGGCAATGTATTGATGAAAAAAACTGCTTGCCATCCAGAAATAAAAGGAGCGGGAAAAGAAATCAATCTCCTGCATTACTCTCCAGCTGCACATTGTGTTTCTGTCTGCCATGCTTATGTAGGCAAATCATTGTGTTATCTTTCCTCTTGTGAATAGTCCCACAGAAGTATTTGTGAAATGGAGGATGTATATGGCTCATCAAAGGCTATGACCCCATTGATAAATCTGTATATCTTCCTGAAGCCCTGCTGTGCTTCTGTTGTATAGATCTGCTCCAGAACATACAGGTTTATAGTCAGCCCTGTAATACCTGGGTTCTTTTCACCTGTCATTAGAATTCACAGAATCACAGAATCACAAGGTTGGAAAAGACCTCCAGGATCATCAAGTCCAACCGTTCCTATCAACCACTAAACCATGCCCCTGAGCATCTTATCCACCCATCTTTTAAATACCTCCAGGGATTTAAAGTCACCTCCAGGAGGTGACTCAACCACCTCCCTGCACAGCCTCTGCCAGTACCCAATGACCTTTTCTGTGAAAAATCTTTTTCTCGTGTCCATCCTGAACCTCCTTTCAGGTAGTTGTAGAGAGCAAAAAGGTCTCCCCTCAGCTTCCTCTTCTCCAGACTAAACAACCCCACTTCCCTCAACCGCTTCTCATAAGATTTGTTCTCCAGCCTCCTCACCAGCTTTGTTGCTCTTCTCTGGACACGCTCCAGAGCCTCAACATTCTTCTTGTGGTGAAGGGTCCAGAACGGAACACAGTATTCGAGGTGTGTTCTCACCAGTGTTGAGTACAGAGGGAGAATAACCTCCCTGGACCTGCTGGTCACACCGTTTCTGATACAAGCCAAGATGCCATTGGCCTTCTTGGCCACCTGGGCACACTGCTGGCTCATGTTCAGTCAGCTGTCAATCAACACCCCGAGATCCTTCTCCTCTAGGCAGCTTTCTAGCCAGACTTCTCCTAGTCTGTAGCACTGCACAGGGTTGTTGTGCTCCAAGTGCAGGACACGGCATTTGGCCTTGTTAAACCTCATGCCATTGGTCTCAGCTCAGCGGTCCAGCCTGTTCAGAACCCTTTGAAGAGCCTCCCTATCTTCAAGCAGATCGACACTTCCACCCAGCTTACTGTCGTCTGCAAACTCGCTTAGGGTGCATTTGATCCCCTCATCCAGGTCATTGAAAAAGACATTGAACAGGGCTGGCCTGTAGTTTCCTGGGTCCTCCCTCCGACCCTTCTTGAAGACGAGTATAACATCAACCAGCCTCCAGTCAAGTGGAATTTCCCCAGTCAGCCAGGACAGCTGGAAGATGATTCAATCAGGGACAAGGCAGACTTTTAAAATGTTTGTCATATCTCTAACACCTGAGGCACAATCCTTTCCATGGTACTTGTAGAATGACTGCAAATTCTGTGGTGCTGAACAGGCCACTGTGAAAGGGATGTTTGGGTGTTACTGTCATCACTAACCACTGTAACACCTGCCAACTTTATAGAGAACGTGCTTTCTTGTGAGGGCTGCCAGTAGGAAGAAAAAATAACAACCAACAGCAACAGAGCTTTTACATCAAGAGTTTGAGCCCAGAAGTTCTGGTACCCTGAATTCCCCAGGACTGTTGAATTTTGGAGCAAGTGACTTGGAGGCAATCATTTGTTAAAGAGAAAAATGAAGTAGCGTTTCCCTCTCTGTCAGAGCTCAAAGAGGTCTCTGGCAGAAAGATAGACCACTGCTTTTGGAAATGTCTTCTAAATCACCCTAAGCATACTGAACAAAAGCCAGCAGCTCCTTTCCAGTGCTGGCTTCTATGAAATTGCATCCTCTGGGTCATGCCTCTGTTTGCAACCCCTTCATCCCTTAATCTCTCACCTTCACTGTGATTTCGGAGAACACTATGTTCATGGGAAGCAGATTGGAAAAGATCCAGATTTGAATCGTGGAGTTTGCCTTCTACCGTCCTGTTAGTTCTCTCAACTATTGGCCTTTAAAGTTTCTTTGCCCACCAACAAAAGAATATTTTTAGAGAGTTATTTTTATACAAAAAAGCATCTTATTTTACAGATAATAGTAAGGGTCCCGTAAAGAAAAGCAGACTTGATGCCTGGTAAAGAGGCCAAAGCAACAGCAAAGAAGATTTAACAGCTTACTGCAGCTCAGGATCTTTCCCCATCTCCCTCCACCCCCTACCCCCAAGTCTGTAGTCATTCAATTAAGTGCCTTGGGATTTGGGCTTGGAAGGTGCTAGGAGGATGTCAGTCATCCTTAGTATAATTATCAGACATTATGCATTATTTATTCCAAATATTTATTCATTATTGTGTCCCAGATTAATGTAAGCTACTTGAGGCAAATCTATTTCTTATGGAAATATTAGTGAGAGAAATTCTGAAGTAGAACAAACAAACAAACAAACAAACAATCAAGTTCCTTCAAGGAATGAGAGAAAGAAAGGTGAAAAAGAGAGAGAAGAAAGTTTTAATAAGATGATTGATCCTAAAGCTGGCGGGTTGTATTATTGCCAGTGAGCAAGCCCCTTCTGGGAGCACAGATGTTGATCTAATATATTTGATCCATGATCTAATTTAATATGTTGGATCTTCTCTTGATAGATAGTAAGTTTTCTTCCACTTCTTTAGGGAAAAAAAATGAGAAAAAAATTCACAGTTGCAAAAGCTGTGTCCTCCAGCTTTTTAAAGCGAGTAAGCTTACATATTATGTAAAGTAATACGGGAGCAGCTTTGTTGGAACCAACAGCATTATTTTGATTTCTGTCTGTCAAAAATCCAGTTTTGTATCAGAAGCCCAGAATGTAATATATTTATTTACAAAAAATCCATTTTAATTTTGCTACCAGTTATTCTTAATATGATTTATTATTTTTATTATTAGCATTACAATGACAACAAAGGACTCAGACACCATCATTCTATATGCTGCACAGACACGTAGCATAGGAGGAGATAGATGCTACAGACTTTGGCCCTTAGGCAAACACCAGAATTTTCTGGAACACATCACTAGTGCAAGCTGAAATGGAGGCAAAAGGAGCTGAATTATTTTCTCAGCCTCTCAGGCTCATCAGTAGTTGAGCTCTCAGAGGTTTTGTGAGCTGATATGTGGTAGCTTTATTAGAAAAAAAATCTGGAAAATTACATTTCTTCTCTGTGTATATATTTTTAGATAAAACTGCTCTGCAAAAGAATAAATAAACAAAAAGTATTGAGGTATGAAACTGTTGCTACCCTGAGTTCCTCAATCCACTATTCAAATTTGTCATGCTTTTCCTTTGTATTTTCCTATTGCTGTATTTGTCTATAACTTCTTTTCTTATATTTACTTTGGAGCTGGTAATAATAAACACCTTTTTGTTTTCTTTGGCTTCACCTCGATCCAGGAAATAATGTCATGAAGGAAACTTCAGTTTATTTTCATGTATTTTCTTGTTTACCTGTCTTAAGTCTTTAAATATTTAAAAACTCAGAAGGGATCAGAAACAGTGAAATAAGAAAAATGAACACATGTATCCGAATGATTCCTGAACAGAAAGGCTGCTCTTCATCTGTTTTTCTCTTTTTAGCTACCTTTCTGCATTCTTGACATTTGAACAAAAAAGAGACCATATGTCCATGTTTGGCAGTCCTTCCATATCACTGGGTAGAAAAGATTTAGATCATAGAATCATGGAATCATAGAGTGGTTTATGTTGGAAGGCACGTTAAAGGTCACCCGGCTCCAACGCCCCTGCCATGGGCAATGACACCTCCCACTGGACCGGGCTGCTCAAAGCCCCGTCCAACCTGGCCTTGAACACTTCCAGGGAGGGGGCATCCTGCATCCTATAGAACCATTTACTTGGCATCTAACCATTACGTACCACCGGCATTAGAAATCAAAACTCATATGGGTCCAGTCCTGCTGCCAGCCAATGCCAGAAGATGCAGCCGCTCACACAAAGCAAAATCAGCGTGTTACTGTCCTTCCGGTGAAAGTTCACTTAATCCATAGAAACTAATCAGCAGCCGGACATTGTTAACTTAATGATGTGTCTACCATCATACTCTCCTCCAACAGAAACATTAAGGAACAAATACAGAATTAGCACAAGCCTGTGGTCATATTTCCTTGAAATACTCTCCTGATTTCTGGGGATCTGTAAGCCAGGTATTTTTTAAAACAAGAGTGAACTCAACAAGTGAGTACCACCAGGAATTTGTTTGTATCTTGATTTGTGACAAGAAAGAAGGAAAAAGAGAGCTATGTTGTCATGACATAAGTATACATAAGTTTCCTCTGACAGGCAATAAAGGAGAAGGTGAGCAGTAGGTTAATTGATGACATGAGCTCTCTGCATAGTACGTACTTAATGCAAACAGCTACACATATGGAACTGGGAAGGAAGAGGGAACCCAGGAGTTCAGTAACTGCAAAGAACTGAGAAATTTATACAATGACAGGCAACGTTTTTAGCTAATATATACATATTTTTTTTTTAATCAAGATTTATTCTTTCTTTGAAAAGTGCAAATATGCAATATGGAAAACACGAGGAAGAAAAAATTATTCTCTGAAGAAAAATTCTTGCCAGGCCTGGGGTTTAACTCAACCTAACTTGATTCAGGCCTACAAGATGAATATAACCCATATTGTTTAAAAAAGCCATAAACAGCAATAGATTCTGGTGACAATAATATTCCTGGAACACAGGAAAGCACCATCACCATCACCATTGGTCAACTGAGGCTTCGTTATATTAAATTTCTTTCCCTGTCCTGCAAAAACTTTGTGATTAATCATGGAATGGTAGAATCATAGAACTATTTAGGTTTGAGTAGAGCCTTAAGATCACCAAGTCCAAGAGTAAACCTAACACTTCCAAGTTCACAAGTAAATCGTGTCCATAAGCACCATGTTTACCCAGAGATGGTGACTCAAATACTTCCCTGGGCAGCTTGTTCCAGTGCCTGGAAACTGGAGCCATGTCTCCTGAAACTTAATTCAGAAACACATGCTTCATCTCCCATCCTGTATGTATTCCAGAAGCAGCTGATAGAGGATTACACCTAATCCAATCACCTCTGAGTGGAGGGCAGTCAGAGCCATGAGACTAAATCTGAGACTCAGAGACTTTGATGTCATAAAACCTTGGCTTGTGTCAGACTGGAACATGTATTTAACAGTTGTTAAAATCATGCTATGGAAAGCTCTACTTTTTAAAAACTCCTGCAAGGATTTACAAAGCATAGAGACAAAACAAATCTGACAAGAATAAAGAAAGAGACAAAGGAAAGAAGGAACAACTTACCAAGAGTTGTACAACATCAGTTTCCAAAGTAGTGATGAAGAAGGTTAAGGATCTCTTCTCCAAACTCTTTAGTGATGAATATTCCCATCTGTCTTCATTCCATCTCCTTTAAGGAAAAATCTCTGGCTGATTTGAAAATCCTCGATATAAGTCTCATCTTTTAACTTCTACCCTTTTACTCGTGCTTGAATAACCCAACTGTCTCACCTCTTCTTCTTGTTCTTCTCTCCATGTTACACTTCAGTTTCAATTATGAAATCTTCTGTGATTTTCCTGTGCTGATAGAAACATTTAAATGTCTTGTCAGAGGCTAATCCCACATTGGAAAGTCAAGAATGGAAATAGTGGGGAAAAAATAAAAAGAAAAAAACCCCAAACCCACGCACCCTAAGCCACTTGAATGGCTAAGAAACCTTTCTTTGAGATGGAAGTGCTACTGTATGGCAGAAAGGACAACTGTACAGAACAATACCAACAATTTTTTTGGCACTACAAGGAGTAGGAAATTCTACGGACAAAGCTGAGGGATAAAGACTGATTGCTCATGGAAAGCTGGTATAAAGTTCTGTTGGAGAGCTACGTCAATTAACTAACAGGGACTAATGTACTGTGTCTACCAAGTTTTTAAACAGTGTTGCACAGTCCTGAGCACCATTCAGTGCCTCATTATTTGCATATCCGTAGGCAAAGTATGGTATTGTCAGTTTAACATAATGTCAGAGGAATTTTGCAATAGTTCGGGTTCCGGCTCTTTGAATAATATAATATGAAACTAGAGATGGGACCATACTCCAGATGAAAAAAAACGTGATGACTCTTGACCATCCTGTACAATTTAAAGTGCTCAGTAGTGAGACTCAATAGAAAGGTATAAAAAGTGGTGTAAAGGTCAGACCAATTTCAGTAGTTATGCAATGGCATAAAAAACACCTTTCTAATTAGAATAGAGGTGTATCTTGAGTCTTATGTCATGAAAATGAAACTTGCTTCTGTCTTTCTATATCCATTTTTCATAGTTTATTGAAGATGCCAAGTCAGCAAAAACATTATACTATTTCATTAACTTTGTTGTAATTCTACTTAGAACCTTATACAGCTCTCCTTTGAGATTTTGAGATTCTCCTCCATAAATCTGTCAGCAGTGAAAAGCATTGCTATTCAAAAGGAAAACAGAGCATGTCTTTCTGATAAATATCAGAAAAGGCCCTTTCTGACAGTGATGCACTTTGTTTATTTATTTATTTATTACATGAATTCATTCAAAAGCCTTCAAGTTATAAAACAGAGCGTCACAACAATCTATGGTCCCTAGCTGGGCCATTCCTTCCACTACTTGGGCCCAATAACCCCATAAGCTGTCATTTTCAAATGTCCTCATCAGTTCATTCCTCAGAAATTCAAGCTCTTTCAATATATAAGGTTTACCCACATGACTCCACACTCCTCATCTCCTCAAATCTAGATTTCAGCTGTCAGCTGAATGACAAACTTCTCACTGAACTGTCATTTCATGCACTGCTAAGTTTCCTGTCCTCCCCTGCCCTCTCCTTTCCTCTAACAGAGCTGTTTTGAATCTAGATAGTCCTGATCTCTACAAAGAAAGCGTAACAAGACTTAACTAGAGTGTACACTCCATCAGCTGCAGTTGGGACTTTCAGACGGACACACGCTGGATGATATCTGATGCCTGGATTGTTTCTCTGAGCACAATGGGGAGACCCTGCTTCTTCTCTCACATTTTCAAAGGCAGATTTAACTCCACTGGCTACAAATGGGTTGCTTACCAGCTTGGACTCATCCAGACCTACTTTCAGGAAACAATCACCACAAATGTAAAATACATCCAATGTGGAACAAAATAAGCATGTAGGAAGAAAGTCCCTGGCCAAAAATTAGCTAGCCGGAAAACCCTGGAATAATCCCACTTAGGAATCTGTTAGATTTTAGATAAACTCTTGACTATGCCTCTCTTTTTACTGAATACAGAAGGAATTCATGGTACACAGGTTCTTAACCCTCTCTTAAAAGCCTAAATTTAGGGTGGATTAGTTTGGGCTTAAGGAGCCTAGCTTTGTGGAACAGATGCTTTAATGGATCACTGAGGTTTGTGAACTATATTTTTTGGTTGAATCCAAGCACATTTAGGATTTTTTCTTCCATTAGTGATGCTGTGATTGAAATAGCCAAACATTGGAGTCTAGTGCCCTTTCTGATGCCCTTGGGGCACTGCTGGCTGTGCTGCACAAGCAGAAACAGTCTTTTAAAGCAGCAGTTGCAGACCTGGTGGGATCCCCTGGATGCTTATGTTTAAGTATGTTAATCTGCTCAGACAGAGAATCAGATGATTGCAATACTGTTTATCTGATCCTGTTGCAGAATCTCCGATGCGAGTGAGCATTTGCAAGAGCCTTTCTCATACAGACTAAATGAAAGCTCAGCACCTCAAAGCTAGCCATGCGCTGCACCTGGCCAGATACTGGAAGTCTGGTCTGAGGGTCAGTACAGCATTATTATTTTACATGGCTTCCAGACCTCTGTAAGCAAACCAAAGCCCTACCTAAAACTTTGTCCTGCCCAAAGAGCCCTGCCTTGTAAGCATGGTTATGAACAAATAGTAAATGCAAAGTGATGTTTTGGCTTCTGGGATGGAGAAGCTGCAAGCTGCTCAGTGCCACTAGTTCAGCACAGTTTCGCTCTAAATTATCACTCAGGCAGCATAAAAAGTAAACTGCCTCAACCCAGTGCCTGAGCTAATAATCAGCATATCCAATTAAACTGCATTGGGATCCAGACTCTCTCACATCCAAACAGCACAGTTACTTCAGTATTGCTGAGGTAGTCTTAATAGCGAGTCAGAAATTAAATCTTGTTTCCTCTGTTGTATTCTTTATGTAATGATACTGTAGAAGGGAAATAAATATGCAAACTCCAGGCTTTGAGCTTCCTCAGAACACCACAGTTTTCTTGCTATGTATAGTAATTAACCAGGGGAATGATTACCAAGAGCTGTAGTTTTACTGGGCATGTTAAAGTTAAGACAACTTACATGATTTTTAGTTAAAGACACAACTAAGCTTAAACAATCAGGGAAATCCTATAGGAGCAGCAAACACTAACTGATCAACACAGCCTCTGTGCAGGGAATGCCCCCCCTCAGGGAATGAGGGACAGGCAGCTTCTGACTCCGTCCCAGCAGCTGCCATGTGTGGCTGATGTGGGGGCTATTCCGGGAGCTGCTGCGGGAGATTTAAAAGGACCCCTAGGAGTGCAGGGGCAGGTGAGGAGTATAGTCAGGACCCTGAATTCCAGCAAAGCAGAATTCCAGCTCTTCAAGAAGTTACTCAATAGGACCGCCTGAGACATGCTCCTTGTGGACAAGGGTGCAGAACAGAGCTGGCAAATATTTAAGGATGCTTTACCCAAAGCTCAAGAGCACTCAGTCCCCAGTTGCAGGAAATCAGGCAGGAAAGGGAAGAGACTAATTTGGCTGAATTGAGACCTGCTGGTCAAACTCAAGAACAAGAGGGAACTGCTCAGGCAGTACAAGCAGGGACAGGGAACCTGGGAGGTGTATAGGGACGCTGCCACATTTTTTACGAATGGGGCCAGGAAGGCCAAAGCACAGCTGGAGATGAACTTCGTGAAGGAAGTGAAGACTAACAAGAAGGGCTTCTACAAGTACATCAACCAGGAAAAGAAGGTTAAAGAGAACGTACCCCAGTGATGAATCAAAATGGTGACCTTGTATCAACAGATAAGGAGAAGGCTGAGGTACTCAACCTCCTTTTTGTCTCAGTCTTCACTGACAACCCATCTCCTTGCCCCTCCTGGGTCAATGGACAACAAGATGGGGACCAGGGGGCTAAAGCTCCTCCCACAGTAGGGGAAGATTATGTTTGTGACCACCTGAGGAACCTGAATGTGTGTAAGTCTATTGGACCTGATGAGATGCATCCCTGAGGGAATTGGTTGATGTGGTTGCCAAGCCACTCTCCGTGATATTTGAAAAGTCATGACAGTCAGGAGAAGTCCCTGGTGACTGGAAGAAGGGGAACATTTTAAAAAGGGTAGAAAAGATGCCCCTAGGAACTAACAACCTGTCAGCCTTACATCTGTGCCTGGGAACAGATCCTCCTAGAAGCTATGGTAATGTATATGGAGGGCTGGGAGGTGATTCAAGACAGCCAGCATGGCTTCACTAAGGGCAAGTCCTGTTTGACCAACCTAGGGGCTTTCCATGGTGAAGTAATTGCATCAATAGACATGGGAAAATCAACGGATGTGATCTATCGGGACTTCTGTAAAGCCTTTGACTCAGTGCCCCACAACACCCTTCTCTCTAAATTAGAGATATATGAATTTGATGGGTGGACTGTTTGGTGGATAAGAAACTGGTTGGGTGATCATGTTCAGAGAGTAGTGGTCAATGGCTCTATGTCCAGATGGAGATCTGTGACAAGTGGTGTCCCTTAGGGATCTGTAGCAGGACCAGTGCTGTTTGATATTTTCATCAATGATACAGGCAATGCACCCTCAGTAAGTTTGCAGATGACACCAAGCTGAGTGATGCAGTTGCCACAGCAGGAGGACGGGCTGTCATTCAGAGGGACCTGGACAAGCTGGAGAAGTGGGGCTGTGTGAATCTCATGAGGTTCCACAAGGCCAAGTGTAAGGTCCTACACCTGGGTAGGGGCAAGCCCCAATTTCAGTGCAGGATGGGGGATGATTGACAGTGGCCCTGAAGAGAAGGACTTGGGGTGCTGATTGATGAGAAGCTTGACATGAGCCAGCAATACACACTCGCAGCCCAGAAAGCCAACCAGATCCTGGGCTGCACCAAAAGAAGCATGGCCAGCTGTTCGAGGGAGGTGATACCACCCCTCTATTCCCCTCTTATGAGATCTCACCTGGAGCACTGTGTCTGGTTCTGGATTCCTCAGCATAAGAAGGATATGGAACTGTCGGAATGGGTCCAGAGAAGTGCTACAAAGATGATGAGAGGGCTGGAGCGCCTCTGCTATGAGGATAGGCTGAGAGAGTTGGACTTGTTCTGCCTGGAGAAGAGAAGGTTCCGAGGATACCTTATAGCGACCTTCCAGTACCTGAAGGTGGCCTACAGGAAACCCAGGGAGGGACTTTTTACAAAGGCTTGTACTGATAGGACTAGGGCAAATGGCTATAAATTGGAGAAAGGAAGGCTTAGACTAGACTGGAGGAGGAAATTCTTCACAATGAGGGTGGTGAGGCACCCAGGGAAGTTGTGGATGCCCCATCCCTGAAGGTGTTCAAGACCAGGTTGTATGGGGCCTTGAGCAGCCTGGTCTAGTGGGAGGTGTCCCTGCCTGTGGCAGGGTGGGTTGGAATTAGATGATCTTTAAAGTCTCTTCCAAATTAAACCATTCAAGACACATGGTGGGCAAGGAACATCCCTCAGCCTTAGCACAGTGCTGGTGCTACTCGAGTCATGATCTCCGTTTGCTCCAAGAGCAGCTTCTATCTGTCTTGATGGAAAGAGTTATGGCAGATGCCAAAAAAAATTTATTCAGGAATGCATATTCTATAGGGGGATCAGTATGACTCATATGCATTGTGAATGCCCCTCAGGAACTCTTTTCCAGCTATTGATATCCTATTTTACTTTTTTAAAAAGTAATTTAAGAATACTCTGTGTTAACACTCTAAAACTTACAACCAAACATCTTCCTAAAGTAACCAAACTAGAAGAGATGAAAAAGAAAAAGGAAACATTGACATGAAAATGCTTTTCCTTGACAAGTGCTTTTTTTATTGACTATAAAGAAGAAAAATTTAAGAATAGAATTTTTCCACTGATCTGTTGGCAAGACTACTGAATGTTCCATAAAGCGGTGTCGCAGGTTAAAGACTGAGGTTATTTGTGTCAAAAATGCTGTGACTTTGTGTTGCTGCTACATTGAAAACCAAAACAAGTTTTAAACAATCACCTTTCTGCTGTGGAGATTTGATGTTTCTTGATATGCCAGGTCAGGGAGTAAAGGCAGTAGGAAGTCAAATAACCCAAATCAAACAAAACAAGGGGAGGAGGGATAAAAGAAAATAACACATGCAACGTTAGTGTCTTGATGCCCTCTAACCTGTGTTTATCATGGTTTCAATAAACATAGCAAATAGTTAAAAGAGAACTACCATTTATAAACACCAATAAGCTGCCCAGAGGACTGTTTACAAGCAGAATATGTAAATTCTTATTGCAGTAAAAAAAAAAAAAATAATGGGCAGTTATCTTTTAGACTATATATATAATTATATGGCAAAATATTTTATTTGACCGTTTTCTCATGCTGGTTTTCCATGGTCCTGCTTCTTGGCTTCAGCCATAGGTGATGGAAACAGGTTTGTTCCTGTCAGCTACTGAGAAGCTGCACCATTTCACACCAGGGAACTCTTTCTAATGTAATCCTCCTTGAAGTTATTTAAACCAGGCTTTAAATATAAAATCTAGGAAAAAAAGGTATATGTTGGTCCTTTCCTGCAATTGAAATGCTTCCTAGTCAAATACCTCCTTTAAATGTTGCGCTACAAAAATAAATTATTCTGACAGTACATGACATCTCCGTGCAGGGAGCAGACAGCTCCTGGTCTCTTGCCGTCCTCTTCTCTCTTCAGGAGGAACTTTTTTTTGGAAAGGGCAGTCACCCTGTGCTCTTTCAGTGCAATAGTGTAACAGGCCCTATGACAGGAGCAATAAGATCTCACAACAGGTGTATGGGAAGCTTTAAACTGCTGGTGTCTCTGGACACACCGTGCAGGAAAGGTACAACTTGGATGCTGGCCAAAGTGAAATCCCATAGGATGATGCCAATTTGACAAGGCTTTCCTGTTTACAGGCTGCAGATCTAACTCTAAGCTTTCTACAGGTTATTTATAGGGAATATGGACTAACATCATGTATACTTTGTATCAAAGATTCTGGCACATTATCTAAACTTTGTCATCCAATCCAATATCTACACTCAGTAGCATCTTCCCAACCAGAACAGAGCAACAACCTTCCTCCTTTCTTATTTCAATTTTATCACTTTTGAGCAAGGAATATCATCTTACGAAAAGGGTAGGAGTGAAGAGGAGCTGTAAATGACAGTTATAACTGGCCAGTGTAGGGATCCAAGAGTGCAGTGCGCAGGAAAGATGTGCCATTGGGACAACGTCATTAAGGACTGAATAGTTTAAGTTTGCTGATGGAAGTAGATGGCATCAAGCTTGGAAACAGCATTGATTAACATTCTGAGCAGCTCCTGCTGACAAAGAGAAAGACAGATAATCTCACCTTGAGCCTCTGATTATTGTTGCTTTTCTGATTATTTTACCACAGGGTCAGGAAGAAGTGGTAATATCACAGTGTTGTAAGAAGATTTTCAGATCAATTAAAACGCAAATCAGCAGCTATGTATTTCTTTAGCCTTGACAATTTTAACCAGACATAATATATTTATATGCTGTGTAAGCATGAGAAACTCTAATCAAAAGAATCCATTCATTATAGTTTGTTATGTTATGGATTTATTATATATATTTATTACCAGTGAATATCTATTTCTGTGCTAACATATCAATCTGCTACTTGAGGAAATGACAGAGGACCAAGAATCATAATCCAATTTCTTATTCCTGCTCCTGAAATGTGTGTACAAGAAATGAAGATAAGTGTGATTATTTGTCACACTACCTGGCATCATGCATCATGGAATGATGGCTTTGTCCATTTCCTTCCAAGTTGTACAGAAGAGAGGGTCTCAGTCTACCAAACATAATGAATAAGGAAATCGGCTATCTAAAATGTAGCTACCTAATCCACGTTAATCACATCAGCTTCCACTAGAGCCAACAGAGAAAGATTATCTACTGAGATGATTAATCCCAGGCTGAGGAGTATGCCTGAAAATATAGGGATTTATCACTGTCTTCACTGAGTGCAGAGGGAGCTTGGACAAGGGGGTCAGATTAGACACATATCTTGCAAATAGTCAAGGTCAGGGAGATGAATGCTCGCCTACTCACACTTTGTAGACATAAACTCTCATTAGATGCACCTGTTGCACCTAGAGTAGTGGAGGTCTGTCTCTACTGCTGCACAGACAGCAAACATCAGTAATATTAATCAGAAACATCCCTCATCTCTTATCTCAGACATGTATGGGAGCACTTGTGAAATACAAACTACAGTATAACCAGCACCACTTCACTTCTCTCAGAAACACAAGGACTTTTGCAGAGAAACATTGCAGCCATTTAACTGTGCATGGGAACTGCTGATGAAAAAGTAGCAAGTTGGAACCCTTCACTTGCCTACAGCTGCAATGGAAAGAGGTGGGGATTAGAAAACACAGGAAGAAGACTGTGGCTCAACGTAAATATTCACCTTGAAAACCATCTGAGTAACTTTCTTTGTTCAGTCAAAACTGGTTGGGAATGAGATTTATCACTGGGATGACAGAAGATAAAACAGCAGTGTCATTACAAATGGTCATCTATTACGCAGTTATTGGACATTCCACACATGGCCAACAGAGGCTGAGGTATTTATAAAGCATTTTTATTCCATTAATTCCGGGTGCTACTCTTGGCAAATACAGTGCTTACATTCATGTGTGCTTTCTTCGCTTAGGACCTGATGGACTACTGGTGAAGGCAAAAGAGGCAGGCCAAAATCAGAAAAGCCAAGCTAAAGCCTAAAAATCTCTCAGGTTCATAGCGCTGTGCCTCTTGCCTCCTTCAGGCAGGAAGAAACTCTTCATGACAGTACAACAGACTTTGTGTCATGCTCCTGAGCAGAGCCCATGAACACAACCAGGCTGCAAAGAATACTGAGTATAAGCTGAGAGCAAATCATATGGATCGTCAACTGCTTCAGACCTCAAGGATCAGCATCACACCTGCTCTTCTCCCTAGCCATCATCACACAGCATTTCATAGAGGACCAGCAGGCGAACATGAGCTGCGTCTGTTCAGTTTGGCAACATCCTAAAGCACAACACTCTGCAAGGCTGAGATACTGGGACTCCAGCTTATCTGGCAGTAGGACTTCTAAACGTTGAATATAAAAACCCTTAAGTGTCTGAAAACATGAGTGTATATAAAATATGGGATCTACTGCAAAGATGATCACAAGGCACTTCATCCAACCACTGGCCATGGCAACTTTGAGCTTTGTCATTCAAAATCTCTTCTGTGTGCTGGGAACCTATTCCAGTATCTCCCAGACTGGCTGTGAATGTTTTCAACAAAAGCAAAATATTTCCAGTAAAGTATGCTGGTAGGAATCAAATACTGTGAATCATGCCTCAGCCCCTGCTGGGTCTTCCTCAGTAGTAGGTTTTCACTACGAGTGAAGACAGTCTGAAAACCATATGGAAATGGTAACCACCACCTGCATGCCGAGTCAACTTGAAATTCCTGTCAGTTCTTTCCGTGGCTCAATATGAAAGCACAAATATCAATGTCTTTAGTTGGTTGATGTGGCCTGCAGGCTCCTGGAATGCAAGAAATACCTTGAGAACATGAGTTCTCTCATCTATTAAAAGAAGTAAGCAACAAACCAAAACAAAAAAATACCCTAAGAACCAAAGTGCACGGAGTTGTTTGCAGTCATCTCCACTGCTGATACCAGGTTATGGCCTTTAGTAACATTCTGCATTTCAGAGAGCTTCTAATGTGCACACCCTTTGTACTATAACAAGTAAAGTTTCTTGCCTACCTGCTTGTTACATCTGTCAATCATGTGTGAAAACCGATGCCAGAAAGATGTTGTTATATTTAATAGTGGTGATAAGGATGAACTTTATTGCTCAAAGGACTTTGGTGGCAGCAAATCATCCACAGCTTGTATCTGAGCATTTCTCGTCAGACAAACTTTTGCTAAGTCTTCACCAGCAAAAGGAAAGGATAGAATCCAAACAAAATATAAAGAAGCTAATATTAGAACATGAATTTCTGACATGAGTTAAAACAAGTTTCTGCTGGCACATAGAATTTTTTCATAATATTGTACAATGAGAGGGAGGTGGAGAAATTTAAGCAAAGATTGTAATTCTTTACTTTCTATACTCTCTTGACTCCTGTTTTTATTCCTCGAAAAACAAGCTGGCTCTGTACGTATATGAAGAGTTTTGCATCCAGAGGGCTCAGCCATTCAGGTGGCTTTTTAAATCCCCTGTCACACTGGGAAAACTGTACCTCTGTAGGAAGGACTTTTTAGAAAATCCCTGTCCATGCCAGGGAAATTAATAACTTCACCTGGGCTTTTCCCTGCCTTTATCTATACCTGAGACATTGGGAACGACTTTCATAGGAGGGCAAGACAAATGGTAAAGGTGTACATGTTCTTCACGTGTCCAACTACTGACATGATACATCTATCAGCATGTATTCTGAAGGTCATCTCAACAATGGGTGGCAGCTTCAGGTGAAAACACACTGAACAAACTTCATTAAAATCAGCGGAGTAATTTGTAATTTAAATCTGTGGAAAGTATTTCCTAATACAATTCTTCTCTTTCTTTGTAAGGGAGGAAGAACCATGTTGAAGCAGTAGTAATAGTAACACACAGGCTACAGAGGATCGGGGAGTTGGAGAAGAGAACCCAAGACCCTCAGGGATGCTGACCAGTGGACTGAGATGTTGTGCTGTCACACTTGAGTCTGTTCCACAGAACATCTGTCCATGCTGAAGAGCAGGGTTGTAGTTGCGATCAGACAACCAAGATGCCAAGTGTGATGTGCGTTTACCACCTGCTAACAGCTGGCCTTGTTGCTTTAGAGCCTCCAAATTCAGAGTGATGCCTCCTTCTAGTCGTTAGATTTCCTGTGCTATTAAAAGAAGAGAAGCATTTTAAGCCCTTCCGTCCTTCCAACAAACCTGTACATACAGCCTCTGCGATGCCATCTTAGAGGCTGGGAGCACTCTGATTAATGCAGTTACCTCTTTAAGGAGTCATGCTTGCTCACTCAGAGCTGACTGCAGCACTTCTCAGCAGGGTGACACAGGGTTTGCACTCACCCTTATTTTCCCAGTGTCTTCATAGTTCTATGCAATTAGAAATGAGACTAAATGAAATTATTAACGTAAACATATTTTTTCACCCTCTACCCCAAAGAACAGATGTTTTTAAACAACCACCAGAATTTGTTTCTGATAGAGATCACTGTAGATTTTGACAGAGGTTTCAGCACTAGCAACTGATTTCAGCTTTTTTTAAACTAATTGGATATCATGTTGCCATCATGCCTTGGTTTCCTGAGCTGTTTATGTGGAGGGGAAAAAATGTAGGTGAAAATCTTTAATGTGAAAAAAAATCTTAAATAATGGGTTTGTGGGCACTGACACAACACACTTAGATTTTAATTAATATTGGTTATATGTCCTGAGAAATCTTGCATGAAACGTTTTAAATACATACATATAAATAAGTAAAATTTTTCTTACCTAAAGGCAAAGCTCTCATTTACCTAAATCAATGCCTATTGATTTATGGATGATGCTTGTGTCTTTATGTATTACATCAGGTTGGATGGATCCCTTGGCTTTTCTTACTAAGATCACTAGTTTGCCTTAGAAGGCAATATACTCTGTTCAAATGTGTGCTGAAGGCAGTAGCGATGCTGCTCAGACATGCATCATCATTCACTCTTCCCACTCAGGATTGAAAACAATACCTCTGTCTTAGATCCTTGTATAGTTTAAATCAGACACACACAAATTCAGAAATACTGGCCTGGATAGAAGGACAGGCCACACGGCAAATCCAAGCATGTTTGCGACCTAGACAAAGGTTTGGCCTTGGATTTCATAGAAAGGTTAACAAAATGTCAGCCTGTCAAATCTTATTAACAGTAATAATAACAAGTCACACTTTTGAACACAAATACCATCTGTGTATCCTAAAGCTCTCAGCAAACATTACCACACCAGTTCTAGAAAGACAATGCTTTCCTTTATAAATAGGGAGAATTCAAGTCTGGAAGAGCAGAAAGAATGGAGAAAGACTCCATACAGTGCTCAGAAATGCATAAGAAGTGACAGCAGACAGGTAAGAAAAGGTAGACCTTAGAGAGGAACGGGTTGGAGTACCCAAGGCAGCTTCAAGTGCTGTTAGAGAAGGCTGTCTTGTTATTTTGATGTGGTTCATTTTAAAATCAGATCCGGATCTAATGTAAACCAGTGCTAAATTTAATAGTACCACAGATATATAGGCAGTCCAGCCCAATTGTCCAATAAATATCATCAGAGGTTGGTAGTAGATTGGCAGAATGGGCTTTTTGATCTGCTTTCTGCTTTCCAAATGCTGCAGAACAACTTTGCTTAAAAAAAAAAAAATGCAACCAAAAGAAAATTCAGAAATAACTTTCACTAACTTGACTCTAATTGAACTGTTGTGTGTGTAACCATTCTAGAAAAATGGTGATTCCTACAATCAGCTGAAAGGAAAGAGGCTGCAGGAGAAATAAGTGAGAGACACAGATAAGAAGATTTTATTCAGCTTTATTTGACAAGTTTTATTACACAGAGAAAACATAATGTATCTAATCTCTTTGCAGCTGTTGCAGCCCTTCAGCCTTTATTACTTAAATCCTATTAGATATAAAATTGTTTCTATTTGTCAATGGCATGATATCTTCTTTTATTATTATTATTATCATCATCAGAGTCTTGCAAGTACGGCCATGAACATAATTTCTGGTCCATCTTCTTACCAATAGTTAAGGTTACCCTGTGATGTTCGCCTATTTAAATGGCCTACTTTTTCAGAAGTGCTTGAGAGCTGTGTGTTGGTAGTATACACATAGTGGCACTAAATAAAGCTCAGCAAGTAGTGAAAACCTCTGCAAACAAGCCGGTATAGCTAATTATTTCTATTGTGGGTGCTGAAATTCCAGTCAGATTGGGCTCAGATGTATGCTTATACATATTAAGATCTTGAAGCAAAGGCTTTCATCACCGTACACAGCTTTTTCAATTTGTCACTTGTGAAGTTTTAATTATGCGTTTTTCACAGAAGGATGAAGGACATTCTTTTTCCAACAGGAATTGCCATTATCACAAGCAAATTACATTGCTGCACTGGCTCTTTCTCTCCTTGTCACCAGGATAACTGTTCCTATGATTCATCAGATCCTCACTTAGCAGGATGCAAGGGGTGTCCCCCACCATGATATCCCTTTGGAAGTGCAATCTGGTAGCTCATGGACAGCCATGTCAGCACACTACCTGACTGCCTTCCCCATGAGGTATGAACGCCTCATTTCCACATGGACACCATTTCGTTTTTAAGGCAAAAGATTTTATTTTCTGGGAAACTGATTTTTTAGCCTCATTGCCAGTGAAAAATGTAACATGGCAACATCAAATTTCCATTACAGTTGTTTTCAACAGATGTGTTTTTTTGATCAGATGTTCTTGCGGCTTCAGCAGTTTAGGGCAGAAAAGGGGTAGGGGAAACAATAAGGCAAAGTGTCTTCCTGACAATCCTACAGCAGAGCAGAATACAGCATTAGCATCCCCCAGATGCCTGTGCTTGCCTGCACTGGAAGCATCATATTCATCCCCTTAAAAAGGGCACTTTCATTCTAAAGAAAATTAGTATTTGAGGTTCCCAGTACCATAAAAATTTAACAAATGAGTAAGATACAGATTCTGGATGCATAACAATAGGGAGGGGGAGTTGTTTTCTCTTTTGCCTATTGTTTTTTATTGTTATTGTAATCTCTCTTTCTCTCTTTTTATTAGTTTAATTTTCTTCTGTGTAATTCTGTTTTTATGGAACAGATTCATCCCTGCTGTACTTCTAGTAGAATTTCAGAAGAGACAAAGACATCCCTTTGTGTCTTCAAGAGATAGAGAAAACATTTATACCTCTCTCAAAGCTTTCTTATTTAGATACTGTGGGCAATTTTTCTATACCTTCTCTTTATTGACTATAATAGTCATGGCTAAGAAGTGGCTCATGAGCAGTTCATGATTTGCTTACTTATCAAATGTGCTGATTTTGTAACTGCATATTGTAGCATGCTGAAATGTGAAAGGCATTAATTTTGTGCAGTGGTACATATGGCAATGAAATGAAAATTTGAAGCTAGGAGTTTTGTCTCAAGTAGGAACAAGGTGCTGCATGGCAGCTGATCTCTGGTAACTCAGTCCCACCGGAGGCAAAAGCTTCTGTCTCTTGCAGCTCTCCTACTGTGTGATGCGAAGGATCTTGCAAAAGGAATCTGTCAAACCAGTGACTCGCAGAGTAGAAAGCTGGGCAGCCCTCCAAGGGGGGCAGTAGAGGAGTGGGATGCTGGATGAGATCACAGACATATGACTGAATACATCCAGAAGTAATCATGTCTTCCAAGAAGATAAAAAGTAGAGGCAAGATTAGGTAGCGGCATGTCTTAGCGAGGTGAAGGTGTGACTCAGGAGAATAAAAAAGTGTGAAAAATGCGGTGATAACCCTGATGTGGAAAGATGCAGCTACGTAGTGGGGAAGTTAAAAGTCTTGGCGATGTAGGATCTGAAAGTGAAATGTGAGATAAGCCTCAGGCAAGTGGAGATTTCCCTGTTTGTTGGGTGGTGAAGTCTACCCTTCAGGAAACTGAGACTCTTCATTCCAAAGCATCTAGGTAAATACATGACACTTACGTTTCACATCTTAATGCTATGTTTAAATATGTCTTTTAGAGACCTTTTGGACCAATGTCTGCAGGCAGCGTTTTTAACAGTTAACTATGATTTCATTTTGGAGACAAGAAGACCAAGTACTGGCTACAGAAAGCCGTGATAATGCATACACAACCACAACTAAACTACTGAAGGAGGCAAAACTCTCCAAAGCACATAGACCCGGTCTAATAATAAAACTTGGCCATCTGAAACTGAACTTCAAAGATTTCTTCATTTCTAAGTTTTACACTAATTAGCAAGTTAGTTTGGCATCATCTGATCTAATTAGGCATTTGTGGTTTTGATCCAAAACTTCCCAGGGCAAAGTTTTAACAAGCCGTGACCATACAGGCTCTTTGAGTGCTGTCCACTCTGTGTGCAAGGAAAGCTAAGGGAACATGTGCAAGGCTACACACTAGCGGTCTCCAAGTGAACCCCATCAGATTCTGCTGCTCAGAGTGACCTTCCAAGGACAGAGACTAGGGCACCACTAAAGTGCAATGTAAGCATCAACTTCACCACAAAACCATCTGTCACAGCAAGAAGTTAGTTCGCCTTCACCTGATGGGTGTCTCACCGTGGTAATCTGAGGGAAGGACGTAGGGACATCTATAACCCAAAGGACAAATTCAACACGACATATGAAATCAAAGCAGTAATGTATTGAAGGAAAAGCATGACTCTGCTGTGCAATAGTCAGAGCACAATATGTAGAGGGGGATGTCAAAGGCAACTAAGTCACACAGGCATTTTTTTTAATTGTTTCTGTTTGTATGTCTTTCATAAATCCACCAAAATGTAATGTGAAATACAGTCACAATTTCTAGTTGATTGAGTCATACTCTTCTTTGCTCTGCTTTCCATCAACTGGTGACTAGGCTATTTGATGTTGGACTGGTGCCTGTTCTGCTTAGAGACCCCAGAGAGTGAAGTCAAATAAATGTAACCCATTCAAAATGATAGTGCTCATTATGAGTGGCTGCTACAACAGAAAGCATAGAGTGTTGAGGCCTGAAGCCACTGAGTCATTATAAAAAGCAGACAGACATTCTTCTACAAGAAGTTTCAATGACTCAGTTTTGCTATTTTTCATGCTTGGGCACACATATTAGAACTAGTTTCCAATTAATAAGTGATGAGCTTTTATTAGACTCCTCAACACTGCAATTGTGGGTTTACTGAAATTTAATCATATAAATATTTCTATCTTCTAAAAGTGACTTTTGCAATAAGAAGATATCACAATCTAGGCCACAGGAATAACAAAGACCACTCAAGAGTCTTCTTGAGATTACAAAGAGGTATAGCAGGATTTTTAAGGTTAGTTTTTTATAAATTGATACAAACTTATTGTGTATTAGGAGCAAAAAAGAAATAAAATCTTGTGCACTCTATTATTCTTCTCAGTACTCATTGAGATATTCAGAGTCTTGAAATAAAGTAAAATAGGTAAGTAATACTCTAAGGATGCAACACAGTGTCAACTGCCTGTAACTGGGATATTAAATAATTAAATGGTACTTAGCACAGACAAAATGCAGTCCAAGCATTAACCAACAAGTCTGTGTAACTCTCCTCTGAGGCAGAAACTATATCCCCATTTTGCAGATGGAAAACTAAAAAGAAGGCAGTCTCTTTATCGTTCTAACAACTGTGACCAAGTGATTATGTTGTAAATCATTCATTCTAGCTTGCTTACAGAAAGCATAATACAAAGATTAGAAATGGTTTATACTAAAAAAATAACCCCCGAATCAACAAACTAAAAAAACTTTACTTCTGAACAAAAAACTGCTTTTCTCATAGCTTTGGATTTAGGCTAGAAAAATCTGCATAAAAGGAACGAATGTTATCAAAGATGATATTATGCCTTCAGAATGATGATGTGACTTTACAGTAACTGGAGTGCTGCTTCTGAAATGAACCAAATTTAGCTCATCAAAATAACCTGATTAATTTAGTAAGATTTAATAGCAAATAATTTTGCTCCTCTTTGGAGGATTTGCAGAATTGACAGGTGAAATTTAATTATACAGAACCAAGATTTTCAGAGAAGAATCAGTGCTATCTCCTGCTTAGGCAAATTACTCTTTCATAAAGTGTTTCTTAGCACTGGTTCCTATTAAAGGGGAACACTCAGTATCTTTATATCGAGACTACCAAAGTGAGATATTTCTGTAGCATTATGAGTTTTGGATGCAGAAGGACTCTTCAAGACTGTGCTCTGTGTGGCAGAGAATACTACATCTTTCCTGTTTATGATATGACAATGTATTCAAGACTGGCATAAACCTGTGCTACACACTGCATATTTTTCCAGTAAGCAATGGGATGGCTTAAAATAACTTTGAAGCCTAACCTAAATCAGCAGAGCTGCTGAAGAAGATCATTTCACAGCACTCAGCTGTGAATGCCTGACCTTTCCTCAGTCCAGCCCTTGCTATGCCAGGGATCAGGTCACCCTGGAGAGTATAGAATCTTATTTTCAGATAGTTTTCAGACAGAGTAGCTTCCTGATATGACTAATCAGAGACCTACATCAGCATTAGGTGTGGCAAAAAAACAGGATGGGGGAACAAAAACCTTAGAAAGAAAGGAGAAGCAGTAGCACCTTTTCCAATATCAGCTTGTCCAATGTCAACTATGTCCAATCCAATCCAAAACTGCAGCTATTGTATCTGCCTACCAAATAATCAAAACAAACAATATAGGCAAAGGCAGCAGGAAAACAAAAATGGTCAACAGAAAAATATCAGCTCAGCGAAGGCTCCAAAAAGAAAACTATCTCTCTCAGCTCTATAATTCAGTCCTAATGAGCAGTAGCAGTCTGTCTGAAGCAATTGGATATTAGATGGTATTTGATTACTCATCAATTAATCAAAAATATAGGCAGTTTCACTAATATTTCAGCCAAAAAGGGCTGTGGAGCTGTTACCATAAACACACATGGTAGTGTTATGCACCGATTCAGAAAAAGATCTCAGGAACTCAGTAGAGAAAGGATTTGGCTACGACTCAAAACTATTATTTTGTGGTTTAGAAGTCTGCCAAACAAGAGAGGACTTCCTGGAAAACTGCTCTGCAGTTTAATCTTTAGTATTTAAGCAAAAGCCAAAGGATTTGCTATCACTCAACTTGGCAATCACATCACTCCAATTTTGTTCCCGCTATATGTGTATAAACACACACACACAGACATACACGTTCAGGTGTGTATGTATAGATGATATACATGTATAGATATCTATACATACACACATACATAATATATCTTCAATGTTCCTTATTTACGTTTGTTTTTTTTTTTTTTTTTCATTTTCTACTCCCTTTTTTTCATTTTCTTAATGTTGCACTTACAGAAAGCCTGGTTTTCTAGATTGGTCAGAGTTCCCTGCTTTGCAGTGGATTGTGTCTGAATTTAGCCAGCTTTATAAACTGCTGTGCACTTAATTAGACTCTCCAACCGAGCAGAGTTTCATCAACATGTCAGCAAGGGATTTCAACACTGGAATGGTGGAATAAATTACTGATGTTTTAACTAACTTGTATATCTGGTACAGTAGCTGTAGAAGGACAAACGGGAAAAACACAGCAGAATATCCTACCGGTTTTCAATCCTGAGAAGCAGGCTGGCTTCCATTTCATCTATTCAGTCTAGTTTTATTACATTTGTGATACTTGATATGGCACACTGGAAACCTTTAGGCACTAATCTTCCTAACTCCTTTTACAGGTGGAAGACAGGCTCAGAAATACTAAAGGCTTTTGAAATCCAACTTGGGAGTCTAAGGTGTTACTCACCCCTGCTTTTTGTCACTGGTTGTCATCCCAGCTACTGGATACTGTAAAGGAATGCATGCTTACAGGTTGGACTGAATTCAGGAGACAGCATATTAACCTAAGCCACTCTTGAAGATGAGCTTATATTAAGACGCCAAAATGAAGCTTTCGGGAAGTCTTGGGCACAGGTTCATTCCTGCTGCCTCCCATGGGAAGGCAGGAGGGGCATTGAGCACAGAAAGGCTGGTGCTGCACTAGTTTGCTTCAGTGCGCAGGAACAAGAGATGCAAGGGCCACAGTTTTTGACAAGCAAAATGGTCCAACTTCATGCAAATACTCTGCACCTATTCTGACAGCATATGTAGATACCTTTACCTCTTTTGCAGGCACACTGGGACTGTATGAAAATCTGGTGCATTTTGTGATATTCGCCACAAATACTGTCTCCAGGTGTTAATCATTTCTCATTAAATGTACCACCGGATTTTCCTCTTACAGAGAAGCAATGTTTTCTTTACTATTCTCCTAGAAAATCTTGCTTTTTTTCTTACAGAAAAATCTAGGCTTTATGACAAAATGTTGATTTCTGGCTGAGGACAGCTTTTCAACTTTGTAACATGAACAGAGTAATAAAATTTCAATCACTTTTCTCAGAGTATTCCTTTCTAAGGGAATTTTCAGTAGCATATTTTATTCATACAAAAAGATATGAAGTAGTAAATGCAAGCAACTGAAATATGTTGCTGCTCAATAAACTATCTCCAAAACTTGCGACACAAACCAAGTTAATTTGCTTTATTTCTTTCATATTTGCCCAAGTGCAGCATGGTTTTGAGACATAAGCAACTGCATTTTTGGAGCTAGCAAGAATGAAAGACTGTCAAACCACACAAACACATGAATTTAGAAAACCTTTCCTTGTAGAAAGAAATAGATGATAAACTAAGAAGTGGACATGCCAGCAAGCTAGAAGAGAAAATAAATCCAAGACATGAGCTATATCGTGAACATACACTGGCAGAGAGTAATAAAAAAATGTTTCTTTCAATGTGAGAAGCAATTATGGGGGAGAATGGAAACTGGTAAGGTACTGACTGACCTTCGCTCATGGTAAATAGGAGGCTGGCAGAAACATTTCCCTCTGAGATAGCCAGTTTGATAAAGTAGTAAGGTGGGGGGAGGATTTTTAATCCTCACTGTATAAGCACCTGTCTATACTTGGATCCCAAGAGCAAATACTCAAACTAGAGACAAAGCCTCCATTTTAAAGAACCCATCACCTTTACAGAAATTTCACTGACAAAAAGTACACCACACAGAAGAAAGCATGTGCTTCCCCCCTTGCGCAATACAGCATTTTAACAGCAAGTCTATTATCATTTTAGACTCCATAAGGAAAAGCTGTTATTATATACACTGACCATTTCAGGAGGAACTGGTGTAATCAGATGATGACTGCTCAGATTTCAGCTTTCCCTCTCCTGAAGTTTTCAAAATAGCAACAATTCAGCAATCCCCAAATGAGTGTCTCTCTCAGAAAATACGAACCAGAATGTTGATAAGGCCTCCAGTAATTCCTTTCCTTTGCAAGGGTATGTCACTGGCATAAGAAATACTTCACCATTTTCTATCCCTATTTGCACTGTAGATATTTTTGGGTATAATTTTACTTTAGATCTTGCAGTGGATGTCAAGCAAATAGTATTGTCTGTGAATAGTTCTTTTATGTCCACCTCTCCCCACATTAACATTTAAATAATTCGATCTCCTCACTAGGCTTGATGGGATCTTTCTGAGTAATAACCAAAGAGAAGTCTAAAAGCTTTCCCATTAGCTGAAGAAAGTTGCAATTACAAATACCTCATTGAAGATACTCATGTGTAGGTACATGCATTACCTAAGGGAGAGGTTCTGTAGAAAAGAGCAGATTAGTAACACTCATCATCCAGTGACATTGGCACAGGCCTGAAATTCTCATGTGACCTCCTGAGGGCTGGTGGATTTGTCTTGGAGGTTTCTCTAGTCAAATATGTCCCAGCCCCGACCCTGCTTTGTTTGCACAGTCTGAGATCATTACTCAAGTAACACGGCTTCAGGCTTGTTGTGAATCTAAAATGTCTGCAGGGAGGAGGTGAATTGGAAAAAGGTCATTTACTGAACATCTTCTTTAGGTTGTCCTCAAAATAAATTAGCAAACAAGTTTTCTTTGAATGTTGACGTTAATATGTAACAGGGCTGATGAGCACTAAGAGGTTTGAGTAATGTATAGATGAAAATTCATATAGCTGGCTACTTTTTAATTCTTTTCTCCCCTATAATAGTAGACTTTCAGAGGCTGGTAAATGAAGACTGCTCAAAGCATCACATCCCAAGCTGTGTTTTGTATCTAAAACACAGTATTTGAAGGAATGAAAGAGATTGAGATAATTTTTCAAGAATTTGTCTAGTTTTCCTCAAAGCCAGAAAAATGAATGGTTTCCACAATGTCATTCATCAAGCGTTTTCACAACTTAACTATACTTTCTGTGAAGAATCACACTCTGTTTGCTTTGAACTTGGCCTTTGCTGTTTTTGTTTGGTACTCATTGCTTCTTTTTTCGCTGTGCTTGTTCCTCAAAGAAATCTGTCTGTAATATGAGACAGAAGTATGCAAGAGGGGGATGAATTTAGGGGTCTGGTAGAACAAGGAGAGTCATTAAAATCTGTACAGCCTGGGAAGTTTGCCTTCTCCACTCTTTTTAAATTATTTGAAACCTGAAATTTAATTTTCATGGAGTAGGATGTGGGATGCAGAAGATATGCTTGCCCAGAGCATTGTTGATGATGTTTGTGACTGGTTTGGGAGCCAGAGTGATATTCTTGTGTAATGGGCATCTCTGGGATGCAGGCTGTGCTGCAGTGAGCTGGGAGGCAGGAGCCAAACATGAGGGTCTCCGTTTCAGCACAGGAGTAACTACAGGACTGCACACTTGGCAAGAAAAAAATCATACAGGAAAGAAACAGCTGTTTCTGAAAACAAGTTCAGAAGAGATAAATGGCAGATACTGGCAGAAGCCTTTATATGGACACAGGCTGATGTCCTACTCTTTCAGCTTGCCGGGCATAAAACACCCTCTTTGCCAGCATGGAGTACCAGGCATTCTTCGGGGCTCCAGGGACACTTCAGCTCATAAATCTTCATGTATCTTTCCCTGGGAGCCTGTCATTCTCCCTTTCTTCCCAGATGGAGGTCAGGATGAGCTATGAATTTCTCACGTCCAGTGTGGATCAATGCAGTTCACCATCTGGCTCCAGTTAGTTCAAATGCATGGTCTTTCTTCCATATTTTACGAGGTTTCCTATCACCTCATTCCCTACCTCCTTTCACAATTTAAGGCTGTGGTACCATGCTGCAAATCAAGAAAAGGATCTGATCTCAGCTGATTTAGCTACATTTAAGTGGAGCCAAGGTTTCTGGGCTCCTTTGAGATGAAGTTAATGGGGGAGCCTGACACAGTGTGCAAGTGATGGATGTCTAGGCTGAGGATTCTGGGCACACCAAAACTTCTGGAGAAAGGGGAAAGGAGACACAGCTTGTTCTCCTTCAGGAAATATTGCAAAACATTCTTCAGGTGGTAAAGTCTTTCCTTTTCAGGACTATTATTAAATTTCAAATTAGGATGACCATCCCTTCCTTTTCTTCCTCCCAGATCTCATTCTAACTAGGAAGAAAAAGGAAACTTAAACGCACTCTTGCTGTAACAATTTACTTTGATGATATCTAGTGACTTCCATCAGAGATATTGACCAGATACAAAAATAAAATGAATGCAAACGTGGCGTAAGAATCTGTTGCTAATTAAGTGAATTGATTACATGAGAAGAAGGATTTCTCATAACTCACAATAATTTCTCATCACTCAATATTTCTGCAACAATCCTGGCTTTCCGACCTGATCCAGCTGATGTGTGAGTACAGCACTGCCCTCTCCTGGATATTTTCTGCTCTTCAGAGCCTTACAACAGCAGCTAAACCAGAGGAGTATTGGGAAAAAAATATAAACTTCACACAAATGTGAGCTAATCTTTCTCAGACGCTTTGTCCCGGCATGGTCTGCACAGACTCATCCAACTCCTCTGTGTCCCTGCTCAACATCAGTCCCAGAGGTGCTCCAGGAGCTGAGGTAAGGACAGATTCTGTATTCTGTGCTTCTATAAGTGCTTTTGCACCTCCAGGCCCTGATGCCAGAACTGTCCTTCCCTGCGCTGAATTACCCTGCAACCCATGCATGCTTCTGGGGAGCCTAACTTCATCTTAGTGTTCAAGTGGTGTAGAGGCTATCGGAAAGCTTTCTGGCAACCCAAACAACATTCTCCTGCAAACACCCACCTTACCAGCCAGTCACACTCACCATTGCAAGCGTTGATGACATAAACGACCAAGTCATCACATCAAAACGAATGAATCACCTCGAAAATGTGTGATGGGGCCTTGGGCAGCCTGATCTAGTGGGAGATGTCCCTGCCCATTGCAGGGGGGTTGGAACTAGATGATCTGTAATGTTCCTTCCAATCCAAATTATTCTATGATTCTATGAAAATCTGAATGTACAAAATTTAGGATTCCCCAGAGATTCCCGGTAAATGGCCTTGTTGTTAGAGAGGGTCTTCTGTATGTTTGGAAGGTATCTTCTCATCACCACCTTGTTTCAACCTCACTCTTAAGTATCCTGGGAAATATCTGTAAGTGAAGCAAGATATTTTCAATTACGATTTGCTTCCTTCTGTACTGCTCTGCTATCATGTTTTTCTCAGTTTTAAGATCCTTTAGTTCAGTAAAGAGAAGTTCCAGAAAGAAGGATAATAGACGTTGGAGATGGCCTGAAAAATAACCCAGCAGCTGTTCAGCCAATGTGCACTGTATACAAATGTTGGGGTTTGTTCCTATTTTCTTCCACAGCCTTAGTTTTCATCCAGTTTTACTGTCAAATGACAAACAGCAAGGAACAGCCACAACACCCCACCTCCAGCTGTGATAATTAATAACATGTCAGGACAGGTATCCTGCTGAATGTCTGGCTAGAAGTGGTGAAAAATATTGAGAAGCCAGAAAGAGGGGGGAAAATGCATGATTAAGAAGTTATGCTTGATGGGGGAAAGAAAAACCTTAAAACAATCTCTTTCTATATCTGTGCATATTTAAGCAGAGTTAATATTCATTAAAGGGGTCTATTTTCAAAGCAGAATGAAATCCTCAGGGGAGATGTTTTCTATAGATGCAAACTGTTGATGTGATTTCCTGTTCACTTGTAAAGGCTGCTCAGATGTTCTTATTCCTGCATAATTAATTTGTTTTACTTATAATCTAAGCTTAGTGATGTTCGTGGAAAGTGTTCCATTGATTTTCGCAGGCAATGGATTTTGAATGAAACAGATTTCATTCACTTGAATGTTGAATATTCATTTTTAAAACAGGTAAATAGAGTTAATTCTGAAATACCTCTTAAGTCTTGCTAGAAGAGTAAATCAGTCCCTTCAGCATTATAGGACATAAATCCCATGGTCAAGTTACACTGATTGCCACTACACATGTTTAACCACGGATGCTCAATAGACTACTTGACAAATACCAAAAAACATGGGTTTGTCTGGACAAATGCAGTTTTGTCCTTTATTCCATGCCTTCAGACCCAGGTGTCTCTGTTTTAATCCCTGTCACCACCATCCCATCAAAAGAGACTGGCTCTGAAGTCTTCTTGCTGTGGAAACACAATACTGCATCATCATTAGGAAAACATACAAAAACAGTCTGAGTGGTGAGCTGAATTAACCTGTGAGGCCATTAGTTGTGCAACTAGAAAACTAGAAAATATACAATCAGATTTTTCAGTAAAAACAGTGAGACAAATTTTCATCCAGGGATGGTCCATGAGAAAAGCAAAAACATTATTTTACCCACACAAAATCTCAGTTTGTAGGCAGCTTTTAAAGCAAAACATACATATGTATGTTCATACATATATACCTACACAGAGAGATAGATAAAGTGAGAAGCTTTTCCTGCCACAAAAATGAAGTTGAAATAGATCTGTTATTTGAAATTTTTGTCACTTGAGAGTTGAAGGCAGGCACACAGGAGGGGAAGCAGCTTTTCAATTTTATATTGCAAAGCACCCAGCCCTCCAAGGAAATATGAGGAAAGCACAGCAACTAATTGAAAGTACCAGACAGCTTTGGCTAAGTATGGTGTGATTAGCAAACTGGAACTTAGCCAGAACATCCTGGTCCATACTTTTACTCCTCTCTGCCTTCGTCTTCTCAAAGTGCCTGACCGTAATCTACCCTGGTTCAGCTGTAATATTTAACTCAGATTTTCATTCCATCAAAAATAATTACATCTGGAGCACACCTGTTAATCGACTGTGCTAATTTAAAAGGGAAAAAAATCCAATTTAACTTTGCAACATGTTCCCATTAAGATGATATTACAAGTTTTAATTAATATCTGGATTAGATACTATTATTCATAGTTTTATTCCAGTCACTGAGATTAGATCTTCATTGGGATGTTGCTGTTTTGACACAGAAAAAAATGACTTGTTAGGTATGGTACTTCGCTTCCTAAGACAAATGTATTTTAGAGTTCAGCTAATTGAAACCGCTGGAGTGAATAAACTGGTGGGGATGGCAGTCTTTGTTTGCAGTTTGGCAGGGTGCAAATTTATCTTGATGACAACTGCAAATAACGTGTCCAAGAGAGATTAACACACAGAACTAAATGCGAACAATTAATAGCATTATTTACTCAGGCAGTGATACCTATGGTATGAACTTCACCCAGTGGTGAGTCATCTGCAGCATCTGGCTTATGAACAACTAGATGAAATATTAATTTTCATCAGAATAATCCTTTGACTATAAAATATATATTTTTATGATAGAGGTGCTACTCCTGATTTCAGCTGAGCTATTGACAGAGCCAGGGTCCTTTCCTCCCAAACACCTTACTCACATAAACAACACCCTTGATTTCCAAAGAATCCCCTCAAAAGTCAGCAATGCAAACAAGCACTTCAGGTTCCTGTTCTTAAAACCCCAACCCTACCGTTCTCACGTATGGAAATACCCTACACCTCATCCCACAGAGCCCAGACAGAGTCTTGCTGGTGTTTCCAAACTCAATGTTGGGCCAGGGGACAAACTCGTGAATGGTGCCAGAAGCTGCTCAAGGAGACCCCGTGCACCCCTGGTTCCATATGCGTGGTTATACACTCTGGGAAACATCAAAACAGTCAGAACTGGTTGATAAGGTAGGGAAAGGCTGCCTGGGACAACCTCTTACAGGCAGAAAGCAAGCAGATTGGGAAACTCTCCCTTCCTCTGAGGTGGGTCTTTAAAACAGGGAGTTGAGGTGCCTTGAGCCCACTGCTGTCTGTGTATCTGAAGCAGCTGCCTTACCTTGGTGTCCTCTTCCCAGGCATGCTTCATTTCCCAATGTGGCACCGTGCACAGCCCGCTGCCACGTGGGTATTAAACAAGCAGAAAAGACTCAATTTCCTTCCGTCAGGGCTTTCAATTCTGCTGACAAACAGTAGTCGACTGACATTTAAGTGGGAAAAGCTTGGCTTTGAAGCCTCAGAGGATCCGTGCCCTATTGCTTCTCGCTCACTGGCTTTGTTCACATAAACCAGGCTGAAATGTGCTGTCAATCATAACAGAGGGCGAAAAATCCTCTGCAGCATTAAGCCAGCTGGAGATGCTTATCCTGACCTGCTCTCAGAGGACCCGGTGATGCTAGATGCATGCCTGTGGGAAAGTAGAGGATGTTGACTCCTGGTTTTGTTCCAGTGATTTCAAGAAGCTTAAAGATAGGCAACAGAATGTTGAAAAGGCTTTCATTAGGAATTCGTAAATATAGTTACAAGTTATACTTGAGGGCAAGAGAGCAAATAAAAATCACATTAAAAAGTGTAAGTGTTCTCAGTTTAGTCACTATGTTGACTATGTTATTAAACCCACTGAACAACTCATCTGGTTTCATTATCCTATTCCTTTCCTCAAAAAAAAAAAAAAAAAAAGCAAAAACATAAGAAAGAAGTCCAGTCCTAAAATGGAGGGAAAGAACAGTAGGAATTAAAAGATGGCAGAAGTCAGCATCCAATGACACACAAGAGGGAAATTTTACTTGATTTCATACTGGAGATGTTCAGGTGGGCCAAAAAAAGGAAGTAATTTTCACAGAGAGATCTCCAATTGAAAGTTAAAATGCACAACACTCCTGATTCTAGAGGAATTTAATCTTCTTGTGGCTGCCCTTTTGTGACCTCCCTTGGTCACAAGAGTTACCCCCCTGGATAAATATTTTCCCTTGACACAGCCACGGACACTGGCAGCTTTTACAGATCATGGCAGAGTAATCCCAAATGACTGAACTGATCCAGAAATTTCTCAGTTTAACCCTATCCAGATTTCAGTCATGTAGGTGGTGGCATGCTCCGCTCTGGTCCCATCGCAGTAAGTTTAACACACACTAGCAGGACCAGGTCCTTGCGAAATGTAGCATGAGGCCTTGAAAAGTATCAGTTGGACTTCAAAAGTTATAAAATATATTCAGCATTCTTTTTATATCCCCCTCCTTGTTTATGCACCATTAGGATTCATATTTTCTAGCACATCTCCACAAGCACAATACTCATAAGCTATCCTTTTTCAAAGGACAGCAGAGGCCCAGCGTACAAGTATAATTTCACGATGAAAGCTATGTTAAGCAATCTTGAATTTCAACAAGGATTTCTTTATGGGTTTTTAAGGCAGATCTAATAGGACCTAGGACGGAGTTGTAGATTTATTCTTTTTTTCCTCAGAATGAAGTTGCAGGTTTATTCTTTTTTCCCTCGGAAGGAACTTGCTATGGTCACAGTTTTTTCTAATAGAAAAGCCACTGTTCCATGTTCATGTCTTCCTCACCTAGAAAGAAAGATCCAAGTAAACACCTGCTAAGAGCAATTGCCATCATGCAGCCTTCAAATGGGAATGAAGGATGTAATGGAAATATTTGTACACAGGATGTCTGACACCGAACTCTGTATTCCTCTTCCCTGCAACACTCAAAAGCATTTACTGCACTGCAGGAAAGAGAATATGTTGGGTTTTGTTCAAGACTTAAAACTTTTACCCATCATTACATTTTTCTTTTGCTAAATAATTGTTTTGTCTGAGCCCCTTAAATTGATTCAGCCTGTCAACTCTTCACGAAATGTTTCCAGCCCAAACAATAGCTGCATTCTGCTTTGGAAGCATCCTGGCAATGTGAACATTAAGTTGTCACCAATAACTTGTTGGGTTTGTTTTTAACTCTATTCAAACTTCCATGCATGGTCAAAATTTCTCTTTCTTTTCCTCCTTTACTTAAAATATTCAGCCAACTGGCTTATGTTGTGTTTGGTTTTATTTCCCCTTGGATTAGACTTTAAAACATCCCACGGTTTCATTCCATTAAGCTTATATCTTAGAACGGAAAGTGCTTCATTTATGTAATTAACCCTCTTGTAAAGACAAATTCTTCTTTTTGTTTTCTCCTAGGAAAAAAATGGTAAAGATGTGTGTTAGAAGAACAGTCAACTTTCCAAACATAAAAGCTTATCCTATTTGTTTGATGTCTCAGTTCCTTGTTGGACATTCTCAGATGAAATAGAAGAGGTTCTCATTATCGCGGTGAGATGTCAGCTGTGAGAAAAATTCTCTTGGGCTTTATGAAAAAATGCTGAATGCCCAATGAAAGTACCCCAGGGCCTGATTTGCAGCGATGCTCACAGTTGCACAGGAGGAGTTAGAAATCTGGGAGAGGGACCTGCGTGGTTTTCGACAGACTAAGTTCTCTTTTGACCTTTGCCTTCTGTTCAGAGCCTGCATACCACCTTCTATCTGTGATAAATAAACATGGAGCTTTCTTAAGATTTCCTTAAAAAAAAAGGAAATGGGATCTGAGAACTAAATTATTTCTTTCTTCTTGAACTGAACAAGCGGAGGAGGAGAAGGAATAGTATTGGGATAATCACTTTTTAAGATAATATTTCAGGTGTCAGAGAACCTGAAAGCAGGATCGCCACACTCCATTCCCTCCCAGACACTGATGAAATGCTGAGGTTGTTCTATGCAGTTGATCAGATTGGGTGATATGCACCAGTTGTCGTTCTTTCCTTGCTTCAAAATCCTGATACTTTGTCATTACAGATAAAGTAACTGAACTAAAATCCTCAACATTTCCACATTTAGAAACCAATTATTTATGTCAAATTCTGAGAGTCAGAAAAACACTACGAAAAGCTGAAACACAAATATTGTCAGCCTTCTGTTTGCTAAGCAGCTGTAGAGTTGGGAAGGGAATGGGTTTCCCTTTTCAAAAAGTCAGGATTTTTTTTTCTTAAAATGTTTCCAACTTTACTTTATTTCAGGGTAATGATATCCTTTCTACTGCTATTACTTTCTATTAAGCATTTGCAGAAATATTTAAAGAGAAACTTGTTTTGCTGTTCTTACAAATATACCCATCCCTAGAGTACATTCTTTCACACAACTAACGTTTTCCTATCTTCTTTCTCCATTTTCCTTTGTCCTCTCTCCATATTATACTTTCTTTTTACATTTATTTCCACCATATAATGAAGTTAGCAAGCACAAATTTATAACAGTGAATGATTCAAATCCCCATACAGAAGAACCAAAAGTGACTGCATAAGGCATAGAGATTTGTATTGCAAAACCATTTTGTATAAACCCTATGTGTATGGAGTCTGTGATACTTCCTCACAGCCTTAAAGCGGAGTGAAAAGCAAAGATGTAATGTAGATCATATTTGAATTATTATTTTGGTGTTGCACAAAGAACTAGAAGACAACTTCGTTTATACAAAACAAGCTAGCATGCAGAGCTAATAGAAAAATAAATAATAAATGAAATGTTATTTTTCTCTCCCTAGCGAAAATATATTATGACTTTGAATACACATATGAATTTGTTCTGTTAAGTAATAAGGTGTCAATTTTCCCTGCAATAATTTCCAAACTAATAATCTCAGTTTGAATACCCAACCCACAGCAAACGTTGATTATATTAATAGTTATACTTGTTCAACAAAAATAAAGATTATTTAGCTTTCTTCCTTGAAATAATTTTTCTCCTTTGCTGATATATGTTCAACAAGAAATATGAATCAAAATAAGAAAACAGAAGTTTCATTCCTTAATAGCGGAATAGAAACACTTTTTTTTTGCCACAGGCCACTTCAAAATAGCCACTTCTGGCTATTTTCTGAGCGAACTCAATGTCATTGTTTATCCCCAGCCTGGCCAAATCCAGCAGCTAAAACCAAGCAGTTGTCTTCGAATTCCCCCCTGCCTTCCCTCCAGGGTAAGGGGAAAGGGCAAGGAGAGGGGGAAAAAAACCTTGTGGGTTGGAAACTAAAATTGCAGCTTTAATGAAACAATAATAATAATGAAAACAATAAGAAAGTAATAAAGTACATACAAACATAAGAGATTGCACCCCAACCCCTCATTAGACCACTAAGAAGGTTTCTCAACTATGTAAAAGAATGTTTCTCACATAGCTCAATCAAGAACCTTTGTTACAAAATGACATTCATATCCAGATTACACATTCCCTTCTGAGAGAGAGCACATTATCTCAGGGGAATTAGAAGCACATCTGTTAGCAGAGGAGTCTCAGAAGTGCTACAAAACCATTCCTCTCCTTTTCCTTAATCCCAATACATGCCAGAATTTTGAGTACTTCCACTGAATATAAATCCAGAGAGCTTAGTGTAGCTACATATGGGTGTTGGATCAAATGTCCTTTCTAACCTCATCCCTTCTGTGGTACTTTAGAATTATGCTGACCTCTGAGAATAAACCGTGACCACTGATTCTCTCCAAGCAACAATAATCTAACAGAGGATGAAGAGGGCTCATAGCCACTCAAGTGTCTTTTGTCATGTTCTGTGGGAACATGTGGAGGACACCACCTGCCCTGGCTTATACGGTATCCTGGGTAGCCCTGTCCTAGGATGGTCCTTCAGTCATCAAAAACTGAAATCGTTTTCAAATGTAAGTAGCTTTCCAGTGCTTTGTAGTAAATATATCTTGAGAAGATTGGGCCTGGAGGTATTTTTCATAGTTAAAGGAAAAGGTTAAGGATATATATTTGTGTGCTGGCTGAAACGGTTTTATGGACCATCTTTTATCTGCAAGTTACGTATAGAGAAAAGCATCAAAAAACTACACAGCCTTCTGAGCTCTATGTCTGGTATTCAAACTTAACAGTAATTTGCATTCCTGTAGTGTCTAATGATTCAACTTGTTTCGGAGACGTGATTAAATCCAGGCTTGCTATCTCTTCTGTGCCCAAGACATTAACTGAAACAAGCATGTGAGAGCATTCACCATGGTTAAAATCCCTTTATGTTTTATGGCTGTGGAAGACTATTGATAGTGCAGGTCTGGGTTTTATTCCTTCCTTTATTCAAAAACATATTGGTGATTTTGGTGGCATCCTTAGTGTTGCAAATACCTTGATTACAGTTGCACACTGGTGGATGACACTGCCTTGGAATAACTTAAGTCTCTTTTAATATTTGGGGAGAATGGAAAAGAGAGAGAGAAAGAATTCTGCTCCGTTCCTCATTGTCAATATTTTGGTAAAGAAAATGATGTAATGAACCAATTCATGGCCAGGAAAAAAGGAAAAGGCGTACATTCCCAGCTCTTCAAGCTTGAACTGGAAAAATAGTAAAAAAAAAGGAAAAGCTATATAGTTACTTCTCCCTTTGAACACCATGTTTTATACCACTTACTCACTGATGAGTGTTTAAGATAAGGTCCATGAATAAAAAATGATTTGATCATCCACATTTACCAGATACCAATAGAAACTCTCTGACCCAAAGGATTCTTTAGCTATCATCCAAATTTCTTTTTTGCACATGCTTTTGAGTTTGTTTTCCTGCATCAAATAGGAATCTTTTCTTGCTCAGTTTGTGCAGTGTGTTTCAATGCTTTCAGATAAATCCCCTAATAATTTGATTAAGTAAATGCAAATGTATTTCAGAAACTATAAGAATTTTCTTCAGGAAATTGGTGTTTCCGCAGCTTAAGGCAGTGCATAACTCCCAACCAGAAGCAGCAACATAGCTCCCTTTGAGAGGCTCAGAGCCTGCGTACCTCCAAGATAATCAGGGTGAAGAAAGTGTCTTCGAACAGCTGTTGTTTCTTTGCTTACCCATTCCTCCCATGGTTGAGGATTATAATTAACATTAAAACCGCAGGAGATTTTGCTGGTTCCACTGCAGCAGCAGGAACCATATAGGGCAGCACCTTTGGGAATAAGGATATGTGGTTTCAACACCACCACAAAGGGATTACAGAGCATCTTTCAGTGTCAGCCTACTTTGTATTTGTTGCAAAGATGTATTACAGAGAAGGTAGCGTATACAGGTGCAATAAGCATGGCAGAAAAGGCTGCAGGGAATCAAATCAAAGCCCTCATATCACAGTGCATAATACATGCTTTCTATCAGGCAAAAGCCTTCTTGTCCCACAAACACTAAATTAACTGAATCCAGACAATTCTCTTATGCCATATAGCACTGTCATTCCTGTTTCGCAAGCACAAGAAAGTATTAAGTAAGCCCCACAGAACATCAGATCCAGACTTACACTTCGAATTAGACAACCTGTTGTTTATTGTAGTTGAAATGAAAGGACGCAGGAGTTGAACTCAATTTCTTGTGTTCTCAATCCATTGCCTATCCAGGTCATAATTTTTAGCGTATCTTTTACTTTATCTCAGACACACAAACCTCACATATATGGCTTTCTCCAGGACTAAGTAACTAACATTGTTACAGACATGCATATAAGATTAACTTTCTGATGTCCTGAAAACAAATTACTATCATTAGGAACTTTTCCTCTCACAAGGGAACAGTTTCATTTTCTATTTGTATATGAGTCATGAAACCAACACAAGTGATGCAGGCTGTATTTGGAGACTTGCACAGCTTCACCTCACTTCTTTCTCCTTGCGGGTCTCTATGATGCAATTGTAAACTATTCTCTACCCTTTTTTTTTCCTATTTGTAATCAGAGGGAAGACCAGATGGTAGTGGCTTACTTTAAAGTAATGTCTCTATTAAAACATTTCTCAGTGTGCTGCACAATCATGTACAATAGCAAAGAAATAACTCTCACTATGGACAAATTTCAGAAGGTTTTGAGTTTCATTGTAGAGACATATAGAATCATAGAATCACTAGGTTGGAAGGGACCCACTGGGTCATCGAGTCCAACCATTCCTAACACTCCCTTAAACCTTGTCCCTCAGCACCTAGTCCACTTGTCCCTTAAACACCACCATGGAAGGTGACTCAACCACCTCCCTGGACAGTGTCTGCCAGTGCCCAATGACCCTTTCTGTGAAAATATTTTTCCTGATGTCCAGCCTGGACCTCCCCTGGCGGAGCTTCAGGCTATTCCCCCTTGTCCTGTCCCCTGTCAGTTGGGAGAAGAGGCCAGCTCCCTCCTCTCCACAACCTCCTTTCAGGTAGTTGTAGAGAGCAATAAGGTCTCCCTTCAGCCTCCTCTTCTCCAGGCTAAACAACCCCACCTCTTTCAGCCACTCCTTGTAAGACTTGTTCTCCAGCCCCCTCACCAGCTTCGTTGCTCTAAACAAAGACAACTTCGTTTCAACAACTTAAAAACATTGTGTGACTAGTGCAAAATTCCAGAAGCCACCAACTGGACTGAATGGTGTTTAATAAACAATGCCTCTCTGTGTGGTCTTTGGCAACACTATGTTGCCAACCACATGCCTAAAAAAGAAATGTGAGTCAGAATCTCCTCCTTCAAAGCTCCTTGTTTCCAAATTTAGGAGTGACTTAAGCCTTACAATTCTGAGCAGGGGCAAGAAAAAAGGAGTAATATTTACTCTTTGGTATTTGAATCTTTAGAGAATAGCTGCCTAAAACCTGTACAGTGTCTTCCCACCCTTGTGAAAGAATAGACTCCAACCTTAAAACCCTAGTGACACGTACTACTCACTGATTTCTTCATTTCTTTCTTTTCTATTGCAGTTCCTCACAGCACATTACCTTCCCTTGATACTTAATACTCCATTTCATGTATTCTTTTTGCTTCCCACACTGCTAGCCTCTCTCTCTCTCCAGTTCCCCAGCTCCCTGACTGCACTGAGGGCACCAGCTTTAACTTCCAGTCTCTCTCTTTCGCCTCCAGCCTCTGCAACCTGCACAAGATGTTGGCAAGTATTTGCTTTAAACAAACAGAAACCCAGGCAAGTGCGAGTCATTTTATTCAGGAACAGCCTCATTTCTTTATGCGGATAAAGGGTAGGAGAATAGGAATCACCTTGACGTCTTCAGCACTTTCATAGTAGTGGTAGAAGGTAACTTTTTTACACAAGTGAATGACAATCCAAAACCACCCAAACCAGTATCCCTTCGAAATCATCATACTTGTGATAATTCTAAGAAAAGCCATTTTTCACTCTGTAAAAATCCCTCGCACTGGATGTGTTCTCTTGCCCAGAGGGGCAAGCCAGAGATTAAGGAGGTCAGGTACCTCTGATATAGGTTGATAGCAAGCGAAATTTTTCACTCCCACGAACTGAAATTTAATTGCAGTGTATAATGTACTCAGAAGAGACTCAAAGCTAAGTTTTCTTTCATTGTGTAATATTAAAGTGCAAGGACATAGTACAGGAAGATGTGAAAAACAGTTCAACTCGTAGAGAGTTCCTCCCTAGCACAGGCTACACTGTTGAGTTTAATTGGATGGCACCTCCAAAATGCTTCTGCAACAACCCGATCACAGCCTTCCCCCAGCACCTTCACTTTGATTTTATTCCACCTGAGAAATGCTGACCCTTTGATACTGTCTTTTAAGGAGATCAACTAATTACTGGCATCCTTAGGTAAAAAGCCTTTGATTCACTACATGTAGGCTCCAGCTGTTAATGGTGCTGAAAACCACGCTGTAAGGATGTCTTGAGGAATGTAGCACACAACATTCATTATCTTTATGAAACAGTAGGCAATACTGTGAACATCAGAAAAAGCATGTAAGTCTGAGGTCTTTTTGTGCAAAGGGAAATAATGGATTCTCCAGAGAGTCTTGTCGTCAAAACAGACTTACAGGCTTATCCATATCTGGATTGCTTTTAGCTTTCCATGCTTACTACAATCTCTCCTCCTTAACTCAGACCTATAACAAAGTCAGGATTTCAAGGACTAATTCAGGACTAGAAAGATATTATATTTTGTGGCAAAATTCATTAATAATTGGTTGATCAGTAGACAGTAGGGTCTTAATTCTAGCTCCTGACCACTAAGTATTTTCCTTTCTCAGCATACCTGAACTGTGCACTGGACAGATCTTCTTGTTTATTTTCAGAGCTCAGATTAATCACCTAAATCAGCTAATGACAGTCAGTGTCATAAACTGAAAAGGTATTTCTCAAATCTATTAAACATACTTATCAATAAAATAATAAAAATTGACAGAATTTATACATGGAGATTGATTGTATCTTTATTCTATGCTTTCCACTTATTTTTGTAGCTAGAAAATTGCATTATATTACTATGATGGTAAGTGGTTAAAATATCATCACCTTTTGCTTAGAATAAAACATAAAGTTTAAGAATATATTTTAATAAAATATATCCTAAGAGTTTGCTTAAAATTCAGTTTTTCATTCCAAATACTTCAGGGTTATCTTCATCACCTCCTAAATAAGTCTTATTTAATAAATGAAAAAGGTAAAAGAGATGCTCTGAAAACTCATTTTCAAGATTTTAAAATAAAAGCTTGCCTCATTATTTCCATTTGCTGGTTTTCCCTGATGGATCAAACTTTCTTTTGTTCCCACCTCACTCTCATAATTTTTTTTAAAATTTTATTAAGCATTCCTCTTTTCATTTCTGTTATCTATTATTAGCTTGTGAGTCAAGATGCACATTAGTGACACACAGCTTGTAAATGAATTAGAGCTGGTGTACACAAGAGAAGAAAGGGAGCAGTTGCAGTGCTTCCAGAATTTCAGTGCTAATGTCTGCCTGATCTCAGTTCTCTGGGACACGTTGTGATTCCAGACCTCATAGTAATTGTTAAATCTTTCTGTCTGTAATACTGGATGAATGTTTGGTCCCACCAAAACAGAACACGCCAATAGATGCATTAGCACCGTGCCGTGATAAGGATGTAGTCTAATAACCTGGAGAGAATGTGAGAACCGTGTGTCAGAAAAGCAACAACCACAAATGCTCCGTGGATACTGAAGTGCTTTCTTGGATGAGGGTCAAATAACTCCACACATGGAAGAAGGATGCACAATGGAAACCTATATCAGTAACTATGGAGAATAAGAAAGTGAACATTTTTAAAATCTCTGTCATAGTGTTATGTGTAACTGTCTCTTGTTTTTTTGTTTTTTTTTTTTTTTTTCCTTAAGTATACAGTGAATAAGCAGGATTTTTTTTCTACTGACTTTTCTTCTTTTCAGCCTCACAGCAGAGGCAATCCATAAGTATACTAATTATGTCATTATAGTGTGAATTCAGTACATCAATACCAACTCCTCCATTTATCATTGTGGCTATAATCCATTTTAAGATGGTATCTAGTAAGACTGGACTGTAGAGAGAATGAGTAGGGACAGGAAAATAACCAGCCTCCCTGCTCCTTAAAAGAAAAAACTTTTGTTGCTCATGCTATTTTTTCCTTCTGCTTCTACTCGACTTTCTTGCATAGTGTACCATGAGAAACATGAATTGCCCACATTAACTGAAGGGCATGATTCCAGCTGTTCAGCTCTATGATAAAGCAATCGAGTTCATATTCTCTACTAGGAAATCATAAGAATATTCTCTACCCAAACAGTAACCAGCAATATGCTGTGATATTGAGAATGATTTCTTCGGATCCTCAAGCCATTCAGGATAAATATAAAATAAGAAATAATTAAAGAGGATTAGATTGTCAGATTAGATTGGTCATATTGTTCAGCCAAGGAACTAAATCCTTTTATTAGGGCAAGATTCTTTTACATTGAGGCTTAGGAGGACAGTACTCCTTTATCTAGGAAACCGAGGTTTAATCACCTTATGACAGGACTATAGTGGTCTCTTGTATTTAATCGGACAGGCTTCCATTTAAACAGCAGAAGAGAGATGGATAGGCTTACAGGAGGCAGGTGCCTGTAAGGAGAAAGGACAGCTGGATAAATTGTTCTCTCAACCTTGGGGTTTTCTGCAAATGTAACAGAAACGGAAATCCCTCATGAGGAACTGGCAAAATAAGACACCTTTATGTAAATTTAGCCACTAGACATGCTTCTCACTCCCTAATTTATTACAAAACAGCATAGTCTCAAGCCACAAAGCCTATGGTGTGACCAAAAAGGCAGCAGGAGAGATCATTGTCATCATCTTAGGGCCTTATATGAGACCTTATTAACAAAGAACATCTCCTGAGTTGTTTTCCTCAGCTGTCCATAGTCCAGCAGATATAGAATTTCACTTGGTGACTCCATCTACTCACATCTTCCTGTTTTCGTTGGTAATTAGGAAAATATCCCTATGCCAAATAAATCTGGGTATAAAAGCAGAAGCTATCGGAAAAAAAAAGGTTTTGTTCCTTTTGTTCAGGTAGGAACTTAAGGAAAAGAGGGAATAAAGGGATTTATGTGTATTCCCAATTCTTAGTAAGGCTGGAAAGTAAACCCCCGGTGTCCTGAGATTAAGTTCAGCATTTAGCATAGAAGCATTCATCTTCAATTAAATAATTTTGTAGAAATCTGCCCAGGCTAATTTTTGAAGAAGAAAAACAAGATCTTACTCTTGTCCCATGGCTCCAGTCACTAGAATACTAAGATTTTCTTTAAAGTTTTATGATGTCTTTATTTCATTGTGCATGTTTTATCGCTATCTGATTGCATTTGTAAATTGCTTTATGCATCCCAAAGCATTTAGAAGAGCAGAGATACCAATAAAACAATGAGAATAAAGCAGGAGAAATAACTACTTAAACATAGGATCCAATAACTCAGAAAATCAATGTAGAGAAACTGTTGAAGTAGAAGATGCATCATTTGTACCTATTTAGGATAAGTCAGCAGAGGAGGGGCAAACTGAAAGAACTGAACATAAACTTTGGGTTTTATTCGTCTTACTAGAAATAATATTATAGGACTTCTAAGGTCTTTGCTTCAACACAGGCAGATGTTTAAGCACAAAAAATCTTCAAATTGTGGATTATACATTTGCCCTGCTAAACTGCATGAAATGAGGAGTATCCCCACACTAACAGGGCTGAAAGCTGCTGACAATCGTGAGATGAGGAAAGAGAGAGAAATATAAAACAAAGAGGGACTAGGAGAAACTGCCACTAAGGGAAGAAGAAAGGATTCATTTGGTCTGATATCTTTTGCAGACTGATCTGACATTTAAGGTAATAAAAAATGACAGCATGAGGTACTACACATATTCATTTTTCAGCCTGTAACATTATCCTCATGACTTTTGCTGTATTATGTTTACTAAGTAAGGTCAAACATCTCTGAGTCTATAGAGGCGACACAACCTGAGAACATAAGGTTGTGCTATTGGTGGGAACTGTCTGGAGTGGTCTCCCCTCCAGGGTTAAACTGAACTGATCTCTTACAGCAGTGATGCAGTCAGAGGGGATGGACTTCCAGTTGCAGATAAAAGGGGAATTTAAACCTCCAAGGTTCTCTCAGCACGATCCTGAGAGAAAATCCCGTGGCCAGCTTTTCGTCTTGCTTGGATGTACATAATCAACTAAAACAAATGAAAGCTACCCAATAAATACAGTCCGCCTTTTCCTCTGAAAGCTTGGAGTCCCTCTCCAGTTCCCATTGCTCCAAATTCATATCACAACTGTCTGACATTCCTTTGAAGATCAATATTGTGGGTGACACTGTGAGATATTAATTTATAGCAAAACTACAAGGAGCTACTCCATCCCTAAACATAAACAAACAGTTCTGGGATGGAGCATGGAGAAGCAGACAGAAGCAGCAAGAGGGCAGTGGCTCTGCAGGGAGCAGTCTGTAGGATCCCCTGTTTCTTACAGTCTTCTTCTTTAGACCACACGCTATACACATATTAGCAGCAAGAGCTAAGGAAAAGGTTCATACAAATACCTAACAGAGGAGAAACCGCCCTGCTGTTGAATCATAACTTTGGACATAACATGTGAAATGTTAATTTTAGTTCAAAAAAGAAAACATGAGTAAAGGCTTTGTCATTCAAAAGGTGAGACTAGATTTTCTCTTTTTTTAGATGATAGATTTAAATTGAAATGTGTAAAAATAAAATTCAAGTCAATACAGTGTAATAGCATACAGACATCTCTGAAACCAATTGTCATGACTCTTTATACAAATAAAGTAAAAAAAACTAAGAGTTATCTTTTAAAATTGAAAAGATGACTCATTACAAGAACAAACTGAGAGGTAATTTTGTAAACTCTTCATCCTGGAAGATGCATAGCACCTTTAATTTTTACTAGTATCAAAAAGAATACTAACAGCTTCACAATGGATTGTCCTCCAACATTGCTTTAAAAATTGCAAAAATGCTTTCTGATAAGCCTGAACCACGGCACAATATATTCTGTCTTAGTGTGATCTCTATTTCATTTTGTCTCTGCTACCAGCAAACCTCTAAAATTTGAGACTTTCAGAGGGAATTTGCATTGACATCACCAGGATAGTTAGAAACCTTAAGGACAGAAAAGCAACATAACGAAATAAAGGCAGATCTTTTGTCAGAGAAAGCAGATGCCTTGGAATTTCATTTCTTAGAAGAACGATTATAAGTCTTAAAATGGACATAGAAGATATTTTCAGGTCAAGAGGTCACCAATATCTCCTCAGAGAAGAATTTTAGAAAAAAAGAGAAGAGAAATTTTTCAAGATGAATACAGGAAGTCCTCAATCCACGCTTCCCCTGAGGATCTTACAGTGCTCAAATGCTATAGATGGATCTAAACTATAAGGCTGAGGGAAAATTTGAGGATTTGATTGAATACAGTTTTTTATGCACGTACAAAATACTTTTCAACCCTGAAGTATTGCATTGCCATCTTTTAACAAGTGATAAGAAATACAGGAGGTAAAAGGCCAGGGAGAATCAAACCCAATGTCTGTGGTTAAACACAGTTTGAATATCCTATTATTTGAGATATTCAAAACTGAAACAGACAGAGCTTTGAGCAACCTGGCCTAGTTGAACCTGCTTTCACCTGAAGCATGGTGAACAACACAACCTCTATATGCATCCCTCTACCTAAATTATTCCATGATAATAACTCGCCATCTTCATTTTGTCCCGAACGTTATTAATGTGAAGGAGAAAAAAAGCCTCAATTTCCAGCAATCTACTTTTTTTAAAAAAAGTTGTAGCAGAATCTTCATGGATAAAATAGAATGGTTATCTTCTTTTTCTACCCCCTCCTAATTAGGTGGATATGAGAGGTCTGTAGCTCCCCGTGAAAACGTGCTTCCTAGGTTCACCCAAGATCAAACACAACAATTAGAGACAAAGCATTTCTGGTCAGAGCCATGGCAAAGTTGTGGCAAAAGCAGAGTTTACTTCAGACATTCTGCTGATGGTCAAACTGGTGCTTGGTAAATATGCTCAAAATCAGCCAGCTTTGAGGCTCTACATCTAGCTCTCAGGAACATTAACTAAAGCTCTACTAGAACAACGTGAACAAGAGGCGGGGAAAGTAGCTGGACAGAACAAAAAGGGAGGAAAGTAGTGAGTGTCAGGATGTCAGAGGCACTCAATTGACTAATTATGACTGTTTCTGTTACTGCCTGCTTCAAAAAAAGGACTTTATTTTGACTGGAAAGTATACCACTGAGAAGAACAATGCAGCAGTTGCTACGTATAGAAATTCCCCTTCCGAGGCCATACTTAAGCATTTAGTTTAGGAAGGAAAAAAAAAAATAAACTCTGTATAAGCTGTTTATAGCTTCTTCTGTTTCATTCACTGAAAAAAAAAAAAAGAAAATGTTAAGTTGATCCAGTCTGATTTAGTCACCAGAATTGATCCTGTTGCTATGATCGTCTGTGATAAGCTGTCTGCAAATGAATTGCACTGGCCTCACCTTGCATCCCAGCTGAGTAAGTCTGCCTGTATCAAACTGAAAAGCTTATTCAATTTTCCCTCATATGTTAGAAATATTTCTTAATAAAATAAAAGGTTAAGTTAGCACTCCATGTTGATGACATTATTTTAAAGTTGCTGTAGATATGCCCCACCAGACTCACAGTCAGAAGAGAAATAGGGCTTTAAGAATATTGCAACTCACTGGAAATTCATTGTGGTGTTCTAAGTTCAGTTGTGTCTAGAGTTTTCCATAACTTACTGTCTTGAATAAAGATAATAAATCTCACTTTGAAGGAAATCTTGAAGCTTTGCCATACTTTTTGGTACTGATTTTGGATCTGAATTTGAAACAAGAGTTTTTCAATTCCTTTAAATAACATCTGGCTGATTACAAGCCTAGAACATTACCTCTGTTATTTATGGAGACACTCTCCCAAACAACAAAGCAAAACTCCAAAGGTTAGTTACATAAATAACAAACTTCCTCTTGGAAGATCTATACATTTGAAGTCTGAATTATTTTGCTGTGAACACCTAATGCATAAAAGCTGGTGCTAATATGTTGGCTGGCAAAGGACCAACAACTTTGAGTTTATAACATCTGAAGCCATGCATCTAGAGATTGCAGTGATGGCTGGTCTTATCCCTGTCTGGATGATTGTAAATTCTGCTTGTTGAAATTTCCAGGGTTAGGCACTAACACCAGTGAGTGCAATGATCTTGCAAACACCAACTAGCATCACCAGAAAGCAAAAAAAAAGGACAGGTTAAACTGGTGACATTCTTTCTATTTGTTAACTTGGTGGGGCAGATAGTCCCTTTCACCTCTGTCTGCTATACTAATGAGAATAATTTTTTTTCTTTGTTATGTAGTATACAGTACAGTCTTGTAAAACATTCAAATGAGAAAGAAGAGTTAAAAGGATACAAATATGCAGGCAAGTTTCAAAGGATATCTTTCTAAGTGTTCTGGATCTCTTTTTATCCACTAATTTTTTTGTATTATTCTTATTTAGATAAAAAGTAACTGCTTGATCTGTGAGCTGGCAAAAATAAATAAATAAATACAGAAATAAATAAATAGATAGGTAAATAAATAAAACCCACAAACAAAAAAAATCCCCAAATGAATTTGTGTATCATTCCCTAGCCTGAGAAACAAGAAAGAAATGAGTCTGAACAATTATGAAAGATCCCCAAAACCTGCTGATGAAATTACCTGAAATGGGACAGTATATACAAACCACTCCAGACATCAGTGCAAGCAAAGAACCTCTAAAAGTAAAAATCTGCATGTTCTGATATACATTATAATCTGTACATCAAGCAACTGATGGCTTAGGATGTTTTTGGTTATTTTTAATTAAATCACTTCCTTTGATGTCTACTTCATATTAATGTTGGTGGAGCCCTGTAAAATCACCCACTAGGAGGAGTTCAGAAATGCACCAAGGAAATCATTCCTGTCTGAACCACAATTCTGTGTAGATGCCTACAGAAAATCCTTTCTGCTGGCACATCATGTAAGGTCCTTTGCATCAGAAACTGGTGGCTTCATTGCTTTTGTGATTTATAGCATGCTAGAAATGTCATCTATAGATTGGTTTGGGGTTTTTTTGAGCAAAATATTTGTTAGATTCTGAACACTCTAATAAAGTTTAGGAGCAGATGAAATGCGAAATGTTTTTTTCTTTGGAAGTGGTTCACTCTCTCAGTTTCCAGAGATAGAAATATGATCTGCACACACATGCACAAACACAACAATGCCAGTGCCTTTGGGAAATATCAGACTGATTACACCTACGTGAAACAATCAAAGACGTCACATGAAGGCAATCTCCGACACCTTCATGAATTGTCAGACTTAGACACAATTCATTTGCATGTGCTTGGAGAAGTGTCAACATGAGACAGAAGTATTGGAGGCAGCTGATGCATTGCTATGTACCCAGGGGCTTTGGACAAATGGAAACCTACATCTTGGATAAGCTCCAAAGTAGAAAATATAGAATGATGATAATGAATCTCAGACATCCCTTCTTTAAACCTATGCTGTAAACCTCAAATCCTGATCTCACCACTTTCTTCCTCTGCACCAAAATCCTGCTTGTTCCTTCACCAACTGCACTACAGAGTGCTCAAGAAACTGTGCCCATCCACTGTGCCCATCCAAGTCCATCCCCAATACGGTCTTCTGCAGCCCTTGCATTGCCTGTACTGAAACATAGTGTCTTTTGGGGATTTATTTGCTAAAAGCCTAGGGAATTATGGAGCATATGTGAACAAAATTTGCAGAGTGCTAAAAGCACACCCCTGGTCTTGCTCCAAAGCATAGGCATTTCAGCCTATGCTGTATTTTCAGCAGCAGAATGCAATTGCTTCTTTTAACATGGGTCAGTGTATTTCTTCTTCAACTTCTCCTCTGGATCAATTGATTCCACACAATTTAACACTGAAAAATTATACTACTTTCACCATTCTCTCCTGCAATGCCCCCTTTTCTTGATCCTCAAAAGAAAATCAGTCACAGGTGTGCACCTACTGTAGTTTTGTGTCTATTACTTGCAGATAAGCAAAACTATTCATACCTATAGCTATTCTCCCATCTTTTACCCACTTAGCCAGAGTTTTGCTGTCAAGATGGTACAAGGGTTCTGGTAAATGGAAAAAAAAATATGTACGGTGTGTAATCCAGTCTCTCAAGCATACACAAAACAGATGGTTTGATACAATCCTTCAGATGTAACTCCCAGGCTTTGTCTTAGAGTTATCACTGCTTTTACAATTAGGCCTATGTTTTGGGTTTTCCTCCTCTGAAGACTGCCACTAGTAAAATGCCAATGTAAGTTTTGTTAGTCAACTACTTCTGCCTATATGAGTGAAAGGCATTTGGAAAAGCAATAAGTTCTTGGGTCATATAGAAAAACCAAATAACCCTTTTTGAAATACCGGAGGTTACAAGGGGATATTAAGCATATACACATTCAGCAGGAGATGACCAGAGTTAATATTACGGACTGATATATCAAAACTCCCGAGGCGCAGCAAAGTAATAATGATCCCACAAAGCAAATGGTAATATTTTAGAAAGGAGAAAGAAAAAAAATACATATCAAAAGTCATGCTCATTTTGAGTTCCAGAAAACTTTTAAACCGTGCTGATCTTTGTTTCCTAACCGAATGAGCTTTTAGGGATTTCAAGATTCATAGTCAAAATGGAACTGTTTTACATCTCTCAATGACACAGAGAGCTTTGGTACAACTGCAAAATGTAGAAGGCACTAGGAGCAATCATCGTCTTGTCTTTCATCTTCTGCTGTTATCAGAGACAAGTCTAGCACATTGTCAATAATTTACCGTGGCTAAAATCAGATCTAGGGAAGGCAAAGGACTCCTGGGGTGCTCGAGTTTCATCACTTTCTCAATAATTTCTTTTGATATTGAGAGATTAAAGACCGTACAATAATTGACAAGATTGTCTCTGACACGTTACTTTCCTAACAAAGCAATTATTTCATTGTAACACTTCCACCGAAATGCACAGAAGCTAAGTTTTCAAAGTTAAATAATCACCTTCCCTACAGTTGTGGCAATAACAAAGCATACTACCAGCAACTTGGAAGCAGAGCAAGATTTATATATTTTCTTTCTATGGGCATATATTTCCAGCTAGATATAATAGAAATAATAACAATAAACATGATTAGTTTATTTTTTTATTTTTTTTTTTAGGTTTGCCTGGCTGTACAGAGAGATTTGGCTGGAACTCAGGAAAAGAAGGAGAGTTTATAACCTTTGGAAGAAGGAGTAGGAAGCTTAGGAGGACTAGAAGGATGTTGAGAGGATATGTAGGGAGAAAATTAGAAGGGTCAAAGCCCAACTAGAATTTAATCTGGCTACTGCAGTAAAGGGCAATAAAAAATGTTTCTATAAATATATTAGCAGCAAAAGGAGGGCTAAGGACAATCTTCAGCCTTTATTAGATGCAGGAGGAAACATAGTGACAAAGGATGTGGAACAGGCTGAGGTACTTAATGCCTTTGTTGCCTCAGTCTGCCCCTGAGCGGGAAGACAGGGATGGGGAGCTGAATTGAGTTTCTATAATCCAAAGGGAATTGGTTAGACACACACAAGGGTGTACGGCCAGGTGAGATCCACATGACAGTACTGAAGTAACCAGCAGAAGTGCTCACCAAGCTACTTTCCATCATTTATCATCTATCTTGGCTAACTGATGAGGTCCCAGTTGGCTGGAGGTCAGCATATGTGATGCTGATTTACAGGAACGTCTGAAAGGAGAATCTTGGGAACTTTTAGCCTGTAAGCCTGACCTTGGTACCAGAGAAAGTTATGGAGCAGATCATCTTGAGTGTCATGACGTGGCACTTACAGGATAACCAGGTGATCAGGCAAAGTCAGCATAAGTTTATGAAAGGTGGGGCCTGGCTAAAAATGTTGTTGTTTATAATAAAACAGAAACTCCACAGATCAGCAAAGTTCTTAGAATCATAGAATCATAGAATCACCAGGTTGGAAAGGACCCATTGGATCATCGAGTCCAACCATTCCTAACACTCCCTTAAACCTTGTCCCTAAGCACTTCATCAACCCGTTCCTTAAACACCTCCAGGGAAGGCGACTCGACCACCTCCCTGGGCAGCCTGTTCCAGTGCCCGATGACTCTCCGTGAAGAACTTTTTTCTGATATCCAGCCTGAACCTCCCCTGGCGGAACTTCAGGCCATTCCCCCTTGTCCTGTCCTCTGTCAGTTGGGAGAAGAGGCCAGCTCCCTCCTCTCCACAACCTCCTTTCAGGTAGCTGTAGAGAGTAATAAGGTCTCCCCTCAGCCTCCTCTTCTCCAGGCTAAACAACCCCAGCTCTCTCAGCCGCTCCTCGTCAGACTTGTTCTCCAGCCCCCCCACCAGCTTCGTTGCTCTTCTCTGGACACACTCCAGAGCCTCAACATCCTTCTTGTGGTGAGGGGCCCAGAACTGAACATAGTACTCAAGGTGCGGTCCCACCAGTGCTGAGTACAGAGAGAGAATAACCTCCCTGGTCCTGCTGGTCACAACGTTTCTGATACAAGCCAAGATGCCATTTGGCCACCTGGGCACACTGCTGGCTCATGTTCAGTCCACTGTCAACCATTACCCCCAGGTCCTTCTCTGTGCAGCTCTCCAGCCACTCTTCCCCCAGTCTGTAGCACTGCATAGGGTTGTTGTGCCCCAAGTGCAGGACCCGACATTTGGCCTCACTTGACACTCACTTTTTGGTCTTAGCCAGGGAAACACATTAACATTTACTGTCATGAAGACAAAATTTGAGCCTTCTTGAATAAGCAAGAAGCACAGGGAAGTTTGCTTGCTTACATGTAATACTAAGTAAATATGGCAAATATTGCACTCTTTGATGACAGGTAACTGACACTCTGGCATTAGGATATTCATGCTTTACAGTTTGCTCAGAGAGTAGATCCTGTACTAAGTGGATGCTTTTTTCAGCTGGTGAAGATAAATTTCAACTGGAGGGTAGTAGAACAGGTTATCATGCAAAAGAAGTCCTCAAGATTCAGACATGGATTCTGCAATGTTATCAGCTATTATTATGCCACTAAACTACTCATTTCCACAAAGTGAACATTTGATTCCTACAAGGTACCAACTGAACTTTCAGAAAGTGCAGTTCTTAAATAAGAAACATTTGTTTATATTATCTTCATTGATCTTTCATTAGATCCATAATGGTGATACAGACCATTCAATAACATTGAAAACATTATTCTGTCTGGTTTTGTCATTGCACATAGTCACTCGTGTTTCTTCAGGTTATGAACATCATCTCTTCTGAAAACGTCTGTCTTCCATCAGCACAGGTTGACTGCCTTGCCAGCTTTAATCTCTTGTCTTTCGCTACTGTCGCAAGTCATTAATCAGTTACTTCCGTGATTGTAACCAATGACAACCCCATCCATAATAATTTTCCAAAATTCTTTGAGAGCTTGCTATCCACCAGTGTCAGTGCCATTTAAGTAATAAAAATGTGCCAGGTTAAATACCATTCTCGGGCATTGTTGGGCCCAATCCCAACACCACTAGTGTTCGGGCCCTCTGCAACCTGCGCAGTCGAAGAGGGAGAGTCGTTTGATATCTGTATGGCAAAGCAGAGATTGACAAATCTCCCAGAGTGAAATCAAATGCAGTGTTTATTTTAGACATAGCCAAAATAACAAACCAGATACCGGGGTGCATTCCAAATGGCAATTTTCCAAGTTGCAAAAACAGATCTCAGTCTGGTTAGATCACATTCTGGTACCTTGAACAGTGCCAAAATCATAAAAGAAAGCTCGGGTTCAATCCAACACACCACAATGCCAGGAGAGAAAAAGAAAGTATAGTAAGATAAGAGGAAAAAAATAAAGGCAGCAGAGGAAAAGAAAAAAAGGTCACCACTCCAATGTGGCACGGCAGTTCTACTGAAAAACATGGTCCATCTGGCAGCAATTCTTCAGGAGCATTTCTTCAGGAACACATGGTCCAGTAGATCTTCAGCAGCAATTCTCCAGGTTGGTTCTACTGGGGTGGAGAGTGTGCGTACTGTGCCTCCTGGGCAAGTTCTATTTATAGGACCAGTCCTTGTCCCATTTGCATGTGAACAGTAGTCTTGCTATGCATGTGCAGACACTCCTTCAGGAAGGTTCTCGAATTGAAGCTGTGGGCTCCAAGACAATCAGGTGGAAGAGGGGTCAGCACCTGCTGCTGCATCTCCTTCTCTTCCCCTTGTGGCAGCAGCCCCAACACCGGCAAGGGGGTAGAGAGGGGAGAACAGTACTCACTCCTATACCTCTCCCTCTTACTGTTAGCCAGGATCTATCTCATAGTCCTGCAGGTGCACATGGCCCCACACTCAGGCAGTGTTGAAAACACAAAACAACACGAGTAAATGACTGAGCCGTTACAGTTACACATGCATTAATCACTTGACAAGCTTCTACTGTTACAGTTTCCTGAACTGTAGTTGCAGTTATGCATCTTTTCTGCATAGAAATATTAATTGTAATAATAGTAAGACACTGCTCCAGAAAAGCTGAGACAAAGGAAATTAGAAATTAATTAAGATTGCAGTTCTATATCACTTTTTTACTCAGCAGCCTAAACGAAATGAAAATTCCCCTTGCTATTCTTGCTGTGCACAAGACGAGGAAGACAAACAAACTTTTAATCTTGATAAGTCAAGCCAGTAATAGACTCATAGATTTGAGTCTAGGATGGATCATTAGTTCTTCAAGATTTCCTTACCATCTACCAATCCAGAGACTGTTAATATTTACTGCTACGCTGAGCCAAAAAAGGAAATAAGAAGGAAGGACCCTGATTTAACGAAAACTAATTTATTACAGAGACATCCAGTCTTTACTTGAAAGAGGGTTTCTAGCTTTGCTAAGAAGGGAAAAAACACCCATGGCAACTAAAATAAAAATTTGACACATGCCACACAATAATTCAGGCCTCCCGCATCACTACCAGGCTCAGTTTCCCTGCTCAGTTTCTGCAGATACACATGCATCAGCTCTTCACCTTGAACTGCTCCTGTCCTGTGGACAGTCCAGCTCACCACTCCTCTCCTCCACCTCTCTATCCCTGTCCTGTGTGTACCTTCATCCACCTCCAAGCATTTAATTTTATGTCGAAGAAATTTATGGGCAGAGGCCAGGATATGACAGTACCTGGGCTGGTAATGAAGAGGCTGCAAGAAGAACAGCATTCTTGTTTGCTGCCTGACCACTTGCCTCTTACTGTCAGGGTAGTTTTGACTGAATCAAAACTTCCTACTTTCCAAAACTTTCTACTTTCAGAATAATGTGACATTCAATAACTTTAAAACAATAAAGGTTTATACAACAGGTAATCAAAGTCCTTGTTAACAAACCTTGTCTGTAGACTCCAAATCTGCAAAATTTATAATTTTTTCAGGTATTTTCTTCCAATAGATAAATCTCTGACAATGTGACTTATTTCTTTCTCCATTTTTATTTGAATTGGATTGGAATTAATTTCCTGCCTTTTCTATTAGTTTGTAGGCTTTTCTCTCTGCCAACAGCCAACACTATTAGCACTTTGTTACCTTCTAAAAAAATGAAGAAGAAGGATTCCCTTCACCCCTCATAGTCTCAGTATCTTCTTCCTCCCTGATTTTTCCTGAGAAAAAATAGTGGGGAATGAAAGCTGAGGCAAAATATAAAAGATGGCAAAAAGAAAACTTGACTTATGATATTCATGTTTCAGATCAAGTTTTCTGAAGAAAATATGTGGGGTTTTTATATGTATAACACACACACTTTTGAAAAATTGTCCTTCCTATAGAATAAAAAAAAGTTCAAAAATATTTTGGCTTTAGCTCTGAAATCCTGTGAAATTTCTACTGCCATTTCAGTGTTGGTGATGGTGCAGCTATATGTCACTCAGTTCTCCTATGACTGAATATCCTCTGTTGTCCTCAACATGCAACTCCCCAGCTACTTATCCTAGCCAGCAAGAAACTGTTGCTTCTTATGCCTCTCTGTCTCTTATCCTTCACTCTTATAGCAGACTGAGACCCTGTTTGCCATTTTCGCCCATCACATACATTTTGTTCCCATATCCTCTTTCATATGGAACACCTTCATTTAACTACTCTGTCAGTATTCAACCCGTTTTCAAAGCAGGAATCTCGTGTTTCAGGAAGCTTGTTCCATTGATTTATTAAGTGAAATAGAAGGAATACCTAATCCACTGCTGTCACAATTTATGGGAAGAGCTAGACATACAGTTGCCATCCAAGCACACAGCAAACGAAAAGCTTTATGGTCCTGCTGGAAAGGTCACCTCCTTACATATGTTTTCCATACCTAGTGCAACAGTGGAAGGTAATATCACACCAACGTTGACAGACAGCTCCATCGTGGGAACAGCAGACAGGGAGGACATAAGATGACTCTATATTGTAGCACTTGCAGGACAGGTTGCTTCATCTCTGCATTTCGTTTTCTACTTGCCTGTCCATTTAAATTATTATGTGTCTAATCAGGCATCACTGGAGACCTGGTCTTTACTGGTCCATCCTGATTAAAAAAAAAAAAATGCATCCAAATTCAACTAAATTTAATCTTATTGACTTCTAAAGTGAACTATGTTAAACCAACTTACAATGGCTTTAATTCTCTCTGACAGTATTATTCATAGTCTTAAATCAGGTTAGTAAACCACTTCAAAATTAACAGGTTTACTTGATTTCAAAGACCTATCTTCAGCGTTCCTTCACAGACAAGTCCTTGTTATTTTACAGCTAATATTAGTCCAGTGAAACATGAATAATGACACAGGTGATATAAGCTGCTGAATCCAATTTTTTCAGAAAATGTTATTTTCTCTAAAGAACTCAGATTTAGTCAGAATCAGTTTTCCCGATTAAACTAGCACAAGAGAAAGCACTGTATAAGAGTATTTCTAAATACGCATCTTAAATATGATGCAACATCCATAAATCATAGAAGGACAATTCAGTCTGACAAGTGAGGAAAAAAGATGATGTTATCACAAAAAAAAACACTATGCAAAAATATTGAGATACTATTGGTTATTAAAACGTGTTTCAGGACTTTGAGAAGAATGGTTTTTTATCTACCACTATTACTGACTTTATTCATGTTGCTATGAAGGTATGCAGCATAAAAATAGTGTCAAGTCTGCAGCATCAAAGTTTAAATCCAATTGTTGCTGCAGTCCTACCTTTCTTGATTGAATGGTTATGGGTTTTGAATTAAGAAAGTGATCAGCTGACACCGGTAAGATGATAAAGTACTATGAATTACTAAATACCTGGGCCAACATTTAACATCAGACAGTGTTGTTGAGTTGTGTGTTCATTTGTTCAGGAAAATATTTCTTCACCATGAGAGTGGTAAGACATTGGCACAGGTCACCCAGTGAAGTTGTGGATGTCACTTCCTTGGAGGTGCTCAAGGCCAGGTTGGATGGGGCCTTGGGCAGCCTGGTCTGGTGGGAGGTGTCCCTGCCCATGGCAGGGGAGTGGAACTGGATGATCTTTAAGGTCCCTTCCAACCCAAACTATTCTATGATTCTTTTCGTTCTGAGCCAGATGCTTAAATCTCAGACTCAATCAGCAGAGATCAGATTGGTGCTTGTGATCATCCAGGAGGAGAAGGACAACCGAGCTCACGAGGACCTGAAAAGATCCAGTTATTCATCACCTGTGTAGGCTGCATAAAGCCAACCTCTATGATAACAAATTTGTTTTGGGGGCATAAAATTAATCAGTAGTGTTCTCACCAGGAATAGAAGCCATCTTGCTACCTATATGCAAGATTTAAACAGCATCAAACACTGCATTTGACCCTTACGTGATTTTTTCACACTGATGTCCAGACTGGGTTTGTGAGATTATACAACTCTACAGAAAGATCAGATGATTAAAAAACAAAACAACAACACCTTCCCCACACACTCCACCTTCTGAAAATCTCAATATTTCAAAATTTTATTTGATGCCAAATTAGCAAGAAAGAAAACATCATCTCAGGAATCTGGGGAAAACCATGGTTTGATAAAAGTTTTCTGCTGAGATGTGACATTTCAAAAAGGAACTAATTTGAAAATACTTCTTATGTGGAATGACTTTTCCTTTTATTTCATAACTTATGTATTAATCATATACAATTTCAAGACATGATACAGCAGAATATGTCTAATGATAACAATAGACAAACTCCTCTACTATTGTATATAAAATTATTTAAGAAGTGCCTGCATAGAACAGAATGAAATATCTTTTTGTAATATATAGATCAAAATAAGTTATTTCTGTTGAAATGAAATAAATTATTTTTCTGGAAAAAATCATGATAATGGAGATATTTTAAAAGATTAATTAAAATTTGATAATTAAAATAGTAAAATTAAAATTATGAAAATGTCATTTTTAAAAATGGAAAATAATTTGAGAAAAAATATCTAACCCTTGTACCTTGTAATGCCCTTTTCTGTCAAAATAATTGTTCTTAATGAAAATTATTAAACTTATTTTAGGAAGCGTTCATGGAAATTATCATATATCATCTTGCCTTTAGAAAGACAAAAATGTTATTTCTCCTTGGATTCTATTTATATCACGACGGATTTTGGTCTTATACAGTATCCTAAAAGAGTACACACCGTCTCATATCAGTGACTGTTTGGTTCTCAAGGTCAAATTTAATTGGTACAGAAAAACACCTCTTACTAACTCTGTTACAGTTTGTGTTTATGCCGAAGTGAAGTTTGCTCTCTGGAAGTTGTTAGAGGATTAAGTCATTGATATGAGAATATTCATCTTCTTAGAGGAATTCAAAGATATTAGATTTAGAGTAGACTTTATGGTGATTCATTAAGTGATAGAATAACTTGCATGCCTACTTATTTTGAATAACTGCATAAAATATCACTCTAATTAATGGAATAAATTAATCCTATGTTGTCTCTACAACCTTTATTTTTCGATTAACATTTTGTCTTATAATCTTATATGCTTAATCATATTGCTGAGAAGTAAAAAGCTGAAAGTGTACTAAAGGAGAAGAATCATCGTGTCTGAATGATAATACAAGGAAGTCATTTGTACAGATAGAGTGTAGCGCTATATCTTCAGAATAAAACACAATGCGCCTTAAGGGTAACACTTCCCGGGTGCCACATGGGTCTCAGGGGACAGAAGATGGAGGTTTATTTTAGATGGGGGAGGGAAACCTCACCCATATAGATCTTCAAATCACATCCCAGAATATTTACTCTTCAATTTTAAAAAAAGTACAAGAGTCAAGGCTGTATCATGAAGGCAGCTGAAAATACTTAGTTTTTAGTGAAGTAAATCCTTTCCCTGTGAAAGGTGGGAGATGCAACAACATGGCAAGGATCCATGACTGGATCATGAATTACAGCTATGGAAAGAAGGCATAATATATGGAAAACTTTAATGAAACATTCACTGACTTTAAAACAAAATAAAACAAACAAAAATACCCCAAACCTACACCAGCCACTATGTTGTTTTGTGTCTTATACATTATCTGTATTACTACTGCTCTTCCAAAAAAAAGTTGCACATTCCCGAGACAGAAAAAGCCCCTCCTTTTTAGTAAAAAAGAAGAGGGCCAATGTTTTATGAATGCTTTACGCTTTTTATCTGAGTTGCTATTCCTTTTCCAAATCAGAATAATTATGTTGTTCCTTTGCCCCTGTGCTCAGGGACTTTGAATAACCTTGGTAGGTTGCAAGACAACAAAACTTGTCAGTTTTACCAAGATCAGAATCAAAAGGTATAGAAAAATACATTAAAATGCTGCTGGTCAAAACAATTGTTTTTCTGTTCTCTTTAAACTAGTCGTGCAGTGAACAACACTGTCCTTTACTCTGTAGATTTAAAGATCATTTCAGTAAACATAAAGTTTCTTCTTTTTTTCATGTACTTTTTCTGTCTCTGTCCTAGATTTGTGAGAGTTTCCAGAGTTTCCTACTTAATTTGTGCATCTTATAATTGGTTTGGGATATTTTTTAATCATTTAACATCTGTGTTTTCTCTTTTTCTTTTTTTTTTGTTTTATTATGACAAAACCCTGAAAACTACATTCATTGCATTCTCAAATTATTTGCACAATTATAATAGTTTCCATTTCAAAACCAAATAATGAATCATTCAAACTCATAGCACCTGTAATTTTTTATTTCAAAGCAAGCAGTATTTTAAAATAATAATAATTGGCTATCATATACTCTTCAAACTGTAACATGTAATATTTCCCTTCTGAATTTTAATTGATTATTGTGATAAAAAAATAAAGAAAATGCAGCCCATTTTCATGAGGATGCTAATTACTGGAAAATTAGAAGCTTAAATATATCAGCCCAAGAACTGATATTTGACATCATAGCGAGAGAGGCAGTTAAGAATTGGAATAGAGTAACATCCTTAGACTAATATAAGATGTAAAAATCTGTTGTTTCTCAAACTTGTCAGGCTTGTTATATTACTTATCTTAGTCATCTTCTGGTGGTAAGCGAAACAAGGTCATAGCAAGAGCCAAGCAGAAAAAAAGCATTAAACGTCCCTACCAATAACTTGCCACTTACAGTTGATCTTGATTTACGTAGGAAGTAGAACTGGACCTGAAAATGATGAATTACATCACATAGACCCAATGCAAAAAAAACCAAAAGATCTTAAAACATCAAAAAATGTTGGGCTACGCTAGTGGTTTAAATGGATTCAGAGATTCTCACCTTTAACAGTACCTGCAATAAAGATTTCAATACATTAATAGCACGAAGGACAACATTCCCTTTCCCTGGTTTTCTATCTCAGGGACACTGCACAAAAGTGATTCCAGCTACTTACATGGTGGCTGAGCACTGACTGCACTTTCTTATCAAAACTAAAGTGCAAACGTTTCTGCTAACATAAAAGCATTACACATTCTATCTTCAAACAGTACCAGTGGTGCTTCAGCAGCTGGGATTTCTGAAGATCTCCTCAGTCCTTACACCAAAAAAATTTTAAGAAGTAGCCACTCTAGGCGGAATTTAAGGAGCTGCATAGGAAATCAGCAAGATCTTGCAAACCAGCTTAAAAATTTCAGAAGGTATTTTGCAGGTTCAAATCTATACCTGTTGTTTAAACTTCAACACCTTCTTCTCTGAGTCATGTTGCTCTGCAAAACAGCTGAAACTTTTTATGAAAGGAGGACAACTCTTTAGTATTGCATTTAGTATCAGGCCTGTGGGCCACAGGAATAAAAACAAACATAAAAACTGACCATCTGAAGGAAACCAAAAGACCAGAAGCTCCTGGGTTGCTAAGATCAAAGTACTTTTGATTAGTATTTACAGTACAGAATTACAGAGCATGGAGGTCCTTTGGTTGATAATCACCTTCTGTCTCAAGAGAACTGGGTCATAAATAGTGTGATGAAGCTGCATTCTCAGCCAGCAAAAACTGATGTTGCCCACTGACTCCAAAGGGCAGCTGACTTGGAGAGGTGCCCAAACACAACAGCTTGAGATCTGGCTCTATGAACCCAGAATTTCTGGGATGTTTGCTTCTTTCTGAGCACTCCTCTGACATCTGCAGCAGTAGGTCACAAACAGTCTCCCTGGGAGTTCAGTTCTTTCATTCCGAAAGTAAAGATTTTATTAGATAGTATACAGATATTGCACATGATCTTCGTTAGAAAGCCATGCAATTAATGATGAGCTAGTTAATTAATGGTGAATGTTGCAGCAGGTGGCAGTTCTACTCCAGCTGGTCCAGCCACCTGCTAATAGCTCCATGTTAGCCTGGTTGCCCTGTACCTAGCACTTGGAGAGCTTTATCTCAAACTGCAGTTAAAGACATGTCCTTTAACTGCATTCCCTGTTAGGGGAGAGAAGGGATGAATCGCCAGTCGAAATCCCAACACACTTCTTTTTACAGAAACACTTTGTAAAATTCACATTACCATTTCAATGGGGGAAAAAATGCCCTCTGTCGGTCTTTCGTATTTATATCAATAAATGTGTATTTTGCACATGTGAATGTCCTTTTATAGAAGTGCATACACAGATTAATGGAAGTAGTACGTATAAGTGGGACAAAGTAAAAAAAAAAATTCCTTGTAAAAAAACCAATGAAATTCGTTGTCTGTCCAGCACATGAATGCATTAAGTAGTACAGTGTGTGTAGAAGGTTTATATCTGCTGCATTGGTCCCTCTGATCCATCTGATGGATCAGTTTTCCTGTCGAAAGTTTCTGGACTTCAAATCATGAGGTCATTGACATGTGGACACACACACCTCTTATAGGAAGCAATGTCCAAATTTACCATGAAATTTATTGCCCTGAAAGACTAAACTAGAACCATGACCTTCCCTCTCTCCAGGAGCTGAGGATCAGAAACAGCAAGAAGCCACTATAATTAAAAAGATATGACTAGATTTGTAGACACAAAAAACGGAGACACAAACTCAGTTAAGCCATTAATTGAAATAATTCTTCAAAAACTATGTTCAACCAGAAAAAAAATGGAGCAAAAATCAGTAAAATACAAGCCATAAAACAAATCCTATCTCCTTATTACCCCTTCCTTCCAAAAAAAACTATTGCAACAAAAATTTTGAACTAGTGATCAGAAAGGCCATCTCCATCCTTCATCAAAAGTTGGCTATTTACTGATCATGTTTCTTTTGACCTGTTGTAGACGCGTTTTAACATTTATCACCCCTCTTTGAGGTTTCTGGACTAAACACTTAAGAGATCACAGTCAGCCACTCACCACATGTAAAGATTAGTTTGTGCTGGTTCATCATAAAAAGAATAATCAAACAATTACTGTCCGGGGTTTGGTTTTTTCCTTCCTTATTTCCAAATGGAAATATATTTTAAACTTCGCACGTATTTTTGCTTTTTCATTTTTTTCAAAATCAGAAATTTGTCTTCTGAGTGAAAGATATCTGTAAGAGCTCTGTATCTCCATTTCAGCAGGAAAAAAAAAAAAAAGTCAAAGAAAGATAGGATAAAAAAAAAATCAAGCTGTATCAGATTGCAGCTATGATTCCCCTCCCCACAGACAATCGTTTCATTTTGGTCAAAGTGAAAGTTTTGAGGACCAGTAGAGTCAGCTTGGAAATGAGAAAAAAACTACTGTGATCCCTTTTATTTTAATCTACCAAACAGAACGGCTGGATTAGTGTCACTGACAACATAAAATAAAGCAAGAAGAAGCTTAAAGTTTGAACATATATTTTAGAAATTCATCCCTTTTCATATATAAAGATTCCAGATAACATAGATCTCTCTGCATTTTTAGATATGCTTTTCCAATAGACAGCTATCCCTCATTGTGAAAATTGCACACCCTTTTTCTCATAACACTGTTTCTGCCTTCTCTTTCAGCTACTGGATTTTATTATTTTTCTGATAAATTGAAAATCCTTCTGTCACCATTATTTCATGTGTCATTGCTGAGGAATCCTTTTCTGTCTCATGTGCATTTTAACTGGAAAGTATCACGTAGGTGGGAGGGAGAAAACTGCAATAACTACTCACCACACTGCCTGACGGTTTATCCTGGCCAAATTTAAATGGCCAGCTACTAGAAAAGCATGTTAATTAAAAAAAGACCTTGAAAGGGCAACGATTTCAGTAATGGTATGGTAATTATTAAGATAAGCACTTGCAGGAAGGAAGTGGTATCCAAATTTTATGAAAATATGAGACCCTGTCAGATTCTCCTACATTTCAAAGTTAGATCATGCTGTTTGAAATGACTATACGCTAACAAGATTGTATTTCTTGGTATGTGTATATATATATTTATAGAAATTGCTCACTTTTTAATTTCTCTCAACAGCACAAAACTCATACATCCTTAAATCTCTATCAGCTGTTTAATATTTATTTATAATGTGATCAGGTAGGATATAATCATGTAGAGAAATCTCGGAGGTGTGGACAAAATTGTGAACAGGTTAACTCTTCGCTGGATCATACAACTCAGCATCATCAAACTTCTTTCTCAAGAAAGATCAAACAATGTTTTTAAAATTTAATTGCAGTCTCAGAGTGTTGTGATGATATAACTGCCTCAGTAACTGCAAAATGCTATGAAACTCACTTGATAGAAAATAAAATAGATGGATTATATTGATAGTAAATTTAAAATGGGATTGCTGGAATCCCCCCAGTCCTTTGCTGGCAAGGAGAATGTAGAAGAGAATGGTAGTACAACATCAACAATTATTCAGCATGACAAGTTGAAAATTGTTTTCTTATTTGATATCACTCAGCAGTCTTAAAACTTCAAGGCTTAAGTCAGTTATTAAGACACTTATCCAGATTAAGCCATACATTTGTCAAATATGGTTGCTGACGAAGTTTCTCTTTAAGCAGGGACAGCCAGCTACACTGCATACAGAATTCCAAAGGGAAAATGTCCTTAATAAACCCCAAGAGTTCAACTGTGCTCTCTCTGAGGACGTGAAAGGAGTTTTGGAGAATTACTGAAACTGTAAGTACAGGCTGCCAAAAGGTGAAGTTGGTATATTTGAATTGCATTGAAGTACAGAAGAATGAGAGGTTTAATAATAAGTACTATTAATTGTTTAATTGCTATCACACATGTGGCATGGAGGTCAAGGGAAGAGAGACCTCAAATGCCATAGGGACACTATAACCATGAGATATAGCAGAAGAAATTCAAGGTCCACTGACATCTTCAGGTCAAAAGCATTGATAACCTCTGGACCAAAATCATTCTTTCCTGATCACAATCTCCTCTCTACTGTGAGCAGTTGTGCTCTTACTCACGCATTCAGAGTACGAAAGATCACTCTCTTTGGTCTTCACCATCACTCTGAAGTCCTCAAACACTCACTATGTGGTATTCTCTAGACTTTGTCCATACACTTCTGAACTTAACAGGTCCTGTTGGTAGTGATGGCAGCAGATGATTTGCACAAACCTCATCTCCTTAGCCAGCAGAGTTAATGCATTGTGCTAGCTGTCAATTTATCTGTCGTTAGTAACTTTTCAGCCTCATGGCAAATTTCAACTAAATTTTGCACAAAAGTAGGATAACAATTTTCGGAATTTTTGTCAAATGATTACATGATTGAATAAGATAACTATTCCAAACTATTATTCTAGTTGAGGAAAAGACAGACTAAACTCATTCCTTACATATTTAAAAGCCATAAGCTAGCTTTTCCACCTGGGCATGGATGATGGCTTGCAAACTTGTACATATTTTGTTCTTATGCAGCCACAGTATGTTCTTGTTTAACCCGTATAGGTAAGAGATGTAGGAGAACATACGTACTTTAATGATGGGGATTATAGAACATGCAGGAAGCTGGAATAACTCTGGTGCAGAGAGACAGGATGTATGAAAAATCATACATAGACAACAAGGTTTCATGTGTTCAGACATCCACTACTGTGACTTGGGATCTTAGTATAGAAATAGGGGCTCGCTGTATTTTAGAGCTTCACAAAGTTTAATGTCAGAAGAATGTATTCCCAATTATTACTGGGCACTGTATGTTAAGCAATCACTTAGTGATTAATCTGATAAATGTTACCAAAGAATCACACGGTTAAGAGTTCTCATCATATCAAAATGAACCTTGCTAAATCTGTGACCCCTTAACCAGCTAATTCAGATCACCTTTCAAAATGGTCTTTCCTCTTCTTTTCTGACTACCCTGTCAATCACAGCAGTGTTATTTGCCGTTTATCAGTGGATAAAAAGCAGGATGAAAGAGAAAATAAAATAGAAATACCATACCTGAAAAAAAAAAAAAAAAAAGAAGAAGTAAAAGGAGTCAGCTTGCTATTCTGAAATATCTCAGGGGAAATTCAAGTTTATCTTGTGGTTTTGGAGAAAATGCTGGAAGGGAAGCTGAGCAGGTTTAGTTGATGGAAAGGAAACTTCTCATGTTGTATAGAGCTAATCAAAAACCCTAACATGTGTGATCTGCAGACTCTGTGGTTTTTTATAAACTGATAAAAAGCAGCTTTCTGACAATTGCGAGAGAAGTGTCTTGCCTAGGCAATACATAGCTGACTGAGGAAGATTTTTGTGTTGAAAAAGCATAAAGTAAGATTTACCAGTTGCTATGCATAAGAAATGTGGCCACTATGCTCATTAATTCCTGAACATTATTCTAATGCTTACAGGGTGGTGAGACATTTAGGTCACATTTAGTCTGAAGTTGGCATTTGCCTCACAATTAGATTAATGAACACTCAGAGAAATCTCAACAAATGCTAAAATCCAGTGCAATTGGAAACACTTTGGTGTCCATTAGAAGCCTTCATTTCATCAGGAAAAAGTAACCGTTTCCCTGGTGACCATAGGACAATGTGCACACTACTCTTATCTTCTTTGGCTTTTCTCCATGGATAGAGCAGTCTTCCCACATTCCTTTCCTATACACCTCATAACGACAAAATCGTCACATATTGGAGGGTGTCTTATATCTGAAGAAACTCAGGGAATAAACTTGCTCCAAGTTCCATGATCCTGACTGATTCCACCCAGTTTTTCTTAATAGTGCGTTTTTCCTACTCCCTCTATAGTAAAAGACAAGCATCGTCAGAGAGAGATTCTGTGCTATCGGATCTGAGCAGCTATCCTACAGGTGTATCTTATCACTTTGCTAGACACAATTAAAGAAATAACTTTTATATGTTTAATAACCGTTTATAAAGTAACAACATTATAATATTCAATAATAGCAAAAGTGATATCAGAGCGCAACATGTTGGTACTAGGACACGTTTTATAAAATGATATTAGAACACAGGAATTTTTGTCATTACCATCATACTTTCACATTTTTTCCTCCTTTTGGGAAAACCAAAATATTCGTACTAAGTGCTCTAAATCAGATAAATTTATAACTTCAGATTCATGGTAATTAAATGGTACTTTACTTTGGTAATTCTATTTCAAAATACACAATGAAATATATTATTTATTTTTAAAATACATTGATCCAGGGGACTAAAGGTTTTTTTATCCTTTTATCTTTTTGATAATCACTTAAAAACTAAACAGATTTTATAAGTGGTATGGTTGCCTAAAAGAGTAAAGATAAAGAACTCCGTGACCTTGGAGGTCTGTTCAAGATTCATATTATAAGAAGCACGTATATGTGTGCCAGCATGGATTTTGTGCTTTGATTTTAAAGCCCTTGGAATGAAAAATGCTCTCTGCTATAAAGTAAATGACAATCAGTGCAGTGAGCTCATTTTTAATGAATCCTTTCCAAAAATCATATGGGAATTATTTGATATATGTTTACTCTTTTTTGTTTCCAAAGGACTTTTCTATTTCACATTTTAGGGACATTTCCTTCATATCCTCAGTGGATTTTCTTTCTGCCTAAAAGACAAAACAATAATCTTTTCTTAAGCTCATCAAACAGTCACCCTTTGCCCAAAGACGATTATTTCATTATTACCAAATTGAGCTTGAATAATAAAATAGTATCCAATGGTTCTTAAAAAGAAATAAAAAACAAGACACAAAAAACTTTTCTAAAAGGTCATATATCTACTGTACACTGTACATTATCTTCACATAAGTAAAACTATACTTCTTTTAATCAAAACATGACAAAGGGAGAACATCCAAATCGATATATGGAAAATGTAATCCTACAAGCTGTCAGAATCACAAATAGAGAGGATGAATTTTAAAGACAGGGAGGCAAACAGACTCAACGTGAGAAAGGTTACTGCTGAAAGGACTAATCTAACTTTTTAGAAGAGCTTGGAGAAGATATTACATGTTGACCTTAGAGTGTGTCACTGGTTGTTCTTTAGAAAAAATTTACTAAACCCTGACACTGTTTATGCTTTGCAGCAACAAAGTTCTTTTCAAAACATCTAGCCTGTCATCTCTGCAACTTTGCCCGTTACATACAGTAGTTCTAGGTGAACGAATTGAGCAACGAAGCTGGTGAAGGGGCTGGAGAACAAGTCGTACGAGGAGCGACTGAGAGAGCTGGGGTTGTTTAGCCTGGAGAAGAGGAGGCTGAGGGGAGACCTTATTACTCTCTTCAACTACCTGAAAGGAGGTTGTGGGGAGGAGGAAGCTGGCCTCTTCTCCCAGGTGACAGAGGACAGGACTAGAGGGAATGGCCTCAAGCTCCGTCAGGGGAGGTTCAGGTTGGATATCAGAAAAAATTCTTCACATTAAGAGTCATTGGGTACTGGAACAGGCTGCCCAGGGAGGTGGTCGAGTCGCCTTCCCTAGAGGTGTTTAAGGAACGGGTGGATGAAGTGCTGAGGGACATGGTTTAGGGATTGTTAGGAATGGTTGGACTCGATGATCCAATGGGTCCTTTCCAACCTTGTGATTCTGTGATTCTGTGATTCTGTGAATATGCTTATTGCTACAGATTTCCTTGCTGCTTTTCTTCGAGAGGTCAACAACAAATTCATGTTACCTTACCATTTCTTTTTCTTTTGGCAATAAAACCAATTTTATTTTACACCACGGGACTGCATCTTGTTTCACATTAATCAAAAGATGTTTTCACCTGCAAAATAAGATACACAGTAGATTATCTTTTTTATTAGTATGTAGTCTGAACACCTATAAATAAAATAGATCTTCTTTATCAGCAAAAGGTACAAACAAAAGTTACTATTAAGTTTCAGTATATCTGGAATTACAGCAATATTTCAAATAGCAAGCCTACTAAAGAAAAGAAAGTACTACGAATAAAGAACATTCCAGATAGCTTGTGTTCCAGCTGTGTCTTTATTCACCAGGACAAATAACTAGTTTTCAGCTTGTATAACACATCCTGACAAACTCAGACAGAATAAAGAAAAAGCATGTGTGTTTATCTTTGCAGCTAGTCTTAAAACACAGCTATAATTTTACAGATACAAATAATTTCTGCCTGAAGAGAGTTGTTAAATTGCAGTCTTTGACTCTAGGAAGAAGAGATTGGGTGATGTGCAATTTAGCTCTACCTTGTCTAAGCACTGAATCTAATGTTAAATGAAATAGTAGATATTATTAAACAACATTGCAAGAAAGCTGGCTAGATTCTAGGAAATGGGAAACAGATGACAGAGCTGTCTATTTGCATGAGCTGCTCTAAATAAAATATCTAGCTTAATCCTGATGACTTTTTCCCTCAGTCTGAATGATAATCCAAAGTTTATGAGAACTATCCAAACTACTTGAACTTGCAAGATGGCCTGAACATCATGAAAGAAGAGCTATTTTGCTATTTCAGTTTTAGCATCTGTATTTTCCTTTGATGGAAATTAGTTGCGAGACATTTCAGATCTCCATAGAAGAGAGAGGCAGTAACTAATTGAGAAGTGACATTCTATTTTACATCAGATTCAAAAATATCCCCAGCCCACATCTGCAACAAAGCCCTGACCTACACAAGGCAAATGAAGACTTTTACAGATAAAATGAACTCACAATAGCAAAGTTCTGGATCAAGGAAATGACTTTGAGATCACTTTTTCATGTGAGGGGGGGGAAAAATAAAATTTTGTCTTTTTTTCTTTTGCATTTCAGTTTGGAATATTCTGCAGTTACAGCAATAGATACTCAGCATCAGGGAGTGATGAGTCTCACATGTCTTCTTTCAGCTCAGTACACTCAACTCCTCCTATCCCACAAAACATGAATCCTTATTTCTCCAAAGAGGTAACTGAACTATCCAAGAATAAAACTCCTGGCCCATCATTTCACCATGCCATTCATCTATCGTCACAGGCGAGAGCTCTGGTCAGCAGGAGATAATGGGGGAAGAAATCTATGACCTCGCTTAAATAGAATAAATGAGAGGAACAGCTTTAGTTCAATAGCAGGATTGTTGCTTCGGTAACGATATTCCCAGGTAATTAATTGGCTGTTAGTGCTGGGTAAGGGACCCATTGACACATTGCCTCAAACTGTTAAAACTTTGTCATTGAAACAAAACCTTCGCACATGCAATAGCCCCCAAAGTGTGCAGCGTTAGCTGGTTAATGCAGTTTCTGCACTTGCAAAACCAACAACAACAACAACAACAAAAGGAGGAAAAAAGAAGGCTTGAAATTCTTCACCTTGAAATTCTTCAGCTGGGACCAGAGGACGTGTCAAAGACCACAGCAGGTCCAAATGACCATGCAGGGAAACTGACACACTGCCAGCAGTGCAGAACAGAAACATCCCAGGAGAAAGACCTACAAACCACTAAGCTAACATGACTGGAAGCTATATTCCTTAAAAATAGCACTTTTCTGTCTCTTTTCATGCTGGAAATTATTGTTACAGGTAAGAAGATCTGAAGAGAAGGATGATAGAGCTACATCAACTCAGTAAGACTACATGCTGAATCTCTTTATTTATATTTTTAATTTTTTATACAATACTGATAAAAACATGCAAGTAGCTGATGTCTAGAACTCCTCTTAGTGTCTTCAACAGCCCCCAGTAATTTGCTATCCAAACTCTTTTGATACTTTAACAAATTTACCCTTGTAATATCCTTTCAGGTTAAAGAAATGTTATTAGCCCTCTTGATGTAAAGGAAGCAGATGTAAAACTGAGTTCTATACCAAATAAAGAGACCATGTTTTAGTCAGGTATGAAACCTAAATTCCCTTAGTCAAAGCACATCATCTTAACCTTTGAGTAGCTGGCAAATTCCAGAATTTTTCTTGACCTTATCAGAGATCCCACATTAAAACCAGCCCCAATTGTCAGGGTATTTCACAGGTGAAAGAGATGAAGTATTCTGGAATATACTGAAAATTGTTACATTTAGAAGGACTATCATAACAATCAAGGGGAAACCCCAAAACAAAACATCAGCAAATGCAATTCTTTTCTATTTTAAAAAGTGTTAAAAAAACCCCTAGTATTTTGCCACAAAAATATTTCTGAGATGATCAGAATGACTTTAGTATTTTGTTCAGCAAATACCCTTGGACAGAACCAACCAGACACATTTTGAATGAAAATACAACTTTGTAAGTAGGTATTTCAATGGCTAAAGAAAGAAAGATCCTGAGAGGAAAAAAACCCACACTTTTTGGTTTCTTACTACAAAATCAACAAAAGAATTAAGGTGATATATGCATTTGGGAGAATAACTCTGGCAATGCTCAAAACTAATTTGATAACTTCATGAGAGAAAAAAAATGAAGTTACATTAAATATTGCTCAAAAAAAAAAAACTTCTGGAAGACTAGTTGAAGAGAATGCAAGTGTTTTAGAAAAGCATTATCATATGCTTGCTTTATTCACATGCCAAAATGATGTCAAGGCATCTTCTACTGGCTGTTTTTGTAAGAACTTGAATTATTGGCACCTTAAGTATGACCAGGTACAAAATTCTTAGCACAAACCATGTAGGCTCATGGTATTGCTCGCTTCTTCTTCGAAAAAGATTGAATTAATTTCAGGGTGACACAACCACATGTTAAGTATGAATAGTTTCAGCAGAGCTGAGGGACTGAGTTGTTGAAAATCTTATTAGAAGGACACACACTGAACTGTAACAGTTATAAAAGGACACATCTAAACTTGCTAACAGTTGCTTTTGTGAGAAATTTCTAGTGAAAAGGTCACTAAAGAGCTTGACTTCTCCCCTGCTACAAATTGCCATGCAATTGTGCAGTACCATGCCTGAATTACATAAAGTACTAACAATGAGAGAATTAGAACAGCTAGAGAAAGCTCATGAAAGCACAGAAGCAGCAAGGTTAATGTTATACTTGTGACCTTCAAGACAAGGTCAAACAAGGAACAGGGGAAGAATAACACTACATATGTACTAACACACAGTATGTTTTACATATCGACATACATATATGCAGATACAAATATATGTGCAGACATGAATGCTTTATTCTTATCTATAGCTTCCTTATGTACTGGGGAAAGAAGAACAATAACCCACAGATGTGGAAATAGATAGCCCGTACATGGATAGCCCAGTATCTCAGTCCCACTTATATGCAATAGTTCATGTTGGTGTAAAGGAGGAGATACGTAGTGCTGGATGAACCCTTAGGTTAATTCTTTGTTTGTCATAGATGACTACAGCTCATCTACTTCCTGCAAGCTAGGCAGCAAAAAGGTTTAGCCCTCTGAAGCCTAAGTATTTAATTTTCTTAGTTTACCATCCTGTACAAAGAAAAAACATGTTTAACCTTTTCTCCTTTTATCAGTTTACCTCAGATCTCTAATAGAGGAAAAGCAGGAATAAAGCTAAATTTGCTTTAGACTGTGACACAAAAGAACAGTCTATTTCTTCACAGTGAGGATGAGTCTGTAAGTTTATGGCCAGGGAAAATCAGGTTTATGAAAGCCTTATTAATGTAATTTCCATCTCATGCTCAGAGTGGAACAATTGGGTGGGGTTTTGGGGCATTTAGAGATAGTGAGGAGGTATTTGAAATCATTCCAGTAGGTTATAGATTAACACTAAATACAAATCCCATCTCTTTCAAAAAATATCATGAAAGGAACAAAAAAGCCTTCTCATTTTGGAACCACATCATATGATGTGGAGACACATATCACATGGTTAGGAATAATGGAAAAAATGAAAAAAACCCAAACATTAGAGACTTGTCTTTCCTAGTTGCCTTGACTGCACTAAATAAAATTAAGCAATCTCAGGGCATGTGAAATGAAATCACAGGTCTCATCTGTTCCACAAGTTCCCAAACCCAGCAACAGATAATAACTGATCTTCACAGTCCTTACGTTAATTTTTCCACTTTACAATATAAATACAGCAAAGTCACAACTGGAAACAGACAGCATTCACTCACATTGACCATAGGAGTCTTTGGCTGATTCACGAGTATAGTATGTCAAAGCAGAGAATTGAAGATCTGTTTTTGTTGCTACCAGATGCATGGAAACCAAACCAAAGATATTGTGGCTCAGTTGTAAAGCAGAGTTAGACACATCACTGGTAGTACCACAGAGAACTGTACAGTGTTGTCTTCTGATACAACTGCTTTAAACAAGGCTTAAGAAAATTCAAGCCCTTTTAGTTTCCCTTGCTGGTAAGGGCGTGTTGGTTTTGTGCCTGGTGAGCAGAACTAAATACTACAAGCACTTGCTACTACATTGCTTTCTTGTATCCAGCACATAAAAGGAGCCAATCTCAGCCTAGGACAGAGGTTAAGCTAAAGGCTCTATAATGAAGTTGTGTGCTGGAGCAGAAGGCATACTCCCCAGGAAGGTTTCAGGGGAGATAGAAGGATCTGTAACTCTGTTTATGTATTGTATTATTTGAACAATTTAACAATACAATATAATGCATTGGCCATCCTTCTCTCTGTCTGGTCCTGGAATTCCTGGTCCTCCAGGTATTCCCAGTAACTTGAATCAGTCTCAACATCCTAGGCCGGGAAGTCACCTGCTGGCTCTAGAAGTTGTTTCTAACATTTCCCTTGTATTTCCCTCCCCAGAATAGCATTCACTCAACAGAACAAGATGCTGAATTATTATGCACAGCTTTCTGTACATGGGCTACCAGACAGGAAGTTTTACTGCGTGGGTATGGCCAAACAGCCCATAGTGGGCATTCAATGGTTCAGCACCCTGAATCCAAATATGATCTCCTTTCCTAAGTACATTTAGTCAGGACCTTCTGCAGCATTAGTCCTTCTCCTGACAGCCACTGTTCTCTATTGTTCCACCAGCCCTCATTTGAAATAGGTGAATGACTTCATGCATAGCTTTTCACACTTTCATGTCCATCTTTAAAATCACTGTGTGATTTCTTCGTGTCATGCACCAGTATTTGCTATATTTGTGCAGTGCCCCATCAGCATTACCTTCCTGTGCAGATTTTCAGCCCTTCCAGAGTACAAACATTTTGCTTTTAATTCCATTATCTCATTGTTTATCAGTCACAGTCTGACTCTCCCCTTTGAATCAATTGCACAGCAACAGTAATGAGTTGATAAAGAGTTTCTCATGTTTTGTGGACCATCTTAACTTTACATTAACGTTTATAAAAATTCTTAAAAGAGAGTCTAATGATTTCTGCATTGTGCATATGTGTTGAGGGTTTTTTTTGTGGTCTGGGATTGTAACTTGGACTATCCTCACTGTAGATCAGTGACACTGGTTATTCTGTTGTCTTCCATGTTCTTCAGTTGGATCTATAATAATCAGAACACATTTGCAAAGTTCAGGCATGAAATAGAACAATTTTCTCACAGTTGTGGTCCCTGATTTATTAAATTTCACCCACCTATCCATGCCTCATCCTTACAGTGATGAACTGGACCATTCTTTAATATCACAGTCAAAAGACAATTTACCTTTTCCACTTTTATTCTATTACAGTTATTTTAAGAGCATCAGCCAAAGCATTCTTGTTCATCACTATAGTAAGGCAACAATGTCACAAAAAAACATTGGCCTTTTAAGTTTTTTTAAGGGTCAAATTAGGCTGCATATGCAATAAAAAAGATTCGATGCTAAGTCAATTCAACTGAACTAAGATCTTGTTTTTTTCCTAAGTGAGTGCATGCTTCACTTTGAAAATAATCTTGGATTTTAAAGTTCAAAGACAAAAAAATTATCAGGAGCAAATACTGCAATCAAGTCTGAACAAATAGTTACCTGGTTAATATTGCTTCTTTTCCCTTTAACAGACACTTCTGTTTTCTTGTCATTAATTTTGTATCCAAAATTAACTGATAGATTTTTCCTTGCTGTTCTTAACATTTACTGACAGCTACCTTAATATCCCATCCCACAGACTGGAAAATCTGTTACTGACAAGGTAAAAGAAGAGTTTGTTTCGGAGAAATACCCTATTTAATAGGTAGATGATGCTTCCTACATTAATAATCCATGACCATAGCCTGCTGGAAATATTGATGAGAGAAAAACTGAAGTCTAGGAAAGATTTTCAGAATCATTTTATTATACAGCCAAAGCAATTTCTAACAATAATCAGACACGTAGGAAGTTCTGCAAACATACAGAGTATTCAGCTTTGACAGCCAATTCCTGCAAACAATAGTTTCAGAAAGACACCTAGATACCTTGTATAAATATCTGCAGAAAGGACTTGGAAGACAAGTAAGCTCTTCCTTCTGCAAATATATCTCGTGTTAAGTTCTCCTTCATCTGCACAACAAGGAAGTTGTGGCACCACCTTTACAAGAGCCCTGGAAACAAAGCTTCTCTCCAGGTGATAAAAGTTCCTGAAAACATCAACCCAATGAACAAGGTATGTCACTTCAGAAAATATTTTTACAACATTTGTCATGTTTTATTATTTGAATAAATAAAGGATATAAATGAGCCAAATTCTACACATGTAATTTTCATCTGTCTTACTGGAGTAGCTAGAAATGCTAAGCAAGTTTCTGCTATGGATATAAGACCATAGCAGCTGCTCTTTTCACATACCTTATCTAAAGTAAAATTTGTATTACCTAAAGCACATAGAACTTAAGGAATGGAGAAAACCATGATGTCTTGAGTATTCAAAACACCTATGCAGACAACCATCCACAAGGCTTTTCCCTAAGGTCACCAGGCACTTAGGCATTTCTCACTCCAAAATCACGTTCAGCATCATGTGTGTTAATATTTTTCCTAAATCACACATACTTCTTTTGTAACTAAGGTATCTCAAAACAAAGGGGGTAGGGGGTGGGGGGGAGCAGCGTAGGTGTTAAAACTGCAAACTTCTAGAAATACTTCATATCAAAATCTGCACTAAGGAGAAGGAAAAAAAAAACCCCACTAATTACTTACTTCCAGTTGGTTGAATTAATTACTATTCCAAACCACATATGCTTAGGGGAAAAAAAAAAACCCTGTCAGCTTTTTGACAGTTTGATCTAATACCCTAATACAATATGCACCAGCGCCACATGATGAATGGAAAACTAAACCAAAATGGAAAATATATGAGAGAGAGAGAGAGACTGAAAAGATAAATTATTTTCTTATTTGGACATCTCCTGTTAAAAAATGATACCTAAATGCTACTTCTTAAAGTTAGTTGAATTTTGTGTATACAGGCACATATGAAGCATTACATAAATGATTCAGTAAGGTTTTCTCTACACAAAACCTGAAGTATCTTTTTCTCTTGCAATAACCACATATTGACAACATTGGGAAAAAAAGAGAAAAAAGGAAAAAAAGGAAAAAAGGAAAAAAAGGGAAAATACACCAAAGAGTATTTTAAATGTTTAATTTTCACTCTGGAGAGAGTAAATTCTCTTTCCAAGTTTCCATAACACATGTTTTAATTAAAGCTGGTAAGTAAAAACACAAAAACATTGAAACAACCACATAAATACCTTCTTTAGAGTCATATTTAAGCTTTGAGATTGAGTAAATAGAGAAAAAGAGAGAAATAAACTTCTCTTCAATTCTGAGCACGTGTAAATGTGACTCTTCCAATGCAGAAGTCAGCTGCAGTCTGGTAACTTGCCATTGAAGAATTCCGTCCAAAGAAGGGTGTAAAAAGCTTTGACGAAAGGCTAAGATGTACATATTGCGTAAGGGAGAGAGAGAACTCCTCATCAGAAATCAGACTTGTCTTTAAAGACAGACCTGCATATTTGCTGTCTTTGAGCTTTGCCCCTTGGTGTTTGTCTCTTATCACTATCTAGTAGCAGATTTTTTCCATTGTCTTCAGATATCCCTCCTCCTCCCTGATACCTTGTTGTGTTTTCCTTAGCATGCTTTCATTATCTTTCATTGTTTTTGTTCTGTCTCTCATCTGTCTTTTGGTTTTATTTTAGTTTGACGCATCACAAACAGAAAATACTGGACAAACTAAAATCACCACAGCTGCACTTCTGAGTACATCAATAGTTGGGCCTTTTTCCACACATCAGTACACACTGCCATCACACCACATTGCCTTGAATCCTGGAGATCTCACCTGTACTTCCTATGTTACTTCTAGCAACTCTTGAACTCTTGATCTAACAGCATTTTAGAAGATCTGGAGAGGATAAAATCTGGTTTAGGGTTGAAAAAACACCACCATGTCCCAGCTCTGGTATTTCCTACCCACATATTTCAAGTAGACATGACATCACAAGACAGACTAATCTCACATAACTGTAGATGTCGAGCTCTGAGCTAGTTTGCCAGGTTCCTTTTGCAACGAGTATAAAGAAGGGGACATATCCAAGATGCAGTTCACTGAATGTCTCTCCCAGACATCTGACAGACCTTACTGATGTCTGCCTTTAAGCAAGATAAATTGCTGCAAGCACCCGTCGTTCTCTATCAGCCAGAAAGGGAGCCTACACATGTATGTTTATATAGGGTTTTCCATAAGTCCTAGACTTTTGGAGAATATCTTTTTTGAAGAACACTCCAGAAAGTACAGTTAGAGGCAATAATATTAAACTCGGTGATATGTAGTATGTCACTGGTCAGCTATGAAGACAAGTTACTGGCCAGTGCAGAACTTAGGTCTGATCCAGCCTGCTGATTCTCGCACTAAATCCAAATAAATGTAATGAAAAGTGAATAAACAGTTCATTCTAAGGTAATTGCCATGGAGGAAGAGGTAGATAAATAAATCTCTGAAAAGCTGATTTGGCCTCATTGAATCACATTTGGAATTTATCACTTATTCCAACATTACACTATGCAAATTTTTACAAGAGCTGAATGTGTGTTTGATTCATAGGCACATAGTTTTGCACTCACGTTCCATGGGCAGGGTTGGGCTGAGTATGCAGAAACCATATGCCACAGGCTGCCAATTATAAGGATTCATTGCATGCCTTTCTGGAAGAATCTAGACATAGCTATTCCCAGGAAATCACTCAGAAAGCATATGTTCCTGTTAAACATAGATGGGTGGTAACAGCCTGCCAAGGCTATCTATTTGTTGGTACACAATGGTGGATTAAAAAGCTTTTTATTGATTTCTTGGGTGAAAATCTGTGATTATCTTTGTTGCTACTAGTATTATGCACTAACAGCAGGATACTAGAGTGAGGTTAAAAAGAGATTTTCCTTTTAAAATGAGGCAGTGCCTAGTTTGAGTTAGGTTTACCTGGAAACCAGTTCCCTTTCATGAGGAAGCTTTAATATTTTCTACACTTATTTTTAATAGATTTCGAACAAGCTATAAATATGTTTTCTTAAACAGAACAAAGATATAAAAAAAAACCCCTGCCACAAATACCAACAGCTCAGCTGTGTGCTTAGTCACAACTGTATACAGAATCACATCCTTCCTAAAAGCAGCTGAAGGGACAAACAATTCCTACAGTATAGGCACTCACTCTTATTTTTGAAAATTTCATAGAATTTAGCATGCCATAACAAAACAAGTTCAACCTAAAAAAACTATAGATTATGGCCTATTGCTTTGCTTTCCTTGGGTGAGCTTTCAATTTTTTTAAAACTTGATTTGTTTTACCAGGGATTCAAAGCTTCAGCCAAATATAATTTTCATCAGATGGGAGCAGCCAGAAAAAGGAAAGTCAGACAGAGGTGAGATGAAACCTAAAGAAGATATGAAACCAGATAGAAAATTGGCCACAGAGATAGAAAAATACAAGGCACCTGGAAGAAGCAAATAAAACAAATGGATTCTAATGGAAGTGGTTGACAAATAGACCATTTCAAAGAGGGCTGTTCATCATGACATTTTTCAGATGGACTGAACATTGGCTAAGCTATAATAACAATTATCCTGTCCTTGTTTCATGTGGTGCTGAAATCTGAAGCCACATTTCTCCTTTCTTCCAGATATACAGTAACAATCTGAAATTATAGCTCTTTAAAATGCATTAGAAAAGAAAAGCCTTGGCGTCTATTGTTTTCATCTTCAGCATATCTCTAGCAGACTTGAAAAAGTCATAGCATTTCATAAGCAGCCTTTCATTATTTCAGTCCTAGAAATGGTAGTAACATCAACTTACAATATTGTTTCTGATATTTAATAACATGCACAGAACCTGCAAACTAAGACAGTTTACAATGGAAATATTACTGATAGAAATCTTAATTAAAAACTTGCCCTATTGTAAGCTGCTGAACATCAGAAAACATTTAAAAATGTGAATAATTGTCATAAAAACACATCTTCATGAATTATGTACCCAATCCCTCATATTTTGTGTGCCTGCACAGATTTTTTTTATTACTATTTTCTCATACTCTCTATAATTGCCTACTGAAAAACAATCTGGAAATAAGAGCAATGTGATGTACACTGACCCATAAGAGCTAGATCTTGTGGCTTGAACTGAAAATGATAAGAAACAATGATAAACCAGAAATATAACTCAGCACACTGGTCATAGTGAAGCTGATTTTCCTAAACTTTTGAGTTTTCCATTCGCTAACCTTTTATCCTCAAGTTCTTCTGCACACTGCATTGTCCTCATCACTCCTCTGTCACTAAAGCCCTGACAATACCCCAGATTCCAGTAACATCTCTAGACCCCACTCCACCAGTATCTTTAGCTCTCCCCCACATCCTTCGCTAAAACATAAACTCAGTTGGCTGTGGATAGTCCTCAGATTTTGGGTTTTGATTGATGCATTGGCCATTCCCACTGAGCAAACTAGGCAAGAATCACTAAGATTTGACTTTTCTGTCCTATTATCTCTGTAGGTATCCCTTGTCTTCCAAGAACCCAATTTTCATGACACTTGTAGGAAGTTACTGTCTTTAAGACCCCTGCTGTATTTTATTGAAATTAGCTAATAAATTTGAAAGCTATTAAAGAGGCCAGGGAACAGTCAGCCCTATAGTTTGGTCATAAAAGGCTTCTTTCTCTAAGAGGACAGGCTTCCTTATTCCAACCACACTCAGAAATGCATAAAACAACTGCAATTAATCCACCACATTTAGCTTGTGGTTTACAAAATGGGAAAACAAAGACATTACATTAGCAGATTCAAGGATTGACTCTCTCTCAGCTTGTATCAGTAATGTATGAGCTCTGATGGTCTCTTTGAATAGGGAGAAGCCATCCCTTACACAGAGGAGTGACAGAGACTGGTACAGCACTCAAGCAGTTGGAGTCCTTCATGCTAACATTATGAAGACTGAAGAAGAAGTCAGTTTCCACTGAATGTTTTCACAAAAATCAAGGTATCGAATTAAACTGGAAAGAATGGAAGCTCTGTCTTCCACCAAATACAGCCAGCATGGATGGCCCATCCTAAGTATTACCAACATCCATATTTATCTGTTGTTCCCAACATCATCTACAATCCTCCTTTGCAGCCTATTGCAAGTTGATGGTGATGCTGTTACTTCTATAATAATCTACTCCCATGCAGCTGGGAAAGGAGCTCAGGTTGACTTCTGCCAAGTGTTTCATCTCGCAGTACACCCTCAGATAAATTCTTAAGTTAACTTTTAGAGTGAATATCTTATGGACAAACAGTTCCCTCCTTTCTTTTTGTGACAGTATGAATAAAAGGAGGAGGATACGCAGCATATGGCTAATGAGTCAAGAAAAGGTAAATTGTTAACCAGAAAGAGAAGAAAAATATGAGAAAATCTGCACTTTAAAATGAAACATAACTGATCTCAAGGAGAATGTCTGAAAAAGTTAGAGAGAAAAGAAATTAATAAGGAGATGGAGACAGCCCCTTTTTTCTTCCTCTCAGGCTTTTTTCCTTTCAACTTTTTCAGTTTATCTACTACATTAAAATCTCTTACTCCCAAGCTGTTTTTCAGAGATCTCATTAATCAAGATGTAGGAACATAACAATGAAGAGAGCAAATAGACTTTGATTCATATATGTTTAAATCTGCAAGAGATTGTTCAGACTATTTATTTTGATGTCTCGCATAATGGAATCACTCATCTGGATTTCATGCAGTGGGTCCAGAAGAGCACAAAAAATAAAAATCTTACACATAAAAAAAGGTTTCTGAGAGGTTGTCCTCATCCTCTGTTCCCCCCAATACACACACTCAGAAATTAGTTATGCAAAATTACTTATTTAAAATAATTCAGCCATCTAGAACACAGAAAAAGAATAAAAGCCAGGAAAGAATTGCCAGAAAACGCTGCCAGTTTGCCTTCAGGCCTCCAATGTCCTGAGCCCAGAGCAGGGGGAGAGATGTTTCAGTGAAAGTGACCTTATTACCTACAGATTATAGAATCATGGAAGGGTTTGGGTTAGGAGGGACATTAAAGACTATATAATACCAAGGCCCCCTGCCATGAGCGGGGACACCTCCCACTAGATCAGGCTGCTCAAGGCCCCATCCAACCTGGCCTTGAACACTTCCAAGGAAGTGACATCCACAACTTCCCTGCGCAACCTGTAACTGTGGCTCACCACTCACATTGTGGAGAATTTCTTCCTTATGTCTAGTTTAAGTCTTCCCCTCTCCAATTTAAAGCCATTCCCACTTGTCTTATCACTACATGCCTTTGTAAAAAGTCCCTCCCCAGCTTTCCTGTAGGCCCCCTTCAAGTACAGGAAGGTCACTATAAGGTCTCCACAGAGCCTTCTCCAGGCTGAACAAGCCCAACTCTCTCAGCCTGTCCTCATAAGGAAGGTGCTCCAGCCCTCCGAGTGTCTTTGTAGCCCTCCTCTGGACCCATTTCAACAGCTCCACATCCTTCTTATGTTGAGGATTCCAGAACTGGACACAATACTGCAGGTGGAGTCTCACAAGAGAGGAATAGAGAGGCAGAATCACCTTCCTTGACCTGCTGGCCACACTTCTTTTGATGTAGCCCAGGATACATTTGACCTTCTGGGCTGTGAGCACACATTACCAGCTCATGTCGAGCTTCTAGTCAGTCAGCACCCCAAAGTCCTTCTCCTCAGGGCTGCTCTCAATCACATCATCCCCCATTCTGTATTGAAATCAGGGATTGCCCCGGCCCAGGAGCAGAACCTTGCACTTGGCCTCGTTGAACGTCATGGTAGTCATACAGGCCCGCTTCTCCAGCATGTCCAGGTCCTTCTGATTGACAGATACGAATATTTGTCACACTCCTAGTCTTCAAGTGTGAATGTTAATTTAAGCAGCTTAAGGCCAGGTGATGAAAAAAATAGGAGATGTTGCCCTACACTGATTTCCAACACTTCCTTCTTTCCTTTTCTTCTCATAATTCCAGCTCCACATGGATGCCTGCCAATGCAAATCCAGGATATTTTTTATTTTTTTTTTTCTAGGGATTGGAAAGTTATCTGATGGTCAAAAAGAAAGAATACCGGAAAAAAAAAATGACATGAATCTCTAAACATACATCAAGCATGGACACTGGGTGTCTCTTAGGTACACTGATAAACAAAATACTGGTAGTTACAACAGAACTAAAGTCAGCATTCAAGAGAAAAATAAGACAGTTTTACTCACACCCAGACGTTTCTTCCACGTGTTTATAGTATTAGATTATTTAAATACAAGTGGGATGAGAAACACAGGGGCACATGGAAGGAAGAAGTAGCTTACAAGAACACTAGAGACCAGAGAGGAACTCGGCACCCAGCGCAAGTGTCAAATTGCTTCAGCTGTCAGAAACTCTCTCTCTGCCATGTCTATTGCGTTGTGTCCCTCCATGAGACTCCCACATGACTCTACTCCTCCTGGGAAGAGTTTAAAATAAATTCAGACATCTTTTTACATCTCAAAAGGAAGGTAGGTCAATTCCAGACACACAAATCCTTCCGGGAGATGACTAGGTAATACTACCCACACCACAGCTGAATTTGGCCTGAGGGTCTGATTTGCAAAGGAGATTTTATTTTTGATCTCATTCCTTCCCTTTGAGTAAACCACTTCTACGTGTCTTGTCTTGCACAGAGAAGGAGAGGTTGTTTTCTGTGAACTATACTGCTGAAGCTGAGCTCATAAATATCAAAGAAGAAAGAAATGCAGATGGATGGGAGCAACCGTAAAAATGCTGGAACAGGGAAGAGAAACTGGATAAGAGGAAGAAGACAATCATTTAAAAGCTGTAAAATAAAGTTATTTGTTTTGCAGCAATGGAAACATCTGAAATGAGAAAGCAATTTGCAGGCTCTTTGGTCTCAAAGTTCTGGCATAATCAAATAAATATTTCTACAGAAGAGAAAAGGATCATGATCTTTTCATGTTGTTAAGATCCTCTTTCCCTGGTATCCCATCTCACTGTAGAATTAGATATGAGGTGATGCTAATATTGCATTTTCCTGCAAGTATCTAAATGGTAGCCCCAAAACAGGCTACTGATCAGACAGAAACTTGAGGGCTACATTTCTTACACTTACCGAGCACTCCTGCAGATTGAAAATTGAAGTTATGAAACAAACCAGCTCTCCTCACCCCTCTTCAGATATTGCTTTGGTTTTGCATCTGAAGGTGTCTTCATTCCTCGCTACTTTCCTTTCCCTGATTTTCAACATCCATTATTGCTTACATTACAAGAACAAACCCAAGCCACCTCTGCAATGGAAAACATCTTCACTCTCAAAGCAGAGAGCTGAACACATTGCAGTAAGGAGATAGTGTATTTATTTCACAGATGAACATCAGGAAACAGTTGGCAAGTAAGGACCCAATGTTAAGCTTACTAGAAGGACTCTGGTACAATTAGCTATGACCCCCTCGTAATTGTTGCAGATTGTCGAACAGAGAGCATTGTAAGAACTAGGCAAAATTTCATTAATTTGGCTTTAAGCGTCTTAAAACTGAACACAATTTCTTTTTTGCTGGTTACTGCCATACAACAATGAAGGTATCTTAGATATTGCTACACGCTTTCCATCAAAGTTTCACCAGTAGTTGCCACTCCTTTCACTGCTGACAACTGCCAATAGTTGACAGTGATTCCATACTCTTTTTATAAGGCCTTAGGGGGTTAAGTTTTTTCTGTTGTTTGGTTGGTTTGGGTGGGTTTTTATTTTGTTTAATTTTTTTCTCAAATTATTGTATGGCTATTAGTATTTCTAGAAGTTGATCTTCATAATCCTTCACCATCATTGCCCACATACTGAGTACAAGGCTTGGGCACCTGCCTCCTGTTTCACAGCTTTACAAACATCCAAGGTTTCACAACTGCGTTTCAGCTCTTAGGATCTTCTTTGACTTTATCCTAGCAGATATGCATAGTGTGAAACAATCTCAATTTTAGTGAACCTGTGAAGATCTCCTAAGATGATGAGTTTCAAGTGAAATAGGCTAGTTCCTATTCCTTCAGTTTCATCTATTTCCAAATCAAATTTAGTATACAATTTCTGAACTTCTGTCCCATTGGGATACCCCTAATGACACAAAGTATCTTTGGCAAGAGTACACCATAGCCCTACAGACATAGTAGGATCATGTCTTGTGAGAGGATGATAAGATGACTTTCAAAGGGATGGAGGTTTTGAAAGAATTAAAGGTTTTGAGTTTTCTTAAAATGGGAAAGGGCTTTAAGAATTTTTTATTGATGTGGCCACAGAGTCTGGGAGTATGGAATTAAATCTGGCAAAGGATGTCAAGGGCAACAAGATCTTCTTCAAGTACATTAGGAGCAAAAGGAAGACTAGAGAAAATGTGGGCTGAATGAGATGGGTGCCCTCGTGACAGAAGATGCAGGTAAGGTGGAGTTACTGAACACCTTCTTTGCTACAGTCTATTTACTACAACATTGATTCACCAAGGGGAAATCATTCTTGACCGCTCTGATAGCCTTTTACGACTGCATGACTGGTTGGGTAGATGAAGCGAGAGTGGTGGGTGTTGACACTGACTTTTGACACTGTGGCATGCTCATAAGTAAGCTTAGGAAGTGTGGGTTAGATGAGTGGCCAGCAGTGTTCCCTGGGGGTCAGTACTGGGCCCAGTCTTGTTCAATTAGTTGATGACCTGGATGAGAAGACAGAGATACCCTCAGCAAGTTTGCTGATGACACAAAACTAAGAGGAGTGCCTGACGCACCAGGAGGCTCTGCTGTCATTCAGTGAGATCTGGACAGGCTAAAGAGTTGGATAGAGAAGAACGTAATGATGCTCAACAAAGGCAAGTGTACAGTTCCACACCTTCTGGAAGAATACCCCCCTGCATCAATACAGGTTAGAGGTTAGGCTGCCAAAAAGGAGCTCTGCAGAGAAGAACCTGCAAGTCCTGGCAGACAAGCTAACCATGAGGAAAAAATGTGCCCTTGTGGCCAAAAAGGCCAATGGTATCTTGGGACGCATCAAGGAAAGTGTGGCTAGCAGGTCAAGGGAGGTTATCTTCCCCCTTTACTCTGCTCTCTGCTTTACTCTGCTTTACTCCACATCTGGAGTTCCACCTGAACATAAGGAAAATCTGTGAGGGTGACAGAGTACTGGTACAGGCTGCCCAGGGAGGTTGTGGAGTCTCCTTCTCTGGTAATATTTCCACCTAGAAGCATTCTTGTGGAACATGCTCTGGCTGAACTAGCTTTTTTTTTTGCAGGAGAATTGAACTAGGTGATCTCCAGAGGTCCCTTCCAACCCCTACCATTCTGCAATTCTCTGTGTTTTGCTGATATTCCATTAAATCATTAGTTTACCCTAATAAAGCCTAGAATAAGAGGATGAAAAAGCTGGAAAAGAAACACAAGTATTAACTTAAAACTGTACACTAAGCTACAGCAACACACACTTTGATATCATTTTATCAGGACATCAGATGTTTATGACGTCAGTCAAATGCAAAACATCATTTCACTCTAATAGACATAATTGTTGAATAAAAATTAAGTAACTGCAGGTGTATATTTAACACCATCTTAAAAAAATGCACTCTGAAAATAGTATGAATTAAAAATATTCATATTGCACCTGGTTACATGCCTCATACTATCTTATTACAAGACATAAATTCTTCTGTCTACATTATTACCATAAACCATTGCTAAAAATAAAGGCGAACTTCTGGCTCAGTCAAAATCAAAAAGCAGAGAAGCTGCTTTATCAGATTTTTACTAAAAAAAATACAGCAAAGTATGCTGTTTGTTACTCCTACTTACGGCTGTTACGTAGAAGACAGCAAAGCACAAAAAATAGTATTGGAGTAATAGAACAGTGCTTTGCATAGGGAAGAGAAAAATTCTTTTTGGTCATTTGGTGATTGGCTAATGTCCTGAGGCATGAACATAGACTAACCCAGTCTAGCAGGTAAAGCTAAAAATTTTATGAATGATCATAAAGATAGCTGGCGCTTTTTAAAATGCAGCTACACTGTTTGATTCTGACCTCCACCATAATCTAAGTTCTTTGTGAAGAAATATTTAATTTGATTGAAATTTACCCATGATTAGCTTTGTATGACCTCACGTCCTTTAATTATGAAAGAAAGTAAAAACTCTGAGACCGGTTGGGTTTTTTAGATACCCTTTATATCTCCAGTGTTTCAATTAAAGCTATGTCAGATTGTTTCTAATGCTAGAAAATCCTAAATTTTGTAAAATGTCAGGATGCAATTTATTTGCCATATATCAACATGACACATTTTCCAAAATCCTGCTTGTTTATATGATGAGAATTAGTACTAGACTTCAACACTGTGTGAAAATTTATTTAGATTTCAAGATGTTTTTCATCTTTGGAGGCATTGTTTGAGTTAGAATAGTACTGATTTCAACAAGAATCTGGTCTTACTCTAGGAGTCTACAAAATGCTCCTCTTAGGAGAAGCACTTACTGAATAAGATATTGGAAAGTCAAAAATCAGAAAGCACACAAATCCCAGAAGCATGATACTCATGGAAGGTCCTGCACTACAGTACAAAATGGGCTTCAGTATACCCTGACCTGAAATATGTATGGCTCAAATTTGCTGAACTCTGAGGAACACAAATCCATTGCAGATCCTTGCTGACACCCCAACACCCAATCACAGATATACTCCCCTTAGAAGACACTTGCTATAGTCTTGATAAGTTTTACCCCTACCAAAAGCAAACAAAACTGAAACCTCTCTTTTGACTCTATGGTTCATGTTCTGCATAGGAAAAATGCAAGCAAGAGATTATTACCTTCAAGACAAAGGAGCTTTTGGACCTCATTTAGTGCATAGTCCCATGTACGACAAGGATTTGGCTAGTAGTTTTTACTACTCAAAATTTGAGTCTAGCTTTTACTAGAACTAAATCAAACTGGCAGCGTATCAAAGTCAATACACAAAAAAAGTTTCAGAAAAAAACCCACCAAACTAAAAACAACCCACAAAGAAACAGTTCTACTGTTATATACCTATCAAAAAGCAAACAGAAAAGTTGCTCAGTGTAGGGTCTGATAAAATTTAACACCAGCAGTACCAGCATAGTGCTCCACCTCTTCCAATTATCATACTATAATCATGTGCTCTGTTCTAGCTAATTGGCCTTATGATTATATTTCAGGCTGAAGCACTGTAGCTTCAGATCAGGCAAGAAGTGCATGACTGAAGAAACACATTTCTTTCATAATTTCTTGAAGTGCCTTAAATAATAATCTTGAGTATTTTAAAATGAATGATAGAAGGAGTTGGGAAAAAAGGAAGATAAAGAACACACAGAGACAGGGAAAACAATATATCAAATTACATGGTCATTCCCCTAAGGTGGTGATGCATAGGTACCACAATTTACCTTATTTTGTATTGTTATCCCAGACGAGTTGGAGTCACTGTGGAGCCCACCACTTTGTTCGCTTCACTGTTTTCAACACTTAGCCAAAACCTCTGAAGGTTTCTCAGATGGAGTGTGTTCATACCCTCCACCTTCTTTGACATCCAGCTAAAGTGCAGTCTAGTGCAAAGAGCCTAGAACCATTCTGTAATACAATAGAATGACAGGGAAGCACCAGTTCTTCTGCAAAATGTGTTACTAATTAATGATACATCAAAAGGTTTTAACAGAAATATAATTGTTAGAATAAAAATGTGCTGTTTAATTAAGACTAATATTTTTCAGGGCTTTTTTAGTCGAAATTGACTCTAGTTACGCAGAAATATTTAGTGGGTATTTTACTCACTTGTGAAAGCTGAGGATATTGTCTTCCAGTCAAGAGTTCTTCAATATTAGGTAACTTTTCTTCCATCTGAACTACACTGATCACTCAAAATTTTTAGAGCAGCCTAGAGGTTGCTTTGAGTTGTACTGGTTGACAATGAGACAATGACACCAGACAGGAGAGAAAGAGGCATTAGAAAATTAACATATTAGTCACTCTCAATTTCCTAATCTCCATTTAGAGGGGCTTTGGGTACAACAAAAATATCACATCTGTATGAAGGAAAATAACACACACAAATTCCACACCGCGAGACTCACAACCATGTTACAAAACCACAGCCATAGTGATAAGGAAGCATCTGAGTCAGACACCTGGTTTTGTTGTCCTGTGGAATTTGGTTAGGTATCTTAAACACCATCCAGCAATTTCTATATACCTGCAGACAGAAACAAAGGAGTTGGGCTGACAGTGGATCTCATTTAATTCCCTACAATCGTTAAGCCTTAAAGATAGGTCTGATATGCTAAAGCACATGGAGGATGTGGAGGTGATTAATGGCAGTCAGCGTGGCTTCACCAGGGGGCAAATCCTGTCTGACCAACTTAGTGGCTTTCTATGATGAGGTAACTGCAGAAGTGGACATGGGTAAACTGATGGATGTGATCTATCTGGAATTCTGTAAAGCCTTTGACACAGCCCCACACAACACCCTTCTCTCTAAATTGGAGAGAGATGGATTTGATGGGTGGAAGGTAAGGTGGATAAGAAACTGGTTGGATTGTCCTCTTCAAGGAGTAGTGGTCAATGGCTCAAAGTCCAGATGGAGATCGACGACAAGGGGTGTCCCTCAGGGGTCTGTACTGGGACCGATGCTGTTTAATATCTTCATCAATGATATTGACAGCGAGATTGAGCGCACTCTCAGCAAGTTTGCACCAAGCTGAGTGGTGCAGTTGCCACACTGGAAGGACAGGATATCATCCAGAAGGACCTAGACAGACTGGAGATGATAAGGGCCTGTGAGAACTTCATGAGATTCAGCAAGGCCGAGTATAAGGTCCTGCATCTGGATCAGGGCAATCCCCGTTTTCAGTACAGGATGGGGGATGATGTGATTGAGAGCGGCCCTGCAGAGAAGGACTTGAGGGTGCTGGTCGATGAGAATCTTGACATGAGCCAGCAATGTGCTCTCGCAGCTCAGAAGGCCAACTGTGTCCTGGGCTGCATCAAAAGGAGCTCAGCCAGCAGGGCAAGGAAAGTGATTCTGACCCTCTATTCCTCTCTTGTGAGACCTCATCTGGAATACTGTGTTCAGTTCTGGAATCCTCAATGCAAGAAGAATGGATGGGGCCTTGGGCAGCCTGATCCAGTGGGAGGTCCCTGCCTATTCTATCATTCCACAATTCTATGATACACCTGTGGACAATAAATATAGACAGTTGGTCTGACAGTGGATCTTATTTAATTCCCTACAATCTTTAAGCCTTAAAGGTAGGTCTGTCTTTTTTTTTTTTTTTTTTTTTTAGAAAACTGCTGACAATTAAAATTTTTACCATTTGTGAGTCTCTGGAAACATATTAAAAATGCTTATGAATAGTATCCAGTGAAGAGTAAACTCAAAAACTCAGCTATATCTTAACAGATAACTTGAAGCTGAAGGCTTCTAGGGACAATTCATAGACAAAATTAGTAGGTCAGCCTATCACCCTAATTATTACAAGCTACGAAGCAAATATCTTTATAATTTAATAACATCATGCCTATTATTTCAGAGGCAAACACCCTTCTACTACATTTGTTTTTAATGCAGGTTTAAGGATCACTCAGGAACTGCTTGGCTTGACAACTTTGAAAGATTATTGAACTTCCTCTGTTACCATGGCCTATAGTGTTAACAGGGTAGGGTTTTGCAGGGAGGTGGGAATAGGTGGTACTAAGTTGTGTAGGTAGAAATCTGTTTTCACCTCCTCTCAGTTTAAATACCAACCTGCTTATTCTGGAGGATTCCTTATATGTTCCTGAAAACAATCTGCCTTCCTTTGTCTAAGTTTTCTGGAGACCATGACCTACAGTGTCAGGTCCAAGCCAAACTTGTGTAATTTTTGCCCATCACTCCAAGAGTCCACACACATAGAATAACAAAAGCAAGGAAAAAATCAATGTCTTAAGGTGAGGAAGAAATAGAAGCAATTTTCTCAATTCCTATAAAGGTCCTACATTCCTTTGATTTTTAAGACACACTAAGAAATAATTTTGGGCATGTTTCTAAAGGACCAACCCAGAGAGGAGACATGTTTTAACAAAATCTATTAGTGGACAATAATTCACGCTATCTATCATATTGTACGTTCATTCATGCATCATCTAACAAGATGACATTTAATATAAAATAAGAATGATGAAGGTCTCAGGAATTTGTGCAATTTATTATTGGTGTCAAGCCAGATTAGTTTAGCCAATGCTTGACTAAAATTTGCCTAGGATGGCTGTCTTTCCAAGTAAAAGGTTATAATGCAGCAGATACTTTCCTCTTATACTCAGTTCTACACTGAGAACTGAACTGACTGTAGGGAGTTCTCTGAATCTCACTGTAAAGGGTTATTCAGGTCTCATTTCCAGCATTGGCCGCTGCTTCCACTTAACTCTTTCCTATCCCTACAGTAACTCTCCTCAATAGTCCATTTTAAGGATTATTAGGAGATGCAGATGCAGTGTTATTCTGCTGGGGAACTGTCAGAAAAACCCTTGGGAGATTAACATCTCCATTTAGGAGTGAAAGAACAAATGATATGAACAAGCAACACTTTTTTTCAAGTGTGCATTTAAAAGCTGACCTGAATAATAACATGCAGGAATGAATAGCCTCTTTGAAAATTAACAAAAAAAGATTCAATTTAATATCAACCCATCTGATGGTTCTGAGACCTGTTGTCAGAGGCCAAACCATATTAGTTCTTTGGTTAAGAAAAACATGGTAACATGGACAGTGGATAGACTACACCCTCAGCAAGTTTGCCAAAAACACCAAGCTGTGTAGCATAGTCAACACACTAGCGGAAAGGGATGGCATCCAGAGGGACCTCAACAGACTTGAGAGGTGGGCCTGTATGAACCTTGTGAGGTTCAACCAGGCCAAGTACAAGGTCCTGCACCCGGATAGGGGCAACACTCAGTACCAGTGCAGGCTAGAGGATGGAGGGATTGAGAGCAGCCCTGGCAAGGATGACTTGGGGATGTTGGTGGATGAAAAGCTGGGCATAAGCCAGCAATGTGTTCTCGCAGCCCAGAAGGCCAACTGTATCCTGGGTTGCATTAAAAAGAAATGTGGCCATCAAGTTAGCGGAGGTGATTCTCCCCTTCTACACTGCGGTTCAGGTGTCACTCCCACTTGGAGTATTGCATTTGGCTCCAGAGCCCTCAGCACAAGACAGATGTGGACATGTTGAAGCAGGTACAGAAGACAGACATGAAAATAGTCAGAGGGGTGGAACGCTTCTCCTAAGAAGGTAGGCTGAGAGAGTTGGAGTTGTTCAGACTGGAGAAGAGGGTTCTGAGGAAGACCTTTCAGAAGCCTTCCAGTACTTAAAGAAATACCTTTGAGGAACTTTTTCCAAGAGTATGTAGTGGTAAGAGAAGGAATAATAGCTTTAAACAAAGAAGGTAGCTTTAGATGAGGTATAAGAGAAAAAATTCTAGGAGGGCGATGTGGCACTGGAACAAGCTGCTCAGAGAAGCTGTGGATGTCTCATACCTGGAAGTGTTCAAGGCCAGGTTGGACAGCACTTTGAGCAACCAAGTCTAGTGGAAGGCGTTCATTCATATGGCAAGGGGGGGTGGAGCTGGGTGATCTTTGAGGTCCTTTCCAATCCAAACCATTCTATGATTGTATGAAGTTGTAATAAATCCCAGTCTTTGCAGTCGCTCACTCAGGTCTAACTACAGTAATTGTTCAGTACGTTCTAGAAATCTAGTTTATCTCCTCCAAGATTCTTGCCAGATATATTTTAATTCCTAAAGTGACATTTTTGACTATGAAAGTTAATGTTGTGAGAGCCCAACAGATAAAGCTGCAGAAAGGAAAAATCATCCATCATTACACAGCTGTAGCTCAGAAGAACTTTTCCCTGAAACTTTTTTTTTAATCACAAGAATATACTGAAGTCGTTCAGAAGACAATTTTTTTAATTATTATTTTTTTTTTAGATTTTCAGCTGAATCAATACCTTTTTGGGGACATTTTGTCTGTCCTGGGTCAGGATTTTCTGCACTGTCATACAGGGAGCACTGCCCAAAGGCAAAACACCAACACAAAGCAAGCACTCCCATAAAGCTGCTTATGAGTGACAGACCTAAGAATTAATTAGTTTTTAAAAGACTATTTCAATACACTCAAAATTCCTCAGAAGTAATAGGTTTCAATAAAGTTTCTGGAGTGCCAGCATCATACATTTGAGGAATAGCACATATAAACTGCAAGAGATATTCTCTTTGCTCAACTCTTAAAGATTATTCAGAAGTTTTGTAGAGTCATTATATGTTAACATTTAAAGCATGTAAAATATTCCACTAAGTAATCATACAAGCAAGGTACAATGCAAAAAATGTGTTTTGAATGTATTTGCCAAAGAGCTGCAGTGTGAAATCTGCTTTGTGATTTGGCAACATGATGAAATCCCATATAATTTTCAAACTTATGTTTTTCTAAAATTTTTATCAGTTTGCCTAAGATCAAAAAACAGCAGCAGAGCCTAATACCAGGCTCTGCCTGATACATCACAGCAAACTTAGGTTGCTGCTAACTTTGCCAAATTTAAGCTCTTGGGCTGAAATTTCCTGATCTGTCTCAAATTCAGGGAAAATGTATCGAGAAAGTTTCAGTGAAAACATTTATTAATTTACAAGAACAAAAACACAACATAAGAAGAGACAAGGTTTATTAAAGTGATATGGTGATACAAAACTACCTGGTATTGATGCTTCAAGAAACTTCAGTGCCTCCGTACTTTACAGAGGGAACTTAATGCCTGGCAATCACCTGGAGTCTTCCTTAGCAGTCCACAACTTCGATACAGAGACAGCACAAGCATTTGGGAGTCGTAAGAAATGGTGGTGTTAAGAAGAGAAGGGAGTCAAGATGATGCGAATTTGCTGCAGATGTGAAGCAGGGATATGTTGTTCATGTTTCTCACTGTAGTGCCAGTAGCAGCCTGCTCTGTGTCGTAATCTGGCATATCTCTGGCTCCACAGGGAAGCTACAAAGCTGTTGGGGAAGTGCAGTGAGAGTCAGTGATGCAGCAGGAGAAGGGAGACAAGGGCTGACGGTCCAGAAGTCATGGACCCCACACCTCAGACAAACTGCCACAGCCTCAGGAATGGCTTTTGTCACCTTTCTCTAATCTGTTTCTGAACAGCATCTACAGCTCAAGCACCCCCATCACGTCCTGCTCAGGGCTGTCACGATCTCATAGATGATGAATATTAAGTACTTACTTAGCTGTTTACACTAGGACTATATCATGACTTCAGAACACCTAAAAGAAGCACTGTTTCTACTACAAAGAGGGATTTTTGTAACCATCTTCCTTTGATAGTGGCATCAGTGATCAGTCAGCTCCACTCCGCTGGGGTCAAGAAAAATGTGTCTTATCATAATTTCACACAGACTGCAGCTTGGGTCAAGTATCAGAAGTCTGGAAAGTGCTGTGCCTTTCCCAATCAGTAAGGCAACATAGACAATTTCAGCCTCTTCCAAACTACCTCACTCTAGTTTAGGAAGTCTCTCTGCTGCACTTTGCGGGAGAAGAAATCAGGGATGTCACCCCTGAATAACATTTCTTCTCTTCCCTTCCCTTCTCTTCCTCAGTCATACAACTCAAATGTTTGTTATAACTAAAAATCAAACCTGCAAGAGAATCTATGAAAGTATTAAAAGGCTCTCACTATTGCATTCCAGCTTGTATTCCTTATAAAACCAACCTGACTAAAAGGCCAACCAAAGCCTAAGCCTGCAGGTTACCTCTCCCCCTTTTTTTTCAAGAACTGTATCATATATTTTTCCTGTCTTTCATTCACTAAACAAGAGGGATGTCTTTAAAATTGGATGTGACATGAAAGCACGCCTGAGACAAATGTTAGCCAGAAAAGCAAATTTGTTGCTGAGTTTGAATGATCTCTAGCAAATTCTGAATCCTGTAGTGAATCTTCTTCTCTATATAATCTGATTTCAGTTTCTAATGTGTTTAACAGCCTTCTTCCTTTACTTCTTTTCCCTAACTTCAGCTGTTACTTTGAAACTGTTAAAGCAACAATATTTTTCAATCAGAATATCCTCTATATTAAGCAAAAAGAGGGAACTCTTTGTACAGCAATGTTCTGTTGCCCTATTCATGCTATACAAGTCTGAATCTGAATTACAGGCTTGTTCCTGCGGATGTCCTGTGCTGGTATTTCTACGCCCCGCCTTTTACCTGTGTCTGAAAGCAAAGTCACAGTCTTCTTAGTCTTCTATCAAGGAAGACAGCACAGAATAGCAGAAAGGTCATCAGTGATGGGTTTCAAACATTAGGTAAAATCAAGTGTAAATCAAGGTAAAATCAAATTTTCTTAATGCACCAGAATGGTACACAACTTCCTTTTGTATAGTTCATTCATACACAGGAATCTCTGTTTTGCAATGGAAAGAAACATTATTTCTGAACATGAAGACTCACTGGGAATGAGCAGGAAGGAAGATGTGAATGAGAGCTGCATACAAACACAAGATCTCAATTCTTTTCAAGAATGAATTACCAGGCTGGCTACACCTAAATCTCAGCTGAAATCACACCTTATCAGGCAAATAATCAGAACAATGGCAGAGTTTGGGAGCTTTAACTTCCTTAGAACAAGACAAGTAAGACAAAGTGTTAATAAACAAAACCTTGAGCTTTCAAACGCAGTTATTTTTTCTTACTGTGCTGAAAATGAATAAAGTCCATTTTCAAAGATAAGAGCATTTTTTGAGCCATATACTTGTAACTGTACTTGAATATGCACTTCCACTACTTTTGGAGAGTTTCACTATTTTTTATAATATCCTAGATGCCATTCAAATCTTAAACAAATAATGAGTAATGTAAAATCAATTTCCTAGAAATAGATTTACTTATAAAAAAAAATTGAGTCAGGATAAGCTGGCTCCATTTTTTTTTTACCCCTCATTCCAGTTGTTCAAGAACTTTTTTAATCCTCAGGCTTCCAGGTAATTTATATCCAGCAACAACCTTACAGCCTCCATTTGATCAAACAGACTGATGTGAATGATAAATTTTTCAGATTGCAGTAACACACAATCCTGACGTGTTTGAGATCCTTTGAATGGTTTCAGTAGTATCTCTTGGGGCAATATTGCTTTTTATAGCTTCTTAGCTATGAAAAGTCATACTCAAAGCACTCTGAAGGATAATATGCAGGTCATAGATAAGTTTGGATAACGTCCTCTGATAGCAGGCTAACCATTTTGTCAGTGCTGCAAGAGCTCTGCTGATTATGGCTGTTGATTTTCATATTTAAAAGCAGTAATACATCTTTAATTACAATTTTGAACATCTGTAATTATGTAGAAGCTATACTATACACTCCAATGAATTTCAGGAACATAGTTGCTCACATACTGCAGAAATAAAATATTTCTTTTAACATAAGAGTAAATTTGTTCAAATATTCAGATTATATCTTGGAATTTGTTATCCTGAATTTCTAAACAGAAGGACTCCTGCCTGGCTTCGGTACTTTTCAGCCTGCAAACAGAACAAAGCTGCAGGCTGCATTTCCATTTAAGAGCATGTTCTCAGCTCTTTGGCGTAAGCATCTTGCAGTGCAGGTCTTTCTTTATCAATATAATAGGCATAGAGTTATAAATTAGAAGGTTTTTTTTTTTTTCCCTTTTTTTTTGGTTAATATATAAAATGTAGCAATTTACGAAGATTAAGTCTTTCGAAGAATACTGATTAGTTTCACTCTGAATCAAAATCATTGTCACCTCTCAAACTTCCCTTGTGCCTTTTTTACCACTGCAGAAGTCAGACAGCATGAAACTTTCACCTACATGCACTGTGAAAACAATTTTGAGCCTGAAAACTGGTAGAAAACTGGGGGAAAAGTGCAATGTCACTAACTTCAAAGCAGCAAACTCTATTGAGTCCAGAGGAGGGCTATGAAGATGATCAGAGGGCTAGAACGTCTCCCATAAGAGTACAAGCTGAGAGAGATGGAATTGTTCAGCCTAGAGAAGACAAGGCTCCTGTGAAACGTTAGAGCAGCCTTCCATTACTTAACGAGGGCCTACAGGGAAGCTGAGGATGTACTTTTTATCAAGGAGTGCAGTGACAGGATGAGGGGTAATGGTTTTAAACTAAATGAGATGAGATTTAGACTGGATATTAGGAAGAAATTTTTGACTGTGAGGGTGGTGAGGCACTGAAACAGGTTGCCCAGAGAAGATGTGGATGCCTCATCACTGGAAGTGTTCAAGGCCAGGCTGGACAGGGCTTTGAGCAACCTGATCTATTGGAAGGTGTTTATTCCCATGGCAAGGTGCTTGGAACTGGACAATCTTTGAGGTCCCTTCCAACGCAAACCATTCTAAGCCTTTGAAACTCACCAAGTAAGGAGAAACCACAAAGCTTTCTCATAAAAAACTGTGGATATATTGGCAATACACCTCAGAAATATCCCTAGAATCATGTTGCTAACAATTCCTTTTGATGCCAGTTAATTGCTGAGCAAAGAAGAAACTTGTTGGAAATGTTTGGGGCAGTGCACTTTTAATCCTTTCCTGACTCGGTAAGAATCTCATGCACATACATCCAGACCTCCAGTCTAAACTGGATCACAGCAAGGTCTTATCACAGTATTATCAAGTTTTTAATAGAAAACCAAAATTATAAGAGAGAAACAGCTTGTACCTGAGCTTGCATGGTCCTCGGGAAACAACATTTGTGCACTTTTCTTGCAGCAGATCTTGATTCTGGCCTCCTTGGGGACCAGCAAGGCAGGCTGCCTGCAAGACAGAGATGAAGGCAGCAGATTTCATTACAGACAACCTAAGGCTGTAGGTTTTGACTGGTAAACCCAGAATTCTGCCTTTATCTTGCAAAATTCCCCCCCTTTCCAAAACAAGTGAAAAAACACCAATAAAGAAAGACTGAAATAGATTATCACACCTACAGTGTTCCTTTTGGCATAAGAGTCCTTGCTGTCATAGCAATGGCAGAGCACATCTAAACTACAGCACCAGGAAAAGCATGAGTTTGCTCTCTCTAGCGCCCTGGCAGTTATCATACATTACCCAAAGAAGCATCATTCAAACCCTCTACTGTACGAGGTCACAGGGCATTGAAACATCTTGAATAAAATCCCCAACAGCAGAGCTTACTGCTGTATGCAAGAAAGACAGCCTGATGGCAGTTCACAACTGACACGGTTTTCTCCTTTGTGTAAGTAAAAATTTGAGAATGTACCCTCAATGAAAGGATTGCCTACAAGGTTACCCTGGGCAAATCATCCTTCCTTTGCATGTGATTATTAAAGCCGAGACACGCAATACACGATAAGGAAAGTGTTACTATGGGGTAAAAATAATCTTTATACGATGAACAATAATCAGCTTGTTTCCTCCACTGAAATCAGAACTATTTAATACAAAAGAATAAGACAAAATTCCCAATTTTATTTTGAAACAGAGAATAAACTGAAAGATTTGGGTTGTTTCTGACCAGTCTGAACAAAACTTACTGGTTATTCAGAGCTCATTTGGTCTAAAGATTCTTTGCTAACCATATAACCTTGACCTCATCTTGACCTCTGAGCCTTCAAATTTGTATCCTTTGAATTGGTAGTTCACAGGAGTGTACATCACCACAAGAACTCCTCAGACTGTAGCAAATTCATAAGTTTCAATTAATCGACTACTTGACTTGTTTTTTATTGTGGAAATCGCAGGATGTTTGCATCAACTGCCACAAAAGTTCTCTCACGCAGTGAAATTTAAGTGAGAAGTTTTTCCTGCCTGCAGTACAACTGAAAATCAGATCTCATCAAGCTTAGATACTACCACAACTGCTAATATTTATATCCCACCAAATCTGTGCATTGTGAAGTTTCTGGGAACTTCCAGTATAAATTAGCCTCTCTTCATACTAAAAGTCAGGAAAAAGCCACCAATACCCACCCCACCACTCCCCAAAAAAAAACATTCATAACCACTAAGCTCATGACACAAAGACCCATATTAGAAATGCATACTCTCCAACTTGGTATCACGGAAAGGAAGACTGACAGAAGTGCCTGTGCCTCAAGAACAAGAGAAGTTTTTTTTTTTTTCTTTTTTTAAGTTTAAGTTAAACTGAGTTGACTTGAACTTCCTTCTCAGCACTATTCCTATAACTTAAACAAATTTCATACCATGGGTTCTTCTTGTGGGTTGCCAGCTTATCTGGAAATTAGAAATCAATGAATACTAAAATGAAAAACTATGTTTCCAGCAAAGACTTTCCAGAAAAGAGGTCTGGACATATCTCATGACATCTGAATGGAAACCTGCCCCAAAAAAGGATCTACTCAGCACATAGACAGCTACTCTAGCAGGAAAGAGGATTTTGTTGGTTTGCTTGCAGGGCTTAATGTTTAATCCTAAATCCCTAAACTAACATATTATTAGCATATGCACTAGTGACTTGTATGGTTCCCCACTTCCGTGTAACACTGATGGCACTAATTAATAAATTAAGTGCTGATTCCCACAGATTAAACCATGAATTTAATAGTCAAAGAGGAGCTGTTTACACAGGCTCCCAGGAACTACGTAGGATGGGGTAGGGCGGTGAGTCATAGCCAAGGCAAGAGGGAGATGATTTTCTTTCATTGCTGATCAAGCTAAACATGCCCGTTTCATCCTAAAGAAGTTTAGTATCTATGAGCCCGTTTCATCCTAAGAAGTTTAGTATCTATGAGTCCAGTACTCTTTTTTGAAAAGAGAAAAAGAGGCAAAACACCACAAACGCTGAATCAGCACAAAAATCTGTCCTCCTGTAGCCTGGTTGCTCAGAGTCACAGAGAAATCCCCTTTTTCCTTTAAATAATCCAAGGAGAAGTCTACTTAGAGGCTTCAGTGCATTTGAAGTCAAGAGTGCCCATGCCCGAGATACTAAATAATGCAGTGTAAGAAGAGATTCTCCTGCTCCACAAGGTAAAAGAAAGACAGATATTTCGAGCTGAAGGAGGCAATTAAGTTAGGGCTGCAAGGGGACCTTCAGGATGATTTTTGAATGTTTTCTGCAAAGATGCCTCTCTGATTTTTCAGTGACTAGATGCGTCAGATTTATACAGCTGCTCTTTCTGCCTATTGTTTGTGCCTCCCGGAGAGCAGCAAGCAGGTGCACATAAAGGGCAAGGAAGAGCACTTTTTGGAAAAGTGGTCAACTACAGCACCAGACACACCTCTACTGTTCGTAGTCTCTACAGCGAGTATGAAAAGCACAGGTGTACAGCAATGCACTTCACCAGTTGGCCACTGAGTACAATACTGGGGCACTGGAAAATACAGGTGCATGGGGGCAAGAGCAGCAGAAACATGACTGGTAGGATAAGGCTAACAGCCTCAAGAAATGTTCTTGATCTGATGTATTTCCTTTCCCAAGTCGTAATATTCAGAGTCCTGGCCTAGTGAGATTTTTTCAGCATTGGTGTCAAGTCAAAAATTACAGGGCTTTCCCTCCCCAGTATGTATTTTCATATGACTGTTCTATCTTGGTACATCTCCAAAGGACTGCCTGTGTAAAAACAATCCCCGCATGATGGGATTTCTTACAGCTTCCTAATAAAGATACCCAGTGGAAATGCCAACAAATCAGAAAGCAAATTCTGAATCAGTTTTTATTTTCAGTGCACAAGCATATGTCTGTAGCACTGCCTAAAACACTAATTGAAAAAAGAAATGCAGTAGTGAGACCAAGACACACTCTAGTGTCAGAGAGCCAGAATAAATCCATTACCTCCTAGATTTTCACGTGCACACAACAGAGTAGAACTTTAGTTTAAGATCATTATTTCTGATAGAATCGTTGTTCATACATAGGTGGGATGAGGTATTACTGGGCTGTAGGACCCAATTTGCATCCTGATTAACTAGAGTCACAATTAGGAGTCCATGCCCCTAACGCATGGAGACAAGAGTTCAGGTTGTATTTCCCTGACAGATCAAAGGAGGAACACTCTCAGTTTGCAAGTCAGTATGGCAAAGCCCAAAAATCCATTGTGTAAGTCATCAAGAAAAGCCCACTCAGCCTGCTCATCTTGTTTGTCAGCTTGAACACCCATTTGGAGAAATTCCTCGAGCTGAGCAACTCAAACTATCCTCCTGCTTCAAGGTAACAATTTACAGTAATGATATATTACACAAAGGAGGTAAAGGAGAAAAGGGTGCTGGAAGTGGTCACCTGTTTTCTTCAAAGCACAGCAAATAATTCCCAAGCAATTCTACAGCTTTTGTTAAAATATCAGTTTCTGAAACACGCAAGAACACACTGTGAAATGTGTGTTATCTGATACTTTAAGAAAAGTAGCTTTTTCTGCTGAGAAATAAACAGCTCAAGACCATCTCTACTTCATCCAGCCATTTGAGTCCCAGAAAAAAAGGCCTGCATTTCCTTTGTAGTAATGGATTTCAGCCTGTGCTTTTATAAAGCAACAGAGAAAGTTACTTGCAAAATATTTGAAGCAAATCAAGCTATTGTCCATAGAAAGGATATTCACAATATGCAGTCTGTGCAACTAAATAAAAACATTTAGGGGGTCCTACACTAAAAAAAAAACCAAAACCAAAATCAACCAAATCCACCGTCAAAATAATGCCGCCTTCCCCCTTCCCAACCTCTCTAAGAAAATAAGGGAAAAACAAAACCAATGGCTCCACTCCTGCATGATCAATGAAGACAGATGTGAATTTCAGAACCTAGGTATTTTCTGACTCACATTCTTGTATTGGCTTTGTGTTTCTACCAATTAAACAGAGTGTTTAAATGGCTTAAAACCTCAGGATGACGGCATGAATCTCAAACCTCAGCACCAAAACTCATTGAGGACAGCAAGCTGCATGAATTGTAGACATCTTCACCTAAGGAATTCAGATAATGAAACTGCAGATGGAGAAACTGGAAAGCAGAAATGTTGTTCTGCATATTGGGGTTTATTTTAATTGTACACAGTGCTTCTATAGATATCCAACTCCCAACCTCAACAGCAGTCTGTGCCAGACACTAAAAGAAAGGCCAGAAACAGTCCACAAGGTCTATACATCAACCTTAGTTCATTGTCACCAATAAAGGCTCTTCTCCTTAGCTCCCATGCCTTCCTCCCTCCACACCTTGTATTAAGTGCTGGGCCTAGTCCTTTTAATTATATGCCTTGAGTTTTAAGTCTCTGTGCCAATAAAAGTAGCACTTAAGAAGCAAATTCATATAGATATAAATAAAGTTCAAGACTTCATATTGGAGAGCCTACTGAGGAATTGGCACTTTCTCAAACCTAGTGCTCTCAGGTCAGGGAGTACTCAATATGGACAGAAGATAGACACATTGTCCAGAAGCAATCGATTGGTGAGAAGATTAGTACAATTCCCTAACTGCACCTGTTGAAGATCTATTCACATGAATGAAAAACTAACAATTGGGGCAAGAAACTGAAATACAAATGAAGATATGTTTAAAGTATTTCCAAGGAAGACGATACCAGCTTAGTTTATTCTCGTGTTTAAAGAAAAAAAACCAAGATTCTTCTAAAATTGGCGTTATGCTAGTGTGAGAGCATTCCTTTAGGTAAGCCACTAACTAGTGCAGTATCAAGACAGTATGACTTCAAAACCTGAAGCGTAACCACACCCTGAACAGCCACAGGAGAGATGCTAATATCCCACAGGGTTGTTTAACTGATCCTATTCCCAGTATGTGTCTTGTGACCCTTCTGGAAAATGATCCTTTAAGATGTCTTTCATAGTTTCTAACATATTTTCTAACTTCTATTTTGCTTGGCTCAGGGATGAGATATTTAATAATGGGAAGAACAAACACAGGTAGGCTGCCGAGCTGCCTCTCAACAACTTCTGCTGACAAAAGGGAAACTGAAGACAGCAGATCGGCGCTGACTTTGCAAAGCTTGGCTTTTTTTTTTTTTATTTCTTCCTCTTTTTAATTTGAAAGATGGGCTTGAGTTTCCTCTGGGAGGTAACCATTTTGAGACAGTCTCATAATTACGGGCGGCTTTAGCACTGGGCTCCTGCCTGCAAACAGCCTCTGTTTTGCTCACTGCTCTGCTTTTTTCCCTTCCCTCTATTCATTGATCATTATCTTTTTGACAATAGAATTACAGACACCTAAAATGAATTTTATTCCCTGTCTATTCTGTGTAACAAACTGCCTTCTTTCTGCTCCCAGAGAACTTCCCAAAAGTTAAAGATTACTCCCAAATTTGTTGCTCCTTTTTCTTATCTTTGAGATTTCACTCTGCATTACTGAAGTTGGCACTGACTTCATTAGAATCAAGTTCCAGACCTTTTTCTCCAAAATGCCCTGCTTCTCATTTTGATGCCTTTGTTTACAATTTTTTTGTTTTACTCTCTACTTTTGTCTCATATTTTCCATGCTGAGGCAGAACTAATATTACCATCCCATCTAGGCTTTTCCAGATCCATTCAGAGGCCCATTTTTCCTGGCACAGTCAAAAAACAGTCTCTTAAAAATCATACACGTCTAGGAGAAAAGCATGATCCAAGTAACAAATAATAAAGAGAATACAGGGATATTTCCACATCACACTCCCCTGGCCTTTGTTATTTTCTCTAGCATTTCTGCAAAGTTTAAAGCATTGTTTTCACCTGAAGGCAGTTTTCCATGCAAACCAACATAGGTATGTTCAGAACAGACTTCTCAGTAGTCTATTTTTCAGTTTCAAAACTAGAACAGGGCACTTACGAGAAGGTCAAGTAATTAGCTTGGAAAGCACTGAATTTAAGATTAAAGCACTTTGAAGAATACTTCTTTGAAATTACTTGGACTTGGCCTTTCATGCAGGACCTGTTTAATTTCCAGAGAAAGAGTGAAAGTAAATTTTAGAAGTCTTTGCTCAGCTATATTAGTCCCATTCATAAACTCTACAGTCAACTAGCCCATGAGTCATTGAGTAAGAGAATTGAACATAAATTCTCATAGAGCTGAAGTCACCATTGATCTAGTATTCTCTCCAAAGTGAACAGGAAGAGTCTATCACGACAAGGATCTTCTAGTGATTTACACCCAACACAGGAAACGGTTGTTTGGTTGTTAGCACCAGGTATAGTTTCTGGTACCCAAGATGAGATCGCTGACTGAGCAGTACTGTCCTTAACTGAGTCTGGTACTCAATATGCAACTGGAGAGCTTGTGGTAAGACATCTTCCCAGTATGATTAGAGTCAAAAGTGAGAACTCCATGTTATGTACTGTCATTACTATACATCAAGACAGAACCCAAATAGTTTGCCAATACACTTCTTCAAAACTGAGTTATGGTTTAGAACTTCTATACTTCAAATACTTACACACAATCACATATGAGAAGAAAAAAACCTCTGCCTATAGTCAGTCATATCAATAGAATGAAGCAGCAAAGAAAACCAGTAACCTGAGTAGAAAAATGATTAGAAATTGGAAATCACTTCAAAATTGTAACAGGTAATTATTTTTGAAGGAAGCAAACAGAGTAGAAATGATTTTTCTTGTTCTCCATCTGTATCAATTACACAGATGCAGGAATAAGAAACTACAATTCACAAGTCTGCCGAAACTTTAGCATAAGGAGTGATATTGGGTTCCAAATGCTGTCCTGGCAGCACTTTAACACTGAAGTCTAGCACACAGAATTTAATATGGATAAGTGGACTTTGCATAATGGAAGTTAAATAATAATTTATAACCACAAAGTAAAGAGCAAATAATACAGACAACATATATTAAAAGGATTAATGAAGTGTAATAGATTGTTTCTCCCCAGCTGCATTGTAAAACCAAGAAAATGGGTGAGTAAAGTGCTTGGCTGACCACAAATCCTGTCTAAGATATGCTATGCAATAAACAAATTAATTTAAACTTACTGTGTGAAATTCAGTTCTGGATCATTATTTACAGGAAGGTTAGGAAGGGGAAAAAAAAAAAAGAGGGCAGGGTATATGTTATCTTAGTCACTGTCAGTTAAGAATTACCACGAACTTGTGTTTCTTCACTCTGTTTCAAAAGACATACCATTAAATGTTTAAGAGCAGTAAGCAATAAATATACATAGTTATCAGCAGGTTTGTTATTTCTTTCACAGGTGCTTATTTATGAGGATTCCCCTAGGTTGAAGTAAATATTAGTTCCCTATATTTCTTCTAAATAAACATATCCGTGATTGTAATTCTTCCCATAAATGATACAGGGCAGGGATAATAAGCAAACAGTAAGAATTGCTAAGTTATATACGGACACAAATAGAAGCCACAGTGTTGCTAACAGAAAGTAAGCACACAAATTTGGTTCTCTTATGTTGTGTGGCATTAGAGTCAAGCATATGAAATGGAGAATGGTATAGCTCATTTAGAATACCAATACATTCCTTTTAATGAAGCATTGAAAGACTTCTAGTGGAGCCTGGAATACAGTGTTGCCAACATAAGCCGTTCTATTCATATTTGGAGCAGGACTAAAACCTAGGAAACTTATTTTCAGATCAACCTTTTTTTCTTCCCCTCTCTATCTACCCGTCTATAAATTCTGCCTGGACTATTCTTATCCCATTCTCCCTAGTTGTTCCAATTGCTGGCAGAGTGCTTTTGAAAAAAAAAAAAAAATTAAAAAAAATGAACTTCATCCATCAAAATATATTCATACATAAAGACTATCGCTTTGGATTGAAAAACCTGTGAACTTTAGGAAAAAGGAAAAGCCAATCTCCCTTTCCCCCCCAGTCTCCCTTGCTAAAGATCTAAATGCTTATTTGTGTATAAAACTATTGCTGAAACAAAAATAACAGGCACGTAGTACAGTTCTTCCAACACCAATTTATGTTCCTAATGTTTACATAGGCAAAAATTCCTTTGCCCACCAGACTCCCAAACTTTCAGTTTTTGTTTCAGAGACAGACAGTCTGCCAAAATCCAGGAATGCTACTTAGGGAAAATACTCGGTTCCAAATTTCAGATCGAAATCAAAATGAGCTTTCAAAATCTCCCACAAATACTCTGAAGAGTGGTGTTTTCCAAAAAACAGCTTTTTGCAAAGTGGAGGAAGAATCCCTTCCAAGGTTTTGATGAACTAAAACACCAGACAAGTTTATTCTCATTCCATCATGCAAATATGTTTCTATAGTTCTGAGGTTTTTTTCCTTTAAAATAAAAGTGGATGCTTTTCCAGTGAGTCCCTTACGTAACATTGTAGTAAAGAGAAAATTAATGCTTTGAGTATCAGTATGGTCATGCTGAATTGCTAACTACAATACTTCTGCTGGAACCTGGTACAGATGCATGTCTACCGAAAGCTTAGTAAATATGCAAGACAACAGAAAATTAAGCAGAGTAACATGTCTTTTCCATCTGTCTTCACTATGGCTGGAGGCTTCATTCTCTCTTCATGCTTTTCAGGAGCAACATCTCCACCTGTGTAGGAACTTATGCGCTAACCAATCTCTGTTGATAAATATCTTGAGTAAGTTTCTCCAAAACAATGATGATTCAGACAATCCTCAACAATATTAAAAATAATTTATAATATAAAAATAATTTATAATATCAATGGGCATCTCTAGAAATAAGTTCCAATCAAAAAAAACCCCAAAACCTTTTTTTCTAGAATACTTTAGAGCATCTCCGTCTGACAAAAATAACCACAGATAGAAAGGGGCATTTTACTCCAGAAGACTGGAATTGTATTTCTCTGCAGGACTTTGAAATTCTTCCTTCAGATTTCTCTACTATTTGCAGGTACTAAAAAATTCTTACATTTTCTCTCAAGGGGTGTTAAGAGAAGCAGAGATTAAGGAAAAAGAATTTACAACTACGGGATTCAAGTACAAACCTTGCTTCTTAATAAATCATGAAATCATAGAATCATTAAGGTTGGAAAAGACCAAGTCAAGATCATCCAGTCCAACCATCAGCCCAATGCTATTATGCCCACTAGACCATGTTCAAAACCCATGTAGAAGTAGCTTTTCAGGACACCTCCAGGGATGACAACTCAATCACTTCCCTGGGCAGCCTCTTCCGATGTTTCACCATGCTTTCAGTAAAGAATTTTTTTCCTAATATTTAGTCTAAACTTTCCCTGTTACAACTTGAGGCCATTTCCTCTCATCCTATTACTTGTTACTTGGGAGACCAACACCTGCCTCACTACAGCCTCCTTCAGGTAGTTGTAGGGAACAGCAAGGTCTCCTCCCGGCCTCCTCTTCTCCAGACTAAACACCCCCAGTTTCCTCAACTGCTCCTCATAAGACTTCTGCTTCAGCAGCTTTGTTGCCTTTCTTTGCACATACTCCAGCAGCTCAATGTCTTTCTTGTAGTGAGGGGTCCAAAACTCAACACAGGATTTGAGATGCATCCTCACCAGCACCAAGTACAGGGGCCTGAAAGCTTCCCTGGTCCTGCAGGGCACAGCATTACTGCCTCAAGACAGGATGCCGTTGACCTTCTTCACCATTAGGCCACATTGCTGGCTGATGTTGAGCTGGCTATAGACCAGCTCTCCCAGGTCCTTTTCTGACAGGCAACTTTTCAGCTGCTCTTCTCCAAGCCTGTAGCATTGTATGGGGTTGTTGTGGCCCGAGTGCTCTTGGCCTTGTTGAACCTCATACAAAATTAGTCATTCCATGTCCTGTGTCATGGACACACCACTGGAAAATAAGCTAAGATTCTTGTTTCCTCTTCAGAAAGACTAGCCTTTGGAAAATACTAATACTACTACTATTAATAATCTGCTATCCAGTTAAAAAAAAAAAAATCAATACCAGTACTCCATTTTAGGAATGATGTAATAGATGATGCCATATAGAATTCAGAATGCGTGTTTTGTATCTTTGCTAATGAATGACTGAGCCAGTAATAGAAACTTTGACAGACAACAGTGGAAAAGATTCCTATTGAACTGCAGATTGCATTTGTATCCAACACAATGCAGTTTTCATTATGCATTGCAACTCCAGGCAGAGTATATCATCTGAACAAGACTAATATGATTACAACTCAGAGTCAAAGAAAAAGACTGTGGCTCACACTTCAAATAGAAATGTATATTTAAAAAATCAATTTCTTTGCATTAGTTGAACTTCTAGATTTTATCAATAGCTGGGTCACAGCCACTGGGCCAGATTTGCAGCTGACATAAAATAACATAGCCACTGGAGCTCCAAAGTACATTGGAAGATTATTTACATCATAGAGAAATAAGACGAGTAAAGTCTCCAGTGATGCTCCAGCTGGTCACCAAATTTTCATCCCAAAGGGAAAGGAAAGAGAATGAGGTGTGATGCAGTATGAGAAAAAATTGATTGAGCATAGACTATAGAATGTCATTGACCAGGGAAGTTGGACTAATGGTCAAGGGTGTTGGACTAACTGATCTCTGAAGGTCCCTTCCAGGCCAAACCATTCTATGATTAAAGTCTAATTAGAAAATATTCTTCTTAAAACTTATTTCACTTTGGTAAAAAATTTAGGTGTCTACTTAAACTATGCGTCTGGATATCCTTAACTGTCAGAGACTACTGATCTGCTAGATCAACAAATTGACTCCTGAATGGACCAATTGCTCTCTAAATACTATAAGTACTATTACGCACCTATTTAGGTCAGATGCTTGACTTTCAACTGGCTAAGCTTTGCCCGATTTTCTTTTGCAGGCAACGGAGTTGAGCACATTTCACTACCCCTCCCATATTGCCAATTATAATCAATTACAGAAACAATTCATACTGGATAAAGGAGTAATAGTTTGTTAAATATTTAGAAAATCTGGTTTATGGACTGAAATCTGTGAAGGCATAATTCCTAGTATGTGACTTCAAACTGGAAAAAAAAGAAGAAGCACAGTAAATTGCAATGTTAACATGAATTTTTAGAAAACAAAGCAAGTGTTTAAATTATCTTTAGATGTGTGCAGGATAGCTAGAACAACCGTCCTATGTTAACAAATTATTAACACCCAGAAACCTGAGCTGCAACTAACTGATCCCATTAAAGATTTTGGACATGAGATCATAAAACAAATTTATCCAAGATATAATTAAATAGCCAATTGGGTCACAGAGCGAGTTCTTGTACAACCAAGATCCCTTGCTTGGAAAAGGAGTAAATCTCTCATGCAATCTTCTGCAAACTCATTCTCATCTCTGTAAACATATCCTTTATCCAGAACCTTTCTCCTTATGAATAGTCATCACCCTTTGGTTTTGTAGGCAGGTACATTCCAATGATTTTCTGTCTATCAGAGATGCAGCAGGTCACAGTTTCTCCTTAGATTCTTTTATTACTACAGTGAAACAGCAACTTAGCCAAGAAAGGGCAACACCAGTGACAGTTTCTATTCTTATATAAGCACACCCATAGAGGCGTGCTTAGGAGCCTTTCTGGAAAGCAATGAAAGAAACACTCATCTAAATACCAGCAAAGCAAAATTTAGTTTACCTGCATACTTTACACAGGGCAAGTGAGAAGCCATAAACTAGTCTGGATAAATGAACAAGCCACATCAAGCACAAATGGATGTTCACAAAGATGTTATCAACTACTCCTCCCCCATAGCCACTGCCTGGATTCAAAGATGAAACTTCATGAAATCTTGTATTCATAGAAAATCTTGATTTAATAACTGTGGCACATACCCTCAAAGACTTCACTTATCCATATGAATTCCCTGTCACTTATGTCAAGGTGAATGATGATACACTGACAATATCCCTATACTTTTCCTACACTTTAAGCTTGTGGGTTTTTAGATCCCACATGAATCAAGCAGGCATAAAAATTAATACTGCTTTCAGAGACTGGCAAGTGTACCCGTTTATTTAAAATTTGCTCACATGGATAGATTTATCATTGCAAAAGTCTCTCATAGGGCAGGATTAATCCAACCCTTCCCTGGAAAACTTCATTATACTCTAAGATCACAGAGCACTCCCATCAAAACTCAGAGACAACGTTAAACTGTTGCAGGTTTTGCTCTCTCGTCGTGCTGAGAAGATAAAGGATCAGAAAGCTTCTTAAATTCAAAAAAATCTCTCAAACACTTTTCCCAATTAAGAAAAAAATCCAGCATCCTTCTAAGGAGACAATTAATAAACAGTACAATCTCCAAGCTACAAGTCTTCAATGTATCCTGTGTATTTTGGATACATTTATATTTTGTTAATATACTAACTCAAGATAGGATGTAAATAACTCATAAGTCTATTTTAGATCTTCAAAATTTTATAGCCAGTTATGTCTACTCACCTCTTTCCTCTCCCACATGTCAAAATCACAAAAACAAGCAACAAGAAAACCAAACAAGCCCTACTGCTTCCAGCAAGGGGAGAAAGGAACAAAGTATATTTGTGTAGTCCTGTTTTAGTTCTTGTCTTTCAGCAGCCAGCATGGGTTGACCATGACCTAGAGGTCAATTTCTCTCTTTCAAGTGAGTAAGGACATTAATGTCTAAGGACATTAGAGTATCCCATCTGGAGAACATTTGGTTCTCCTTCATTACACGGCTGAATTCACTATATGCTTCCTCTCATGAGCTTTGAATTTGGATTTATATAGCTAATGGTGAATGCTCCAACAGGCTACATCTAAAGCATCCAGAAGAAATCTCCCAACAGAGTCCTTCAAGAAATAGAGAAAACAGCCAATGAAAAACCGGCAACCTTTCGATTCTCTCCAATATCCAAAAATATAAGTGAATTAGAAAGCTACCATAACTTTTTCATTATGGACAGGAAGTGTCCAAATTGTTTGACTCCAAGCAGAACAATCAGAGGTTCATAGGGAATGCAGATTTTAGAATAAGAGACTTCTTGAACACTAACATCTGTAACTTTTACCATGTTCCTTCCTTCACGGATGTATCCTACCTGCAATGAGGCTTGACCTTCTCTTTAATGCAGACACTGACATTTAAATTTAGGATCTTCAGTAGAAAAAACTGTCATTTAGATGCCTGGCCAACTACGTTTGTCAGCCTAGGATATATTTTATTATAAAATCATCTAATGCTGCTTTTTGGAGTTCTTGTTTTAAAGATAAACAAAAAGCAGAACGGTAGATCATCTTTATGTATAAGGTCAAAATAAACTTTTACCTTAGCTTTACATGCCCACCTATCTAAACCCACAAAATTCAATGTGAGATTATAGACTAATATAATCTTTATTCTCAATGTTGGTCTCGGAATAACATTTTTAAGCCATGATTGATTTTAATAAAGAAAAATTGAAGAACCGCTCTCTAAATTGAAGAACCGCTCAAACAGCTGGAACCTCAGGGCACGTATGCAGAATTCAGCTACATGAGGTTCAGCAGCAAAGGTCTACCTCAGACACAATAGACTTCATTAGCTGGCATACTGCAACAATAAATTTGGATTTCCTTGTCCCAGTTACCTGTGTCTATTCATAATGGCTTTTAAAGTCCTGAAGATGATGACACCAGGATCCCTGTGCAAGTCCTCGGCTGTCTTAAATTTTAAAGGGGGCTAATTTGCAGAGGTAGTCTATCCTTCAGTAGTTAAATGGTGCTTCATTCCTGCAAAGACTGAAATTGAAGATGATAATCTAACAAGACAAAGGACATTATTTAGATTTTCTCATATATGTGTATTTATTTAAACAGACCTAGGCATCTTCATTAAATAGTCTTGCAAGTATTACCTTAGAGAAACTCAACTGCAAACAGTCCAAATTAACTGACTTCAGCCATTTCCTCCCCTAATGAAATTTCTGCGTTTCACAGATTATATAATGTCACTGTAAATGATGAATTCCAACCATGCCTGCTGGGCATGGTGAGAAAACAGCAAAAAGATAAGCAACTGGAGTTATGCAAATCTTCCCTGGTTTATCTCTTGCTAAGGTTAACAACAACGCGACTGCACCAAGTTTTATACTATGAAGTATAAAAATGAAAATGCCTGTGGTAAGCAACCAGGATGAAAAGGGGGGGGGGGGGGGGTGGGGAGAAAGAAAAAAAAGAAGAGCTTTATAACCTTATACATTACGTGCATAAAAGTGTTTTAAAGACATTTGATCTCTTTCCTAAAAAGAGCGTATGCAATCATAATCTAAAGTTTCCAAACTTAGTTATAAGCAACTGCAATATCTATCTTCTCCACAGTTTTCTTCCATTCAAAACAGATATTTAAATGCTCATTTCCTAGGCCTGGTAGTAGCTATTGAAAGCTTTATGAGATGTAGAATAAAATTCCATCTCAACTGAACTATTGTAAAATTTCTATTGATTTAAATGAAGAAAGATTTAATTCATGGTCAAAGGAATTTACTTCTTACTAGGAGCCCTTACCCCTCCCCAGAACCTCATTGTTAACTTCACTTTCATACTGTGAAACTAATTTTGGTCTTTCTTTAAGGGTGTGCATAACCACAGCCTGGCTTCCAGAGAAAACTTAGCTTCATTTCCTTGCCCTCCAACACCACTCCAGGAGAAACCACTGACTCCTCATTTGTTGCACACTAACCCCAATAAGTTTTCAATGCCTAACCAGCTTCACAGCATACACAATCCACTTTCCAGATGATTTGGTTACAAACACGATCTCAAGTGCTTTGAGATTCATGGAGCAGTTATCGTAGTTATCGTTATCAGAAAGCCCATGCTTTGAATCCACAAATCAAAAATGGCATGGCATGTTCTCTTCAGTGCTTGACCTTTTTTAGTCTCAAAAAATCTCAAAGCACATAGCAGAGAGGTGAGATTACTTTCCTTACTGACTTTGATATTCTTTAAGCTTCTAATGCCCCCACAAAAATGGGACAGAATCTCTACAACCTTTCTGAGGTTTATGTTGCGACTTATTCAAGAAATTAATTCTCAGCTCTGCCATTTCTCCCCTGCCGCCCACCAACTAGTTCCTAAGTATTTTCTTATCAGAACATTAATCAGGAACTTTGGAGATAATTTCCACCAAAATAATTAAACTGCTTCCGCAATTTTCACTAGTCCCCAGATTTGTTAAGCATATTGTCTTACTTTACCAAGAAATTGAGGCGTTTCTCACCCTCCACACCTTGAGAAGTTTCTTTCAGCACACCCAGGTCGTTGGCAAGCTCCAGACTTAATACCTATTTAGATGTGTTAGATCAGACAAGGAGGAATGCAAGAAGAGACAAGCTTCAGATAGCGACAACACAAGAATCCCCTCTATATTAACAGGCTGTAAAACAGATGCACTCCAAAACCCTTCACAAGGCTTAAAATAGCCTTCAAACAGAAAAAGACTAATGCCTTCAACCAGTGGCCCTATAAGTGTTTAAATTGGAAAGTTGCATGATCTTCACTGGCAACCAGAAGGCTTTTTTTTGCATCATAGGATGGAGAAGTCACACTCCAAATGTTATGATACTACTTCACTGTCCACGCAGAGACTGACAGTTAGCAGCAGTCAAATGCTCAGACTCCAGACTATAAGTGTGTATGAACACGCTCGTTCCCTTACAGAGCAAAAGCACTTAAGACATCTTGAAGCTGCTGCCACCAAATGAGAAAAATGAAAATTTCTTGAGAAGAATGCAGCAAGCAACACTCCAGCACACACCAGAAAGACCTTGCTTCCTTACTTAAGCAGCATCTCCTTGCTCCTGCCATCCCTATTCTCTTAGCACAGAGACTTGCAGGGAAAAAGCAGGAGTCTCAAAACTGGTTTTTAATAGCTTTCCATCATCAATAGCATCAAAATCTGAACAGTAGCTAGTATAAATCAACACGGCTTTGAAACTGCCCTAAACTGCAGTGGTGGAGGATCTAGCAACACATGCACCTTATTTTCAACTCTTGATATGATCCAACAAAAAGAAAACTTCATAATCACAGCACACCTTAGAACAAGCACATAAGTAAGCAATCTGCTTAAATTAAATCTACACACTGCATGCAATATTGTTTACCAATTCAAAGATTAACAGAGTTACACTAAATTCGAGCTCTGCAGATAGGAAGGCACATTAAAAGGAGATCTTTTATTCCACTGGTATTCTCTAAGTTACTTTTGAGACAATAAATCAGGTTTGGATTCACATAGAACATTTAGTAGACTTATGCGTGATGCACTGAAACAGAAGAAAGATATAATTAAGCAGTGACATGACAGCTAACAAATGCGTTTCTAGGCAGTTACTGCATGCCTCATGTGGCATTATGAGGCACCAAAGCCAAAAGCTCAGGGTACATTAACTGTGAGTAAAGGGCCATAATTCTCTCCAACTGTGCAACCTGCCATGTTTCCTTGCTATTTTGAAATGCAACTTGTAAATTAAAAAGAAAGAATTAAGAAAAAAGAAAAGACAATCAAAAATGTGTGTTGTGGATAGAAACGTGAACATCACAGTAGCCTACCAGAAAGTTCCTTAGATTCCACAGCTATCCAAGATTAAACCATATGGTAAACACCAAGGATGGATAACGGGGTTTAAGATCCAATGTTAGCTTTCCTTTTACTCAGAGCCAAATGCAAACACTAGATAATAAGCAGCAGAGTGCAGTAGCATAACCAATGATGGAGCTGTGGGAAAAAAATTATGTTAAAAAAAAAACCAGAAGTACAGCATTCAGCAGGTTATTTAGGAGTTCTTTAACTAAGTTTTCTCATATTCTTGGGCAGATTAACACTTCTTCAGACTGAATCATAGCTGTGCTAGGAAAAAAGCACAGTGATGTCGTAGCTCTGGAAAGTTTCATTCCTTGGCAGTGTATGACTGTAGCACTACTCAAATTCAACACCACCAGCTACTCGAATTCAACAGCAACTGTTAATGGTTTAGCACCTACTGGCAGTTTGTCCCCCCAGCCAGTAAGCATGGCTACAAAGGTCTACAGGCCCCATCATGCTGATTAGCAGTGATTAACAGTGATTAGCCTGTTTGATCCAGGATTTATACACAGCACAGGCTGTGCTAGAAATCAATCTCTATATCTGGGATTTAGATCTGAGCTGTTGGGGAGGATGTCCCTGCTTTGCTGGTTGTCAAAAGCAGGCAGCATGCCAACAAGAGAGAGTATGCATAAACACCCTTTTTTTTTCCAGCACCAGATCTTGCCCTGTCCTCATGCCAGCAATGGTACATCAACATACCCAAAAGTAGAGCTAAACAGGGAAGCTTAAGTCAGCAAAACAAGTCCTTTAAGAGCCTTTTCAGAGCCTGCTCTTTGAAGAGTAGGGTATGTAAAACCATGGGAAAAAGAGTCCTTACATAATGGATCAGCCTGGCACACTTAATATATCAACAGTAGCGTTCACGTATCACAACTAAAAGCCATTAGCCAGGCAGGTTAGCTTCTTCACCTCTGCAGATATGCTCTGGGGTCAATGGTGACAGGTCACCTTCTGTTTTGCATCCACAGAGATCATCTTTTTAAATTCACTACGTAGTCTGGTGTCCCAAATACTCCCAACTCCAAAACATCACCACCTATTGATCTTTTTTTCTAAATAGTATTTCAAGTAGCCTTCAGTTACTTTGGGGTAGTACAAGCGGTGAAGAAATTTTGACTAAGAAATAGAGTCCATTCCACACACAAGCCTAGATATCTCCTGAGGGCCGAAGATGTAATTTTTCTTATTGGATTCCAAAACTAAACAATGAGGGTTGGAAGGGGTAGAGGGGTGGGCAGGAATAATCAGAAATAGTTTTATTTTTGTTAAACTGACCTCAAGGACTGTCACCACTAAACCCACCAGGAACAGGCAACTCATTCATTTTGTACTGGGCCATTTTTATCCAAAGACATTAGTTGTTTCGATGCTTCTTTGGGAATTATCTCAGAAAAATCTATTTTGTCTTTGGATTTGAAACTTTATGCTTGATTAGTTGGTAAAAGACATTTTGAGAGTTACTTTTTAAATAAAAAAATCTAACTTTCATTTACAGAAAACTGTATAGTTCAGGCATTTTGTTCTTAAATTGCCAGTTAAACTGAGAAACCAGCCACTTGTACAGTTGTGTTCCACAACAACTCAAGAGGGCAGCAAGGCAGCTCAGCTGAGGTTAAATGCTTCTGAATGTTTAAGTCTACTGGTACCTGGCTTTTTCAAGCTCTTTATCCCAGAGTATAAGATGGAAAGGTAATAGGCCAGTACAGGCCAATGGAAGGAAAATGATGTCCTGGCAGATGTGTACAGGAAGCCCTTCTCTAAAGACTTGAGCAGTTACAGCCCCTCTCAAACTCCACCAACTCAAGTGTCCAGATCTGGACATTTCGGTCCAAGTCTACGCACCAAGATTACGTTGATCATACAAAGCACAAAAATCTCTCAATTTAGTGAGCTGCTTTTTTTATACAATCCTCTTCTGCCTCCTTCCTCTTTTGTCACCGAAAAAATTTGACTGCATTAGCGCTGTAATTAGCAAAATCAGGTTCCCCCTGCACAAGTTATCTGGGTAAGCACTTTATCTTACACAGGAGTCATCACAAATGCCCCTGATTACCAGCTACAGGACAAGCTATAAAAAATGTGAATTATGTGCTATTGCACCTTATTCAAGTGACTTGAAATGCATTTCAGAGGGTGTTTTATGAGCTACAACAAAGAAGAGAGTATTAGAGTATTAGGGTCGTCTCCTGCCCAGAAAAAAAAGTTTACATGTCTATTGTCTTAAGTACTGTGACATGACATCCCCAAATGAAAAGTGCATAAAATAAGGGTGAATTTTGATGGTAAGACCAAACAGCTAAATCAAATATGTCTCAACAAACATGTTACAGAAAGAATGAAGAGACCTGAAGAACCTGTGCAGCTACATCAGACACCAGATAGCAGAACAATGTGAGGAGATGGACATGTAAATACTGCAAGAGCTTCAACTCAAAGAACAAATCAATGGGTAGAAACAGAGAATAATTTTTAAATATCTAAAATTGATTTAATATCTCTGCTAGCCCATACTCTTACTCACTTCTGATGAAATTGCTCTGGGACACAGAAGAGTATGAATTTGAGGAATGTGGATTCTCTGATATGTAACCCCAGACAGTCTCTGATATATAAAACCCCAGGCTTTTCTTTCCAGGGAAGCATTCATTCATTTCTTCTACAGTTTTATTTGCTGGGTGGCCAAAAAGAAAAAAAATCCTCCAACTCCCCCAAAACAACAGAGAGGAAAAGTCCCCACCAAAATAATCAATCGAACTAACCACAAACATAAAACTCAAATAAACAAATACCCACATGCAAACATGACCTCCAATTGGTCAGACCATGGTAGCCTGACTATTTTTAATCCTGTCCAATTCAGCTGAAATTTGGCATGAAGTTCACAAGTTATTAGGCAGAACTGACAAGAAAGCATGCACACACAGCCACAAACTTAAACTCCATTTTCACAATTATGTTGGCTACCAATAATAATGAAAAAAAGGCTGAGTAGCGGGCACTAGAATTTAGCTTTCCTACTCCCAGCCAGAAAATTTTCTCTAGACTTCAACAACATAGCCGTTTTTCTTCAGCTGATGACTTTCATCTCTCCTCTTGCTTTGCCAGTAGTTTTTTTTTTTTTTTTTTTTTATTTTGGGTGATAGTGTACAACACTAGAAAAGTTGAACACAGGGTAAGTTTCAGCTGGATAATAGGCTCCAAAACCCAGATTGCAGAGGCCCTGGCCACACCAAACACAACAGAAACAATTCCTCTACAGCAGGAAGAGGAAGAAGGGAAGCAGAATATCCATTCCAGGTCTGTATCCTGCTTCAGTGTAGCCAAAGGCTTGCTAAAAGGTAGTAGCAAGCTATTCATCTCGAACACTTGTATAAGATGTATGCATACCGATGGTACTAATATACGTCTTTCTCTGAAGGATTTAGCCTGACTGTACAGAAAAGCACACAGAGATACACCACTACAAGCCTGTTAAAGGAGAATGTCACACTACAGAAAACACAAGCAACACACAGGCAAATAAAAGACCTCATTGCCCTGTTTTTTCAGGATTAGCCTTTCAACACATATGCAAATATACCTTCAATCAACAAAGGTCCCTACAGCACTTTGTGCAAATACTGGATTTTTTTCCCTCTAGCAGTGCCGCTATTTCTGGCACAGTGATGGTCCCGCTCATCTGCAACTGAATTTCCCTCCGTCTCAGCGTTCATCCTGTATATCTCATGATCTCCCAACATTAGCATCACTTGTACAGAAACCACAGCTGGCAACGTACCTTCTGGTAAACACTGCTTTGAAAGAGAAGGGTAGGAAGGGTTAGCGAACAGGTCCGCATAAATGCACGATTGCTCTCCTGGGACCAGGAGTCCAGGAACATTCACTAATGTGTTTTTGCTGCAGTTAAGAAAAATAAAGCAATCTGCTCAATTGCTTTAATAAAAAAGGAAAATAAATTAAAAAGCGCATGCCACTTTAACTAAGCCCATCATTTATATCGCTAGGTGTAGGAGACATGATCAGCCAAGTAGAAATTATCCAGCTGGTTGGAACCAAGCAACAAAATGCTCATCTCATTTCTTTCTCAACCTGCTACATAATAATAGGAAAAAAAGAGAAAGAAAAAAAAAAAAATAAATGGGAAGAAGGTGCCTCTAGTTCTGAGGAGTTTTACTCCTATCCTACTGAAGCTACAATGTTCCATTTTGGCATTTGAGGAGGGGAGGGGGGGGGCACACACAGAATGATAATAATAAAGTAGGTGGAGATTTTAAAACTCTTCCACCTCTCAAGCATATCATGGTTCAGTCTGGCTCCCAACCCCAAAACCAGCCTTACTGAACTCACAACCACGCAGTCTGCTACTCCTAGTTTGATCATCAAAGCTGACAGTCAGCCATGTACATCCACCCTATTCATTTTTCCTGATGCACCGAAGTACTCAACTGTTCCATAACACTGATCTCATTACCCAAACATTCCTCAACAGAAAAATACTCAGGATCCAGAAACATCCTACAATTGTAAGAATCCTGAAGGTACAAACAATTCTCCTCCAATACTCATCTTCCAAAACACTTGCTGATCTCCCCTAGTGCTCTTTTAAGTACCTGTACCAGGTGGAGGCAGTTACTCTTTGAAAAAATACAATCACTGACTTCCTTAACTTCCTGCTGATTCTTGTTTATGAATAACAGCCAGTTTTCCCCATCTGGTTATCAATTAGCACCTCCAGTCAAAAAGAGGGGAAAAAAACACTTACCAGCTGTATTGTGACTTTGGTTAGCACTTTAATGCAGTTTCTTACATTATGAAGGGTCATATGGAGTGAATATCCTATTGCATCTAGAGTGAAAATTAGCTGCTAATTATCGTGATTCTAGGAATCCAAACAGCGTGACTCCACTAGAAAACAATGCTTCTTGAGAGGCAGTAAGAAACAACATTTTCCACCCCTTTTTCACTTTTGCTTCCTTTTTGATGAGAACAGAAAATACAATGATATTTTAAAACACGATGATTTTTTCAACATTTACATCTTAAAAGAAAATTCTATATAATTGAAATAGTTAATTTAATTTTGTTGACGTGAAACATCCTGAAAAAATAATTTGCACATTTTAATCCACAAGTACTATCTTCAATTTTTTTTTTTTTAATTACAAATGCTTAAAATAAAAGTATTGTATTTGACATTAGCATTGATCCTTTGTTCTATGAGATTTTAGGATTACCACAATTAAAAAGAATGAACAAAAAACTCACACAAATATCTTGAGCTGAAACTTCACTGAACTCAATATACTTGCCGTAAATCGATTTGGCACCAGTAAATTTAATGTATTCCTTGTAATTGATATGATTTTAAGTATTCTTAAGCACAAACATAAACTAATACATAGTCCTACCAACCATCTCAAAAAGACTACTTTGGAGGGGAAAGTGTAAAACTTCAGGAAAAGTTTCTCATATTTTCAACATCAGCCATTCAAGCACCACATTTTTAATGTACCCTCTCCAGTTACTGAAACTCCACATATCCAGCCTGAAAATGAATGAAAAAAACCCAGTGTGTTATATTTGTAAATCTCAACAAAAAAAAAAGAAAAAGAAAAGTTTTAATAGCTTGCATTTGTTGATGTATTTCCTCCCTAAGTATTTTACAAACAGGGGACATCTGTGACATTTTATAGTTGAGGAAACAGATTCAGAGATGTAACAACTCATAAAATAAATTAATAAGCAAAAAGTGTATGCAAGTCAGACCTTCTCAGACTGTGCTGATGTTTCAGATCAAACTAGTTGCCTGACAGTGAAAAAGCTCCCTGATGAATAATTTGCATGAAATTTGGCTAAGTATTTAATGTAAAAAAAGTGCTAAATTTTTTTATAAATCCAAGAAATTTCTACCATTATTTCTTGTAATAACTCAGAGTCTAGAGGTTATCTAGACGTCTCTGCTTTGTCTCAGTAGGCCATGGAGAAAATGTTCCCCATAAATATCAGATCCTTTGTATTCTGATCAATGACTAAGAAGTCCCCTTTCCCCCACTGTCCTGCCATACTTACTCACCTTGTCATAAGCTGATATCCAGAAGTGAAGCAACAACAGCAAGAACTGATTTCATGACTCTCTCCTCCACACAGACACACATTGTTCTCTGATCCCTTTGGTTTCTGAAATGAATGCTCTATTGACTTACAGCTGTGCCCTTTCAAATCTACTAAAAACTGCTCGTTATTCTACACATTGAAATTTTAACATTATTTCAGGAGTTACATATTTTTTCCTTCTATACAAAGTGTTTTTGCAGGATTGTGTTGGAGGTGGTGAACACTTCAGAACAACATGTTCTTTTTTTTCAGGATGCTAACTTCAGGTATGACAGAGGAGAATCCTACAGAAAAAATAGAATAAAAAATAAAAGTCTAGAGTATTTATACTTTCGGCTTCATCCAAACCTATCAGAGTCAATGGAAATGTGTCTTTAATCCTGGAGGAACTTGCTTTATATAGATTCAGAGACTATCTTTCTTTCTTTAAATACGTTTCTGACATCCTGTCTTTGTATTTCCCTACCACATTTAAGAAAATTGATGACAGATAATACATTATACCATACCTTTGAAAACTAAGGTTAAACAGCTCATTCCAGAAGAGCGTTAGGTTCTCAGAAAAAAAAAGAATCATACATGTCAAATGATTGCATATTCAGCACAACCGATTCTCATTCACCAAGTTTACATCATTGACTTGTAGGGGGACTTTCAAGTGAAGACCAAGATGTTATCCATAAGACTAATGCAAAATCATTGGGAATCTCTGATCTATGGTATTGTGGTTATATATCATGTCTTAGGTTGGGCTGACTCAGTTGAATTCAGTACGTCATTAGACTTAAGCATCAAAAAAAATGGGTTCCTTTGAGTATTTGTATAATGGTCAGGAACTGAAAGATAAGCCAAATATCAGTTTCTACATTTTTGCCTATAAATTAAAAAATAATCAGAACAAAACAACAAAACCCAAACCACAAACAAACAACCCCCCCATCTTTCCATACAATATATATGTGAAAAAAAAAAACCCAACAAAACCAACAAGGAAATCCATCTAGGTTCTCATAGCTTTTCAAATTTTGTAGTTCCCAGCATTCCCTTGTCCACATATTTAACTAAACTGTAGCTAAGTCTCAGGTCTCACTCTTGCTCTTATAATGAGGAACTAACAGGGATATATAACATAGATGTCCAGGTCCACATTGTGCCGAACAGAGGGATGAAGCACTACCAGAAATGTTGACTCTTTCCTTCATTCTCCTAGTGATAAGGTAAAACAAAGTGAAAACTCAGCAGTTTCTGGCTTTGGAAATCATTTTGCATAAGTTAAAGAATTTTGGATGTGGTTTGAGGCCATGAATGATTTGTGTCTTCTTAACACTACATATTAATCTGTGTTTTAGGTGTCTGAGGATAAGTGAAGGCCTGAGCATTCTTCACAGAGAGCTCCGTTAACTGCCTTCTGGAGAAAATTGTCTCATAGGAATAAACATTGGCAAAAAGCCTAAAACAATACTTGTCCATGGATGAAATCTATTAAGCGTGAAAGAATTATAGGTGAGAGTAAAGTAAGGATCAGTGGTGCACTGTGGGCTTCTTTCAGATGAATATATATAGAAATCACATAAGAGAGATGAAAAAAACTCTCATATCACAAAGAATGTGAGGAATAGTAACAATGAAGTACTTCAAGTAAAATATTTAGTCAAAGACATCACGAGTTTGTTGAAATGATCAAAATAAACAGGTGAAGGATGATTCTTCTCACGTTTTTCTCAAATTCATTCTTATATACCACAGGAAAGCCCCTTCACCCTTAATCAATTAAAAGAAAAAAAAAAAAAACAAATCAAAAGCAAAACAACACCACACCAAAAATGAAAAGTTTAGAGTAAAAGAATTTTTTTTTTAATTCTTGATTAATATAGTGATGTTAATGTGCTCTAACAGAAGATGATGTTACTATATAAACAGAGGAAAATATTTTTTCTTCAAGTTACACGAACATAATATTAAGTACCAAAGAAACACAACTATAAGAGAAAATAACACAGTGAAGCGAATTCTTCATTCAATTTCTGCTATGCATTTTAAGAGTTTGGGAAATAAATTTACAAAATTCATTTAGTCTCAGGACTGAGGATCACTTTTGGTGGTGGGTCAGGCTGCTTACATGCCTACTTTGAAATGAGCTTGCAACTCAGAATGAAAGTCTGCTTTCTAATTCTAACCAATTAGAATTGGAAAAGGGGGAGGTGCAAGAAACTAATTGAAATGAAACCTGAATAAGCTGGCAACAACTACATAAATTAATCAGAAAGACTGATGTTTAATTTACACTCAATGAAGATTCTGTTGGCACTTGTGAAATATTCTCAGTGCAATCAGCAGACAAATTGTCCCTTCCTCCCTCAACAGAGACTTATAGATCATCCTATCTACAGGTTTTTTTGGATACAGCAAGGTTGATGAACTCTTCCATAAGAATGAGGTAATTTTACTTTCATGGATTAAAAAATAAGTAAGATATCAAATGGTTTTGAAAATCATCAAAATTAATATTGTCATTTCTGATGTGGAAGACTGAAGGGTAAGCCCACCAGTGGTAATATAACCTACCAATACAAACCAGGCCTACGTACAACAATATTCGATAATAAAGACTCAAAACAGGCACAACAACTGTAAGCGCTGCTCTATTCGCACAATTTAAATTACTTAGTAATACCGATAAAAAATTTCTAATCCAGATATCATCATGTCTAGGGAAATAAAACTGGCAGAATTGTAGTACAAATTAGTAGTCTATAAGTGCATAGACTAATGAAGACTAATGAAGATTCAATTCCTGTAAAAGTTTGTTATTGAAATCACCATTTTCTTGTGACTCAGCAGCTTGCAAAATATTTGATTAGTATTGAATCAGACAGCCTGGCTCATCCTATCCGGTCTATAAACAAAAGAGAAAAGAATAAGTCAGAAGTCTATCAACTATCTTGCTGATTCATGGCATGTCTTACATACCTTCTGCAAACATGCTTTCCCAAATATGTAGAAACCATTTTTCTTTGCAAAATTATATAGATTTATTGAATGATTAAGATGCTCCTTGCATAATGACATTAGTGCCAGCTACCTGATCATTCTACCAACATGATGATAAGTGTTAACAGTAAAACAACTAAATAAATCAAGCTGACACGTTGCCTTGCTTCTGTACTGATTTCAAAGTGATGCTGTCACACATCACTGAATACAAAACAATCCAAACAAAAAACAATATACTCTTACATCAGTCAAATATTGTGACAGAAACTGGAACAAGTCATAGAATTGAAAGCTAACATAAATCAAGAGGACTTTCATTCTGGCCATTGTACATACAAAAGAAAATAAAAAGCAACTATTTGATTTCTCTCAAATTCCAGTTGTCATTAAATGAACTTTTATTTCCTGGCTTTTTAAATTTTTTCTAATTCTAGTCATTATTTATAGAGAGATTATATATATTCCCAACACATTACGTGTAGGTTGATTACTTGCTTCCCTAAAATAAAAATAATGAATATAATAATATTAATACAATACAGTATAATATAATTAAATAAAATTTTTAGTATATACACATATATAGTGTGTATACATATGAAAGCATCTCCACAACTGAATTCATGGATGTTTTTATGGATGTTTTGTTGTCTTTAGAATAATTCTAGAACTTATTTCTTCTCCAAAATACCTTTGCTTACTTCTAGTCAGTCTTATGACACAACAGCTACTGCACAACAATAAATTAAGAAGATGCAGAATGAGCAGGATTAAAAGGCTACACTCATACTTCGCAGCAAGACTCAAGAGTTTTAAAAGATTCAAGCAGATTTTTTGCCTGAGGATCTATCACATAGCTCTGTAAAGGATTTGTCAAGTTTTACCTCAAAATTGGCCTATGGACATGGCGGCTTTGACAAATCCATACATTAAATAATCATCTAGTCAGGCAATTCAGTAAACTGAGAATAAAAGAGGACAAATGTGTATGCAATTAAAGGATTGTTCTTTAACTTGAGATGTGGCCAGATTCATCACAAATGACCATTATATCCAATATTCTGCTAATAATGCCAGTTTGTAAATTATGGAATACAACTAGAAACAAGCTTGAAAAGGAAGCATGAGAATCCAGAGAGATGAGCATTTGTTCACATTACACAACAGAGATGGTAACAGAGGGCAACAGTGCTAGAAGGGCTTAAATGACAAAAGCAATAAGCATGAAGCTTTCCAGAAATATGAACACATTTGTCATGGAAAAAGGCTGGGGAGATTATTAAAGAGAAGGGTGAAAAAGGGGAATTACAGAAAGTGCTGGTGTTTACGGCAGGCTGAATGTTAACGTGGAGAAATGAATCAGTCACTTAAAATGAGAGCAGTAGGGAGTAAGTTAGCAGCAAGTTTGATAGATGTATCAGTGGGGCTTTGATTAAACATGGACTGAAAGTAAGCAATAAAGAGACAGAAGATTTTGGCATCCCTGCTGGTTAAATAGTACTTGGATGTGAGAGTATCTCACCGCAGTTAGTGATGCAATACAGAGTCATAAAATCATAGGCTGATACGAGGTCACCATTTTCATTCATCATTGGGGCTACGCTTTCTTTAACCTTCCTGTTCTACTTGGCACACCTGTAGAAGCCCTTCTTACTATTCTTTGATTCCGTTGCCAAGTTCAGCTCCAGCTGCCCGTTGGTCTTCCTGACTCCATGGCTACACAACCGGGCAGTGTCCCTATAGTCTTCTCAGGTTACCTGTCCTGCCTTGCACTGCCTGTGCAGTCCCCTCTTGCTATCCAGTTTAACCAGCCAGTATTGACACAGCCACATGGCTCTCCACCCTTCCCTGCCTGATATCCTACGCATGGGGACTGAGCGCTTCTGTACTCTGTGAAAAGCATCCTTAAATGTTTGCATCCTCATGGGTAGGGTCATCAATTATCTGGGTTAATTACAGGTATAATATATATATATAAAACAAATGTCAAGGGATTTTGTCCTTAATGACAGTCTAACGCTATGTGCTGCTGCAATTCCTTGACTAGACAATCCGGAAAAAACAGCTACAACAGGTCAATGCAAAGAGAATTAAGACCTTTTCTCCAAGTTCTGTGTTCACCCTTCTGTCCCTCTCATCTCTGAAGATATCACACAGGACCTTTGGTCAGCTGGAACCGGCCTCCTGGCCTCAGACAGCTGCAGCACTGCATCACTGGCAATGTCAGATGGGTACTCTGCTGGGTCCTTGCTCTTTGCAGAGGGAAAATAGGATGTTTTTCCAAGTCAATACTTACATACATGTTTACTTAGTCTTTGTAGGTTCCTGGTTCATTCCCAGATTAGGAGATAAATTAAGGAGTAATTTTGTGTGTACATGTACCTGTAGAAAACACTTTTTAAGCTGGTGTTACACAAAAGGTTTCTAGCTTGAGTGTGGATCTATAGGCATCATAACTACATGCTTTTCGCCCTCAGTAACGTGCTGTGTCTTGGCCCCCCCTTTCAGTGTAAATCCATATTAGTTTTTTCTATGGATTCCCACTCCTGGAGCCTTACCCACAGCTGCCACTGTCAACTCCCTCAGGTAGAGAGAGTCCCCCTTGTCAGCACTCATTCCTGTTCTTATGTGCAGTGTAATTATGGCATGATGATTCTTGGGACTTAAAGAATAAGCTTTGATGTGTTAATGCTATAATATGTATGTGAGTGAGTTCAGAAACATGTACCATAGAAAATTCCTGTTAAATATTCACGATGGCAGAAACGGACCCAGAGTATATGCACTTTCGTTTTTACAGTGAGTAGGCCTAGTTTCTTCTCAATATTTTTGCATCCCAATTTCATCATTTTTTAGCCTCATCACTTTGGAGATCTTTTTCAATCATAACAAAAATGTTCCCTGTCAGGAAAATGTATTTTCATCCTTCTTTGGGCAAAATATTATTTTTCTTTAAGAGCATCGGCAATGAAAAAAAAGACAATCCTACAAATCATCCTAGACTTACAGGCTCATCTCACTGACTTGCTGCACCGAAATCATTGAAGGTCACTGCAGGATTAATATGGATGGATTAAAATAGGTAATAGCAATATAAAAATGGATGGAGATACTGTACAGCTGGGCAGGGAAAGGGAGGGAAAGGCTGAAGCTTTTAATTATTTTTCCATTCAAGGAAAAAGGTGTTGGCCATGATGTATGACAATGTTATTTTTAGAAAAGAGAGAAAATTGGTTTGTTTTAGGAGTTTAAACTTCTTATGTGAATTTAATATACGAGTATGTACATTGTACAGATATTTCATCCTGGTTTAAGGAAGCAGTGTGCATGTAATTGCATATGTTTAGGGGTGGGCTGAGGGCAACAATGGGTTACCAGCCCTTCCCTGTCTCTTCTTTGTGATCTGTTGGAACAGTTTTCCACAAAAATGACAGAAGTGAAGATCTTACAATAACATCTTTGTGAAAGGGCTGTGAAAATGGCCAGGGCCACAAGGACGTCCTTGGTGTCTTTGCAGAGCATAACGCAACCATGCAAGTTCAGACATCAAAGAATTTACACTGAAGCCAAGATTTGAAATTCAAATTCAGACAAAACCAGTCTCCTTTGGCTGATCCTTTTCCTGACGCCAGTTGCTAGAGCCAGGACTGGTGAAATAAATTAATTGGACTGAATCTTAGAGGATCTATTGCCTTTTAGCCTGAGAAGTGGACTGCTAAGCACTAGCTCATGCAATGTCACCCCAAAATTGCATTTGATGCCTCTCATTTAGAAAAAGATTAATGGGGGATGAAGTGAACAGATGACTGGATTTTTATCCACTTCTGACTGTTTTTTATATTAATATTGGGAAGCAACTGAAAGATTTTGAATTAATCACATTTTGCTAAAAAGGTATGACACATCATTGACTTCTAAAATAAAACCAAGACTCCTTTAATCCGGGTACTTCTTTTTTAATAACCCCATTATCTGGAAAAATAGCTGTTCTTCAAACCTCTTATTTGCAGAGTACATTTTAATTCATAAAACGCTTAAGAATATCCATTTTTCTTTCTTTGTAACCATAAAGCAGGCTTGCAACATTTCTGCTACTGTGAGGAGATGCGTAATCAGGATGAGGGTGCTGCTGGATCATAGTGAGAATGAATCTCTGCTACCTCACGGACAAGAGGCAGGTGGAGATAATTGAGATCATCAGCTGTGATCTTATAGTGAGAGTAACAGAATTGGGAACAGAGTTGGTGTCTGTGACAAGACAATCCCTCAGTGGACCTTATTGTCCATGATAAATTCCAGTTTCATGTTGGCTGATGACAGAGGGACCAGGCAACGTACTGAGGAAAAACAGCCTGTTTGGGCATATCGGAAAGGCATATCAGGGCATCAGCTACAGGAAAATGTTGAAGAATGTTTCTTTCTGTATGGAAGACAAGTTCCATGATAAGGAAGATTTGTTTGTTATCAGCATGTCTGTTACTGAGATTTATACCTTTTTGCCAACATATGTGTGTCTTACATTAATACATCTTTACCAATCTCTCAGCCTCAGACAAGGTCATACAAAAAAAGAATTCCTCTGCTGTAACTGTCTCCTTAGAGAACACATATGTGTTTTTTATCCCCTGCTCCAGTTCTCTTAGAAGAGATAACATTATGTTTCGTACTGGACACCCCTGAGTGTAGACTTACAACATAATTTTCCTATCAGAGGTAGGCATCCCAGGCTCCCCCTTAGCTGAAGTTCTTAACTGTGGAGTTCTGTGCATAGTTTGAGCAACTCATATATTACGCTTATTTTTAAATCCCTTTTTCTCACTGGTCCCCAGAATGCCATCTGCTTTCCAGGTTGAGGGCTGCTTGGTTTGTTAATTAAGGTTTTCCTTGATAGTGAGACACTAATCTATATTTCTGCAGCTTCTTGGTTGGATTATTGACATTTTCTGTCGCTTGTCTAGTTTTAATAATGTAACCAAGCCACATTCAAGCTTTCATTCATTCCAAATTTACCTGTTGCCATGTTTCCCCCATTTTGCAGGCATTGTGCGGAATTCTATTAAACATTTCATTGATTTTAAAATCCTTACTTTAGCATTTAAAAGTTCATGGGCTCTTGCTAGCTGGGACTCAGCAGAATTATAAGATCATGAGTTTATCTTTTTTTATTTTTGCCTGTCTTCATTTCAATCCAGAGTGTCTCACTGTGAAGTCTAAATACCTTGGATTTTTATATCTAAATTTCAGAAATTAGTTTTCTTATCAAATACAGATTCTTATACACCGAGCTTGTAGACATAGAAGATACTCCAATAAAATCTGTGGAGGTGGTTGAGTTCACTACAAAAATAGGTGTCCAAATATCTGTACTACTCGACAGCGGATACTTTAGTGCTACTGAACCAGATCTCAATAGTTATAAATCACCATGTTTACTACATTCAAATTGAAAGCCAAGTTCTTCTGCAGCATTTTCACAAAACAGTAAACTTTCTGTATGTACAAGCATGGGACACCACATGCTTTGTACCCCAAAAACACACCCAGTACTCCCAGTCTCGGGCATCAAACACACAGAACAGGTGGGACGGCAGTACTCGCACCAAGAGCCTTTGCTCTGAAAAGATCTTCAAGGCAGCACACTCAGTCACAGCTTTAAATGGTAGTGTTTGGCTTTCTGCTGTGTCTTTACGTACGTTACATCATCTGCCAGTTTCCCATTTCTTTTCCCCTCTCGCTACCCAAGGGCAGTGCTCATGGTTTCACAGGCTGGTAGAGAAGAAACTTGGGCTTTATTCTGAGTGCATTCAGTATATACCGTGTGTTGGTTGGGATAGTGCCCCAGGTCTTCAAGGATAAAACTGCATTGATAATGTGTCCAAAGAAGATTAAAATCAGCTGAGTGATTAGGAGATTGCATGATTATTTTTCTTGTCCTTGCTACTGCAAATGAACAATATCGCACTGATGTTATTGGTGTGATGTAAGAAGTAAAATCAATTCTGAGATTTCAAAATAAACAAGGAAGTATGCACAAACTGGAAATGAAAATGAAGAAAGAGAACAATTTGTCATGCAGAAAAAAACTATCCTAAATGTATCACAACAAATAAGTAACATTTAGAAAAAAAAAGCAGTTGCCTCAAGAATCAGAGTGTGAAGATAATGATAAAGAAAAAATAACAAATATATGAAGAGATAGTTTCCATTTTATGAATAAGTACTATGGACATTTGCTTAAAATTGTTTTCAGTCGTGCACAGACAGGAGGCAAGGCATTAGAAATATCACAAATAATGTGTGAAAATGCTTATTCTGAAGGGTATAAAGTGTGAGTGTAGAAGAGAGAGAAGAGGAATAAAAACACAGGGGACCAATTCTATGAACTCTCAGGTCCAAGTCAGAAGAGTTTTCAGTGAGACTCAAAACCCCAAACCTTATCAAATTAGGAGCTGCATGGAAAGAAGAGACCCAAGAGACGCTACTTTTGCCGGGATAAATGTATCACATAATACTGTACTGTTGCCACAAGGAGGGATGAATAAGCTCATAATAAACCAGGAAATTATTAAGCCAATTTAAGGCCTCTAATAGAGTCACAACTTGGGAGCATCTGCCAGCTCATGGGTAAGTTGTGGCATCAAACATGTAAGCGCATAGTTCTGTAGAACTCTGTGTTAAAAAGTAAAATATAACAAGTGATAGAATTCAGGCTAAGAAAGAGAATCAGCTTTTTTGGCATAAAACAAAAGTGAATAATTTATTATGAAACAGCCATCACATACCATCAGTTACCTACCACAGCTGGATGACTAAAAATGTTTTTTCTCTTGCTAAAAAAAAGGAAAAAAAGCAGAGAAGGAAGGGACAAGAGGAGAGTAAGAGAGGAAATTAGAAATGAAATACAAAAAAATAATGAAGAACCCGATTTTGTTTCTGTATCTCTAAAATGAAAAAAAAAAATAAACCAAAAAACAACAAACCAAAAAGCAATAATTGCCTTCATTTTAAAAAAAAAATAGTCATCAAAATAATTTTGGCACTTCAAACCAAAGTAAAATGAAATGTTGCATTTGGAAAACATTCAAAAGAACAACTGCTAAACATCAGGTTTGATTTTTAGATCAAAATATTATTGCCAAAGATGGCATGAATTAATCAGTTATTGATCTAAAAAAAAAATTAAAAAGAAAATTTTAGAAAATAGAATATTAGACCCCCAAATTTTGTCCATGACAGATGACAGCCTGATGTCTATATTCAGGTCTGTATACAAACACTGACTTCAAGCCAATCTAACATAAAACAAATGGTATTTTTCATGCATTTCAGAGACAGAGAAGGAAGGGTTACATTCAAACTGAAACATAGACCAGAAAAGCGGAAGTTATGGGCAGATTGATGAAGTTGCATACTATCAAGGTGTAGGCAACATACAAAAACAGGAAAAACACTCTAAAGGTTTTCCAAGTTCTGGCATCTGACTTGCTGGCTTTATATTCTCTAGACTGTGAATGAGAACTTTTGTAAGAATTAGTGTTTAGAAATGATGGGTTTAGAAGTTAATTTCATTTCACTAATAGAATTCCAAATTTAAAAAATCATTTTACCTTAAAAACCTTTGCCACTGGCAGTGGAATCCTAAATGAAAAACTTGTCTGCTTCATTATGAAGAAAAATGCTTTGAATTTGCAAAGATTGGAGTGAAAACTCGAAAGAATGGAACACAAAATCAAAAAGTACATGGCTGTCCCAAGAAAAGCAGGATTTTTCATTCAACTCTTGAAAGCATGCCAATATTAAAGGAACTATGAAATTAACATAATGTTACATGTAACATCATTGACTGAAAAAAAATAGCAAAAGACCTTGTTCCTATAGATTGCATTTTCAAGGCAAAGAAGCTGCTGCAAAACATTTATTGCACTATCATGAACTGATTTTAAGTATGTGACTGAACCAGTAGCACCCAGATAAGGATTAGGCTAGACCTGAAGAACTAGGTTTCTGCTTTAGGTTCCCTTCTGTTCTTTCTATTTTTAATAGACAATATTTCAATAAAGTAGCATTTCAGAAAGACAGATTTTCCCTAAACATGCCTTTAAGAGACCTAAAGAATCACTGCCATTAACTAGTATTTTCTGGCTTTGCACTACAGCTGCCTGCCAACCCACGATATCTTGCAGTTATAAACTAAAAGTAGCCTTAAGAGCATTATTCTATAAGATGTGGACTTTAAGGAGAGGAAAAAGAGCTGAGGAGCAGTGCCAGCCAGTAAATCCTACATGGCTTGTCACTCTGGTGACAAAAAAGCAGGGTAATGTCTTATATAATAACAAGAAGCCCACCACCACCCCAACGCAGGTACCAGCGCTTCATACACACCCATCTGCAGAACAGAAGTGACACTGACTTTGGAAAGTACACTAGGATTTACCCATATAATACCCCACAAAGACATTCTTCCCATCTTGTCCCACAACTATTGCAGAACACTTCAAGATTCCTATTCCAAGGCATATAAACACACCTCTAAATCAAAGCCCCAGGATAGTTTCTTGCGGTGAATGAGAGAGACTGCCAGCTTTTCCAGTTACGGCAAGAGGATATTGGCTCTTGACAGGTGGATGGATGAGCACCACTGCATGAAGACTGGGGTTGCTGGTTTTGGTTTTTTTGACCTAATTTGCTGGAAAGGAATGTGACTATTAAACGTCTTATCATTAGCTTTTGTCTCTTCTGCTTCTGATGGTTAAATTATAGGATGGACATGTTCCTCCTTCAAAACTTCAAAATTAGCAAAAGATCATGGTACCCAGATTTGCATTCAGTAAAAACCTCATGCTCATAACTACACGGAGTTCCAAAAGCCATAAGATAGATTTATTAGGGACAGTTTCATTATCTAATTATTACACTCAATAATTTTACATCTTCAATAGTCAGAAACAATTGGATTTTTTTCTGACTTTTTTTTTCCCCAGCACTGCAAATACCTATGGTGTGCACTCAGAAGCTTATTTATTTATGCACATGGCTTGCGTATCTCAAGGCTAGATGCATAAATTTTTAAGAGCTGACACGCTCTTCAGGGAAAAAATTCCCCCTCTGAATTATTCTATTCACTTCGCAGCTATCCACTGCTACCCCTTGTTTATCTGCTCATTATGGTGACTGAAAATGAGTTTGTCAGTAGAAATAAAATTTAAAGAAAGATAACATGAACATAGAGACCTCTCAATAACACAGCAAATACACAAACTTATTTTTAAATCCAGAAATAAGCTTTTTTTCCTCTTATTCTTTTAAAAAGGAACATTTTTTCAAAGCTTTTGTGGCAAAAATCAGAACAATTTTTACACAAATGCTCTGGAAGTTGTTTTGCCTTGCCATACATGGGCTTTGCTTTCCCCATATAGAAAAAAGGATTGTCAGAATAATCACTTCTGAAGAGGCTTGGTATTTTATAATTTTAACCTATTCCAAACCTGAGGTATGGATCAAAAATTGTTATTTATACATATCTTAGGCCCATCGCAAATTCTAACAAATCAAAACTTTTGTAATTCTCTGTCTTAGCGTGCATATGTGGTGGGGAAGGGGGAATGACTTAGTAGATCATACTCTGAACAAATTTTTCTGCCCAAGGAAACAATTTACAAGTTTTTATCATTTGGTGATATAGTTTATCTTCTTCCCACCAAAAAATGGCTCAGGCAAACAGGCATATGTACAGTTGGCAGTGAGTTTCACAACAGGGTAACAGAACTTGCATGGCAAAATGGAAGTGTCATTGGAATAAATGCGAACATCCAGGGATTGCTGTAATACAGCTGGAAGGGAGACAACCAGTATATTTTCTTTAGGAAACTGATTATGCACCAAATAGATGCAGGCAGCTAGTGATGTAAGGAGCTGCTCCTGTGAGAAGAACGGAGAGGTGCCACCATCTTATGACATGCTTTATCTAAGACAGCAAAAGATCTTTCCTCAGCTAAAATCCAGTAGTGTGTATCAAGTTATTTTCCCTAGGACACATCAGGGAACAAGTTCTGCACCCTGTGCTGCAGTGGAGCTTTATCTGTCTGCTCCGGAAAACGGCTCTGACTACTGACTTCTGGTCTTCCAATGTCAGGATCAACAACAACAGCAAGTGTTGAAACAAAACGAAAGGAGAGAATTGCATTCATACATGGCCAGGATAAACTAAGCCCTAAATTATGCTGAATCACCCCCAGAAGCAGATAGAAGCATGTTTAATCTGTTCATTGTACCCAGCTCCAGTAAGCAAACACATCATCTTCTTTCTCAGCTGAAATTTGGAAGTGGTCGTCAGACACAATCCAAAATATCACCTCTCCTCAACTTACTGACCAACAAATTAGGAAAGGAGACACTCTACCTTGTTTTTGACTCACGCTACGTTTCTGTTGTTATGTAGATTATGGCACCACTAGTCCCTGTCTAGATCAGGCTGTCCCTATGCCTAAACCAGGAGACTCCCACATAAGGTGTTGTGCAACTATACTGATTGTCTCCCCGCCAGCTGTTTTAGAGTAATCTCTGGATGTTTGCATTTATTCCAGTAACTCTCACATTTTTCCATGCAAATTGTGTTACCCTGTTGTTTACTAGCCTGTGTGTGTCTGCAGGATGTGTCTACTGACACTCTGCTGACACTATCCTCAGGCTATCGGATGAGGCAAATGATAGCCTTTCTAACTGGTTTAATACCTTTTCCTAAAGTTTTAAGCATATTATATCCACTCATGTCATCAGAAGGAAGGTATGGATGGATACCATGGTAAAGTATATGTGATGCAACTTAAAAGTTTGCAGTCAGTTGTGTGTCTGAAGTTGTTAGAGTCAAGACCTGTTCTTGGGACAGATAAACCCAAATCTGTCAGCTAGAGACTCTAACCTCTAAAGAGACTGGCAGAGATGGACTCATGTCTAAATCTGGCTGGTAATTTCTGCTTCTCCAAGTTCATAAATCCAGAGGAGAATAACTCCAACAAAAGGCTAGTGGAATTGATTGCATCAGCCTGAGTTGATTTTTAGTGAATGAAGTCTGCCTGGGGTTGTTTTGGCTTTTGTGTTTGTTTGTATTTCTACATTTCTGACACCAATTTCATGCCTAACTAGACAAACCAATAGATATTTTTTTGTTGAAAGGTAAGACAATTTAATAAACAGACAACTAGTTAAGAGGAAAATATGCCCTAAATGACGTCGGTTTTTCCTCTGGTTTCATTATCCTAGTGTTCCACATCTGCTCCCGGAACGTGCTGTGACTGCAAGGTAGTTCATCTCACAAATAGACTATAAAATCCTTTAGGTTAGGACGTTCCTTTCCATTGCTTCTTAAAAATATCAGACAGACAAGCAACACTAAATAAATACAATAAAATAATGATGATAATGGATGATAGTAATGATTAAAAATTCATATCCCCTCTAGACAGAAGATCAGGAGATATTCACAGCTTCCCAGTTTGACTCAGAGGGGATTAGAAGTAGGTGTAGCAATACAGAAAATCCAGGCAGAGAGCCATGATTGAGAGAAAAGCAACAACAACAAAAAGGAAAACAAAGATGAGTTCAAGGAATCCCTGGAGAACTCCAGCTTTTGAAGTCCCTTGCCTGCACTCACAGCAAGGAGCCCATGACAGCTGCTGCTGTGTGTTTGATACCATTCCAGCTCCTGTTCTGTCATTTATCAAGCTATTCTGTCATCAGCTGGCACAAAAATAGAGCACGTGTAACCCCAGGTCCCATCTTCGCTCCTCAGAAAGTCAAAGTCTATTCATAGATCAGAGCTGTTTCAAATTCAAGTATGAAGAAATAGACACACTGTCAAAGTAGAATTCTGGGCCTTTCCCCTTGCTTTGCTGATGTTGTAAAAAACTGGGCAAACATTTCCAAATAAAAAAAAAACATTTTTAGTTAAGCAAATGAAGAAAAATTTTAAAAAAATCATCAAGTGCAGATTCTGCTCCCTGAAGGTATTCAGTGAATTATTATATTTTCACAAAGTTGCTCACATTTTCAAAAGGCAAAAAGAAATCTGTGAAGCGAAGAATTACACTACAAGAATTTGTAAATGTCTTTATGCCTTGTCTGTATTGCCAGACTAAGAAACTGCTAGCAGATCCAGAATTATATTTGCACTCTAAGCAGTCTTCTTGCATGCCACAGGTTGGTTTCTGTTTCATGGAGAGATGCTGTCAGAATTTTCTGACTTGTTATTGCCTGTCTAGGTCCACTCATCTTCTTTTCACCTTTAAAGCTCAAATAATGATCCCAATTAGAAATGGGACAGGCAGTTGGAATGGGGTTTTTTTGATTGTTTTGTGGGGTTTTTGTTTGTTTTGTTTTCTTCCCAAAACAAGGAATTGTTTTGTAAGTCAGAAATGCCTCCTGGAAGGCAGGTATAAGTTCACATATCTTGAAGAGAGACAGAATGTATATCCTTTTTTCTATTCAACAATGAAATTCTAAGCTATCAAGCCACTAACACTGGCACTTTACTGTAAATGCATTATTGGTGCATAAATGCTCATTATAACTGAGGTTTTATTTTTATTATTTTCATATCAATCTTATTTCACATTCAGCAGTCATACATCTCTAGAAATTCTTAATTTAAGGGAGTTGCTGCAATTAAAATAACAGAGTTAGAGATTCAGGAGTTGAAAACAAAATCCAAACAGTTTAATTCCTGCTACAAGTTCTGAAAAATATCCTCTCTAAAACAAGACATTTTCATTGCATTAAACATGTTAGCAAAGCTCTAGTATTTTAAGACTTTGGGTTGCAGGTTGTTAAGATATATGCCTGAGTATATAAGCAGCCCCAGTAGTATAAATCAAGTGCATATAACATTAACTGAACTGGAAACTTATACTCAGCACTATTTCATTGAATGCACAAGAAAGAACAATTTCCAGGCAAAACAAATAATTTCTTTAAATGATTTTCTGTGTATATCTAAAGAATCAGTTTAATAAAAAAGCAGCAGTGTGTCTACGGGGTTTATGTCCCCATAAAAAAATATGTTTCAGAGAGTCTAATTTCTTTTCTTATGACAAAAACAGTTGTTATTAAACTATTGCAATTTGATTTTATGTTTTCAAGAGGAGTACTAATGTACAGGCTAGTCTGTTGCAGAATTCTTGTTAGAGTTTGCATACATAATATATAGTTGCTGGAAGTGAAATAGAACTGCTAAACTAAACAGGTGGAAAAGAGCTGGAAAGAGAAAGGAGGGAGAAAAAGACTAAAGTGTCTTTGAATGTTGTGAAAGTTATATCGATAGTCTATACATATATACATAAATGTGCAATGCCCTTGGCTGTACCAAAGTTTTGTGTTACTAAAGGCTGATTTAGAAAAATAAACTTTTCAGTAAAAAAACCTCCTTCTCCTCTTAAAAGAAATCAAATTCTGATATTCCACTCTATGCTCCTGTTACTTCATCAGGGTGACATAGAGATCTTCTAGGAAATTTGCCAGAGTGTTTGGAGATTTTTGGATTTGTTGTACCCTTTCGTTTCTCCTACTCTTCCTGATTCACCTTTTATTTCTTCCCAGGATTTCAGTTTCCAGTTCCCAATCAAGTCACAGACTCATGTAATGGCAATGTTCGTGAAGCACAGGATGCAAACCTTCCCAGCCAGGAAGGACAGCTTTTATTTTTTCTTCTCTTTTCTTTGTACCCTTTGATATGTTTTCTTACAAGCATATCAAACTTACAAACCCTTGAAGCTGTACACAGCTTTTCTAAGCATGTATTTTGGTAATCAGTCCCTGCTGCACTACATCTATTGATCTACAATTCTTGTCCTCCTCTGTACTGTTCTTTCCATCCTTCCTCTTCCTGAATTGGGAAGGAAACACTGATGGGCTGGGTACCAGGGAAGCTCACCTCGAGAAGGTTCTATCACTTTTAGAAAGGCAGTTTCTCCTCCGGAAAGAGAAGTGGCAGCATCACAGTCATAAGCAGTCATTAACAGACATTAAAAGACTACATTTTGCCCCGTCCCACTGAGACTCAGGCACTCACTAGAAAAAAATTATTCTACCTCTTCTTTAGAGATATTGTTGCTTCAGAAAGCTCATTTACCATCATATTCCTTCATGAGCTCCAAGGGAGAAAGAGATTAATTTTATATCCTAACTGGCTGTGTCTGGAAAAGTTAGACACTGCAGGACCTCTTAAATTCATTTTAAACTCTAACTTTTTAGGGCTTTTTACATTTCCAGATGCAAGGCATTGGCACAAAAAATCTACTTCCTTTTTTGGTGGTTGTTGTGATTTTTGGAGATCTGGACTGCTTTTGAGGGTGACAATAAAGAGCAAGAGAAAAATCAAGTTAAAAGTAGCATAATACCAGAAAGTTAGGAAAAGGTTCAGAGGAATTTCTTCTAGGGCTGGAATAAAATGTACGATTGTGGGATTCAGAGAGATCAATTTGCTTATCTGATCAAACAATAAGACTAAGAGGTGACTTGGTAGAAATATGTAAGTATATTTACAGAGAGGAAGTGTGGTGCACAAAGAACATTTTAATCTTTTGGTGACAAGCATGACCAGAACTTGGAAACAGAAATCAGATAAGTAATAATGATAAATTTGCTACACGCATGCTTGACAAAGAGATTGACTAAGAAACTCTTTTGGAAAACTGTGGAGACTTCATTACCTCTTCAAAGCCATGATTTGGTGTTTTTCCTTAACCAAAACTTACTTTGTGCTCTTAAATTATCTGTTACAAGAACTAGGTGAAATTTAAAGTTCTGTGATATAAAGCCCAGACATACACATGTCAGTTCCTTCTAGCCTTGACAAATCTGAGACTCATTTCAAACACGAGTAAACTAGGCATTGGAAAATACAATTTCATCCTATATTATCAATCCTGTAGATTGGAATAACTGACATTGTGAAGATCAGTTCCATTGCTCAAGGCTTTGGCATTGCAAGAACATGGCTGAAAACACCGCAATTTTACAAATGTAGATCACTTTCTCTTTCTTGAGCCACCAGTATAAAATCAACTAAGATGTCATGTATTGACTTTTTCTAAACTATTCACGGTGATAATGTGATATAACTAGAACACCCTCTCATGTTCTTAAACATAAAACTACTTGAGGATGGTAAAATTTTCAAATTATAAATATAAGGCACTGCTGATTTCCAGAAAAAAAAAAAAAAATCAGTGAGAAGCGATACACTTCGAAATGACTGTAAAAAACTATAATTTGGCCACCTACATGATGGAGAAGAGAAACTGTTCAATGACACACATTGAAAAAATTATAAAACACTCAGCTCATGAAAAAATAAGAATACCATGTCCAGCTAAAAATATAATTAGAGAGAACGGGGACACAATTAGAAGCCATCTCTTATTAAGAAATAAATTGAGAATTTTCAGGCTTCTTTTTTTCCACAGAATAACAAATATGGAGAAGACTCTAAATTATTTAGACTTTCTCCAGGCTATGTATGGGAAGCACTATTTTAAAAAGCTTGGGTTTGTGCTCTGGGATTTTATTGAAAGGACAAAATAAGACACAGTTCTCTGGCTGGTAGCTCGTTAGCTGCAGTCCAGGATTTGGGCCATTACCAGTGACCTGATGATTTATTAGAGAGTGCTAAGAAAATCTGGAGACCTGCCATGTGTTTGCAATATAATGTGGAGCCCCGGCTGCACCCACATCTCTCCCTCTAGATCCCATCTACCTAAAAACCCATATAAGGCTTTGTGATAAAAAAAAAATGCTGGGGCTGCTGGGGAAGTAACATGGAGGAGGGCAGCATTCCAAAGGGCCAAATTAATTTCCCTAGGGAACCTCTGCTTGTAAAACCCCATAAAGAAAATGTCACTTTTCATTCGCTAAGCCACTTTGATTGCTAACAGCAAACACATGCCTCACTTTGGTATAAAGCTCTGCACCATCAAATTAAGTAATGTTGGGTTGTTGGGTTTTTTTCCTCACAATCTGTCTCACACATTCCTTGGCTGCCTTTAAAAGTCACTTGTAAAGTTTCACACTCATATGCTGTGAACAGCAAAGCTGGAAAGCTCTGTGTCTCCGAGGATCAATAAGCTTTGAGTCATTTTGGTTCAAATGGGGTGAAGCAAGTCCAGCAATTGACAACTGCTATCTCACGGTGATGGCAGGAAATGAAAAGGAAGATCTCCAGATGATTGCTGATGGTTGAGTAGGAGCATTAGATGAAGGCCTGATAAAACTACACATTGTTTACACTTGAAGATTTCAAAAGATACTACAGGTGAAATACTGTGAGGTCACTGCAGGTATAGCAACAAGATTGGATCCCAATATGCTATGATATCAGACCATTCTTTAGTGTTGGCACTCAGCTATCCTCAAAAGTGTGCATTAATGCCAGTTGAAACAGTATACTGGGGGCTTTGCGGGAGCAAAGAAGGTCAACAGGATGCTGGGGTGCATCTGCAAGGGCATCAGCAACAAAATCAAAAGAAGTCGTTATCCCACTCAGTGCTTTGTCAGGGCACATCTGGAGTATTGCATCCAGTTTTGGTCTCTGCTATACAAAAAGATGCAGACAGGTTGGACAGGGTCCAGAGAAGGGCCAGTAATACAATCAGAGGATTACAGACCACACAAATTAAGGCTGAGAGAACTGGGTTTGTTCAGCCTTGGGAAGAGAAGGCTTTAGGGAAGACATTATTATCATGTACCAGTACATAAAAGGTGTCTACCAAGAGGACCGAGACTTCCTTTTTATGAGGAATCACATGGAAAAGACAAGTAGTAATGGGTATAAATTGCTCCTGGGAAGATTCAGATTGGATTCCAGAAGAAAAATTTTAACCATTTGTTTAACCAGTTAAACATTGGAATAATCTCCCCGGGGAAGTGGTAGACTCCTCTACAGGGGTCATTTTTAAAGCTCAGCTTGACAAGGTGCTGGGCCATTCCATTTAAACTATGTATTACCGAAAAGGTTGGATCAGATGATCTCTGAGGTCTCTTCCAACCTGGCATTCTATGACTGGGTTAACAAGGCCCAAATCTGTACTGAAAACCCTGCTAGCAAAGGGAATAACCACTACACAGATGTCTTGCCAGGGTAGGTTCTACAGCAGGCAACTGATCAGGCAAAATAATGCCTTGTAAGAAGAAAACCAGCCTGAAAACACAATTGTTTTGTTTGGAGTTGGAATTACACTTTTAAACAGTTCTAGGAACAATGTTTACCTGATCAGAACTAAAATATATGTTCAAACGGAAATGGGAAATACTGCACCTTTCCATCAGCCCAAACTGTGTCTCCTTCTCTGTTTCCCTTGAAGGGAAGCAGTGAGTCAGTCTGCTCTGCACAGTTTCTACCCGAGCAGCTCAGTGCCACCACTGGTTTCAGCTCAAACCAAGAACACAGCCACTCTGCCACATTATCTACATGGTGCTGCACTTACCAGTGCTGTCTGCCACATAAATCCATTCATATTGTAAAAGTTATTGGCTGACACAAGTCTGAAATGTCCAAAGAAACACATGTACAGTTCGCTTCATATATTTTAGTAGGTTTTTTCCCCCAATTAAAAAAAAAAAGGTTAAACAGAGGTAGATGTTGGTATTATGTGGACACAAATTACATCGAGTGCTGACTCCAATATCTAGCACTAATTAGTCCTATCACCTTATCTAAAAATAATTAGTGAACATCCTACTGAGAGTATTAGCTCTGCTTCTTCTCTTTCCTACAATAAAATTACTGAGGCTTTACACCAGTGTAACTAAGCAAAAGATTACCACCATTTCCTGCAGTTTTAAAACTCCGCTAGCCTGCTGATTGAGCATAGTTTTCCTATGCAAGATATCAGGAACTGATTTCCTTGGGAATTACATAGCATAAAACCTGAAGACAGATACACACTTAGCAGTAAGCCCAAGATTACACGTTTATACTGATAACAGAGAAGTAATAAAAAGAAGGAAACACTTAGCTTAAACTTTGAGCATATGGAACAAGTGTTCATGCGGAGGGGGAACTCAATTATTTAGTGAAATGGCATTTTCAAAATAGCAACTCTTTCCTTTTCATGCCCTGCTGCTTTTTTCTGTGTTCTATTTTCAGCCCCCACCTGGCACTGGAGGAGCAGATAGACCTAATCGATAAAGGCTTCAGGATCAGCGCGGTAAGCCGGGAAACCTGGGCTCTATCCCTGCTGCAGCCACCTGCATCTGCAGAAAATTTATCTTCTTCCATACTAAACACAAGGAGCTGATTTTCATAGAACCATAGAATAGTTTGGATTGGAAGGGACCTTAAAGATCATCTAGTTCCAACCCCCCTGCCATGGGCAGGGACATCCCACTAAATCAGGCTGCCCAAGGCCCCATCCAACCTGCCCTTGAACACCTCCAGCGATGGGGCATCCACAACCTCCCTGGGCCATTGCCTCTCTACTCTCATAGTGAAGAAATTCTTCCAAATATCTACTCTAAATCTGCCCCTCTCCAGTTTATACCTGAATTGCCAGCCTTATTCAAATTTATATCAGAAAAGTGCACTTACCAAGAAAATAGACTCTGATATCCAAAACATCAGCAAAACATTCCAATCTGAAAGGGAGATCAGTCAAACCTCTGCTACTGTTGACCCTTGAAACATTTATCTTTGTACATGTTAAATACCTCCAATGCTTTTTGTGCCCATTTATAGCATCGCCAGGAGCTGCCCTAGTATTTAACATGAGCAGCAAAGTTAACCTCATATGTAAAACATAAGTGGCCTCTCACTCAACGAACTGGTCTTTGGGAAATATCGCAGTCTTAGTTCTCAGATCAAATTTGTGATTTCCTTCCCCGACTCATTATTTCTCAGTATTTCAAAATGAAGAGGGGGGAAAAAAATTGTCTAAACTTTGTTCTGAAATAGTAAAGCCAAAACACAAACACAGAAGTGTAGAAACAGGATGTTTCAGACACATTGGAACAAGCATTTCATGTGTTTGTTTGAAATGGAATATTTAAAAAATCTTAAGTCATGGCAGAAAATTTATTTGAGGACTTGGAGGTTTTGAGCTGGCAAAACAATTGCCCCTCCTCGTTCCAGTGGGTCCGCTGTTCAGAATACAGCAGCTATTTTACACTATTCCATTGCACTCCTCCCACACTCAAACTCAATTAAATAGAATCAGCTTTAAATTTTTCCTAAGCATCAATTTTTTACTATATATCTAATACAGAAATTATCTGAGAAAATAGTGTATTGACTTTACTTATCAAAACAAACAAAGAATATAAAAAACGTCTTTTCCTGAGGTCCTCTGTTTGTCAACATAAACCCAGCTACCAATTACAGTACACTTTGCAGATGTGCACCCTGGAAGCATGGTACCATTCTCCTCTTCCCAGTCCCATTATGTTTACGATGTTTTATCCCCTCTCTTCTAGCTGTCCAACAAGGGAAGGAAAGGCACAAAATATCTCAAACGTATAAACCACAAAGTAAAAATCAGCTTTTCATCCCAGCAGACACCAGAATATGAGATTTACTGCTAAACCTACAAGAGTCCTAAAAAGCTCTGGTTAAACTCAAGAGAGAGAAATTTTTAAATGGCCTTTCTCCTGACTGTCTTTCATTTCTCACCAGCACTTTGAGGACTAAACCACAGCAATTAGCTTTTAGCCTTATCTTTTATAGCTAATTGCCCTTAAGGCAACTGCAAGGATTCCCAGGTGTCAGCTTTCTGTAGTGTTTATGCTAGTCCCAGAAGAGAGCAAGCAAAAACACTAAAATAGAAAAGTTCTTTGGCACACATAGACAGAAAATGGAAGCTTAAAAACCCAACAAGGCAAGATGATCATTAATTTTCTACGTATATCACGTTCACTCACTAAATAATAAAATATGGTAGAATTGCAGGCAGAAAAAGCTTCTTAAATACAAGGAAAAAAAAAAAATCCTCCAATTCTTCAACTCCACAATGACCTCTATTGGCACTTGAAAGGCTTTAGCCACCAATTAAACTGTATTTTTAAAGCCCCTGAGAGTGTTTTGTTGTTTAGCTGTGGGTTTTTTCCTCTCTCTACAGTCATCTAAGAGGCCTGTGTGGGTTTTGGTCTGAAACTGAGGTCACCAAACTTTACAGGAAACAATTTTCTGCTGATTGGAAAGGGAATGTTTTCCTTCACATCACTGCGGATAAACTCACCTATTCATGCCAGCAGGAAATACGACCACAGACCTGGTTCTCAACTGACATTTCAGACTGCTGGTTTGGTTCTTCGGTTCCTCCAGTGATATCCCAGTGGAGAATAGTGTTGGGGACTCTATATTTCCCCAAAGGAGGAATAGGTGAACAACCTGAACCCACTGCACTGCTGCTGTCACTTGATAACCTCCAAGGTTTATCCAAGGACCCTGTCAACCTTTCACCAAGAAAAAAGACCATATTTTCCAGTTTGAGGCACCTGAAAATTCTGTAGGGCTAACAGAATTTGACTAAAACAACATGTTTTTTAGAATCTAAGCTGCTCTGGGGAATTCCAGTATTTCTGTGTGGGATGACTTGGAAAAACCTAGTACTGTAGACACAGTTAAAGGTGTCAGATTTGTGAACATCCCAAAATTTAAGGCTTCCCACCATTCTCACCATTATCTCATCAACTGCCTTGAAGTTTTCCTCACCAATCCTGATTACCAGGGCAGACATCTCTCATTCTGCTATCAGCTTTGGAACTAAACTTTGCAGTTTAATAAAACTATTCAGTTGAAGCCTAGATGATATCTGACTTGCAATGAGATGTCTTTGTAGAGGCAATCATTATGCTTGTCAATAGTTTCCATATATGCAAAGATGTCCACACGGTGCTTCTATGCATGACATGGAAACTTCTTTTTCCATGGAAGAGAGCTTAAGGGAGGGAAAATCAACAAAAAATTTTCAGCATTTGTGACACTTCTAAGGGTAGGTGTTCGTGTGTGTTCCGTAACTCATAAATCTATTTATTTGATTAATTAGCAATCTTTGAGCAGTCCTGCTAAGTAGGTGGCAAAGTGGAATGCATTGTTTTGCTCTGGTGACCATATTTCACAATGCATTTTTAATGCCTTTTTATTTGTATTTTTTTCCTCTCTTTTTTTTTTTTTTTGTTTTATAAGTGTTCAGAGTACTGTACAGCATTATGGAACACTATCATTTTTCAAGCCATTAAATGTTAACTTCATTTTCTTCCATGAATTATGCTTTGCTCTTTTAGTTTTGTAATGAAAAATAAGTACAGGTTATGCAAGCAATAACCCCTGTGTAAGCAGCAGCTATCTTTTTAAACGGTTTATTATGCCACAGTCTGGTACTCCATTAAATATAGATTACAGACTGTTGAATAAATGAATATCAACTAAGCAGCCCCATCCTTCTGTACATACCAATGCAAATAATGAATCGTGGCACCTCATGAAAATGTATAACTCAGAAGAGTGGGTCAAGAAGTAATTACACATTTGTCTTATCTCATGCTTCTTGTTCTCAAACCAGCAAAATACATTTGTGATGGTTAGGAGACACTGAGAAAGCTCTCATAACCTGTTTTTCATGGAATCCTTAAAAGTATTCTTTCTCATAGTTTTATGTAGATAAGCTTACATTTCCAGGTATACATTTTACAATATCATTTGAAAAAGTTGCTTTCGTAGTTAGGAGTCTAACTGAAAGACGTGGATTAATACCTCAGCTCTTCAAAGGACTTCCTGTGTTACAAATAAAAGATTAACTGTGTGGCTCAGTTTTGGAAATGTAAGTAATAATCAAGTTAAATGAGCCAGCATACGTTTTTGAGGCTTACTATACTCCATTGTGTACAAAATCTAAGTGTACTTGTTTATGTACTTATAAACATAGTCATGAGCATCAAATCTGGATAGAAAACATGACTATTATGCTCTCTAAAACCCGGCAAGATTAAAAATGATATTGATTAAAGATAACTGAAACTATAGTTTGAAGACTGGAATTCAATTTAAGTTGTTTAAAGCTGAATAGACTAACCTGTTATGCACGAAACAGATTAAGAACTGGAATGAATTAATCACTAGGTTATTAAATAATACCACTAAGGTGATCTGTGTAACAGGAAAAGTTATCTTTAGCTGCTCAGGAAGAATTATCTGCTGATCTCAACTTGTGTAAATGGACTCGGAGAAGAGACAATGTCAGTGAAGGGAAAAAGTAAACCAAACAATTAACTTGCTTAAGTATTTCCTGCCCACGTTTTCCAAGGCTGTTTTCAGCTGCTGACAACTATCACAGTTCCTCTGATTTCAGTGTTGACAAGCCAATTCACCCTGCTTGTGGAAAGGAATTTCATCTGCTTGATAAATGAGTTTCATATTAATGTTAAAAATCTGTTAGTAGTCATACTCTTCCAGGGATTTCTAATGTTTCTGTCAGAAACCTGGAAAAATAAAGTTCAGCTTTCCAGTATGGGAACTGGAAGAAACTTGATATTGTGGCTTGCAAGTCCTTTTTACTATTTTGTTAAAGGCAAAGGCAGCAGATTTGTTTGTTTGTTTGTTTAAAAAGACACTATTCATGCAAATAAGGCAGGTAATTACTGCATATATGTTTCCTATCATTCTCATCCCAGCCAGCTATGGCGGTTCGTGCCTAGAGCTCTGCAATTCTTTAGCAGGGAACATCTGTGCAATATAGGTCATATTGTGACCCAGTTAAACCAGCACTGAGCACTTTTCAGGACCTGCATTTCTCTGAGGTGCCACCATGCACGTAGGGACAAGGGGAGAACAATACTCGTTGTTAAATGAGACTGATATTTTTTTGTTCCTTTGCAGCACATGGACCCCTATCTTTGTTACTAGTGGTAAAAAAAATCCAAGTATTGTTTTTCTTTGCTTGCATCAAATCAGAGATCCCACAACTATGCCAAAATTGAACACAAAAGCAAAGGATAAAAGAAAATCTGTGAGAAAATAAAGTATAGGAGCAATTCTGTAGTGTCCCTATCTACTGTTCCTTCTTACACATGGTAGATATATTCCTTTCTAGCCCATATTGTTGTTGTCCTGTGCTGCTCTTAGATATTTTATCATGTCAGAAATATGGACTGGTAAGAAAATATGAGGTTTCTAACTCTTTATGGTTTCAAAACTTCTCACGTCAGAATTGTAAAATATAACCTAACACAAGTCACTGATCAAGCTGGGGTCTTCCTCTATATAGACATATGGCCAGGGAGACTGGAATTATACAAATCTATTCGCTTTTTAACTTGTCCGGATACGACAATGTAAAACACAAACCTGAGACTAAAAAAAAAAAAAAAAAAATCAAACAAGAAGACAAACAAAACAAAAGAACCTACCTAAAACACTAGACTTTATTCTTTTATCAGCTGAAACACAGAGGTGATTCTGAGAGTATTTAAAATTAAGAGTGCAATAGTTATAAAATGCAATAAGCAGCAAATCTTCTAATGGTAAAGAAGAAATGTGAAAAGTAATGGCTAAATCAATAACATCTTAGTCCTGGGGTGTATTTACCGTGTCTTACATGAAGTATCAATAATTATTTACAGTGTGCAAGAGGTCTTTAGTGTTCAAAAGATATGCAGAAGAAAAGGTTCACATAGTGAATTATATACTCAGTTATATATAGGCAGCTTAGTTCCACTTTTAAACCAAGCTATTCAAAATATCTCCAACAAACGCCACAAAGTACTGCTGCTGGCTGACTTCCAGATCTGCCTGTACTTGGGGCAGTTGCACCTAACCCAGGTACCCCCCTAGCTGCTAAGTTCAGACCCACTGTTCCCACTCCAACCTTACCCCCATACCCTGTTCCATCCATTCAAGAATAATTTCCTATGTATTAAGTGTTAAATCTTAAGGTCTGAGTTGAGATGGGAATAACATAACAGTTCCTCAACCCTCAAGTCTGCAACAAATGTCCAGGAAGAGATTTCAACTGCCCAAAATTTTGTTTGGAATCTGTTCATGATAAGAAATATCTCCATTTCCCTGGGCTCATTGTTGTGATGTGGATCGCATATCTAAGACTGGTCACCATTTGAGCAGATAGACACTATGTGACCTATCTGCTCCAAAGCGGTCCCTTGTTAAAAGGAATAAGCAGTGGTGGTCACTGCGGTCTTGTCAGTCTGTCCCCATTGCTTTTGGATATCAATGGGAGGGAAGTGTCTGCATAACACTGTAAATCTGAGCCAAAGCTGTTATGAGTTTGGCCAGAAATTTCTTGATGTCCCCCTTAAGACAAGCCATTTCAGTACTTACAAATTAGGGTGATCATAACATATGTAATATAACAAGTATTTCTCATCTAATTTTCAGTTCTGTATTCCAAAACATATTTCAGATGTTCCATACTTACATGATTGTAGTGCCCAAAGGCACAAATCATCCTTTAGGCTCTATTGTGCTAAGAGTTATTCAAATACTCAGAGGGCCTTTTCACACACAGCTTATGAGCCTAGAATACAAGCACTGTGCACAGGCTGAAGAAATGTGTTACAGTCACATACATAAAGGCTGATATATTGATACTTCATGTTTTATATATATGATAGGAAAATAAATGTAACTGTCAATAAACTGAATCTGCTGTTCATCAAGTTCTTATTTTCTTCCTGATTTTATAGCAGAGGGGACACTGGAGATTTGCATTAAAAAAAGCTCATGGTGGGCTTCTGCATCAGCTGAGGAAGCTCTCTGACGTGGGTCATCAGACAGTACACCACATGTTGTTAAAATAAGGACACATAATATAAAATACATATATATCTATCCCACTGATAATTTTTGTGGCCCTCCTCTGGAACCCCTCCAACAGATCCATGTCTTTCCTGTTCTGAGGGTTCCAGAGCTGGACACAGTACGCCAGGTAGGGTCTCACCAGAGTGGAACAGAGGGGCAGAATCACCTCGCCTGACCTGTTGGCCATGCTTCTTTTGATGCAGCTGAAGATACGACTGGCTTTCTGGACTGTGAGAACATCTTGCTGGCTCATGTCCAGCTTTTCACCCACCAGTACCCCCAGCTCCTTCTTGGCCAGACTGCTCTCAATAACTTCATCCCCTAGCCTGTATTGAAACTGTGGATTGCCCCTACCCAGGTGCAGGTCTTTGCATTTGGTCTTGTTGAACCTCATGATGTTCACATGGGCCCACTTTTCAAGCCTGTCTGGGTCCCTCTGGATGTCATCCTGTCCCTCCAGTATGTCAACCTCAACACTTATCTCGGTGTCATCTGCAAACTTGCCAAGAGTGCACTCAATTCCACTGTCTGTGTCATTGATGCTGATATTTAAATAGCACTGGTCCCAATATAGGCCCCTGAGGGACACCACTTGTCACCAGTCTTCATCAGGCATCAAACTGTTGATCATAATCCTCTGTGTGTGAACATCCAATAATTCCTGATCCACCAAAAAATCCACCCATTAAATCCACCCATTAAATATCTCTCTTGTGGCTATTCTTCAGAGACAGCTCTTCAAACTCTCTACATTTCTTGATGTTGAGCTGCATGGTAGCTTCCAGCTCCTCCTGTTTGCTGCCTGTGCTGCATGCATTGGTGTCATATAATACATTGGTCACAAAATACATTTCTCAATAGATACAGTTTAAATCATTGTGCAAAATACCGTGAGGATGAATGCCACTAATTTGAAATTGAAAGGGCAGCTCAAGTAATTTAGGATAATATTTAATGCTAAGGGTGTACTGATTGCAAGGGCAATATTCCTAGCTACCTAGAGACTCTTGGACTGAGGTTTAAAGATCTTGATAGTAGAAATAAGGAACTGTCAGCACTGCAATTTGACCTGCACATGTACTCTGTGCGAACATTAGGAGATCATAAACTAAGAACTAAGATTTTCCAGGGCCTGCTGAGACCTTTCATTTGGAAGCTTTAAATGAAGAAGCTATTACTGAACAGACCACTGTAGGATGTCTTATGCTGGATATTTTATGGATGATTCCTTAAAATTGGACAAAATAATTCATTTAATTTGAAAAGTCTAGTTTTGGAAAGAGTGGGATCTATAAGGTTGCTAAGAATATATCAGAAAGAACTTTCACAGTCATAGCAAACTGAAAAAGCTGTTAAAACTGGTGTTCTAGATTGATAAAAAAGTTCCATCTAGTCAAGCAAGCCACTGTGACTGAGATTAGGAAGTATTTTATTGCAGGTATCTAGAATTGACTAGAGAGATCTATGATTGCCAACATCTTTTTTTCTTTTTCTTACATTTTTTCCCCTTTTCTTAGGCGTTTAAGCCATTTTCACTCAGAAAAAGAAACCTGCATACCTTCTGTGCCCATACAGTTATCTCAGCACTAAGGCACAAGCCCACCAGTAAATTCCGGTTTGGCAGAGAGAGGAAAACTGACCCAAATTACAGCTCCACTCACACTCAACTTAGTTTGTCCCCTTGTCCCCTTCCACTGACTGAAAGAGGACACGGATCTGCTAAGTATCCCTGGAGACCATCCTCCAGTGGCTGAATGCAAGAGGAAAACCTTTGAGATGGAAATTGCAAGAGCCCTGTTGCTTCCTCTATGTGCTCCAGAGCCTTGGCAAAGCACAGCCATCTCAGGGGTAGCAGAAGTGTTGGCGGTGCAGAGCAACAAATCCTCCTAATGGGAATGGGGAAACTTACTTAAAAGCCACAATTGTGCCCTATCCACTACACACTCCCAGCAGGAACTGCAGCAGACAACTTAACGGCTGCATTCGAATCAGGCCTTTGACTGTTTACATATTTTTTTTTTGGAAAAAGTTAAAGAAGCAATGGAAAGTTTAGCAACATCTATGTGAATCCTGACAGAGCATCCACACCCTACAAAGTCTGCAGTTTAAGTTAATAATAATTTTTAAAGCTCTTGCTGTCTCCTCACTTATGTGTAATATCTTGTGTGAAGTCAGAGACAAACATCAAGATCCTCAGCTGAAATAATCCTTATAGCTCTGCATCTTAAAATAAAATTGAAAGCTTCCATCAAGTTTTATTTTTCAGGACACAAACTTGGGTCCAGAAGCCATTTCTTCCCATAAGAAAACATTGCAAATATAGTTCCCATCAGGATTTTTTGTTTTTCCTCATCAATCCTAGGACTAGATTTGGCACAACAGATTTGTACAAGAGTATTTCTGGGCTTGATTCAACTAAGTCAACTGAAACGTTTTCTTGACCTCCTCCCCTACATTAATATATACTCATCCTCCATCCTAGACATCATTCTTAGAAAACAGATGAACGAGGGCAAAATTATTCTCTTATTCAATCTAGGGTATCTGCTTTCCACACAGGGAATCAAGTCATCTGTCGAAGTCCCACAGAGTGTGGAAAGGTAAGGCACAAACAGCAGCTATACTACTTTCAAATTTGCTTTCAAGATGAAATGCAACTATGTGCTAAAGGACATAATAAGATATATTAATTGCTTCTTTTAATGTTTCACTTACCCAAACTGTATAATCCTGCTTTCTCCTTTGAGTTGAAAGCATACGCTCTCTATCTCTGTATAAATATATTATATGTAGACAGGAGTCGTGTGCTTTTAAACATAATTAGGCTGTGCTAATTGTAGACCAGAACTAAATCATTCTGATGTTTTTAGTAAAACATTTCATTATCTATATAAACAAATGTGGTTTACACTTCCCTTCTGCCATAACTATATTTAATTTTAAAACATTTGAAATCAAAATAGACTTGAAGAAACCTTCCCACCAAGACAAAACTGTAACAAATATTTTGGAGATTGCCAAAGCAAAAGAATAATGGGTCATGCAACTCTTGTCAAACCTGACCTGGGAATGGAAGATTTCCTGCAGGCGTGTATCAGCAGGGTTCCACTGGCTTCAACAGAGCTGGTTTATTTATGTCAATTAAAAACGGATCTGAAATTTCTTGAAGAGATAATAATCTCTGCAAAGATTTTTTTGTAAATCTCATTTTTATGAGAGAACCTAATTATCATACTTTGCCAGATGTAGCAAGGCAGGCAGATGTGACCCCAAATTGTAGATATATGAAAGCTGCATTCAGTTATTAATTATGATTTATGCACCTCTTATCGTCCATTCCCATCGAGGTATATATTTATGCACAAATTTAAAAAGAGGTAAGACTTGGGCTATAAGTGAGCTTTGAACACAGAAGGTTACTTTCCTTATGGCTTCACCTTTGTTTTGTGTTAGGTATACTCTTCTGAACTTTCCCCTGCAGATTCAATATAAAATATGACAAATGCAGTTTAATTCCTTCACAGCCCTAAGAAACTTCTCTTATTGCAAATTAAGTGTCTTAATTTGAACTTAAGAGAGGTTAAAAATTAATTAGATACGATTAAGACAATAATTTATTTATGCATTAAAGTAAGGGCTGAACTTTCGTCAGAGTCATCAACAGGGAAACTTGTATTCTTTTCTTAAATATCTGTGACTATACAAATAGGAAATTGCAAAAATGAGGCAAAACTGAGTGGGTGGGGGGATTAGAAATAGGAAGGATTGAATAACCTTTCTCAGCTTTGAAAGAGAAGATGATACTTAAAAAAATGAAGTTTATAGTGGCCAAAACTGAATAAGGGGAATAGAAAGACTATCTGCAACAGGATGGGATTTTCCTATATATATATATATAACACTGCCAGAGTCTTGTTAACAAATAAAAAGCAAAGAATCAAAAATAAGCTCCTTTCTCTTTGCAACAGACTGCCATACAATTCAAGTTTCAATGAATAGACCATGCCTGAAATGCAGTTAAAACACAAATATCTTGTAACCACAAGGTACATTGTGAGTAAAGGCATCTCCCCCAGTAGAGTAAATGCCAGATGCTAAAACAATAGTGTCAGAATATCAAAATTACGCACTCAAAAGAATATGGGAGCTTTGAGAGCTTTTTACTAGATTTTTCCTAGTATATTATAAATCTGGAGTCTTTACTAGAATAGGGAAAAATAAAAGTGATATTTTCCATCGATCTTCCACAGCCGTGCCTGTAATACTTTTAAACCTCTTATTTTTTCCATTAAACGGTGAGAAGAGAGTGAATTTATCAAAAAGAAAATTCAGAAAAAAAGAGAAACTAAACTTACTTAAAGTTATTTAAAGCTATTAAAGAAAAAGCATTTATTGATTCAAATGAGAGCTTGGCACCCAAATGCCTTTAAAAATCTAGTCAAAATGACTAGCCTTGAGTCATACGGAGACTGTAGCAGGACAGAAACTTAAACCAGGATTCAGCCATCTGTTTTGTCTTCAGAGCATTTCGCACCTTCCTTATTCCTGTAAATTTCCTTAATCCCAGACCTCCAACACTGAACAAAGACTAGAAGAAGTATTTTTTTTTTAAAAAAAAGGATTAGTAATACCAAATTTTCATATAAATACCTAAATTCAGAATTCTTCATTGCTGAAGCAAGGAAATGGGTTTTCCTTTTTAATTTTCCTTTTTTTTAACTGAGGGATATTTTTATTTTATAGAGGAAAAGAGGTGAATTTGGGCCTGAAATTAGTAAAGAGTGTTAAGAGGGCTGGCATGACCCACTCCCATATTTTAAACTGTCATGTTGTGCCACCAAGTGTGGGATCGTGTCAGCTTGTGTCAGTCAAACTGTGTTGTAGTGCATAAAGCAGTGTGATAGATTGCCAGCCAGCTGTCTTTGATGCGTGACTGGCTGAAAGCCGAAAAACTGAAACAACATTATGGAAGCTTTAATGGACAACCAAAACGATCAGTGTGAAGGCTTGAAGCAGTTAAATAGCTGTTTACTATTGGGGCATGACAAACTCTTACCCTGGTTGTCTGGTAGATTCAGGGAAAATAAATAGTTTCCAGGCTGGGTTAGCAAGGGGCATCCAAACCTTAGCTCTGGGGTTGAGAGGAGTGCAAGAGGCTGAGGAATAGATGGTTTTACAGTAGGACTCACAGCCAAAATGGGGACAGCTGGAGTAACAATGGAGTGGGTAGGAAGGGCAACACATTACCCATTGTTCATTCCATTAATGGTAAAATTACAGTGTGTCTAGATGGGGAACAAAATATGTCTTGTTAAACATCGATTTAATTAGATGACTCACTCAGAAGGATAGGGCACATGAGAGAAGACAGCACGTTAAAAAAATCCCCACAAGGCAGTCGGGAAACCTACACTTTAGCTAGTATGTAAATAATAAATTATGCTCTGTTTACTTGTTTAACCAGCCAGCACTGCCAATTCCAGGTTTTTCATTAGGATTCTTTCAAAAATTCACTTTCCTTAAAACTTCACCTTCTGGAATGCTGTGACAAGTCTGTAAACTTCTGGTCTTTCACTTGCACAATTCACTCATAAAGGAATACACATGGATTCTTGGAAACCTCTGGTGGTTTCAGATTTTAAGATAGTTCAAATACTCTTAATGCACATAGTCTTTTAAGCTTCAAATATCTTTATGAGAGTCTAGACATTAGAGTGTTAAAGAAATGCTAGAAGTTACAATCAAAGAGGAAAGTTTTCAGAATGAAAAGACAACTTAAACTTCAATCTCTCTTTTGAAATGTGGGTCTAATTTGTGGTTTTCAGAAACTTAAGTTGAACATGTTTATTATATAACGGCTGTATGGTTTAAAAACTACCAAAGAGTGAAAAAAAAAAATAGGGCAAGAAACAACTGGCATTCTGTTGAAAAGTCTTTTCTGTAGTATTTCCATACATTTTAATGGAACTACTCACACAGTATAGTGATGACTGATGTGTGCTAGAGTAAAGCAGCTGTCCTCAGACAGATTGTCATCAGTTTAGCACTATTTTTAAATCAAGATTCATATTTATGCAGAATGTTACATCAACACCTATAGAACAAGGGGACAGACTACTTTGATGCAACAGACAGATCTGACCACTCTACACATTCTCCTGCTGCTCAGAGAGGACTTCTGGCTGGCTATACTCAAGGGAGGCCAAAGAAGTTCAAGTTATTCAACAGCTGTCAGTAAGAACATGCTCAAGCAAGACATCTGAGCTGCTTGTAATCCAAACAGACCAGCAGCTCAGTAAAAGACACGAGAACAAAAATATTGCACAGAGAATGTTTATACCCCACAAAAATTGTGTGGGGAAAAAAAAAAGCACAGAAAACAGGTCTTTCATATGCTTGTTTTCATCAATGCTGCCTTTCTAATTTATTAGTACTCCTGAAAATGTATTTGCTTCATGAAGATATACATGAAAAAAAAACCCAAGAATTGATGCATGACCCCTGTAAAATAAACTTAAGCCACAATAGGAATTTATCCTGATTTGTCAGAAACCTTATACAAATCCCATCAATCCGAAACCAAATTAGACCACAGTTCATAGAAAGGCTTGTGATAACTTCTATCCTTTGATACTCCCCTGAGATTTACCTCTGCCCAACTTGTACCTTACTTGGACTGTCATGAGGAAAAAAAGAAGTGGTCCATTTTATTTGATCTTATTCGATATTTTTTTTAATCTCCAGCTCTCCATTTCTTCATCATTATCTGCTAGATCAAAGGACACTTCAGTGTCAGAGTAGATTTCCCTCCGTTAGGAATAAAGCTTATGGAAGACAGACACCTATCACACTCCTCGGTACCTGTCAGTTCTACTGCCTTATAGTTTAATTTTCTCAGGATAATTGTTAAATCTTTACTCACCCCAATAAAATAAGCTCTCCTTTCCTAACAGGAGACAAGTGAGAAGCTAAGACAATTTAAGTAGCTAATAAATAACAGTCCTTCACCATCTGCACAATTATTTTACCTATGCTGTGTTATTTATTTCATCTCTTCTCAGGAGTAGCCCTCTGAAAGTGTTCCAATTCACTGTCCTCTGAACCTAAACTGACTCTGGCTGGAACAGTTTTCCTGCCTGAATTCATTATACGTGGCCTACTTTTCTAATTGAAAAAATGAAGGCTTTTTTCTGTCTTCTACTTTATCTAAAACCTTTCAGTGTTAACCATGCAATTACCAGACCCTCAGTCATGTATATCTCAGACACTTTTACTAAGAGGAATGGAGAGATTGATTCATCCACCACTACTTCCAGGCAAAGCTTTGACATTCATTAGTGTCAAAGCAAGCACAGAGATGGAGTTTAGGAGACATGCATTTCGTGTTATAGCCATTTTCCTCATACATGAACTTGGCCAAACACCTTTCTCTCTTCATATTTCAATTTTCCTTGCAAAATAGAGATGGTGACAGGATCCTGCTTTCCAAGGTGACTTGAAATCTACCCATCACTATGTTCTCAAAGAGTGAGAGGTTTCTCTGAACATTACTGATATTAGTCACTGCTTTTAACAGAACTTCTCTAAATGGCCAACTGGCTCCCTTTTGAGTGTCTTCCGGGTCTCCAGGACTAACGACTATTCTTTCTTCCTCATGTCTTTCATATTCCTCTCTACACTGTAGTACTCCTTGACTACCTTCATGCAGAAGCTGCTATGCCTTTCCCGTCGTACTCTTCTGCACAATCCTTCTCTATATGGTGGCTGGGTTTGTTATATCCTCTCAGGCATGGGATAACAAATGTTACAATTACACTCACCAGTGGTGCAATCCTATAGTGGCAGAAGTTAACCAGACTGAGGAACCAGAATGCATATAATCTGTATATGGGAAAAGGTGAAAGTTATCAGAGACTAAGTCTGTTCTTATTCTGCAGCCTAACATCCATTAGCTTGATGTTAAATGGTGTAGTTTCATAAAACAGAAAGTAACTTTCTATGCTCTGAGACTGCCCTGCAGGATAAAGTACAGCAGGTGGGTATGAGCGGGATCGGAAGTGCACTGCTGAAATGCTTATGTGGATACAGACTCAGTTTTCAAATAATGGTCACAAGGTAGAACTGTGTTTTGTGCATTCTGTACCCAACTTAACAAGCTGATATTTTCGAAAAATAATGAGAACAATTTCAGGCTGAGAGACTTGGGGCTGTTCAGCCTGGGGAAGCGAAGGCTAGCAGGATACCTTATAAAAGCCTTCCAGCACCTAAAGGGGGCCTATGAGAAAGCCAGAGAGGGACATTTTACAAAGGTGTGTAGCGATAGGACAAGGGGTAATGGCTTTAACTGAAACAAAGATAGATTTAGATTAGCAATAGAGAAGAAATTACTATAAGAAGTAACCTAGAACAGGCTGCTCAGAGAAGTTGTGAAGGCTCCATCGCTGAGGGTCTTCTGGACAAGCTGGATGGGACTTTGAGCAATCTACTGTAGGGTAAAGTGTCCCTCCCCATGGCAGGGATGTGGAAACTGGATGATCTTTAAAGTGCTTTCCAACCCAACCCATTCTATGTTTCCATGAAATCTTTTCTAAATTGTAAAAGGACATTTATAGCCTACTAATATGTGTGAGTAGCTAGAATAATTTACTTTATGGGTGTAGGCTTTTTCATTTATCTGCACTAAGTTCCACCATACTTTTTGTTGACACATCAATAAGTGAGATATATCTGTAATCTTCCTTGTCACATCTTCATTAAAATGGATAGTCAAGATTAATTTCATGCCACTCTTACTCTATCTTTATTCATCTTTTTACTATACACCCTAAGAAAATGATAAACTCAGGTTTTAGCGTGTATCATTATAGCAACCCATGAGATCACCTATTCAACGTGAAAACTTAGTTTTTTGTTCCCCCATATTTCCTTATATTTTAGTCAAGTATTAAGGTATGACTTTTTTTTAATTCCTTTTTCTTCCTTCTTCATTTGTTTTATTTCACAACAGATTAGTTTTATTAAAACCCTTTACACTCCCCACAGGTATTACCCATTAATTCATTTGCTCTCTAAAAAACTTCAGTAAGTTTTGAACTTTTAAAGGAAGAAGCTTCCTCCAGAAAATTCACTTAGACTCTTTCCCCATTACATCATATTAATCCAAATTACTAATAATTTTTTTATTTGCTATAGTTTCTAACTACATTTACTGGTTGGGAATTTCCTGTAGCCGTTATTAAAATTTAGACACAACCTTCCATTCCTTCTTACTATTAGGCCATTTTAGCAAGACTTTACAAACTGTATTTAAGTTCAGAAATAACACAAGTGAAAAGAACCCTAACTTTGCAATTGTTAGTGTTCAACTACTGCAAGACCTTTTCAGGAGACAAATCAGTTTTTTAAAAAAAGTCCTCTAGCCTTTTTGTCATTTAAGTAGTTACTTTTACCAACTGTTTTGCATTGTGAACAGCAATGTCACAAATTCACTCAGCTGCCCAACCGTAGCCTCATACTTTTTGAAACTTCATTTAATCTTTGAAAATTTACTGGATTACCCTGGGCTCCAGTAAACACTTCTGCTTCTTAAGTGTTCAGGAATGTTTTCGTATAATTTCTCTGATTTTAGAATTACACTGTTCTTGAAGTTCTTAATTTTTTTTTTTTCAATCTTCTATCAGTTTTATCTTTAACTCAATAGAGCTGAATGTCTCAGGAAGAAATAAGTGAATATTCTCTGACCAATTTTCTGAACCAAAATTAATGGTTATCACTTAGAAAACATTGAGTCACACTTACACAGCATCCTCTAATGCCACTAACTGTCATTCATGAAGCTACAAGAATCCATTCAAAATATGTTAGAACACACTCCCTGTCATAGCATAGAATCATTTTCTGGATGTGCTTAAGCTCTGCATCTACAACTGAAGATAAATATCTAATGGTCAGTTGAATACCACTTTGTCAACCTAAAATGTGCATGAAAATGCTGTAGATACAATACAATTAAAAAAAAAAGAAAATTGCTGCTGTTGGAGTAATCACAAATCTTTAAACCATGAGTTTGTTATTAAACAAAAATAACCATAAAACTGCACATAAAGGCAAAAAAAAAAAAAGTACTTTTGAATCCCTGTCTCCTTGTGGATTGCTTTTGTAACAAAAAATGAAAGGGACGAGAGACTAAGAAATAAACATGCAAAAACTGAGAAGACAAGGTTGATCAGTTTTACTAAACTTTGTGTTAGTACTCATCTTACACTCCCCCATGTGAATAATTTGCACTTTCTATTCAAATGTATAGAAGTCATAATAACCCTTACGTAACAACTACAAGACCTGGAACACTGCAAGTGATCCGAAAACACTAACAACATACAGTTGTGTACATTAAGACCACCTTTCTTCCAATAAAAAAAATTCATTTTGTTGAATATATACCAGAAAATATTTCATTCAGCCTCTAGAATTTATGGAATCCATTCATTAAATTGAAGTTAATTTTCAGAACGATAAGCTCAAATAATATTTGTTTCCAGTTAAAATGCCTTCATTAACACCAAAGTAGAATGAATCACAGTATTCATTTTGCACACAGAGGAAGAGAATATCTGTGAAAATATACATTCCAACAAAACTGTAAAAAATATTGCATCCCATCAGCATTAAATTCTTATAAAGTTAGTGGAATTTTACTGGGGTGAAACAAGCTGTAAATAAAAAAAGACTAAAAACTGTTATCTGGAAATTATTCTGAAGAACTTTAAACTACACCGTCACACTCATCTTTATTCACAATGACATTTAAGGAAAAAAACTGATATAACCACAGATGGCCTGCATTCTGCATGTGACTAGAATTGTTTCCTGGAGTTAATTTCCATTTTTTAAACACGGATATTTCTGTTATTTGCTTTTATATTAGTTAAGCTTTTCTTCTGTCATAAGAAGATTTGCTGGTTAAGTCCCCTTCGGCATAATGTACTTGTTATAGCAAAAGTAATGCTGGAGAAAAGCTGAATCTGTTGGAAACATCCTGATGTCAGCACCAAACCTCATAAATTTTCCTCCTGGCATTACCCAGAGAAGGGAATTTAAAAGCAGTACTGAAACTCTCTTTCTCTCCTACTGTCCCACGAACATCCCATGACTTTCATGTGCCCTTGTGGGAAATCAGTCTTAGTGCTCAGTTAACCTCAATAAGGAGGAGGAATGAACAAAAAGTGAATAAACTACTAATCTAAGGAGAAATTTCTCAAGTTATCTGAGAGTTAAGAGAGTTATCTGGCTATGGAAATTTCTCCAAGGAATAACAATCATGCTGAATATGAGAAAAGGTGAGTATGGAATCTGAATTCCAAAGTTGTTGGCTTGACTTTTAGTTTTGACTCTGTGTTCGTATACAGCACACTTGAAGTCCTGGTGGGATTGACACTCAGCAATAAGACTCTCACTAATTTCAGTAGTTCAAGCCCCATTAGCTGTGTGTGTGTAAGAACCATAATAGGAAACAGACCATGTAAAAATTACACAATGCATTTAATCATCTAACTCAATTTACTCGGTCAGTTTGAAAACTTCAATATAGATTTGAATGTTTTGAATGCTTTTTTTCCCTGATGTATTTGAATGCCTTTCAGTTAGACATCATCTGAAAATATAATACTAAGCAATTCTATACCCAGAGCTCACCACTGCAGATCTCATAAAGCTACTGAAAGATAAGTATGGATACTTAATCTTTACACATGGTATTCCAACCATAAAACAATCCATCAACAGGTAATTTTATTTAGTCTAGGTTTCTCTGGTTTGGATATTAGAATATCATGTAATACACTCAGAATTCTTACTACAGTCAAAACATGTGACATTACCACTTTCCTCTGTTCAAAAGGCCAGTCATAAAATGCAATTTTGTTTATCTGAGAAGCTTTCTTCCTGGAACCACCTTGCTGACTGACACTCATCTTCTTTTTAAGTTTTATGTGGTTAAAAATGATATGTTAGACTATATGTTTCAGTTTGAACAATGTTGTTACTCTTGTTGTGTGGTTTTAATTATTTATTTTCACAAGGATTAATTTTAAACTGGAGGTCTATAAAATGCTAATTTTTTTCTCCTTGATTTTAAAGAGAAATATAATATATATCTCATTCTGATTACTGTTGCTCACCTGTCTTCCCTGCGCTGTCTGAAGAAACCCATAGTAAAATTGCGTATTCTTCCTGAACTAATCCGTATTAAAGCTCAAGAAACTAGATTGTTTAAAAATATCCAAACTATGTGATTAATCTGTAATGTTATCAGAGTGACCTGTAGAATTTGTCACTGGTGTAACCTGCATTAGTTTTCAGGTCATAGCCAACATTTTCAGAAAAACAAGACAGGCATTAGTACATTTCCTTTCTTGGTTTAATTGGCCAAAAGTTTGTGTATTATTTTCACTTTCCAAGGTATGTCTTTCTACTGCACTACTGTATTAGCTATTCTCCACTCTCTGAGCACCACTGATTCCCTAGAAACTCCAGTGATTCTCAGCTCACCATTGGAAAGCCAGCAGTTGTTCACCCACTGGCCATTGTTGGTTTCCTAGGGCTTATTTTGAACCTTTCTTCTAGTAATATGACACACTTAGCCTTTTCCCAACACACAGTTCTGTGGAACAGCAAATTTGCTATCCCTGTTTCTCAGTTCAGGACTGCACAGTGCGTAGCAAACCCAACATTGTAAGGAGGCAACCACACAAGTGTGACAAAGGTCATAGATGTCCAACAATATACAAACAAAGGATACAACCTGAGATTTTCTTTTTATTTCTAAAATAAATTGATTATGCAATGTGCCATCCACACATGGTCATCATCTTCTACCTCAAGTCTTATTGTGCACTTTTGCATTATTTATCTGTACTTTGACTATGCATGCAAGTCCTAGCCATTAACTGCATTAGGTTTTCAGATCCTCTTGTAATTTTTCAAATGTTGTCATTTCCTCATCTCTACATTCACCACCCTTAGTTCAAAATCCTCCTGCATATTTTCTTATTAGTGTCTTAATTTTCTGCAGACATCTCACTTGTTAATTTACTATCTTGCTGCATTTTGATCACAGTTAACAGCTTTGCATTATTCCAGCTGCATGGCTAACAGAATTAGATTTTCTATTTGCCAGGCCTTCCTGAGACTGCCAAACCAATTCTAGCAAGAACAGCCAGCCAAGTCATTCTTTGGTCATCCTATTAGTCTTAATGTTTTCAAAGAATATTTACTTATTTCTGGCTCATTGCCTGTTCTGTTTAAACTGTAAACTCTTAAGTCACAGAATCACTAATCTGTAGAAACATTGTCCAGTGCATTAAGGCTATTAACATCACTGGCTATAATATAAATTATTAAGCATAATAATACGTACTCAGGTCTGTATGACATTGAAAGCAAGATCAGATAGCTCTGGAGCATGCATATCATGAAAATTGTCCTCTGATGACTGTCCAATAGAAGATCATAAAGTCAATTAAAAATGCATTTTTCTTCGCTGCTTTTGACACACCATCAGATAACCATTGGTCTACCCCAAATAAAGCCAATCAGAATCTTTGTACTCATGATGGCCACTGGTTTGACTACAGGAATAGAGAAAACCCCATCACTTTCACACCTGCTATTCTGGGCTGTAATATTTCACAGAGCAGGTCCAGAATTAAATTACTGATATACATATACACACACATATGCACGCATACGCTAAGCGGACAAAAGTATTCCTTACTTGCAACCTCTGCTCTCCCAGTGCCCAAACTAGAGTTACAGAAAAGTAAGCAAAATGGTTTGCAGAGGTAGAGGTATTCAAACTTTGATGTCCTTGTTCTAACTAAGAATCAGGCTAAGATTCTCAGATGTCTTCAACAACTACAAGATATATCTTCTGCTATGCGGTGAAAAAAAAACAGGGAGCAATTTTCCTGTTTCGGTGGAATCCTTACCATTCCAGATAATATGAAACTTTTCCTGTGAGATCTATGGTCCATGTTATCTTCTTGGTTGAACTATCAAGCATCTCCATAAATCTTTTCATAAGTTGAATAAAGGGGCTCTCCAGAGGAGATTTGAGTAGACTGCCATCCAAGACGCAGTGGGCATATAAAGGCATGTGCAACACAGACTGAGTTGCGTATTTCTTTGTTATCACTTGTTTCACCATGTTTTCCATTCTTTGCATTGTCCCTAAAGCAACTTGTAGAATAGTGAATTCTGACCTGTTGCCATTGCTCCCTTCTTCTGCCTGTGCAGTATTTTGGAGATAGTTGTGGCAGCCACATCAAACGTCTCAAGAATTTTACAGCATCCCAGGTCCTTATGCCTTAAAAATGTCTTGGGAATACTCACCTTTCCATCAATAGTATTCTAAGCATTTTCTAAAACTCAGCTTCTTCTCAAATTCTTTAACTAAAATATAAAATACTCCAAATCTCCTTCTATTTTCAAGAATGTTGTCTGCAAAGTTTTTTTAAAGGCTGATTTTTCCTAGGGTTGCTGACAGAGCAATATTTCCTTATTATAAGCTCCACATGGTAGATAATGGAGTACCAAACAGAGAGCAAGCCACCACTTCTTAATCAGTTCTGATTAAATGGTCAGTGAAGTTCTGATTCCTCATGACCCTTTAGGCCAAAAATCATAGCCTTAATCACAGTTGGAGGCCAGCCAAGGTCTCTCCTCTGATATGCTTCAAGACACAGGGTTTTAATTACAAAATTGCAGCACTGCCTCATTTAAAAAAGACAGACTGAGAGACAGTGGAATGAAAAATGCCCTTATAACACTGCTAATTGACCTTAATCTAATGTGATGTGCAATACTCTCAGCATGCAACTGTGGCAGGGATGCAGGATAAGTGTAAAAAAAACCCTTCTCGAAACTAAATTAAATTTGAAATAGTAGATTAGATTATTACTAATGTCCTCAAACAAACCTCTGGATGTTGAAATTTATATTGAGATTTCCAAGTGCATTAGAGTCCTGCTACATGACAGCTGTACTGTACCTTGAATACACCTTAGAAAGGCTACTTAAGCTCACATTTGCATTATTAGTAGGAAAACTCTCTTGGTTGCAAAAGATAAGTATATTCTATCAAATTGGCAAAAATGTCCTTTTGGTGTGTCTAATATCTCCTATTACTTACAGAACAGCATTATTTTTTTTTCATTTTATTTTCTTCTTTTAAACAACTATCCCTCATTCTATAAACCCCCCCAAAAAAAACCTGCATTTTGACTTCACTCACTTAGGAAAAGCTGGTGTCTGTTATACTGTACACAGTATTGAAATAAGAGAAAGTTCAGGACCTGACTCTTGTGCAATATAATAGCATTATTTAATGGGTAGCATTTTGCAGGAAGTGGTGAAGAATCTGGGATTCTGTTCTTATCTCATGAAGCCATTTGTATCCCTGCCTCTCTGAATTCCCTCTCACCTTACGTCTTCTGTGCTTATTTCAGCTATAGTTCCTTCAGCAAATTTTTTGGGTTTGGAGCATGTTCAAAGCATATTTCACCTAGTCAATCCGTGCTTAAGTCTTCTAATCGGTTGTGTAAAACAACAGATTGGTAATAAATTATTAGCCTACCTACCAGTTTATGAACCTGATGAACATATACTCTGTCTCTGATTGTATAAGCATTGCTGTTTTAACTACACTTTTAGGAATGGGTAAGTATTCATTTCATACATATTGTAGCAAATATTATGGAAATATGAAGGATTTACATGTGAAGAGAAAGGTTAGAAATGAAGAATTTATTGTGCTGATTACTGCCTACCAGGCAATGTATTTTTGCATATTTACTTTTCCAAGAGAAAGTTAAAACATAGTCTAATAAGCAAACGAACTAGTATTTTATGTAAAACATTGTTAATTGTACTAAGGGATACATAATCAGCCCAGCATATTCTTTTCTAAATGAATTTATTTTCAGCATTATTATGGCTACATCCAGTAGTTTTTATGCAACATTAAATATATTTATGCAAATATGTATTTATATTCTTTTTCTTTCTGATTACTTTGATACCTATGCCTTCTCTTGTCTTCGGTCTTTCATGATCAGATGTAGTTAACTAACCAAGTAGTTCTGTATTTCATAATACTCTTAGCATTTATTTGAAAGATCTTTATGGTTGTTTAGCTTTCGATGTTATTACTGAACTTAGCCACTCTGCAAAACCTGTTTAATGCTCTTACAGTGATAAAGATTTTATTCTTACTACCATGTTGTTAGTCATAGAAAATATTTAAGTTTTATTTGTATAGTTATAAAAAAGGGATAAAAGCCACTGGGGTCATTTTCAGAACTGCTGAGAAGCTAAGATTGTCACTGTTTAAGCTGCACACACAAGGGGGGAAAAAAAAAGGTCATTAGAAAATAAAGTCCAGGATAGGAGCTTTCCTTGTATAGGCAAGTTGAAAGAACACAAAAATAGGATTCAGGGAGTTATATAGATATTAAGAGTGAAATATGGGCCTAACTGAACTAAATTATAAAACCACTACAGATTTCAGTAAGAACATGATTCCTCCTCCACATCATTTTGTTTCAGAAAAATAGTATAACCTTCAATCACAGATGTTTGGTTAACCTGGGCTATATAATGAAGCATATTTAGTTTCTCTTTATGGGAGTGATGTAAGATTACATCTAGATCCAAACAAAGATTACAGAAAGATGCCTTTGTGCCTTTAGTGAAAGTTCGTCTATCATCACTATATGTTAATCACTTTAAAAGACCTAGATGTATTCTTCACGACTTGTGCATTTTAATCATTTACACTCTCTTTAAAACTCAGAGAATATTGTCAAAAAAGTTCTTATACTCATTTCCTAAAGTCTCCTCTTTGCCTCAGTCATCTCTGTCATCTTTGTATGACTACTTCCATATAATCTACTAAGAGATGGACCTTCCAACAGTTACCGTACTGCACAAATGAAATATTTTGTTACATTTTCTATTACTCTTACTTTGGGTCTAGACTGCCATGATACTAGGCATGTACTACTTTATTACTGTAGAATAGAAAGGTGGTCTTTGCCTGATATAGTTTACAGTGCAAGTATAGAAAAGATGAAGTGGCAAGTAAACAATAGAAGAACACAAGGCATCATAGAAAATTGTTTTAAACCACTTACAACCCTGATGATTAAGTATTTGCAAGCACTGCAGCAGAGGACATCCATGAAAATCCATCTGGAGAAGAACAGCAAGGTAGCTCTTCCAACCTCAGCGTGTGAAGCAGCATGGTAGAAAGGTCAAGGGTTTTTGGTTTTGTTTTCCAAAAAGTTAATACTGCACAGCTGAGATAATTTGATGAAGTAATCAAAAGACAAAACTGACACCTCAGTACTGAGCACAGCTGTATATTGTAGGGACAGAATAAATAAGCTTTATAATATTATTGATATCTCATATTCTTCCTTGCACTTTACCCACAAATATTATCAGTGCTAGGTAAATGAAGGACAGATCTTGGTTTAGCACCACTATTCATGCTTTGTGGATGCCTTATCCACTAGGATACAAGTTAACTGTTAAGGTTATCATTAATAGAGTCACAAATCTCTTTCTAGACGAGCAGTATATTTTACAAGACAGTACACGTTGCTGTCCTTCGTTGACTTCAACTGTTGTTTCAGAACATTATTCCTACACCTCCTTTTCTGCTGATTTGTGGATGAATTTTTCCAAACAAATTCTATGCTACCTCTTCCTACAGGGTCCCAGTAGACCTAGGATTTTCTTATTTTCTTCATTTTTTATTTTTCTTTCCCTGTTGGACTGACAATGCCTATCCCCAAACCAATTATCTTTCAATTAGCAAGCAAAATTAATTTTCACACTTCATATGCTAACATGAGAATGACAGAAATGCTTAACATTTTTAAATCTGTCATTGGAAAAGAAAAAGACAAACGTGACACTAAATTGTCAGAAGAATTTATTGTCTCCAAGCCCTGTTTTCAGTGAAAAGGTAACTTCACAATGATGCTCTGCATCCCGTTGTGTTTGGAAAATGACAGAGTTCAAAGATAAAGTACTTACTAGTTTGCTTTTGAAAGAACTCTTGCAGAAGATTTGGGGAGAAACTCTCATCTGGCATCTGATTCTTTACATGTCTGCTTTGTAACAGTGAAGGAAATAAAGTCTAAATTACAATTTATGCCCAGAACACAATCAATAAAGTCTAAGAAAAAAAACAACATTATGCAGTTCAACAGGGACTGGAATCCAAAGATTTTCTAGTACAACTCAAAATCCAGTTTTTGGTGGGCATATAATGGATTTATCCATGTGGATTCCTTGGTACAGGTTAATAAATCTGACATTATGCCTCAGTGTTTTCCTTGCTAGCAGAACTAATAAATATTACCCTTTATTCCCTCCACTCCCCATAACTTCCTTAAAATAAGCAGGAATTAGTAACCTTGGACCAAATGTATCAATACAAATTGGTTAACAGCTTTCAAAATATTTTGTGGAAGCAAAAGAAAACAAGGAAATATGGAAGACTGAAAAAGATAACGGCCTAAATGTTGTATTTTTATGAAATAATTTATCCCTTACTTCTGATGCAGCATTAGCAACTTCATGATATTTCAAAGGATAAATGTTAATATTTGTGTTTTTTTAAAAGAGCTTTTATAACTAGAAAAAAACAAAACAGCTGTTCCTTTCATTATTTTTTTGAGATTTATCTGGAGATACAGATAATCATTGAATATTCCACATAAACTTGTAAGAAAGTGCTGAAAAAAACTCAAAGTAAACACTAGGAAATGGAGCACAGTAACACAGTTAGAGGCAGCATAATATAGCTGTGTCAAGAATACAAGCCAGCAAGCACAAAAGTACAGCTCAACACTATCCTAATCTGCTGCTTAGATTTATTAATTTAAAGGCAGCTCCATGCTCCATTGCAAGATGGTTAGTACCACGCACAGATTTCTCCTTCTTCCTTGCCATCTGGTTGTGAGGCCAGCACGAAAAGAGTGAGAGAAGTTTTGCTAACAGAAAGAGAAAAGACAAAAGTAATAATTTCAGAATTAAAGCCCTAGTCACACCTGAAAATCCTAGCAAAGTGCTGACATAAGTACTTACATGTAGGTACCTAAGTGCACCAAACAGAAGAAAGTTTCTTCTTTCATATTGCAGAAATATTGTTAGAAGTATTTTTGCTGACACTTAATATAATAGAAACCAGGCTTCCAATCACCTCTGACATCTTTGGCTCCCACTGTTTATACATGAAATTACAAGATTTCTAGGGTCACTCCAGCATTTTAGAAATTCTTAACATCTCTGTGAGGTGAAAACTCAGCTCTGCTATTACTGAAGACTCCATCTGAGTAGGAAATCATGTCACGATTACATTGTGTAACAGAAAATGAATATTCTGGTTTTACTCTGATGTTAATTTCCTTCATCTCCCTAACTAGATGGCAAGTGACCTTTACATATTGTTACTGCTAAGTGGAAAGAGAGAATAATAATGTTATTTTAATTGATTTGTGAATTATTGAACAGGGTTATGAATACTGACCCCTCTCTGACTGGAAGAATTCGTTATGTACTCTGTTTACTGTTTAGTATTTTGTATTTTTCAGTCTTGCACTCCTGTTTGCATACAGTCATTCAAAAGATGCAGGAATGTTATATTACCATTCAGTACAATTTATGTGAAATATAAATGTGAAAAAGTTCTCAACCACAAAACCCTAAATTTTATGGTGAGGAGCCATGTGAAAAACACCTAATGACAGACTGTCATATGCCGCTGAAAATTCAGTGGATCGTACAACTGTAGGCTTGGAAGTCACTCCAAGTCCTTATTCTGTCCCTTCTGGCAAACCAGGATAGGATTGTAAATATGGAATTAATTTCTGCCATGCTTATTTATGCAATTCTTAAGGACTTCTAACAATGCACAATACCCCATGTTTTCTCTCTGTAAGATCATCTAGTGCTCCACCATCCTTACTGGCACATATTATTCCAGACTGCAATTTCAGTCTCCTTTCCTGAAATTTAATTCTTATAATTCTAAGAGAACAAGAGAATCCTTAATATCCTTTCAAAGAGAAAGCATTTTTTTTTTCAATCACCTTTGGATACACCTTGTAGTATTTTAATCAGAAAACCATTCCTTATCTTGCTTTTCAGAAAACGATTTGAGAAAATATCAGAAAGATTTCTACAGTAAAAATAAGTGACACAGGCTTTATTCAGGTGTCAGGTACTAGGGAAGTCTTACCTACTGAGTAGTAGAGGTTAATGGAACTAGGCTTTGTTATTCCTTTTTCCTATTCCCTGCATGGCAAACCCTGTGCTTTCTCTATGGTTCCTCTCAGTCGAATTATCTTCTCCCCTGACATCGGCAATGAATTACCATCACTTGACTGGAATGAAACCTACAGACTCTTCCTTGAATAGTTTCATCTACCTTCTATATAGAAATTATCTGGGTGTTGATGTACTCCATTCCCAGCAGATGTCTAGGGAGTCAAAATCATGTCCTTGCCAACATCGAGTCCTGAACTCCGCTTTATTTTTCAGCTTTTCACAAAGACGTCTTTTACTAGATATCATTGTTTTGATAGTTCAAAGTAAATGCCAACCCTAATAATATTCATGGGGTTTCTCTGGTTACTTGTCACCCAGTGCTTTCCATCAGGTCTACCTTGCACTAGAAAGATGACCTTACAATATCTTCACATGCTTGCTAGACACACAGCAGTGCACACTCTCCCTCATTCTTCTCATTCCTGAGAAAGCTCTACCCACTTATATTAACTATGTCAGTGACTTCAATTATTGCAATCAATCTCAGCTTAATTAACTTAAAATAATTAAATCAAACAATCCTTTTTGGTTATGTAGAAGGAATTCCAGGTCATTTATTAATTTATGGACAGTTTTGAAATCTGATAAATCAGTTCACTAGTCTTTTCATCCCTTCCTAATAAACAGAAAAGGATTCCTGTTAGAATAATTTTGCTTATGTAATTACAAGCAAGCCATTTTCTCCTTCTTTTCTTCTCTACTTCTGCCTTTCTTATCCATTTCAATACTAGTTTTTTACAGAAGATAAATAAGCTTTTGCTATGGCTGCCCAACACCAAGTATGACAGCATCCTAACTTTGTTTAGGGCTATGGCAAAGTTTCTTTTTAAGAAAGTATCAATTAAACTCCTCAAACTCTAACTGAAACTGAAAGTTCCCTATGGCAAAGTAGCAGAAACACGACCTTACTTTGATCATTTACATGTTGTAGTTTACTTTCTCTTTCCTCCCTTGATGCTTATAATCTCACTGAAGTTCAGTACGAAATTTGGGGTAATTAAATGTTTCTAAATAACTATATATGTGTGTGCTGTCATTTCCTTAGGTGTCTGTAACAAAATTTTAGCTCTCAGTGGAAGTAGCACATCTGCTTTTCAAGGTAATTAAGTTATTAGATACAGATTAATTCAATAAACCTGACAGATGATCTGAGAAATTTGAAGTATAATCAATAAACCTGGAATGTGAGAAATAGAAATTGGATTTGGAAGATTAACAAAGCCTGCCACTGAAAGATTGATTTTTGCATAAGTAGTTTGTTAAACAGAATTCCCAAGAGGATCATGCAAAAACTAATTAATAATATTGACTAGGAAGAAATAATAAGAAAAAAGATAAATACTGAGAAGTGGAGTTCTAAACTTCCTTTCAAAGAACACCAGAAAATTATCTTATTTCACATGCTTCAAGCAAATAAAGCAGCTGTTTCCTTGCATTTATGTTGCAGGATACTGTGAATTCTTCAAATTTCTTTTAGCCACAGCTCAAAGTAAGAGCTGAAAACACATCTTTGAAGGAAAGCAAAACAGTGCTACTCTACTAAAGGCATAGTATCACAAAGTAAAACAAAACTTAGTATTTCTGTGGGATAGAGCTTTTCCCAGCATATCTTCCTGTCCTGCAATCTTATGGGCATTTACAGAGATTCTTTACAGTACTAGAAGAGGACCAGCTTGTAGATTTATTATTAGGGTTTCCAGGCAAAAGTTGATTATAATACAAGTTGTATTTGTACTATTTGTAGCATTAATGCAGGAAACCGAATGAGTCTGTAATGAAACATTTTTAAATGTAATATGTTTCTATTACCATATCTTCCTCTTTCAAAGCATAAGCTGTTACTGTAATAAATAGTAAATGCAAGCATTACCTGGAAAGCTGCTGGGATGTGTCTGTCTATGCTACTAAAGGGTGAGACTGTGCCTGTGCATTTAGGTTGCTGTGACTAACACATGTGGCAAACAACTCCCCAGCACAGTCTGGCAGCTCAGGTTTGTTGGGGTATTTAACAGGTAGTTTATATGAAGACCCCAGTTTTGGAGACCAAGATGCTCTCCAGCTGGAGGCCTTCAACATGCAACTGGAATAGTAGTTAGGAGTAGAGACACAGCTGGCAGAGGACCAAATTACTCAAGGTTGCAAAGTAGTACTGTTTCATGATTTCACTTACTCCATGGAGGTGTTGCTGTAGTTGTTGATCAGATTCTCAGGCTGTTTCTTTCTCTGTTTTGAAAGATAATTTTTTTCCAGAGTTTTCTGATTCACAGTAGATATTCAAGCAAGGAAAACCCTCAACAGCCAAGAGCTCCACCTTTAACAAGATAAAAATTAAGAAGTATGGGTTATGTTGTTCATTTTGTGCTACACTAAAGATTAAGAAGGTTCTTTCTTATAGCCAAAAACGTATGTTAGCAAATTTATGATAATCTTCAAGTAAGACGTTGGGAAAAGACAGAAAGCTTTATGGTGAAAGTGTAATAGTTGAAGTAGATAAATTGGCTTAAAATAATCTTTCTTCTTATTTTGTTCAATCTAAGGAAAAAAAACCCAAAGTTTTATCCACCAACTTTATAAATAAAGTCTCTGGGAATTTCTTCTAAAAGTAATCAAACTTCCTTTATTTAGCTGCCTTCAGTGTCAAGAAATGCTGAATTATGCATGGAGGCTATGATATTGTGATATTCACTTTTAGCGACCTTATTAAAAAAGGAGAGAAATCAATACAGATCTCAGTACAGAAAAAATGCTGAAGAGATAGGTAATCTGAGGAAGCAGCCAAAGACTTGTTTAAAAAGTCAGGGTTAGGTTTGATTTTGAAGATTAAGTGAGCTCACGCTTCGGGAACTTGGGTTTGGGTTTTTATTAAAAAAATATGTTATTTTCCATTAAAAATTTAATAAAACTCCCTTTGAAAAGGTATTTCTCCTTTTGTTCCTTGTTATCACTGCAGTATCATTAACTTTGCTTTTGACCTTAGCTGAGTTCTACCTATGCCTCTGGTTTCTCCCAACAGTGAGGGCCAGGAAGAGAAACTCAAAATATTATAGGAAGTATCCCCCTATTAGAGGCAGAGCAACTCTTGAGAGACAACCTTTATTCCATGTCACAAGTGTTGAGAGAAAATGCATTCTGAAGAATTTTTTTTTTTGTTCCATGAGCTATTTTTATATGCTTTCAAATCCATTTTTGCCTTTGTCCTCCAGATATGCTGTGTAAAGATTTTTTCACAATTGAATTAGTCTCTTTGGTGAAAAGGTAATCTTTGTTTTCTCAACCTGGTTATCTTATGACTGCAATTCTTCCTAGTTATTCTGTTGTAAGAAAGTGAATACTTATTCTATGTATGCCTTTTCCATTACATTTCATTAATTTCTGTGATATTCTCTGTAACTCTACTTATTCTACTCAGTGTTTGTTCTGTCTACATATGTAAGTCACTTAATCTTTTTGGTCTACCTTTTGCCTTTCTTTGTACTTTTCCTGATACTCTTAAATCCTTCGAGATGAGATGGCCAGAACTGCATTCAATATTCAAGACATGTCATGGACAGACAATGACACAATGATGTTCTGCATTTTGTTATCTATTAATTTCTTAACAACTCGTAATATTTAATTTGACAATTCATTCCCTTTTGAGATCTGAGTTGAAGTTTCCGGCAAATTATGCACAATAAATCCAATATATCTAGAAAAAGCTTGTCCATATTATAATAAAGTAACACTCAGATCAGATTGCTATAGATTAGAGCTAAAATTTCACAACTACCTACTCAGAATTGCTCAACTATATCAATAAATCTCAATATCATTATCTACGTAAGAATTTTCAAAACTCTAGCACTGAAGCAAAAGACAAAATAAGATATCTTTGTGGATCCAGAGAAGAAGGATGTGAATTAGAGATAGAACTGGCAAGAAGGGAAAAATATCATACTATACATCAATCGAGTAGTAAATTAGAAGGAAAAATGGCTGAGTTAGAGAGTGGGACATAGGAGATTAAAAATACAACAAATGAGTCTGACTTATAGAAATTAGTACTTTGAGATAGATTTGATACTTGGCCACTTGAAATGTTTGCTATTTATTTAAATAAACCTCTAGTTTTAAAATTACATCTGCCACAGATATATAACATAGCTGAACACAAATTATTGTCCACAGATGACTTTTCCTCCAAATGGTTTTCCTGTCAGGAAATTTAAAAACAGTTGTTGCTATCACACTCTTGTATAAGATTTCCAGAAAAATTCTGGCATCAGACCATTAGAGAAATTACAGCAGTGTCAGGTACGAAAATAGGTTGAATGTCCAGAGGAAAAAAGGTACTATTTTGCACAGTAACAGCATTATACTATAGTCATAATATTGACGTTGTGTGCTTTGGTCTCTGTCCAAATCAATACTGTATCTTGAGTTGGAAGTTTCCTTTGGGCCGCCTTTGTTTTACCAGTTTATCATGCATTTTCTCAAGGTGAAATAATGAACTCTGAGACTTAGAAAGCTCTTTTGTCTTAACTAAGAAATACTGCAATCATCAAGACTTTGAAGGATGAGAATCTCAGTCAATGAGCATTGTAAGAAGAACTTATCCAAGAGTTTTCATGAAAATTTTACTTTTAATCACAATAAGAACCCAAGCTGAAGCCTAGATAAACCAATGGATTTTGTGGAATTTAGTAGACTTTGAATAAGCCCTCAAACATTAACCATAATTTAATTAAAATCATCTCCCTTCTCTTATTTATTTATTTTTTTTTCTCTCATCTCCTGTTCTGGCAGGGTCTTTAGGAAAAAAAAAAAAAAAGTAGTAGTTCATTTAAGAAGTGTGTACGTATCCAACTTAGATTTATCAATCACAGATTTTTTTTCCCCTGAGAAACAGGCCAATAATCACACAATGAATCAGATACCTCATTCCTTAACTGACTTTTTACCAGAACAACTGCTTTGTCTTTGGGAAAATATAACTGTTTTAAGACGATACTGCATCTGAAGAGACATCTCTTCTAGGATTACTCCCTCTCTGGGTTTTCTCCTGCCCCTTGAACACCATATCTGTGCATCACAGAAGCAGCTGATCAGAGCATTATGGTGCTTTGATTCCACTCTTGGAGATGTGTAAAAGGAAGGTCCCTTTTTTTTGTAAATCAGATGTTGGGAGCACTACAGAGAAAAATTCTTATTCCAGTGTGCAACAGTTATGTATCTGGCTCCAGGCAAAACTGTAGGTCTGTACCTCAACTTCTCCAGCTGCATTAGAAAGCCTCTACTTTAAGGCTATTCAAAGATTCATTAGTTAATGTTGATAGGTATGTATTATACAAGCAAAAATCTTTGTCAGAGCAGTTGTGATAATTATTCCAGTACTGTTGATATATAATAAAAGTATATATTGCACAAGAGGCTCAGCTGACTACAAGAAGAATGACGAAAAAATGCCAGTTAATCGCATACAAATAGTTTATTTTAATGAAGCTTTTTGCAGAAATGTTCAGAACTTGATAGCATCAGTATAAATCAGGATTACTAAGTGTATCAGATCTTCATGTACTGCAATTGATACCAAAAAAAATCATTTAAGCCAATGAAATACAGTATTTTTTTAGGGTGATTGGGATGTTTTGTTTGGTTTTGCCAAAATACAATTTTATGTAGCTAAACTGAAACCTAACTGAAAGAAGCGACTTTCCTGTGGCCTTTGCAACTTCAAAGGAAGGCATCAAAGCAATGATTCATCCTCTGAACATGGTCTTCTCTTGGCTACTAAGGAAAAGGAAATAATGAAGAGGATCTGCCATAAAGCCAGCAAGGTCTGAGTGTAACAGATTGAAAAAATAGATGAAGTAAATAAGTGATTGGATAACGTATTTCTTACTGCAATCACTCTAATAAGAGTTTGCTTCACGAGCAAACACTGGGTGCTCAGGTCTTCTAGTGAATATTTAAAGTATATTGGTAAAAGAGATATATTTTTATTATCACCAGATCTCTTTGAAGATGTAGGCAAGTTAATTTGTCAGTCAAAATACAAAATAATAGAGAAGATTGTTTTCTCCTTGGATATCATGAAATCATTGATCGATAAGATGTTTTCATGAACAAGAATAACACTTACCTTGACATCTGCAAGCATATTAAAGTGCGCATGAATAAATAGTGGGAAATAAACATTACTTTAACCACTACAACTGAACTGATTCATGACATTTTAATTTCCTTAAGCTTTGGATCTTCTAGTCATTTGCATCGATGACACATCAGAGCCTCCAGGACTCTGTTCTTGGTTTTGACTTTTATTGTTATTCTGTTTCTGTGAACTACACTCTGTGGTGTTCTTTAGAAGCGAGTAATTTGCAAAATTGAACCTATCTGGGATTTTTCCTTCTCTTGCCAAACAGCAGTACTGATTCCCACAACAATCAGGTTGGGAAAGCATATTGATGAAGTATGAAAATCTCGTGCATTCTGTGTGCATTCAAAATTAACATAGATGAATATGTTTATCTATTATATTGTATTTCTACTTCTTTTTTTCCAAGTGTAAATGCCAGATTAGAACGCAGCCTCACAAAGTCTAGGAAGAGAGAAAATCCCCCTTCCTTAATTCTAGGAAATGTTTAATTCTCCAGTCAGCATGACCTTTTTAGCTGCTAAACTGAACCCTGTGTATTCCCTCAGCTTGTTTTTTTTCCTACTGTTCTTGGATCCTTTGTTCCTTCATGGTTGAAAACAAAATTTTATCTTAAAAAGGTTGCAATTTATGTTTACTTTGGGCTGATGGAAGAAGAGTGAGGCAATAGGCAGTTTCCATATATTAATAATCTTCTTAATACATCACAGAGCTATCAGTCTTTGGTAATAAGTAATAGCAATTAACAGACTGATTAATCACTAAGAAGGCATGTACTGCATCGAGAGTTATATACTGCTTCAGGTAATTGGGGAAGACACGTACAAACAGAGTACATCCCCAAATCACAGATCAAGTTCCCTCATTGCAAATCTTGGTGAAATTACATAGATGTTAATATACAGCATCATATTCCATATCTGATAAATAGTGTTAATGGGATCTTATTTTCTTGGCTACTAAGACAGTTTATCAGAATATTTGTAGTCTATGATATTTAGGGAAAATATGTCCAAATTTCCAATACAATCTTGACAACTATGAATTAATTTGTTACTTTAAATGCCTTTGCTTCTGTACAGCTTCTATGAACACATTTCAGGTTCAAGATCATTCCTCCTTCTCTGAGGCACACAGAGGCCCCAGACTGAAACTGGTTTCTATGAGGTTCTCCCCATTCAACTTCTCACATGCATAAATGATGATGCTCAGTAGGCTTGATGGGGTTTTATGCAACATGCTCTGAGAAACTGCTTTGAATGTTGTTGTAACTTCATATTTCTGGTCACTATGCATCTCCCTTTTGCTGAGGAACACTAATTTTTTTTTTGTCAGCTACCATCTTTCATTAAGAAAGCAGCTGTGCTTCATGGTCTCTTAGTAATAAAACACTTCAAGACAACCATCGTTTTAAGGTAGAAAGAATTATTGTTATTAAAATGCAGCAGTCCTCAGTGCATTTACAGATTGTGACCTTTCTTCAGTGCTGATGCAGGTGTGCAAATAATGTCATTCTTTTTTTCAAATGTTGCTTTCAAGGCTACATCCAAAGTGCTCTGTTTGTTGTTTCTATTCTTAAGGTTTTTTTCGCTGTTGTTTGTTTCTCAGGAGATCAGAACTCCTCAAATGAATTTCCCTTCCATAGTGGAAAGCAGACACAATCCATTCTTTTGCAAACAAAAGCAACCAACTCTTCTTATACTTTATAATACTGAAGTTTTATTCTATAAAGAACACATTAAACCTATTTATTTAACATTCCACTCAATGTTAAAGACATGAAACAAATCAATAACTTTCTCATGACCACAGATGCTGCTTAAAATCATCCCAAATAGCTTTTCAGAAGATCAGGTCTTTGCTTATGAATGCCACTGTCTACAGACCAGGTTCAAAATTACAAATCTGAACATCTTTTCTTCTGTCTGCCATAGTATCCCATATTTGTACCGATCTGTCATCGAATTCTGGAGGTAGTTTTAAAACAAACTGATCAACAAATTCTCAGATCCACTTCTGGTGGATATTACTAGGCAGAAAACAAGACTTGACAGAGTTCGTTCCAATTCCTCGCATTTTCCCCCAACAGTTGTTTTTGCTATATAGTCTATTAGCTACAGATTTTGCTATTTTGCTAATATAGTCTATTAGCTACAGATTCCACTAAAAAAGAATACCAAAACTGAAGAACTTTGACACACGTGAACCTGTGTCAATATCCTTTGTGCAACACCACAGTCATGAATTTTCTGTATAAGCCACAGCAAAGTGCTTGGCTTTCTGCTAAAACTTCTTTTATGTCATCTTGCTCAGAACTACCTAGTTAGAGACTGCAAATTATATCTCTACACACACATATTCTCTTTTCCAGCTGGAGGAAGAGGCTGTTATCATATTTTTGCCTAGAATATCCCTTCCCCATGCCCTCCCCCTTTTAAATGGAACACTTTGCAGAGACTCAAGCTGAAATACAGGTTTCTTTGGTGCTAGCAATGTTCTAGTAGTTATTGAACGTTTCTCAAGTTAAAAACCATATGCAATTAGTACACTAAGATGTAACACAGACATACACAAATCAAGATGTCCTACTGAACAGCTTCTCCCTATGCCATTTCAATTATTTTTTTTCTCTTGCTTAATTTAGTTAATTGTATTTTCTTTGTTGGTTTTAAATCATCTCTAAGACTGCACAACTCCTTTAGGATCCTCAAGTGATTCCAGAGAGCTGCAGCAATTAGCAGCTCTCAGTCACGTTCCCCAGAAAGTGACTGAGATGGATACATAACAGAGCTAGGGTTGCTAGCAGATCTGCAGTGAAACATGGAACGTTGTTAGACATCCAGAACAAAATCATGATTGGTCAGGATAGTCCCAATTCTATCGACACTTCCAGTAACTATCCCCAATGTTGAACACTAATGTTGTTTGAGCGCTATTATTTGAAATCTTTGTAAATATATTCCCTGCCATATTTGTATTCAGAACTTTATTTAAACTAAATTTGCCAGGATTCCTCTCATCCCTACTCTGCCTGCATGTATAGTGCTCAGCACAATAGTGTCCCAACAGTTTTGGACATGTGAATGCTGCCATAATACTTGAAGACCAACATTAACTACATGAACAGCCTAAAGAAATTCCTGGAGCTAACAGGCAGACTCCAGCTGGAAAACCCTATCTGAACACACTGGAATGGAGGGAGTCAAGTTGCAAACAGTATGATTTAGGGGCTAGTAGACAAACAATAGATGCTTCTATCATCGAAAGGAAGAAAGAGCAGAAACAAGAGAGAGGTTCAAACCAAGCTATATCTAATACAACATCACAGCTGGAATTTATTCAAACTTAAGTACTGATGATTCCCTGAACTCCCTTTGAGCAGATATACATTTGTTAATCAGAGCATAATTCTTCATTGCAACAGATTCAGTTTTTCATTCTTGCCTTCAATGATATTTTCTTGCTACTCACAGCCCTTTCAATTGTCTCAGGCTATTTAGAGCAAGTGCTCAAAACTAATTTTCAGAAGGGTCAAATACTAAAAAAGAACAATAGTACATGTCAGAAAGCTAGTACTTCTGCAGAGAAGATATAACAACTTTCTACAAAGCAGTCTCAGCTGTTACATCACATTTCAGATCTGCTTCCATGAAAAATGCCAGTGTAAGGTTAGCACAAAGACAATGATCTGTTTTCTTCAGGAATTTGTTCCCCACTGTAATGTACAATCTCTGTTTCAGCATCCCTTTTAATGAAGGTCCAAAACCCATCCCTAAGTCTTTTTAGACTGTAACATTTAATTAGATATTCAAAGCCTGTGGATCTAAGCAAAACATTGTACCACACACATAAATCAGAAGGTGAAATCTTTCCCTCACAATCTCTAATTTAATTCTTTAGAAGACATTTCTAGATGTTGGAACCTCTGATAGTTGAGCATTGATTCCCTAAAAAATGACGGCTTCAAACAGGATTCTTTCTTTTAAAGAGTACTGGAATGTCGTTTGTAGTAGGCTTGTGTTTCAAAGAATGTCGCTTTTATTCTTCATTGACTCAGTTAATATATCAGGTCATTGTCAGTATTGCCAGTGTTCTCTACCCTCGTGGAGCCCACAGCGGATTTCTAGTGTTCACTAAAGGTTGGGTTCTGTCTTTCCTTTGTGCATGATGAGCATAGAAAAGAATGGGACCTCACAACCAGATCATTCCTAGAGACAATGTGTTGCTTATTTTATTCTACTAGGTGTCTGGGAAGTAATCTTAACCTGTTAATTAACAGAGGATTACTATGCCCTTCCTGGGGACACAGCAAAGCAAATCTGGACTTCATTCATTCCACAGTCAGCCCAAGGATGCTCACTCCCACCTTGAAACTGCACTGAAGACAAAGAACAATTAACAATTCTGCCTCATAAAATCATAGAATAGTCCAGGTTGTGAGGGACTTCAAAAGATCATTTGGTCCAACTTTCTGTGTACAGAAAACATAAGCCCTACTATTTACCATTTTAAATCACTTTCACAGTGTGGAACAGCCCATGGGTTTCAGTTCACCCTGCACTAGACCAGATTTTTTCAAAGGTTTCTAGTATTTGCCATGCTAAATTAATCACTTAAAATGAGAACTAGTAACATGGTTTTTCATGCGAGGTAAGAAGTTCAATGTCATTTGGAACTACGGCTTTGGGATCACTAGTGGTGAACATAAGATACTGGATAAAACTTAAAAAATGATTGTACAGAAGCTTGCAGCAGAAAGAGACGACGCTCCACAGCAGACAACTCTCTGCAGACCAGTTCTCTGTGGGCAGGGTTAGGTTTACAGTTGGGGGTTGGGTATGGGACTCCCTGTGTAGAATTTTCCCTGCTGAGGATTGGCCATGTAGAGTGTGGCCCACAGAGAATTTTCTTAGACTCCCTTGCAGAGCATGATTTTCTGTGCTTTTCAGTAGTCCCTCCACCTTCCAGTTTAGAATAAACAACAGCCTGTGTTTATGATATAGGATATTCTCTTAAGCAACCTATATGATTTCTTGTCACTTTTTTTGCTCTATTAACATCCTCTATTGCTGCTCTTACATGTCCAACACCAAAATGCCTATTTTATGTACTTTTTCTTTAGAAGAGGCCTAAGGACAGCAGCTTCTCCTTCTAAAAGCCTTTCTTCTTTTTTTTAATCTTTTTTTTTTTTTAACTTTTTTTTCCAGTTTAGTTTAAAAGCTCAAAGCTGCAGTACAAATAATGAAAAAACACATTATCTGTTGACCGAGTCATAAACACCATGGTAACTCAGACTCTCAACCCAGCCATTATAATGTGGATGGAAATGCTTCAACAAGCGTTGAGGCTACAGTCCTCCATCTTGCTTGACGACACTCCCCCATCACGGATGGTACCTGTGATACATCCTGCGTAAGCAATTCAGGAGATTCAGAACTGCTGGAGCAAAAGAGGTGTTCATGAAAGGGACAGTAAAACAAATTTAAAGGATTTATTTATATGCATTGTAATTCTTAGGCCTAGTAACCATGATCATGTGTCTCTCTCTAGTGGCTATAGCCACCCTCATCTCAAGTGTTAGTTTCTTTTGCACAGACGCAACACTTCTTATGACAAGTATCCAAACTCCGCTCGCCAGTAAAGCACCAGCTTACCTGAGCGAGGACAACCTGTAATGTTATCAGGAGCATTAAGCATGTAAAGGGCATACAAGTAAAATATTCTACACTACAACAAACTGGCCATAAATACATTTATACTGAAAATCAGAGAAAAAATTACAAATCACACAGCCCTGAAATTGTGGAAAAGCCTCCCAGTAGTGAAGGAAAGGCACCTTTAACTATCCTTTTACTTTTGGCACTGAATTTGATCAGTTTATAACCAGCACTGTATATAATAAGGTGAAACTGGACCTACTTATCCCGGAAATATTTTCTAGTCATATATTACCCTGATATTAAGGATGTCTGTTTTCTTATTTTAAATGGAATGTGTAATCCCTTATGAAATTTCAAAATCTCATCCTTCTAGTTTACTTTCTAGATACTTCCAATTCCTTTAGTGATTCTATTCTACCTGGAACAAGAATTTTAAATTCTTTTTTTCTTTATCTTATTAAACTTTCATGGTTTCCTTTAAAGCTTAGTCACAGATATTCTCAGCCTGGTCTCCTAAAACGCTGAAATGTTACCACAGACTTAATTTCTACTATTAGGTTTCCTAAACTCTGTTTCACACCACCCTACAGAAGGATTCTGGTAACGGGAGGACCTTTGACACTTCTAAGAGTGAAAAAGGTGGAAGACAGAAGGATGACAGGACTCTCCCACACAAAATCTTCTGCTTCAGTGGGGTACCTACACTGGGCTTTGTCAGAGAGGAGGGAGGCAGGATCTTGCCCAGTACAAGTTGTGCTCCCAGATCCCTATAGCAACTAGATCACATAGACCATCTTTCAGCAGCAGTATGGACCGAGCACAGTTGCTCCATCTGGCAAATCAAGTGCTTTATCCTTTTTCTAACAACTCTCCTAAAATCTTTCTTGATCACTATACCCCTCTCTGTTGTATCTCATCTCTAAGTAAGCAATATACAAACTGAGCTTTGTACTGCATGTACATGTGCTCATGTGTGTAGCCCCTAGGACAAATAAGCCAGTTTGTAGCCAGGAAACATGCCCAGATGTTTTCAGTACTACATAAATAACATTATAGATAAATTGCATTTATGCACAATACATCATCAGCTATTTGGATTAGTTATCACAATTTTTTTCTATTGGTCACAGAACATGCATAACAACTAAACCACAACACTACGTACAGACACATCTCAGCCTCTATTTCATCCATTCCATAAAAAGTACACTGCACTTTATTACTGCATGATATGATATAATCAGTCTTATTGTTCAACGGACCACAAGATGCAGGAACTGCTGTTGTCTCTAGATAGCTGGGTTACCAGGCAGGCACATCTTGAATAAAGAAATAATTGTGCTGAACTACTTATTGAATAGGAACTTTTCAGCCTTCCAATGGAAATAAAGAAATAAACAAAAAAACAAACAAGAAACAAAAAGCCCCAAGCAAACAATAAAACCCCCAGATAATTTTTTTCAAAAAAGGGCAGGTCAAGCCTGTGAAATCAGGAGACAAAGTCAAGTTAGTTAGTGTGATTTACCTAGACATCATAGCTACAGGAAACCATCACTAACCCAAGACAGTGGCTCATGTCTTCACCCCACCTAGCATATTAACCCACAGATGCCCACAACTTGGATGGAAAAGACTCAGAGAGCTGTAACTAACTTCTGCCTTTCTCATTAATTGTGAGTTCTGTGCTCTAGGTCTTGCTTAAGATGGCGTTTTCTCCATTTTTCAAAGATGAGATTTATTATATCAAAAAATTCCTTAAATGCAGGAGTTTATGAAACTTCATGCTGTGTATTTCCCAAAGCTGTTACCCTCTTTACCTAAAGACTGATGTATTTCATGCAATCACTTAGGATACAGGGAGAGCCGCATCACTTTCTGCAGCCAACATACTAATAAGCCGTATCACTGCAATAGCTCACATTTCATTATGACTTTCATTCACATTTTCAGAGTAAGAAAACCTTAAATAATTTGGTCTTTTTTCTTACATCTGGTCTACCATTTTATGAGTACTAACTATAGTCCCATGCTGTTTTGTACCAGTGTGTAGAGGACTCGCCGTCCTGCAGGACTCATGCAATTTTCTTACAGGATCTTTGGCCGGGGAGAGGAGGGAAGAAGCAGCAAAACAAAAAAGAAAAACAAACAAACAAAAAAAGCACAAAAAATCAAAGCAAAACGAAAACACAAACAACCCCAACCTCCTATGATTAAATTAGAGTCTAAATACAAGTGAAACAGTCCAAGATAAGAGGCCATAGGCTCTTATTGTAGCCTGGAGAAATTATGATGTTCAGAAACAGAAATTGCCTGAATTAAAATAACAAAACACTGGAAATAGTACCCTGTGAAAGCTGTTGGCAGCTCTGTGACTGGATGTTTTTTATGAAGAGAGGCATAAGTAAAGTTGGTCCTGTACCAGGACAAGGAGATAGAAATCCTTATATTCCTGTTCTCTATGATTTGGTGAGAAAGGGCTAAAAGACAACACTAATCAAAATGAGTAGCAGTCTCCTGTGAGAGAAGAAAAAACACTTTATCAGACCTTCACCTGGCATTAAAGTGAAACACAATTGCCTGGTCTCCTTAATAGCCTTAGTCATGATTTGATATTAAGGCAATATGATGGAATGTTCTTGGTTAAAAAAAACATAGCTGTTTCCTACACACTGTGTTTATGAGCATTTTCAAAAATTGTATAGGTTTTCTTTCCCCACAGGGAAGGCATGCTGTGATTTATGGACTGTAATAGTGAGCTTAATTGGGAAGGAGATATCATTGTTGACAGCTTTGTCTTCGCCTGGTAAATAATGGAATAAATCTGTAGGGAGCATTTACTCATTCCCCATTGGGGTTTTGGACAGTGGCTTTTAGAGGGCACACACTTCCTAATGTATTTGCAGCATAGTTTGCATGCTGAGGCCATTGCCACTGCATCCATGAATAGCTACCCCTGGAGACTGATAGGTTTCATCAGTGTGGTTGTCTGTGCTCGAGATAGGAACTGAATAATGGAGGGTAAAATTGTTGGACCACAGTACAGATATTTATCTACGTTGTGCAATGGAGTGTCACACAAACATCCTCGATCCATGAACCCTGAGCCTACTAAAAAGTCCAGAGGTCTACAGATTCATCAGATGGGTTTTGAGCAATTTGGCTCAGGGCTAAATAGCTTGAGGCAAGCACTACATGATCAGGATTTGCCAGAATCCGAATGTGAACACAACCAGAGGCAATTATCTTGATGGTCTATCAACCACATGCCTTAGTGATTCAAGATTGGGAGTGGTGGTGTTAAATGAGTCCAGCTGGTTTGGCATTTGTTATTTATTGAATGACAAAACATTAATTTAGAAGAAAGCATCTAAGCTTTCTCCTGAGCACATTTTCATTCCCATTATCATTTATGCAAGTGCATTTTCCCCCAACTATCATCAGTTTCAGTCATTCAGGGCTGAGTTTACAGGCCCGAGGGACCCAAATCAGATGCATCCATGTTATAAATACGGAGTTCAAATGACTGATGTATCATTTTCCTTGTCCAGAGGGGCAGCTAGCTCACACTAGGCTGAGATCTATCGGGTTAGATAAGGTGATGCGCAAGACTTCTTAAATCAGAATTCACAGCTCATAGGATAGACCCTGCTGATTTTTAGGTAAAAATAGAATGCATTGGACTAATAGACAACTCAAGCATGAAAACCTACATTATTGTTTGTATAACATAAGCCACACGCTTCTTGGTACCAAGCCTGCATTGCTTATATTGACAAGTGCTGCATAAATTGTCTAGGCTGCGGCAGAGGCAACTGAATGTCACCATCACTCTAGGAAATACGTTCCTGCCAATATAAGGGCATGTTTTACTGTCTTGAGCTGCAGTTCCTCTTCAGAGATGAGATTTTTAAGATCACAGCAGGCTTCCTGTGCTGTGCCCCACTGTTTCTTAGTTACAGGTTTCCATTTGCTTGTCCAAAATGATTCAACTTACACTGTAAACGGAGTCAGGCTTCTTTATTTTTACAGGGCAAGTGGAGAAAAGCAGACACAGATTATAGAAAGAGCTGTAGAGGATCTCTGCACTCTACAGAGCTCTTCTATAGCTGCTTTGCTCCTTACACTAGCACACATAGGGAACGCTAACACTTCTTTTTCAGTAACCATGTATGCTTTTCCTTCTTAAGAGAAGAGAACAGAATGAATATATTTTATTTTATTGCGATTTTATTCCAAAAAGTATCTTAGTGCTCTTAAATTCCACTTATATACCTACTTTTGAATGTCACAAACTGCTCACTCTCCTTACCTAATTTTTACTTTAAAATTATGGCAATTTGGGATCATTAACATTTTGTTAAGTTATCGACATTTCCTCCTATGAAGAATGAAATTTTTTTCCTCCTACTGTGAGAATGCCTGAAAGAGTTTCCAGTTATTGCCTTTTGTGCTATCTAATCCACCCTCTGAAAAGTGGGCAGACTCCCTTCCATGCAATTCAAGATTCCAGGCTGAAACTCTTTGCTGTTTGTTAACATGCTAATGCACATGAAATGACAGCCCAAATTCACTGATTACTCATTTTGGCCTTGAGTTTAATGATCTGCTGATACTTTTTTCCTTTCTTCCAGCAGATTGCCTACCTATTTAAGACATGAGAGCAGAGCACAGAAATAAAGGCTTTTCATTATATTTAAATATTCTCCCCTGCAGTTTCCCAAGGTTGCTTCACTCCACAATTATGAGAAGACAACAAAAAAAACCTCTTCAAACTATTCAGGGAAACGAGAAGTAGCTTCTGTCTGAAGACTACTCTCACATTACAAAAGCCAGGTGTTAGTAGTTTTTGACTAGACTAAAGTGTTTTCAACAGTGTTTAATTCACAACATCTGTGAAGACTAACACGTTGCCAATTTAACCTTGGTAACAATGGGCCTATCTTGGTTTGTTATCGTTCACAGATCCCTAGATGTAGCAACTGGGTCTCAAGTAGAAACCAGTGACTTTCAACAGCATTATATTTCTCATAATATTAAATATGATATTTGAGCTTAACTGAAAACACAGGGATTCAAGAGGTTGTGGAGGGAAGAAGGTTAATTCATTTTGTTCCCAGAACAACAAAACAGAAATATTCAGTTGTCTTAAGGTTTGATGCCTGAGCTCAGATGAAATGGGTCATGTATGACACAGTAATACATGGTGAGGTCTGTGTCAACTGGTGACACTTTTCTGAAATCATTCTGAACTCTCACATCATTGGTTGTGCTTATTGTACCAAATCTCCCGCAATTACTCATTCTTTCATGTTGCACATAAGGTAGTATCACACTTAAACAGAACCTTTCAAGCTTTGAAAACAACTACAGAGCCACAGGCTATTCAGAGATTAAAATTAGATGCAGTTGCTAGGCATGCCCCATATAATTTGGAATCACAATCCCAAATCATGAATGCAAATCTGCTTAACGCCATCCTTCAAAAGCAGAAAAGCCCACAAACCTGATAACGACGTTTCGCATACCTCCTAGGAGAACACAGACAGAAGGAGCTGCTTATGTCATCTCACTCTAACTTTTCTTAACTGCAGATAATCCTCTCACATGATCCTTTTACAAAATAAAATTTTGTGAATGGTGTTTCTTTTATAGTACTTCATTACTTTGACCTTGTCTTTTAGGCAGGAAGCCCTGAAGTTAACACAAACTAATATAGGTACATCAGGTGATATGTAGGATACGATAAATAATAAGGAATGATTGAATTAATGAATTGTATTGCTTGATCTATTACATCTGTACTGTCCTATTCACTCTATTCCCAAGTGACACTGCAGCACTAGGAAGGATTTGAAAAGGAAAGAAAGCAGCATCCTGGGAAGCACATCTACATGAACAGATAAGACAAAGTGTAATAAAAAACGTGAAAGAATAATAAGTCACTTCAAACTTAGATTTGGAATTCTGTTCTTCATTTTCTCATTACGTGACAATAAGTATGATTGTGTCGCTTGAAATGCAATCAAAAATTTGACCAACACTATAAGCCTCACGGTCACAGGCATATCGGTGGGCAAAAGAGTTTGGAAAGATTCCTTGAGTGACTGCACATTCATAAATATAAGAGTTCGTAAGACTTCAAATTATTAATGATGAGAGATAAAAAATGTGAAACACCTAGGCTGAAGCCAGTCTTCATTTACCTGGGGACTGAGTGTGATTTTTAATAGGCACATATGAGAAATATTCATGAAGGTAGTTTTTATACCTTCTAAAATTTATTATGCCCATCACTGTTGGATCCAGAATATGGATGCTGGAGACCTTGAGTCTGATTTAGTCTGACAGTACCTAAATATATCCACTCCTATGGACACCTCATGGAATGGGCATATTATAAATAGCAAACCAAGGCAACACCAAAGGGCAAATAAATGACCTCATTGGATACAACACAGATGACTAGTGTTAACAAAGACAATCAAGTTTTTAAAATGGATAATCTTTAGAGAGAATTGTATGAAGAGTACTCAGGAAGTACAAATATGTCACGAGTCCTTCCTTACTGTTTAGCAAAGCACCTCTCGCATCCAGGAAATTTTTGAAACCACCATAGGGGCATGTAGATTAACTAATTTGGTGGTTATAGTGCAAACTTTTTCTTCCTTAGAGGGGAAAAATATTAATAATAAAAACCTCTAATAAAATATAGGGAGACTAAGGACATTCCATTGCAGTTCTACATCCCAATGAGGAATCAAAGAATTTCCTAGTGAAATTATATCAGCACAGTGAACCCTTTCAGTGGAATTAACAGTTATTTCTTCTCTTTTCCATATCCTTCTACAACAAGTTGCTGCTAGAAAATGTACATCTATTGGAAGGGAAATAGGCAGGGATATTAACATTCCTTGCATTCATACCAATAATATGAAAGATTATTAATGCAGATTCAGACCCCAAGACTTGTCTTCTAAGAAGAGATTTGCCAGCTTGTACACTTAATTATGTACAGATACCCATGCTGCAAAAGGGATGATAATCACTTACTTGATTAGCACCTTCCTTGGATTAGCAGAGAACCCTCCTGGACAGAAAGTTGTTCTTTTTTCCACTTTGCTGCTTCTCCCCCAGCCCTTAATCTTCTTTTTGGTAACCTTAGCTCCTAGAAAGGTAACTGACAGGAGCCAGTGGTAATATTTCTTTCTTCAGCTTCACAATAGGTAATCTCTTGCAATATCAGTTTAGCAACAGGAGGACAATAAAATGTCATCAGAGAAAAGCACAAAGAAAAGGAGAGAAAGATGCACAAACAAAATTTATTTTGCCTCAGAGCTAAAAAGAGCGTGAGGGAATCAAGTCCTCAAATGTTGCTTAGGGTACTTTCTCCTCTTTTCCACATCCATCAATCCAGTAGTATAAGAGAGCTATATGGAATTACATCCCTCCTTTAAATCCTGCAGTTTAAAGATCAGTCATGATCTTGTGTTTTAAAAATCGGAGCATCCAAGGTCTCTCCAACACAATACATTATACGGAAAATGAGCATATCTTATTCTATTTCAGTGAGATATAGGGCATTCTGCCTGATGTATATCAAAGCACACACAGTGCTAGAAGCATTTCCCAGATTTCCTGCCAATCATCAATTGACGGTGTAAAAATCTCGAGTGCCTGACTCACTATTTGGTTTCTGCCTCTGCTGCTCACCATGTAAAAGTCAACTTTCTACACAGCAAACAATTGAACGTTACACAGAATATGCACTTCCATGTATCTCTGAGAAGACTGCATTCAGGACTTAGGATCAGTTTGCCATGGAAATAGAGTTCAGCATCTTAATATGGTATAGAATTTGGGCTTGAACCATCCTTTCCAAATAGAAGGGTTTTCTTTCATTCAACTAGTGGATTTGTTTGTCCCATAGGGCATTTAATGGGTTTATAAACTTAAAGAGAATATCAATGACTGACCTATTGAATATCATATAGCACATTTTCTCTCAGCAAATCTATACCAATCTCAAAGCAATCTATCTTCCATAGCAATCTGAAGTGACAGAGAAACCATACTCTACACTAAGCTTTTCAGTGAAACTCATGGTTTGAACTTTTCCTTGATTTGACTACTTTTTTTGTTATGTCTTTATTTGCAAGGTGGACAGATGTTATAATTTGCCCACAGAGTCACAGTAACCGAATAGTTAATTTCTATTAGTTATTTCTTAATTAGATTACTTTGTAAGTATTTGTAGATATTTCCCCAGCTTAGAGTGTGATGCTGAGTGCCTTTGTTTATATGATATTTAGTCTCTATTTTTAGGGAAGATATTCTGTACAAATACCAACTTGGCTTTGAAAGATCACTCTGTCCTTGAGTCAGAGATCTCAGTGGATTAACTCCAAAGAGCAAAAGAAACAAATGTGATTACAATCTGAAGAATCTAAAGAGTATTTTAATATTTAAAGAAGGCATTCACATCATATGACTGGCATTCAGACAGAATAGCTAAAATTGTGTATACAGATTCCCAGTTAATCAATACAGCTTTGTTAAACTGGGATAGATAGAGTTCCTGCATAGTGCTAGCAAGGAGCCTGATGGAGAAAGATGCCTGTCATATTCTTGCCCATCCTACATGACTGCTAGCAGAGTAAGCATGAAACAAGTCAGAACTCTCCCTGCAGCATTTTCTAAATTTATTTTTCACCTGTCTGTCTGCCCAATACCCCAAGGACCTCAGCATGTTTCGCATCTGCATTACATCATCCATCCTTCCCTTGTTTTTTCTTCTGTTTTCTTATCCCCTTCTACACCCTTCTTCAGATATTCCCCGTTAGCTTTCCCTATACTTCCACCGACTCGTGTTCTTTTCTCTTCAGGTGCCCTGTGTGAAACTTCTTGTCTCTTCTCCTGCAGCAGCTTCCAACCAAGCGATTCCCTCTTCCCATAATGCCTGTGGATTTTGACTCATCTTTCACATTCAACAGCAACAACCCATACTTATCAATCAGTAACATATCTCATCCTCTATCTGTGTATTTCCTCATCTTTACAACTTGTCTGATGTGTAGTTCAGGTTTATATATTGTGCAATGTGTTTGCTTACACTGTATACATAATCCTAAAACAGAGAAGATTCCAAACAACAGGTAGACAGTTGTCTTAAGATACTAGAACTAGATATAACTGCTTACTTCAGACAGGCTAACAGAAAAGATTCTAGATAGGGAGCTTAAGAATGGAAAATAGCATCCCTCATCACTTAGGACATACCCTACATTCAGAAATTGTTTCACAAAATGACAACTAATGTAACTACGTCTTTAACAGTGGTTATGCAGTCGGAAAAATAATCTCTAAAATGTGTGCAATAACTCCACCTGGTGATTCTCAACATGATATTGTCAGGCTTAAAGCTGTCTCTTATGACAAACAGGGGAGCATAGATCATATACAAAGTAAAGACCTAATCTGTAACATAAGCATCATGGTTCTGCATAAAATAAGCCCTATGCTTTGTTGTTAGTCTTTCTTTGGCTTGACATGTAGGCTGCATTTCAGACTTAAAATATGTATAAATTGGGAAAGTAGCACCCTTCCTGGCCTCAGAATATATCTCAAGGTTTTGGTACAACAGTAGAGACTACGTACACCCCACAAAAGATTGTTGAACACTTATTATAATAACTTCTAAATTTAAATTATCATATTCATAGGCAGAATATAAAAAGCATCACCATCTCCTTCATACCTCATTCTTCATTGCCCATTAACACAGAATAACAGTGCAGCTGACATTCAAAATGCAAAGCCGAGAAACAAATAAACCCCAAACCCCACCTTTAAAACACTGATTCCAAGGACAATCCAAGCCAGTCCTCTAGAGGAAATTGATTTTTGATGCTAGAACCACAGACTATTGCAGATTGAAAGGAACAGTATTGTTATCCTATAGTTGTAACAATAACATTTCTCATGCCTTTCAGACAAAAATGAGAGATACTGAGCAAGGTTTTCTTGCTTCTCACATCATATCCTTAATGCAAAAGTTTCTAAAACCCTCACAGATCCTTTCAGGCAGACAATCTGAAAAAGACAGATCTGATTCTCTACAGTGTATTGCCAAAGTTTCTAGCTTTAATCAGAACCAGACAAAAATTGTGCGTGCACATAGACTCACATATATTAGAGACTCCATCCCCTACAGGCCCTCCTAGTAAGATTTCTCAACTTATTGGTGATACTGTCATACTCTTATCAGCAAGTATCAACAAGCCTTGATAAAACATATAAGAAACAACACCTATGAGCATGGCATCAAATAAATAAAATAAAGATAAAACCCATTTGAATTAAAATAAGATCTTCAAAATATTTACTTCAGGTTAGACAGTACTTCATTCCTTGCCTTTATGTGGAAGAAAAAAAATCTCAGAATGTTACCAAAACTCTTGTTAATTTGCTGAAAACATCTGTAGTAGGCTTTTTTTAATAGGTAAATCAACTGTCATTGGAAAAAAAGAATGTCAAACACCTTTTACTAACTAGAGTGTGTTTGTCATTAAATTGATAAAGCTACAGGAGGTTCTGCTCAACTCTGTGGCTGTGTCAGTGGAAAAATCCTGTTGTGTTGCTCTGGATCTACCATTGTGAAGTGAAAGGCGTTGCCCTAGAATAAGGACCGGTACCTCAGAAGGCTGTTTTTCATATTGTGTCAACTACAGGCATGAAAGAGATTCATTTTGAAGTCTATCCACCCCTTTAGAAAACAGAGCAACACTTTGCAAACCAGTCTTAAAATAAGAGCTGTGCCCGGTCACTACTTATTTATGACAGAGAAGCAGAGGGATACCCTGGGACATCCGGATGTTATATGGGCACAAGCTTAGCATAAATACAGGGAGTCTGTGCACTAACTGGCTAGGAAAGAGTGAAACTGGCTATGAGGGGAGGAAGAAACAAATATACATAAGGAAGAGGAAGAGATTCTACTTCAGCAAATTCAGTTTTCTCTGGTCATTGTCATTCATGGTGGTCGTTAGAAGCTGCACAGGTAGGTGAACTGCATGACAAGGTGACAAAATTCTGTAGAAATATCCTTTTTCAGGAAAAAAAAAATAAAACAAAACAAAAGAAAGCCACCTCACTCTTCCCTCCTGCCTCCAATAATAAAACCCAAAATCAACCAACAATCAAACCAAAAACTCATCTGACTTGCTGTAGAATTCCCAGAAATATTTCTAATGTAGTGTATTTGTTCAGGAAGGTGCAGGTGGTGGGCAAGGGCTGCTTAAGTTTCTTACTGAAGCACTAAGCAAGTCCAAGTCAACACAGTTTCCTCACGTTGTAGGTGCGAGTCATGTTCCTCGGAGAGTAAAGGCTTTTACCTGAAGTGTGTATTGTTTATGGCAGGGACTGTCCGGGCATATCAACACAAAGCTATAGAAGATCACCCTACCTCGTATTGTGTCTATATAAAAATATTAGATTGCGAGAAAATCTAGTTGCAAAGTATATTCAAGAAGAATTTGGACAACGTCTTCAGACACATGGTGTAAATGTTGGGGTTGTACTTTGCAGGGACAGGATCTTTGTGGGTCCCTTCCAACTCAGGACATTGTAAGATTCTATGAAAACTGAGCAGCTGGCTTAAACCAAGTAGCTAAAGCACTCTGGCGATTTTTTCCAGACTTTTGTTCAGATGTATCCATAGGAGACGCAAAGCACAAACGTCAGGATTGGATGAACATTTTGTTTTTACCTCTAGTGTCATTAATGGTGCCACAAGTCACTACTGCCTCTGAAGCAGATGGAAGCGTAACAGATGTATGCCTCTTAGAACCATGTCTACACTGCTGCGAAGAAGCCAAAAGAAAACAAAGTTAGTTGCAACAGTTTTTTTCAGAAAATTACTTCTTTTCCTGAAAACCATACTTGAATCAAAAGGAAAATCTGGAGCATGCTTCAACCCAAATTACCCAGAAGCCAGAGGAGTAGACAAAAGAGTGCTTTGCATTACAAAGTTGTGCAGAGATACTGACTCATTAGTGTTTATATGGCAGCATTACCCTGGCTCAACCGTTAATGTGGTTAGATGTTTCCAAGCTACATGCAGTATTTCCCTGTTACTGTACGAAGTCGTGATCAGACACTAATACAGAGTGACAATGCACACAGCAATCACTGCAGGACTCTGAATGGGCACAGTGGTGGGCATACACACCTATAGTTACTCAATAAACTATTTACGAACTGACTTTGGGGTACCAGCATTCTGTGTTCAGCAATTTCTCATTCAGAAGTGCTCTGGCTTAGTCTGATGCACTATTTTCCTGCAATATGTTCTTTGTAAGTGATTCAATTTACTTGTGAATAGCAATGCTCATTTTTTCCCCCCTATCAAAGCCACTTGTTAGTACTTCTGCTCCTTCACTGGTGTATTTGTCTCAGTTAAGGTTAGCTGTCTAGAGAAAGTGTAGCAGTTTAATGGTTCACAATCAATGAAAAGAGATAGGAGCCTCCAAAGACCATTTTATGTCAGAGACATATCTTAGAACTGACTGTTTCCTTCTCTCCATCAATGGCACATGAAGACTGATCTGACAGTTTAGACTACACAGCTGTTTGTTGGTTTAAGACAGTTACTCTGCAGAGGATCCAGTCATTTAAAACTAATCAATTTTAAAAAAATATTAACAGATATCACATCTTCAGTATGACAGTTTGGAGCACACAACTTCTCAAAGCATAGATATTTTCACCAAGGAACTGGCAGTTGCCCAGATACTGTCAAATGAATAATATGACCCCGCTCAATAACAGTAAGTGTCCCTCTTTCATTCATAAAGTATCTCTGAATCATTTCAGAAGTTGTACCCTTCAAGAACCACCATATGTTAGAGAATTCATTAATAGCAGTCCTGAGCATAGTGACAATTTTCAAGGCTGTTTTTTTCAGAGATCTTACTGTGGAAAGATGTAAGCATGTTTGGTTTTATTCATTGCAACAAGTCCAGAAGAGGTTAATGAAAAGATGGAAATTGCATCCAATGTCTTTATATTGAGCATGAAAATTTGACATTTTCTGTAGTTAACAAATTATTCCAGACTTTTCCTTATTTTCAAAAGTCAGCTAGAAGAACAAAACTCATGATGTTCTTCAGTAGCAACAGGTATAAAAGCCCACGGAAAGCGTTCAGTGGCAAAGTATGTGCGCTGAACTTGATATTCCAGGATAGGAATAGTGACACGTTATATTTCGAGAGAAGGAAAAACCTACACACATGGAGCAGACAGTATCGTCATTTTTACACTTTTCCGTTTGCTGCCCTTTTTTACTCCCACATCTCAGTGAGCTCAGCAGGGGAAAACAGGGAACTCCCAGTTCCAAGTGGACAGTGTCACTCATCGGCCCTAGAAACTACTGATCTACTGTTGTTAGCAATTAGTCGCTAATAGCTCTGAGAATGGCTGTGTTTGCAGATAAACTACTATCTCCCAGGTGAGTCTGACCCATGGTCAACATAGTTAGGTTCCTTTTCACAGTGACCAGCACTGGAGGCTTTGCAGTAAGTTACAAGAAGCCTTTCACAGCAGTGCTAAAGGATAGCTTAATGTGTCAACTAGCAAATGTCTTTCTACATACAAAAGTACAGCAAGTCCACTACCAGGTAGTTACAGGTTTTTCAATTTTATTTAAAAAGCAACCACCTACTGTTTTACCTACTTGGCTTTAAGTATGGTCTCCAGAGCAGCGAGTTCTACCGGTGAAATATGCGTGTTGTGAGAACACATTTCTCTCAGATTTTGAAGAAAAAAAAAAAAAAGTTTTGTTTTGTTTCTTTTCTTATTACGGGTGAAAGAAGCTAATGGGACAACTGCTTACAGCTGCACTGGTGAAAATTTTTAACATTGTAGAGGACAGATGGAAGCCGAGAGTCACAATCTGGAGTAAGAAGACATCTGCAAAAGCATGAAGGTCCATTTTCATGCCCCCAATAAGTTATGAAGCCAGAAGGGTCTGGGATCCTTCTCTTCCATAAAAGCTCACTTCTTCCTTCTACTGTTAAGTTTATAAGGCCTCATTTAAGTCTTACTTCAAAAAGAAAAAACACTAAACAATCTGACAGATCATTATAAGAGCCTAGCTATGTGTTTCCTAGGAATGTGTTTCCTATATCATATCTGAGCTTGAAATCGCATTGCCCTTTGTATTTATACATTATCATACATATGCTTAGCCGAGGAAAAAATCAGAATCGCAAGTGCTTTTTTGTTTAATCTGGTCCACAGAGTTATTATTTCATCAGTATTTCAACAGTATTGAAACCTAGGTGGCAACATTATCAGGTGACACTAACTTATATTAGCATTTTAATTCTCACTCCTTTTTGGGGGTTGATCATTAATAGACAAGCATAATGTAGACCCCATGGTTCTTTATGGAACTGTTAAAAGAAAAAAGCCAGATTCAGACCTTTCTTGAGCTTCATGAAACTTCTGGGGGAAAAAAAAAATCTCTAGTTTAGTGGAGAAGCCCAAATTCATCCCAGTGTGTTGAGATTAAAACCCTAACATACCTTAATGTCCTGAAAACATATTATTGATTATCCATACCCTTTAGAACTATTGTCACATACAAGCTACTATGATCCATTTACGTACCTTTTCCAGGTTAAAAAACATTTCCCTGATCCTGTAGTGTACATGAGTAAATGTGTGCCACTCACTACTATTAACTTAAGTGGAAAACTTTGATTTCAGAGTTGAGTGAAATTCCACAGTGGATCTGGCTGAAGGAACAAAAGTGAGAGAGAGCAAATCTCCCTTCTTTTCATTGCTCTCCTGCTGCGTTTGAAGTTCCAAACTGAATTATGTATTTTTTGGCCTAGTTACAAAGCTCTCCGTGTCTAACAGCTTAGAGCCAAGATTTCATGCTTTTCCATAACACCCATCTGTGGACTAGCTCAAGAATTTCCAGCTGTGATTCTATGACCTGGTGCAGTTGACCACCTATGTCTCATAGTCTACAGGGGCTCAATGCATTTGTTGTCTACCGCAAAGTCCATCATATTGTTGAATCACCTGTAAATCCACTGGAAGACTTGCAAGGACTCTATTATGTGGGCTCTTCAAAACTTTTTCCAAGTGACTTAAAAGATGACTGACCCCAATTGTTTCTTTTGTTCCTCAGAGATGAGACAACATCTCCTATGAGAGGACTATGCACCATTGTTTCTGCACCAGGTTCCCTGTCCTGTGTGTGCATCACACAGAGAATGCACAGCCAGGAATGGAGCAGGTTTTTGCTCAGGCAAGGGCAGTCAGAGCCATGACTTGTAGGAAACGCTACAAGCCTCAAAGCCGGAAAAAAAAGGAGGGAAATGGAGCAAGAGGAAATAAAACCGATTTAGCATCCACTATTATTTAATTGGGGCAGGGGTCTTCATCAATGGCTATCTGGAAGGTGGGCAAGAAGGAAGCTAAAGTGGCTGCTGACACCCCTAGCTGCTAATTTGTGCTGAGACATGGAGAAATATCAACTGCACTGTTAAATTCTGTATTATGGAAATTAAACCTCTGATTTGCACAGCAGGAAGCCAAATTACACCATCACATGCACAAATAAATCTGACATTTTGAGAATTTGACATTGCATCAGTGAGAGCTGCTTCCAGCAACACCTCCCACCTCACAGAGAGCATAAATCTATCTTCTCTGGACAAAGATACTGATAGAAAATCTGCCACATCCTCAGCTGATTAAATTTGGCAGAGGTCTCCCAGTTTAAAAAGAACAGCTGTGATCTGTCTCCCAGAAATTGAGAGAATATGGAAAGGTGCATTTTTTAGTGGGGGGAGGAAATGTCTTTGTAAACTAGCAAGATAAACTGCCGCAGGACCTACTACGGTTTCACTTTCCAGCCTCAGTATATTCCCTGTGCAGGTGCTGCCTGTAGCTACCAGAGGGAACTTTTGTCCTAAAAACATAACATCTCAACAGACAGCATGAAATTAAAATAGGAGAGGTGAAAAAAGTCTATCTGCAGGGATACAACACTGAAAGTTGTATTCTCTGCTAAAGCCAAATTGTCTGTCAATTGACTTGAATGACAACTACAAAATACCCGAGGAACTTAAAAGTTTGTGAAAGAAAGATTGTCAACCATTTTTAGTCAGTTTGGTTTTATTTAGTTAAACTTAATTGTTTTTCTGTATTTTAGAGTCAAAGATAGACCACATTTGAATGTCACACAGATCACAGATTCCCTGAAAGAGGGCAATTATCATCTACCAGTTGATTTTCACTCATCCGTTTGTCTCTCCATTCTTGGTCCAATCCTCTCACAGCTTTTACTTCTAAATGTCAACTTTAAAAAGTTACTTAAAAAAAACACACACTCTCACTTATTATGGAACAAATAACCTTTAGAACAATCACACCTTTTCCTTAGCGAAGGGTGGTGAAAAAATAGTTTGTATTTCAGCAGCTAATATTAGTCTAAACCATTGCTGATAAACAGCCTGATTACAACAATCAAGCACGTGCTGCTTGTATCCAAAGTACTCCTATATATTCTTACAAACTCCTATAAACAAATTAAGATTGAACTTTCATTTAGGAAATGTAAGATAGAGATCTTTCACAGCTAACAAGAACTGCACCTGCCAATTCAAACCTAGCAAGATCTATATGCTATACTCAGAAATTAAAAATTGTATATTGTCACCAGACTCGAGGATCTTGGGCCTTAGGGAAACATGCACAAGTTCTGAAAAAAACGTAATAATAAGAGTTTACATCATTACCTGAAATTCCATTAAAAAATGTTACAGAACTCTTCTGTCCTCACTCTCAACCCCTTTTCCTTCCCCCATAGAAGACAGTTAAGCATAAACTTGTTTGTAGTTTGTTCTTTCATACAGGAACATAATTAAGATCTGATCTGTGACCACATGCCTTAAATAAAAGGCAGCTGCTCATATGATCTGCTCATTAAGTGCTGTATTTCAAATGCATACAAAGACGCCAAAGTAATTAACAAGGAACAAAAGCTGTGGGGAGCTAAAGATGCAATAGGAGCTCAGTTGAGACTTGTCTTTACATTCACAGGATAATAGCTAAGAGTTTATGAATGCAGATTTCATTTTAAAATCTCTTTGCTCGCAGGATGACTTTCTAGAATTATTCTCCTTGAAAAGATACAAGATACAATTTATTTTCTACACTTACAGTTCCTAAAAATTATTTTTAGTGCTTCCAGGATCTATTCCTTCTCCTTTCCCTTACACTTCAAGTCTTCTTGATAATGTTTCACAGAAGGATTTAAAGATTTTTAGAAGTGTAAGGTTTTACCATGTAACAGACATTTTTACATCAACTACCACCTCCAACCATCTAGTTAACAACTTCTCCCCTGCTACTGAGCTTCTTTACTTTTCTACCCTATACTTTAGCCCTAACTTTTCCAAATCTCTATACCATGACCTTGCATGGAACAAAACTCTTTCCCATTGTTTTTTCATTTAAATACTATTTCTTAGGACAGCTGGGTAACCATAAAGCTAAAATAGCTGGGATAACAATCTATTTAGCTCTTTCAGTAAAAGGCATTTAGAGAAATGAAGGTTTTTCATCTTTTGATTGTTTGGATTTTCTTTGTTTTATCTCACAAGATACACAAAGCCTTCTCCAGTAGTGTTACCCATAAGCCTATGTTAAGGTATAAAGATCACGGGAGGAGAATTTAAAAGCCACACCTGCATTAAGAGGAAATAGATTTCTTGCAACAGATGCAATTGCTTCTCCTTTAAAAGGCAAGAGAACAGGCTTTGTTATAGACCAGTTAATTGGGTGTTTCACAGTTTTCCTAGTGTCTATTGCTCATTGTGCCTAAAGATAAATCCCTACGGTCTTTCCATCTTCTCTGTAGCAGCTTCAGCTTTTGTCATTTTTTTCCTATGAAAGTCTGAGTTCTCGTGTTACAGCTGAAGAGTGAATACCTAAGAGTCAATACCTGAAAATCCACAAAGCAATAACAGTGCTGGCTGGAAAATGTCCTTTCTTTGTTTAACAAGACAAAACCAAAAGTAAAATAAAACTTAATCTGATGTTTGGAACAAGAACTTTTGGGGCTTTTTCCTACTTTGCATTGGCAGAAAATTCTGACTTTCCTCCACCTGTAGGACTTGCAGCAGGTTAACCCAGCAAAGCATTTTCAGGAGTGTGGGGTACTAGACTTGGGCATTCTCAGGTTCAGAGGAAGACCTTCAACCAGATCTGGAGCACGGCTCTGTTGAGTATCTAGCTAAAAATCTGGCACATTTTTGTAAGTGGTGGCACAGGCTCAACAAGGAATTCTATAAATCTGTAACTGAGACTCTTGTTAGGATACGGAAAATATCTCTAGAATCAGCTCAAAATCAAATTAAGACCACACTTAAGCATGAATTCCCCACAGTGCAGCAGAGCTCCTTAACTCTATAATGTACCAAGGTTTCTTTCAAACACCCCATCCCAAACTAACCATGCGATATCTCTGATTTTATCAATGCATGGCTGAGTAGAGGGAGAGATGTGAGCTGATGAGATGCTCAGCTTGATGCTGTCCAGAGTCCCCTTAGCTGACCGCTCTCCTCCTGAGCACTGCAAAAATGTCCAAACCGACTTTACCTCTGACATAGCTGTCACAGTCAGCTTCCTAAAATTATAAGGGATAAATATGGCATTGAAGTCCTTTTAAAATCTAGCTGTATCCCCATTAGCCAAGAGCAATAATAAACAGCTCCCTTTCTCTGGAGTCGGGAAGGGAGCATCACATGGAAATAAAGGAATTTTATAACAGGCCTAAACTGCAGGATTTCTTCTTTTTCCATAGGGTGCCTGGTCCTGAAACCCTTCAAAGTCCGAAATAAAGTTCACGGGTGCTGACTTTGCTAAGTTTTCATCTAGGGGAATGAAGAGTGGAGAAAAACAAGAAGCCTAACCGTTGTGTCTGCTACATAGAGAAATAATAAATACCAGAGATGATAGATTTTTCTTTCAAACTAAACGAAGGGGACTGGAAAAGCATGAGTCTTGTTCTTACTTCTCATCAAAATTGGACAAAATCAACTAACACACACAATTATAAGAGCAATAATAATGATTTTGATGATGATGATAAATCAATAGGAATATGTGTTATTTTAAGAAAGACTGAAAACAAAATATATACCTGAATCTGTAATATGTGAAACATGGGGATTGGGAAAACAAATGGCAATTTCACAAAGCACAACAAACATAGGAGATAAGTCATCTGAGTGATCACTGAAGTAGGGAAAAACAATGAATTAAGAAGCCAACGGATTTCTAAGTCAAGGCTAGAGAGGCCTGAATGAATCAGAAGATAGAAGAAACAGCAGAGAGGAGATGACCATTAAAATGTTTAGTGGCCTTTCTGGAAATGTGAAAAGCTCAGTTATTTGTGATACTCTTTTCTCAATGCCTGGCCATTGCTTCCTTCACGGAAGGAATTCACACGGGCTCTCGTTGTCTCGGTTGTTTCTCCATCTGCCCCGCAGAGCCCACACAGCACCTGAGGAGCTGCCAACAGCTCACAGTGGCTGGATGCAGCCAAGGGCAAAGTGCACAAGTTTGTGCTGTCAAACAGTGGGATGCAGTGGAATCAGACATATCTGAAAACTGTCTCACAGGCTATACATATTTATGCATTAATGCATGTTGGTAGAAGTGGAGATGCAAACCTCCTGGAATGAAAACTCCTTGTCCAGAGTTACTTCAGTCAAAAAGCACTTTTCTGCTTATCTAATGCTCTGAGATAGCTGACAGAATTATCATTCAAATTATCCCAATTCAGCCACATATTATAAGCGTTGTTATTCATCACTACGCAGGTTGGTCTTCACCTCAAGGGCTCACTCCCTACATTATAGATGAGGAATTTACTCTATCACAGAATGTACTCCCCTGTGTCAACTACCTTCATCCTTAGTGGTCTCATAAAATAGAAAAAAATATTATCCTTAAGCAAGCACATTAAGAAATGGAAATGTGTGGAAAGAGTATCTGAATAATGCAAATCACTCCTCAGGTCTTCATGTTTTTTTTAATTCATGTAACTATGATTTGGTTTACATATTTTTTGATTTTTACTTTTCTCACAACAGTTCCTAGACAAAGCACAGAATTAGACTGCCCTGTTTAATATAGTAGATGCCCTAGAGCTTTTTGAATGTTGCTTTCCTGGTCTCCTAAAAGCCTCATCTCCAAGGCTGGGAATCCAATTCTGGTGCATCAAAGTTTCTGCAGATAGTGCAAGCTGCAATGTTGGTTCTGATGAAGGGACATCTCTTTTTTATAGATAGGAAATAGACTGAAAATGTCCAAGATTTTTCTCCAAAGCAACTAAATGTTCAGTAATAAATTATTGTCTCTTCCAAGTTACAACAGACTCAATGATCTAGAAGGGGAAAGCTCACATTACTATAGTTCAACCCTCCTTTACTGCTTTATTCTTTCACCACTTTCATCATTCACCTCCTAGTATCCTCCTGAGTCTGGTAGATATTTAAGAGCAGAGAAATCAGAAAAATTCTTATAATAAAACTACTGATCGTTAAAGAAATACAGTGTTCTGGCTGATGGGAGTCTAAGACTGCAACACTGGGTCATCTCCTGCTTTAAACCACTTTGTTTCTTGTAGCAAGTAAAATATAACTAAGCTTTCATGAGGTTACTACCCGTATAGCAATGACAGCCCTATTTCCTCTTATGGTCCTGTGCCTTATCTTTGCATCAGCACAAAATTTCATTTCTCACTTCTGTATGTCATTCACTTTTGTGAACACATAGATTCCACAGTCTAAATGAGACAGATTTTTGGCTGTTCCCTCAGAATATCCAGTGCTGGTGATTTAGTGCTTGGAAACAAGGCTGGGAAACTCTCTGCACACCTTCATGGTAGGCTTGAAAAATATCTGTGAGAAGAGACTTGCAAGGATAAATCAAAGTGTGAGAGACTTTACTAAACTAGAGCAATTTTTATAGCATTTAGATGATACTGCAGCACTGTTAACCAGAGTGTAAATGATTGAATAGGTGATGAATCCCTTAGAGGAAAAAGCCATTAGGTGGTTTTAAATCCATAAAAAAACAGTATTATGTGCTATAAAGAGCAACAAAATGTCCTTTTCTTCTCTTTCTAATATAATACTCATCAGATTACTCCTGCATAGTCTTCCCAAGGCATTTTATCAACACATGCCAAACAGCATCTGTGTTGAATTTTGGTATGATTTAGAAATTAGCTTTTCAAGTGAAATGTTGCTGATAGGGTCCATTTTCATCCACAGGAGGATCTCATCTTAGCATGCCAGGAGAATGCAGAATATACTTATTGGCAACTGCATTTGACATACCTTTAATTTCCCAATCAACCTTCTGCGTAGATTCTATTTCACAAATCCAGTGAAATACTTTTATCACAAATTATGTCTCCAGAAAAAACAGCGGTTAGGATATTCACTTGCAAGCTACACACACTCTGCCCTCAGGCCGCTTGATATGGACAAGAGACTCCAACACAAGTTTCCTGTCTTTCCAGCAGAGTATTTGAGTCAACAAACCTATTAGATCTTCTCAGCTGTGTCCTCTGGAACTGTCCAACTTTGTTTAACTAATTAAATAACTACTGGAGCAGTAACCTGGTTTTCCTCTGTCATGCTTGACTTCCCTAACCTCTTTCTTGTCCAATGAATGTTTAATTACTGAGGTAAAGGGAAACATATGCAAAAGAGGAGATGAGGAGTGATTGCCCACAACATGCATGATAGTCTAGATATTCAGGCACTCTGACAACAAATGGGCAAGACAGGTTTAAAAGTCTGCTTCAAACCTTTTGAACTAGAACTTCATGAAAATTAGGAACCCATTCTCGAAAGTTGCCTGTAGCAAGAGGTACAGTCCAGTTAGTTTGCACTTTTGAAACTTACTTAAGACACCATGATAATACTTCTCACTTCTATGATCACCTTCCATGCCTGAGATGTCCTCCTGCAGCCCTTTAGGTGATCATCCATCATATATAACTCCAGGCTCTATAGGTGAACTTTTAGACTTCTTAGACTTAGAAGACTGACTTCTTTAGGCCTCTATGAAAAAAATGATAAATCTATGAGAATCTTTTTCGTAGTGCACTGGATATACAATCACTAGTGCAAAAACTTCTGTCATCTGCTCTGTCAGTAAATAAAATAATATGCACTAAATGAGAACAAAATCTGTACATTTCCATAACCTATTAGGAAAAGACAGAGACAGTACTCACTAGAAAGAAAAACAGATTTTATGTGGAAAAATGGCCTTTGGTTCCTTCTCACTGACTCTGTGGGTGTTAAGGCCTACAGTCTTTTTCTACAGGGACTCTTAGAATGAATTTGGGCCACGAGTCAAAACCCCATGCAGACGAACGAAGTCAAACCTCACTCTTGGTCATTCAATCTGAGACCGACAAAAATGTAAGGAACATTGTGAAACTCTGGGTCGATTTATACTAGACGTTTACTGTTAATATCTCCCCATGTGAAATCAGTTCATCCTAGAACTCAGAAGAGTGGAGGTTAGAGCCCAGCAAAGTACGCACTAAAGCAAAACGATAGCTTTAGTTATGCCTGCCGTCCTTTGGCTCTAGAAGACATTATTATACATTGTGAAGTCCAGGCAATCCTTCTCAACATAGAGAAAGAATGTACTGGCCTCGAGTGGCTCTAACAAAGTCTGAATTTTGACAAAGTGTAATTAGGATCCCATAAGACTGCAACTTCTCTAACAATCCCTTCCGATGATATTTTCTCCCATATTTCAGAAGCATCAGTATTGAACTGCCCTCATCAAATGACAGAAAATCCCCTGTGGCAGTTTTCCTGTCTACTGCCAACCACACAGGTGACCCTTGAACAAGCACACTGCCACTTCCATGCTTCAAATTCTGCTTCTCTCCTCCTTTTACAGCAACTGCCTCTTCTCTCTTCTCAGTGAAATAACCAGCTGTCTGCAATTTAATTGGGATAGTGAAAACTATTCCAAGACTTGACTACTTCAAGCAAGCCAGCAAAACCTCCCCGCTTAGTACCCTGCTGTGGCTGCCACTTCTTTGACTTGAGGTTTTTGTTTGTTTGTTTTCTTCTCAGCCCGCTGCTTCTCAGCAGTTTCTCTCCTGTATGAATTCTGCTTGTGTCCTTTATAGTTTGGGAGATGAGCTGAGTTTTCGTTTTCTCCTGTCTCACAAGTGTTCTCTAAAATAATGCAGGTCAAGGAAACAGAGGCACGCCTATTCTGTAGCTGAATTTGAGAAGCAAAGGCTGCTTTAACCTAGCCTGCCTGTCACAAATGGAAGTTGTCACAGATCATTCTAAAGGAAAGGAAAACTGTGTATCAAGTGGATAGTCTCCTTGTCTGCTATCTCAGTTGTCAACCAGTAGGAAAAGGACCTACCAGAAAGGTGACAGCAAAATAATGATGATTTTAATCGCTTGCTGGATTAGGAACATTCTTTTCTATGGAGAGGGAAATCTATTGTTAATGTTAGCTATTGTAAGGCTTAGAGGCACTGTAATCTTCCATCCAAAATATCATGAGCCAGGCTTTGTTGCACACTGTAATTTTGGGATCCCATTCAGCAAAACAGTGAAACAGAGATCAGGATTGACTTCAATGACATCAGCGGGACTATTCATGCTCTTACACTGATGCACGTGGTTAAGAATTTTGCTGAAAAAGGGCTAAACAGCTTTTTCATTTTCTTTAATATTGCTTATAACAATGTGCCCCACTGTTTCCTGCTGTTTCTTCTCTATTTTCTGATTATAACTGTTCATCTCCGAGCTTCTAGCATGCCCATTGTAGAGAAACAGAGGTAATGAATTAATTAACTTGGAAGTTCTCATCTTTACCTGATGAAAGAGGCAATAATCCATGCAAGTAAATCAGGCTTCCTCTCTCAGTGAAATATTCTGTTTCAGTTTACTGTATATTTTTTACACAACTTGCACACAAGCTATACGCATACCAGGCTGACAGATGAAATCCCATCACATTCACTTCTTCTCTTTTTACTAAGAAATGTCACATTCACTATAGAAGTGGAGATACTGCCACCGCATAAAAATAACAAACCTAATATAAACAAACCATTTCCAAGAACCTGTAAGCAATATATACCTAGGCTAGAGTAACAGGCAATTCCTCCAGTTGGTACCTTCTCCCAGGAGTGCAAGGAAAGTTTGAAACATGTCTCTGGCAAAGAATAAGGCTTCAAGAGTGTACCCATATCCTGAGACTCTCTTGTGAGAATTTGCACCAGATGGCGCACACATAGAGTAACAACTCTGAGCGAATGTCACTGTCTACAAAGGGAAGCATTAAAAAGAAGCAATGCCTCCAAACCATGAAGTTTCCTCCAAAGCCTTAAAGCCCATGGCACACAGCAGGCATGGGCACTGGGGAGCTACCCATTGCTTGTAGCTCCCATACAGTCCAAATACAGCTCTGATGCAGGTTAATCAACAACAGTGGCTGAAAAATCAACATCCCTTTCTGATAGATGAAGATAGACATCAAGAACTGACTTCAAAGGCACTGAAGGGTCCTGAGCTCCATTTCCATGCCGACCCACCCTGGCACTTCCCCCACAACAGCTGCAGAGAGATCCCATTGTGAACTATCACTACTCTGGTCTATTATATGTTTGTTGGCTCTCATTTTTCTGAAGATACTGTCATGCAGCTTAGCAAATCAGGAACTGGGACATCTCTTATTTACGGGCACACCTGGAACAAAGCAAAGAATTTGTTCTCCTCCCATATCAAATATTGACCGCTTGCTCCTGGTCAATGAAATTCCTCCCTTCTAGAAGGCAGATTTCTGCCTGTGTTCTCTCAAAGACAGGATGCTTCCCTTATGTAAGGAAACCCTTCCTTTTCCTTCACTATGGCTCTTTCTTTCGATTTATTATAGCACCCTTCTTGAAAACCAGAGCACAATAGGAATATTCCAAAAGGCTAAAAATATGCATATATTGTGTTCCAATGGGAAGCCTGTGGCAGACCAACACATCTGCCCTTCTTGATTGTTGCCGAGCCATGTGGTAGAGCAATTGCTTGGAAAAGGGGCTCAAGCCAAGTTCTGAAGAATGGTTTGTGTAAGTATGCTGATTTTTTTTACCCAAATGTTCTCTGATTTTGAGCTAAAGCAGTAGGGACAGAAAAGCAATGACATTGTTATCTTCTCTGATGTCCACTCTCTCTCCAGGAAGTCGTAAGAAACAGGAAGTCTCTCAGGGAGTTAAGTGAATATCTGATGTTCAGAAAGTTCACTTATTCCAAATGAGAAACATTTTCAATTCTCACAAGAATGAGTACTGCCGTCCGTTTCAGACCTGTGTATCTGTGTCTATCTGCCTGTTATAATCTCTATAGTGCATAGTATAGGATCACGACGGGCAGGAAGGCAGTAATATTATATAATGAGGTAGCATAGCTTCTTCTTGTTCATAAATTTCTCTGTGAACACACCATTCTGTATTACATATGAGGTCATATAGTGTACTCCGGGCTAAAAATCTTCAGAAACATCTACTGAATGCTCATTCTTTGCACAGTTCAATTAGACGAAGACAGATAATGGATTGTAGGACTGCAGAGAGAAAAAAAAATAAAGGGAAAAAAGGTGACCCCTGTTGTTCTAGTCACTAAGCTAATGTTACCTAAGTCATTAAGGAGAAATTATTCTCTAACGATATAAATACTGATCACTGTTTCCTAATTAGCTCAAACATGGTGTTTATTTTAAGGATGAACAAATTGATTCTGAGTGATCAGGCAGTGCAGAGCAGTATGTATGATCGTTATGTTCTGCAAGCATCAATGCAAGAAGCAACATTTTATTAGGAGGGAGACTTTTCTTCATCTTGTAAAAATTCCAACCCCCATTTGCCAAGAGTTTCTGATTATTTTTTTTTCCTATTTTGATGTAAGTTTCCCTGCAACTTCAAAAATAGGTTTTTTTAATTTGTTTATCTTTTCATTAATTTACATGTCACTCTGGCTTTTGTGTTTCTCTGTTCTTTCCTAGTTTAAAATCTTAACTAAAATGAATGCGTTTAATAACCTTGCTGGAATCTAATAATCGATTGGAATAAATCTTCATCATTTTTTTTTAACGTTTTGAAGCTCCATGAAGAAATAGCACACACAAATGCAAATTAAACTTAGAACAAAGGAAATTAGAAAATCAGGATAATTTTTCTTATTGTTTTTCGTCTTTTTGTTATTTGCTCTGGGATCATGTTGTTATTTTTTTCCCAGGTCTTTTATCTTTGTTCTGTAGGGAAATAGCTTTATGAAAGTATTAGAAGTGGCCTTTTGACAACTAAATAACATAGAAGCAAAATTTCCATTTTATTCAAAACTGCCTTCACAAACCATGCAATTTTCCTTATCCAGCCAGTTTAAATTTAAGGCTTCTCTAGTGATATCACACTCAGTCAAATCCGACAGGTTATTTCTATTAAAGTTTGGGGTTGAATGGAGACTAACTAGAATGTCGATTCTATTGATAATATTTCATTCCAGTGGCAGAATGCGGTAGCTTGGATGAATTTAAGATGATAAAATTTATAACATTTCTGGAATTGAAAAGCTGTTTGTTTATATAGTTCAATTTGTTTAAGTAAATAAAACAATATTTCTTCTGATGCCCTTAAGTGATATTTACTCTGTAATTGCCTTTAATTATTTTTGCCGGCGTGGCCTTAATATTTTGGCACTGTTGTCATCTGTTCTTTAAAATGTTTCATTGTATTGTTATATCCTAAGTCATAGTTTCCATGATCAATGTTGTTAACTTACCATTTCCTGTTATCTTGCTAAATGAAAACTCACTTTACCATTTAAACTTACAGGCATTTAACATCTCCCTGGCATCAGTGGCACTTTATAACTTGTTTTGTTTGACCTAATATAGTGATATCTCCTTCACTGCTTTTCTGTTTCTTTCCCTTATCTAATTTTGTCTGGCACAATGAGTGTATTATTAGAGGAGGGATGAGGAAATACTAATTATTGCAGGTCTTTGATTTTACTCTTTGCCTGTTAATCTGCCTCTGAAGAAAGAAAATAACATAACTGACAACGGAGTGCTTCTGTGATTCATAAGGTATTTAAATTGGAAGAAGTGGGCTTACCCTCTAAAAGAAAGTATATTTTCTGCAATGAGAGTGTAACGATAAAATGTAAAAACGTAATATTAAGCAATGGGATGGGATAGACAGGCAATTTTTATCCAAATACTGCTTTAATACTTTTGTGTTATTAATTTTTGCCACCCTTGTAGTAAACTAGCCAAACATTATTTGAAAGATTTTACATAATACATAGAACATATTTTTAACAACTGAAGTGAAATTTACTAGCATGCAGAAGACAAAACTCTCATAAGACTAATGTCACAGTGAGGCTTTTCAGAGACTGTCATGAGAGGTCATATCTCAGAGTCAGAATGAGATTGAAGCTTGAAAAGTTAAATCAGACTTATTAAATGTGTCTGCATTGTTCTCTGTTTATGTATCAATCATTTCCATCAATTTCCTAACTGTAAGATCTTTATTGAGTTACATTCACCCAACTGTGTGATGTGGTTTGTGGTCAATGATAAAGTTCTCATTGGTACCCGTCTCTGTCTCAGGAAATGTAAAAGACATCTTTGCAGAACACAAAAGATGCATTTTTAAAAATACAGTCATGATGTTTACACGTGAATGTGAACAGCAAAGTTAGCATAGGCAGGCTCACTGCTCAGATAAGAATGTATGCGCTGAACCTGTCAGAGCTTAATGCCCTTTGGAAAAGATGTGGAGGTTTGACAGTGGTACCTCTTAAAGTTCGAGCGGTAGTAAAACTGAATCTTGCCCTCCTTCCAAGAAAAGAATAAAATGGAAGTGAACACTTTGATCATGGCCAAATGATCATCCAAGTAAAAATAAATCTTTGTTTCCTTGTTTACAAAGTGTATTTGCAAACAAGTTTCTTTTGCTTGTTTCACTCCAGACACTATTCTTGGATTTTGATCATTTAGTGAACGATGTGTTGCAGTGTGAATTTTGGTATAAACCTATTTAAAATTTCCTAGTGCTGACCCCTTCCCTTTTTAGCTAATTTTGACATGCAGACAATGTATAGCTAGAGAAAGAACTGCAAATGACAAAGCAGAATAGGTAACCTTGAACTTGTCTTAAGGGAATATTCAAGCATTTAAGCTTATTATTTGCTATTTGTGAGTATTTTTCTGCAGCTATGCTCTGCTGCCCAAGCATTCCCAGAAAGTAAATGTGGCACCATTTAAACTCAGACAACATAAAAAATGACATCATCACTCTATGTTATTAGAATACCTCACCATATTTGAAATTAAAAAAATGTATTTGTGGATTTATTTTTTCTTCCTATTTAGTTATTATCTTAAACAGGTTACCAAGCATAAGTCAGGTCTATGAACAGCTGTTGAGCTTTGAATGCAATAGTTATCCCAGAAAATCTCTAAACCACTGTTCACCAGAACATAGGGGGGCAAAATAAAACACAGAGGCTACATAACAACAGAACAAATCATACTACACTGCCCAATCTGTACTAGTTTTTCCCAAAGCATCCAAAATTGACTATTTTGAGGGCATTGTATTATGCTAACAGTTCTCTTGGTGTGACAACAGTCATTCTTCCATTCTCATTTTCTTCCAGTCATTCAAGGAATCTAATCAAGATTGTTTCTAAAATGGAACTACTGAAAAGATGCATATTTTTTAACAAAATCACATCAATGTCTAATTTATTTACTAGAGTCCAGATCAAACTTTAGGAAAACAGAAGTCTTCAGAGGTCAATTTTGAACAACTGTGAAATGCACCTGTGAAATATCTTTTGGGCAAGTATAAGCATGAAGTGGCTGGAGTTTATGGTTTTCTATTTAGTATGTTTTAGCAGTGTAAATTTGTATACTCCTTTCAAAGCTTTTTCAAGACCACATATGTTTCTCTGTGGTGAGGTGTTAGAAGCTGTTTCAAATGGGATTGAGCTGAAACTCATGTAGTCTCCTAGTACGGTTTAAGATGCCTTCAGATATCATGCGTGGCATCTATCTGCAACTCAAATAGGACAGAAATCTTTGTAAGTTTATATCTGTCTATATTCTGTTTTAATGAAACCCTGGATAACCACGGTAAGGTAAAACCCAGGACACCCAAAGAATGATACACACCTGAGATTTGTAATAACCTTCAGCAGACAGCTACAGTCTCATCCATTCGTGTTGAGGTGTGATGGATCCCGGTAACACATCCATGAGTTCCTACAGAATAATTGCAGCAATGGCCAGTTTCAGATAGGCAATCCCATCAATTCCTGGAATTTTCTAACCTAATTTCATAGCTCTGGAAAAGCAGGAATCTATCTTGGTGTATTGACTGGACGGAATTTGCACAGGTTATTTGAAAGATAGAGGTCACATACATACCAGGCCTCTGGATCACATTTATTAACAGCATTCTCCTGACTTTCAACATCATTAGTGTCATCTGGACCAACACTGGAGGAAATGAAATGTGGCAGAAAAAAAGACTGTTGCCAAGAGTGTAGATGTACATAAGTGATACACAGGGAGGTTCAGCCTTATTAGCTCCTGAAAAACCACACTGTTCCATAAAGTCTGTAACCAGCATAGCATTTGCACAGAACACTATCAAGCCTGATGATTTTATAGCACTTTTAATCTAAGAGAGAATAAAAAGAAAATTGCTGACCTGAGGTTTATACAGTAATATTTATATAAAAGGCATAAGTTCTTGACAGGGGCATGTTAATTGCTATTTAATATTCCCATCCCAGGAGCATGCAAAACCCAGACTGACAGAAGGTCCCTGGTGAGAAGTATTGTACATGTGTTCATTATTATTACTTTTGGAAATGGCTCTGGTTAAATAGTGACTTTCTTATAGTTTCCTGGAATCTGCATTTCTGACTCAATTGTCAGGGACAGAGCAGCTGCCTGCAGGAAATACATGGCCAACTGCAAATGCTTTCTGTTTACAAAATTATTACACTGTCTGTGGACCCGTATTAAATAGCTCTGAGCACAACCAGTGCAGGCGTGGTGTTACAGCAATGATTTCTTTGTAGCTTTTGTCAGGATTTGATGACAGTCAATAAAAGAGTTTGACAAAACTGTACGTGTGCTCATGAGAAAACTTTTTGTCAACATTCACTATTTATATGTATTTTAAAAAGTATATAAATATATATATTCTTAACTTCCAAAATTTCATTCCCAAACTGTTGTTTCAAAACTTGAGGGTTTTGTCCATTATATGCCATTACCTTGAGAAATATAGATAAGGCCTACCTTGCAAGTTGGACAGCACACCTAGGCAAACACCAACCCAATTTGCTGTTTAAACTGCACAAACAAATTCCATGAGGTTGAGCTATCCTGGTCTTTGTGCACCAGGAAGATGTATGAGCTAGGTCTTAATTTGTTCAGGTGGAGCATTACATTGATCCAACACTTTCAGATACATAGCCCTCGCGATATCTCCTTCACCCTATAGTATTCAACATACAGAAATGTTTTGTTGCTTTGAGGTCTCATCCTCTCAGTCTTCTCTGTCGGTTTATATTTCCGATGATTCACCACCATCTTCTATTTTGCTGTCTTACCATATATACTACGGGAACACTTGCATAACAAAAAACACATAATAAATGATCCAGGTGGGAATCCACGACTATATCAATGAAAAGAAAACACAGGATACTCAAACTTCCACAAAGTATTGTCACAATTCTTTAAGACTGAGGCTTTAAAGAAAAGAGAGGCTTCCAAGGAGGGGAAGAAAAGGAGGCGGGGGAGGGGAAGCTTTAAAGACTTAAAAATACATTCCAGTGAAAACTTTCTGGCAAGACTTCCTTCACTTTAGAAAAGAAAATTATTTCCATTTTTACATTCCAGACACAGAGTGCAGAAGAGAAGACCTCCCAGAGAGAACAAACACGTCAGTGCAGAAAACCATGCCAGGAAGGATTTGATTTGTTATTGAAGCTTTCTCAGATTGCAGGATTCACAATACCTATTCATACACACCTTCTTGCTGAGAGCTTTGTTTAATGCATGCTTCAAAAAAGAGCTTTTACCTCACTTTTTGAAAATAAGATTCCTTTAGAATTTCATAAATCTTATCATTTGAGCAACACACCACTGAAAGGTAAGAGGAGCTCCTATGCTCCACCACAGTCTGCATGTGTTCACTGTAACTGCATATAACACATTGGGACTGAGGCTCACCTCAAACTTGTACATGCAGTGCCAGAAGATGTTATTCACCCTGACGTGAGCTGAGGGGAGAAGACACACTCTTCTGTTTCATTGTTCGTTTTATATCATTTCAATAATATCCAGCTGAAAAGAGGAGACAGAGACTAAAGGGAAAGTGTAAAATGTTGCACTAGAGAAAATTTAGAGGAGAAAATTTTATTGGCAGAGTCCTTTAGGAGTTGTTTAGTCCTTCGTCTTTTCCTCTTGTCTCACACAGGATGGGCTAGTCTTAAACAATTCCTGGCAAGGACTGGTTACACAGATGGAGATTCTGGAGTATCACAGACTAAACAGCTCCTGTAAGAAGTCTGCTTTCTCTTACAGGTTGTGTCCCAGATGTCTAACCCAAATCTTCCTTGCTAAAATTTAAACCCAGTATGTCTTTTTCTACAGGAGCTGTAGAGAATAAATTATGCCTTCCTCTCTGGCAGCTGATTCTTACATATTTGAAGACTTCTGTCAAGTCTTCCCTCTTCTTCTTCTTCACGAGATGAGATAATCCCCAAATACATTTGCCCTTTTGCAATATATTGCATTGCCTGGTGAAATCCAGGAATCAATTACATAGATTACAAGGGACTTGAATGACAGCATAACAAAATACCATACCCAGTGTTGTGTCTGAATGAACAGCGTATAAATACTTATTTAACATCACTATTTGCCTATGGTATATTATGGATTTATGTAATTAACTACTTTATGAAGTGCCTGATTATTCGCATTGAATAACATTCCTGCCCACTCTTATCACTTTCTTAAAACTATTCTGTTTAGCTGAGATATACATGCATCTGAGAGCTTATTTCAATACTAGGTACCAAACAGTAGATTCTCATTCCTGGAGGATTTTTTTCAGAACTTGTTATCTGATGATAATAGCTACTCAGTAAGGCCTCTTAATACCTCCAGCAGATCAGATTATTCAAAAGTCAAATGAGAGGGGGAAAAAAAGCAGCCTGAAGTATTTATTCATTTCTCCATTTTTAAGATCTTTCTCATCTCTTATTTCTTTGTGCCAAACCTTCAAGATGTAATTGGAAACGTTGGATACACTCCTCCAAAAATGTTCTCTGAACAAATTATCAAATATCACTCTGTGAAATGAGTGGATCATAAAGAGCAGCACCTCTTCAAACGAAAGCAAGCAAGCTGATATTCAAGTATTTGCTCTTTTATTGGTTGTCACTCACTTCCTCAGAATATTCTTTGGGAATAGAAATATTTTATTTCTTGATTGTTCCCCAAGCAAGGTTCTTTATGCAGTTCTTATAATTTCACTGTCAATTTTAATTAAATGTTTTCATTCATTCCTGTGTAAAGTTTCATTTTAAAGACATTCACATCTGGGAGATGGCTTGATCTTTTCCAAATGTATTCTCGTGTCTGCTGTTTAGTGAACCGTTATTGCATTAGGATTTTTGTTCATCAGTTTTACATGTGTACCAGCCTACATCTTTAAAATGCAAAGGACAGAACTACAACAAAGAAATAAAACTTAAAAACTCTAGCATGTCTTAAAGGCTACCAAAGGTAAAACTTGATTGTTAAAAGTGAGGTACATCATTCACAAGCTATTTCCCAGTCTCTTTAGCCATGAAGCAACAAATTGGTCATGTGTGAGTGGTGTTACAAGGCATTTATCCATAAACACAGCTGATTGGTTCTGCAGAGGTCTGAGAAAACTGTTTCATCCTTGTGTACTGAGCCTGTGACCTCTATCATGATGCACAGCATCACGTGCGATTTGAGCTGCTGGGATCAAAATGGGCACAAATAAGTTTAGTAACTCAATTTGCTATTACTATCCTGACAGAGTGGTGAAAATGGCCTTGTGAAGCATTTTAGACCTGTATATCCGTGATGAGCTTTATATCTATATACCTTCTATTTAATATCTTTAGGTCAATATTGTGCTAGAATCAGAGAAAGGAAGCTTTTAATCCACTTGCATCTGAAATTTGGAGGTTTTGTAGCAGCAGCTTATGGTGCATCCACTGAGACTCAGAGAGAACAACCAGGAACTGCTGAAAGAGACTTCGTTGTGGGATATGACTGATACAGAAGGACTTCAAGAGAATGACGATTGCGTATAAAAGGTCTGTTATAGGGCAACTGGACTGTGTAATGCTTTCACTACAAAGTAGTTTAGCTTTGCTGTCATTTACCATCTTTATGGGGCACTGTGTGGATATATGATGCACACTCTCGTGCCAAATCTTAAGGAAACAGCTGCAATGGGAAGATATTAAGAGAAGCTGCAGAGAGCTGAATGTAACTCCTGAAGGATCCAGCTATAAAAAGTCAGGGCAGCATTATCTTTTGCAGGCTGTGAATCACTCACAGAGGCACTGGTTCATAACCCCGAGGCCATGATGATGTTTGCTCCTGAAGATAGCACTCCCTGGATGATAAAGGAGTGGGGTTGCTCCAAGTGTCTCTGTCCACCCAAAATGGCAGAATGTTAACTGGTTGATTTAAGCAGAATAAACAGTAGTATATGAACCCAAAACAGTCTGTGCAAGGACCATTCTCCTTCTACTGCTGATAATAAATCACAAAAATCGCAGAGGAAACACTCTCCGACCTTTTCTATAACCCCGCTACTATGATGGGATTTCTCCTCTCTTACTGAAGTCTAACTTCAGCAGAAAAAAAAAAAAACAACAAAACAAAAAAACCCCAACACTGACATATATTTTACTATTATTTTCCAGATTTAAATGAATGGTGAGTCTGAGTATGGAAGAATAATTAAATGCTGTTGTAGTTATATTGATTAATACCGGGATAATGTCTGACATTTGTAATATAATCTGAATGACAACCCACAACATGGATATGAGCGGTTATGACATTTCTTAAAGTGCCTTCAGAGATGCAAATCACTAGATAAATGTGAATCATTACAGTTATCTTCGTGTTTTCTTCTTTTAAGATTCTTTTTACAGTGACTTGAGAAATGAGGGAAAGAGATTATGTTTGGAAGCTTTTATGAAAACTGGGTTGTTTTTTTTTCTTTCTGGCTGCTTCAACATCTAAGCAAAGAGCATCTGAGGAGACAAACAAAAACATTCTTGTCTTTTGAGTTCACAGCAATGCACACAGCCATGGAATATATTCCTCTGCTCATGTGCAAAATGTCATCTTGCAACGTTCAGCCCTGGGGATCAGCCGTCTGTAACTCAAGGCCTAGCTCGTGTGTATGACCTTGCTAAGTCTCACTGAGAAAATTGTTGCACATGAGAAAGTCCATAAAATTAAGTCAAGGAAGATAAGAAAAGCCAAAACATGGAGAAAATTGTAATGGTTTAGACAGTGATAATTAGAGGCTCAAGGCTTCAACAGGAAAAATACTAACAAGAAGAGCTGCAACTCCTAAAGGAAAAAAAAAAGGGGAGAAAATTAAGAATCTGAAGATTATGTTTGATTTATAAACAAATGAGTAATGGAGACATGCCTTTCCTCATCATTCTCATGACTGACTGGTCAGGAAAGACAGCCCAGGTGGCTCAACAGGAGTGATGAGCTTGTTAATGCTTGACTCATAGTGCATGAGTCTTGCCCACCTCCTGTGAGCCCTAGTAAATTACACTCTTAAACTCAGTAAAATCCTGACAGCAGACACTCTTTACGCATGGGGAAAGGCACTCATGAAAAAGTGACCTAAGGAAGGATGAAGGGGAGGTTGTATTCTTTGTCAAGTTTTGCCATTACAAGAAGCTCAGTCACACACAGGATTGTGCTAGCTTTCGTCAAAGCACAGAACAAGCAATGAAAGAGCTCCTTCCCAGACAGCATCCAAACAAAATGCTCATCAAAAGAAGCTTTGACCCCACCAACATCTGCATTGTTAGCACAGTTCATAGTTGCTATTTCCATGTGCTTAAAAAAGTCACAATATGAACTCAGTCCACTGAGGAAGGCCTCTTAGCAGGCTTAGTACTGTTGTCCTGTTAGCAAGCTTAGCGTGAAGAATAGGCACAGATTTCCACAGACAGGTTCCTCCTGTATCTCAGAAAAGGCCACAGAAAAAGACGCATCCCTGAAGAGGACCACACTGGTAGGGGATGTGCCTCATCATACAGCACTTGTCCTGCAAACAGAATTTTGCACACTTTCATTCACTACCACTCAAAGGACAGCTTTGTTTAGCAGTGGTGAACTGGGCTTATTGGTGATACCTTGAGAAAGTATCTGAAAGTGAGAGAAGTTTTGGCCATTCAGCTGTTTTCTAGATAAAGATCGAGTATAGGAGGTTGAATGAAACTCCCTGGTTATTAATAGGCGTCCAATTTAAACGGCATTAAAGTCAGTCTTGGCAAAATTTGAAGATCCTTCTGAAACAGAGCATCCTAAGGACTCCTGTATTTTCTAACTCAAAATATTATGTCTGTAGTAGCAGTCACTGCGTAGCTGTGATAATCCAACGATGCAACAAAGGGAAATTCCGGAGGAAGAGGAACATATATTGCCACCACTGCCAATCTCAGTAACAGTACTTAATTTTTATATTGACCAGTTCTGCTTCAGATCTGAAGAAGGGCTTGTACACTTGAAATCGTGTCTGTTTGGGTATTTTTCCCTAATTATATCAACTGATCTAATCAAATATATTACATTTGCTGACAAATCTTGCTGTGATAATATAAACAGTTCCTGTCCTTTCCTATCTATTCATATTCTATACTCAGTTTAAGGAGCGAAAGAGGAGATCACACTAATGAGGCAGCTGGAAAACTGGTGATAACAAAATTTCTTATTAATTTATATTGGTTTTTTCAATATAAGGACAAAGCAGAAGAAGTTCTGAAATGTCAGAAAAAAAATGGGTTTCATTATTCTAGGAATCAAATTTGGAGATTTTCCAGTATTAAAATAGCTTCAATTGTCAAGAGACCTTTCTGGTTTACAAAACCATGTGTCTAAACATAAAAACATAGTTTACTATTCGTGCTCTTTTCAACCTTTCTGTTTACCCAATATTCCCCTACACACAAAAGTATTTGATCCACCCAAATCTGTTTCTGGATTTCTGCATTTATTTATCAAATCTGCAAAAGCAATACACTCAATTATTCCAACAGCTGAAATTTTCCTCCATATGTGCAGGATAATATTCCTGTCTGAAACATTTCTTCTGCATACAGGCCTGCCTCAGATGATCCCCTCCCGACAACATATCATGAGATATGCACCATTTACTTATGAGAGCACTTCATTGTTCTCATGTCGTTTGACAGCTGTTTTGTTACACCATAGTTTTTCTCTTAAAAATGTACTTCCTTCTGGATTGATGTGCAAATTCTCTTAAAGAAGCCAGAAATGCTGGACTTTTATCATAGTGTGAAGCCAAGCACTGCTGGACGCTTATCATTATATATATTTTAATATAATCTTCTTCAAGATAAGGGGATAAATCTGCATATTTGATGTGGTGAATATCTGCACAGTTTCATGAAAACACTGGACAGAAACATCTATTAAATAAGCATGTACTTCAAAAGGAATATTTTCTTATTTGCTTGGTAAGGTAAAGAGGAGAGCTAGAGCTCCTCATGATAAATATTGCACTTCGCAATTAAAATTTCATATTTACAAGGTCCAAGTAGTAAAAGTTCTAAATTAAATAATCTTCATTTGCATACATTTCAATCCAAAGGGCAGTGTTAGAGGACAGTATCTCCAAGATAATAATGAGCTTTTTTCATTAACCATGACCTACTGATTACAGCAGGCTTGTACTTCAAGAGGAGGAAGTTAGTTACCCAGGCAAGACCAAAGAAATTATTGTACATCTTTATCTATCTCCCCTTCCATGTAAGTCACTGAGTAAGAAGGCTGTTTCCTGCCCCTGGGTCAATGTACTCAGGAATCCCTTGAAAAGATGTAATTGAACTTGGATATGGTATGGATAAACGATCAGGAAATGAAGTCTTATCTCAGCTAGAGCTCTGGAAGTCTGGAATAATGCAAAGGAAGAATGAGAGGAAGGAATAGACTTTCATTTTCTGCCTCTATAACCCTGAACATAAACAGACTCTCTAACACGCTTGGTTCCTATTATTGTTGCCAAATAAAATTATGTTTAAAATTTCTGAAGGAATTGACATACTTTTTCCTGTCCTTGCAACAGTCTATATATATTTTAAATATAATCTTCTGATGTATTTGTCAACAGAGTGTAAGAAACTTTAACTTTAAATTTGGAAAATCTATTATTTAAATGTGACTGGCCTTCCACATTATTTGACTTATTTTCATATTTTTCTATCAAAAAATGCTGTGTGATATTTTATTCTGTTAGATCCATCTGATTTGTGTATGACAAGTATATATTATCCCCCGTATTGCTAAGAAATTGTCACTAAGCAGAAAGCACATCTATAGAGGCCTTTAGTCAATCACGTTCATCTTTTGCCCTCCATAGATCAACTAGATCTTTGTTATTCCAGATGAGTGTTTGTCCAGCTTGCTCTTTAAAGGCTTTAATGATGATAGAGTTTCCACAGCCTCCCCAGGCAATCTATCTCAGTATCTAATTATCCTTACAGTTAGAAAGGTGGGTTTTTTTAAACATCTAAGTTAAATTTCCCTTGCCACTATTAAAAAGGCCATTAATTTTTGTACTATCCACAGTGGACATGAAGGAAAGATTATTCACTTCTCTTTTTGCAACAACTTTTTACATATTTGAAGATCACTATGATGTTCCTTATGCATCTCTCTCTCTCTTATCCTTTCTGTCTTCTTTCAAATCAAGCAACCCAAATAACTTCATGTTGTGTTTATAAGCTCTGTCCTCAGACCTTTCTCACAAGTCATGCTTCTAGGCTCTTACACCATTTTTGTTGATCTCCAGGTATTATTCAAATGTTCCATACCTTTGCCAAAGTGCTGTGTTTAAAACTGGGCGCAATGCAGCAGCTGGTGTCTTAACATTCATAGTGTCACACAAATAACATCGGCAGTATTTGGGCAGCTGTAAAAAGAAATATTCTGAGAAGTATCTTTCTTTCTCCATTTATAACCCATCAGTCTTTATAGCAGATTCATACTTTGCCAGTGCTTTGAAACTGCAGAAAACAGGGATGCTTCTTAGACCTGCTTTATGTCACCTTGAAATTTATTTTACTAGCTTCATTCAAGCCATCCAGATGTCCACCGGATGTTCATCCACTTACTGACTTTGCTGGTTCAAACAAGGACATTTCTATCACAAATTCCTGATCATGTGCTGGAGTCAGTTGCTGTGGCTCTAGATATGAGAGTCAATGTAAACTCTATTAGCGTAATTTCATTCTGTCATACAGCCATACCATAGCATCTCCCAACATTATCCAAAATTTGGATCAATCACTAATCTAGACATGCATGTATGTTAAGTTTATTGAAATAATATTCAGTAACCTACTATTCGTGGCATCTCATTCAAGATGGGCAATCATGTACTGTGAATGATTTTGGTTTCCACGTTCGACTGTATGAATCATGAATTCCATTAAACCTTCTGTGAGGTTATTTTCACTTACTACTTCACAGAACCGTAGAGCGTTTGCTGGGAATGATCTTGGGAGTGTCTCTGGTCTAACTTCTGCCTTGAAGGGCAACTCTTACAAAATGGATCTGGTGAGCCATGACCGTGTGCAGACCTTATTTTCTTCAGAGATGATGAAGTGAGAGCCCAGATTCAATAATCTAATGAAACATATGGTTAATGCCATTGTGCAAACTTTAATAAAGCTGTTCATGTACTTAGATTCAATGTCATGAATAAAAACATGGAAACTGTAATATATAAAAAGCAGAGTTTAGTTTGAGGTTGAGACTGTGCTGAGAGCACCCGCGGAGCTATGAATAATAAAACAACCCACCACACTGTTTGTTTGGGAATACTGCTAAAATTGTGATAAGCCTGTTAGTATGTTCTGTGATGAACTACATCATTCTGTGTATAGGAGTCTTTCTAGAGGTTTTCTGGCTTATTTAAATGCTTGCACTAAGAGAAATCCCACTTTAAGTTTCCTGGGTGATCAGATTACGTGGAAGAAAGCACCCACTCCAAGTGCGAGATATTAGTTCTGCTCTGAATGCCACTTATTAGCTGCAGAGCCCAAGTGCAGTCATCAACCTGTCAGAACCTCAGTCCTCATCAACTACCTGTTAAGTGTGTTGTGACAGCCATTAATTGGTGATTATAGGAAAGATCAGCTGAGCGCTGGAAAAATCACTGTCTGAGTTAGATGTGAATTATGTTCACTCCTGGTGGAGGCTCTCATTCCAGCAGGCTGATCCTCACTGCACTCGAGTCCCTGCTGGGTCCCAGCAGGCTCCTTACCTACTCCCTGAGGACAGAGCCTGTAGTTGTGTCATGAATTCTGACTGAAGAACCCAAACAATGAACACTAGGTACAACCATCTCTTTCCACCTATCTTACTGGGTTTTAAACTTTTCAGTCTTCTAGTGTTCGGTGCTTTTCTAATCCTCCTGGCCAAGGCCAAATCTAAGAGTCCAGCCTACTTCCCAGAAATCTACTGCCCTCCCATATTCGCTAAAAATGTTCACTGGGGCAGAACAATACAGTAAATTAAATCAGGGCTTGCTTTAATCAAAGCTGAGTACAGTTTTCAGATGTTGAGGAGGAATTTAGGGATTTAGGTAGAACTGGAAAATCTCATGGTTTTTTTTGGTAGCAAAACAGATATTAAAAAGTATCTCTGTCTCATGTCTCCTTCTCAATGAAGGAGTTTGTCAAATCACAGTGCAAAAAAAACCAAATGAACTGAAGAAAATAGTCCACAGATAACCATAAGTATGGATGTTTCCATAATCTTAACACAGTTATCTTGATAATCAATAGTTGCTGTCAACTAGGTAACTCAGAAATTTGTACTACCCCTCTAAAATATAAACAGCTGTAAAGTTACTCCCAGTGTTCCAGGTAAGAAAATACTTAAAATACCTGTCTAGCACCAAATATATGATGTTAAAGAAAAAATAAACCACCAATTTTTTTTTTTTAAATGCAAAGTCATTTCAGAATATTGAATTTAAACATTCTGCTTGGCAAAATATCAGAAAAAGAACGTGGGAAACTTGTTAAAATAGTTCATTTTGCATTTCTCTTTTCCCATTAGCATCCATCATATATCAATATAGCCAATTATATCAATAAAAATATTTTGATGGTGCAAAGAAAAAGATTTTTAAATTTCAAAATTATATTTAAGGGGTTTTTAACCTCCTTTCATGCCAGTCCTAATTATCTTCAGTTTTGGCTGAGGAATATGAAAGTATTTCTATGCTTAAAATAAAGATGCATGCATCTCTGATTGATTCATATGCTCTTTCAGAACAGCTTTATTCCTTGCTTTTCCCCATATGTTTCAGGGATGAAAGGTAGAGTCAATACAATGACTTTAAAAACATGTTTTTTCTTTCTTTCACCTCAGTCTTGTTCTGCACCTGAGGTTACTTTTTAATATAAGGACTCAGAAAAAAATATAAAAACTCTGAATGATTTTCCTTCAGTGTGTGCCATTCTCAATAGTGTTACACATTGTCATTGAAGGGTTTATGTTAATATACTACATGCTAAATTACTCAAAATGGTTACATTATTGGGGGGGTTAGCTAATAACAATCAAATGAATTAGAATTTGTCAGGAAACATTTTCCAAACTAATATGAGATTTAAGATTGCCTCTAATGTAGCCCAATGAAAATTTCCTTATATCCCACTGTGACCTAATGCTGAAGAAGCATATAATTGAAAACAGAGTTAATGTAAGTTTCATAGAAATATCAGAGTTGTTACTATATTGATCAGCAGCGATATTTGTCTCAACGAACTGAAAAAGAATATGAACAATTCCATCACAAGCATTGTGAAAACATGACAGGCAATTTCTTTTTGTAGCATTAATCCTACATGGCCCAGTGTCCATGACAGAGTGGACTGGAGTCTTTGCTACACCCCTTGGGTACTTTTTTTGAATTTTAGAAATGACAAAGGTAAATAAATAAAAAAAAAATCCTATAGCAAGTCCACTGTGAACATATATCTATAGAACCTAGCTCAATCTACTCTATAGAGTAGAGTAAGCTGTTTTGATTTACAGCTGGGAGGACTGTATCAATAAATGATATGTATGGCAGAATAGACAAAAAGAAAATCAGAGACAAAATGATATTTGGAGTTTAAAGACAAAAATATGTTAATTTGAGATGTTTAATTTTGTCAGTTAAAACTAACAAAAGTCCTTCTGGGCATTTGATAGCAAGCTGTGATTCAGAAAATAGATGTTTTCTATCACCCACTTGCTTCTTAACTGCCTAGAAGTCTGGAGTGCCAATTACCCATATCATTACTTCATGAAGGGCTGAATAAAATGCTTCATCATTCACTGATCATGCGTAGTGCATGGGCTGTAAAGACATCACCTAGAATACATACTCAGTTATGAGGATAAACATGATGTGGTTCACAAAGCAAAAAAAATAATGAAGTATAATATCTGCTACACAAGCTCTAACTAAACAATTGTTGTCATTTATACTTAATTTAGTGCCAAGATAATATCATTGTGGAATCAACTGGTAAACAGGTGGTTAGTCTTAATATTCACTTCAGTGGCATAAAGAGAATTCATTTATTTACCACATTTTCATTTCTTTTCAGCAAGTTTTCCATTGAGTAATAAAGCATTGACTTCAATTTCATTTTGTAAATTAGATCCAATTAAGCTTTATCTAAATGAAAAAAAAGCGTGTAGAAGAAATACAAGGAGTAAAAGTGTGCAAAATCCTGAGGACGGGATTCATATCACTGTTATTGAGTTTGAGGGGGAATTTTGGTGTTTTCTTAAACTTGAAAACATTTTCTCTGTTTTCTTTCCTTTGTTTCTGACTGTTGTGAAGATGGTTAAAGAAATTACAAACTGAAAATCATCGTCCCAGTCCAGTGTGACCTACTGTGGTGGCACCACCGTCTCTGAACATTCACAGGTAAAATAGCCAAGCAGAGTTTTCTGCCATCAACCAGCTTTAATCAATTCTTCAGTTGATCATTTTTTTCCGTACAATCACACTATAATATACTATATACAGGTACAAGATTATAAGAACACTGACCTTAAAACTGACTCCAGGAATTCCTGCATCTCTTTTCAGTTTTGGCTTCTGACAGGCCACATCCTCTGTGGGGCCACATCCACTGCCAGCAGCTTTGCACAGGGAATGCAGGTTCAAGCACGTGTCTGATTCAGACTTGGATGTTTCAACACAATTTCATAAAATGAAAAAAAAAAAACCCACACAGATTTTGTTTCTATTCTATGGCAGAATAAGAATAAATTTGAAAGGTTGTCACAAAGGGGACCTATCAGGCCCTTCCCAGCTCTGTTCCTCACAACTTTCTGCTACATGGGTGTTGAAGTGATTCCTCAGTGAAAAGATGGATGTTGCCGATTCTGTCAAAGCTAATTTAGATTAATCCACATTATCTCAAAAGATAAGAAATAATAAAAGTACCTCTCACAGTTTTCTACATTTATTCCTTTTATTACAACAGATAATTTCCTAATCTCTCACTGTTGCTGTAAAATAGAAGTTACTTTTTAGAAACTTATTGTTTGAGGTGACTCTCATGAAATATGTAGCATGTATTTTAAGATATTCTTTAAGAGATTAAATCTCTGAGTGGCTGTCAGAGGTCAGAAGACACATTTCTTTAGACACTTAAACATTAAAGAAGCACTCAATTATCAATTATACACAAAGACAATTCCTAAATGATTTTTAAAGCCATGAAAAATTGAATGTTTCATAAGACAACTAAAAGATGCACACCTTCAGCATAGCTGACTGTAAGGTTTAAACATAGTTAAACATATTTTCACTCTTAGGCCCATCTAAGGCTGTATTCTAAGTTTCTAATGCAGACTTACATTAAGGAAAGAAAGCTCTAAGGGACTTCACCTTAACTGAACTATGACTTCATTGTAAAGTTCTGCTTTTTTGGGGGGAGAGCAGAAACCACTCTCTGCAGATCTACTCTCTGTTTCTAAACAATTAATTGTTGGGGGAAGTGGGTTGTAAGGACCATCATCTTGCAGTTACTACATGGTAAGAAAAGGTTGATTAGATCATAGCTACTCAAAACAGAGTCTTGGATTCTTGGATACTGAAAAGATATAGGCAAGAAAAATAAGATTTTTTTATAATGTTAATGGATTCAGGTTTCTCCATTTGTCTTCCTATAGTAGATAATCTTTCTTGAGTATCTAGTGTAGGTTTGGAGCAAGTGTGTTTCTAGAATAGCTCTTATCAACTTATTTAAGTAGGATTGTAAAGTAAATGAAAATGTAAAGGTTGTCATAATAAAAACAACATCCATAACAAATTTTGATAGTAGTACACCAACTTGAGGACAAACAGTTCTTTAATAAAGTTGGAGGAAAAAGTGCTGCCGAGAAATCCGATGCATGATGTAGAAAATCAGTCTGTTGTAAAATGTGATGCAGCCTCATAAGCCAAACACAAATTACTTTTCTGCTGTGTTTTTATCTGGCTTGAAGGGATACTATGATGACAGAAGAAGCCTTTTGGTATCAATGTCTAGAAAATAAGGACATAATAAACTCAATATTGGCTACAATTGAGCAATTATTTAGATGCAAGAGCATTTACAAAATGGCTGAGAAGCCTCCAATAGATTCCCCCATATATACCTCTTTCCAGAAAATGAGATTTTCACAATCTGGTCTAAAAAGGGGAAAGTAAGTGTTATTTCTACAGCAAGTATTGCTATCCAATTTTATGCAGGAGAGCAGCGCCCGAAAAGGAAAGCTTCAATGAGCTAAACATTGTCCTTAGTTCTGCCTTTCACTTACTGCCTAAGGTAACTCTCTGCTTCTGCTGGTCTCCTTATCAAACACTTTTCAAAATTGTAAACATGCCTTCTGCTGCTTTTCTATCTTAACAAATACCATATCGGACTGTCTTCACCTAGTCCTCTTAATATTACTGTACAACAGTTAATTCATTAGTAACAAGAATAAAACAGCATAGATACAATCCTATACAGGCAGAAGTATTAGCAAGGCAATGAAGTCAGTAGGTTTACAAGGGTGGTATGAACTCTGACGGGACAGATTGAAATCTGTGGTGTTAAATGTCTTGCCTGGCTGTCAATAGTATGGCCCAACCTAGTAATGGCCAAATACAACTCAAACATAAAGGACAGTCTGAAAACTTAATGTAGAGTCTGTTCTAGGAAATAAAGACATTTGTTTATTCATTTCCCACTAGCCCACTCTTGTCACAGGATATAACACTTGCCTTTAACAGGAGATGGAATTTGCCTGCTGGTTTGTAGGTTATTGAATTGACCTCTGATTTTCAGGGATACATTTGGAAACTTTGCTTCTTAATGGGATTGCTACTAAAAGATATAAGAAATCCCTCCAAGGGTACTTGCAGTGACTGGTTATCTGGTGTTGACATTAATTGTGCTGACATATTTTGCAGAACAGCCTCAAGTGTAACATTAGCTGAACTATAAGACCCTTCCATATATAACAGTCTAGCTTAATATACTTCATAGATGTATCACTTGCTTTGTGCTTATTACTCAGCTGAAAGAATCTGGGCAATTTTATGCAGATGTCTTTTGGGCTGAGCCCTGTAGGTGCATTCATAATGATTAAGGATGTGCTTTTATTTCCTGCATATCTGTATACAGCATAGGCTTTTATTTCACAAATCTGCTCTCCAAAGACAAGAAATATCTTTTCAGCAATAAATCTTAAAATCAAAATATCCAATACCCTATAGCAGAGCTCAAAAAGTTTCACATTACAGATCACAGTCTCCACATGGATACAGCCCTTCTTCATCTCATAGTTACATTTAGCTATCCAGATTGTCAGCATTTAGTTAATTACGTAGGGTGATATTAATAAAAAATACACAGGAAGAATTCTGATGTAAAATGAAGCAATATCTTGGCTGTATTGCTCCTTTTTTCACCAGTTTAATACCTTCTTTTTCTTGTGGTATGGGGCTTAGTTTTTCAATGCTAACTTACCACTCCAGAGAGCTCAGGGTTCTGCCACTATAAAGAGTAATGTCAAATCTTGACACGGTTAGGAGGTAAATGTAGGATCAGCATGACTAAGCATGACAACAATGGAATCATATCATAGCAGGTCATTTCTGCAGTGGATGATGTGACAGGGTGGTGACATAGCAGTGGAAGGTGACAGCCTGCAAGCTGTAAGCACCGGAGCTTTGCAGTTAGTACTCATAACCAAAATGACTGCCCCTTCTCCAGATTCCCCTTTCCCATGATGTGTAATGGTTTATTAAATCCTGATGACTTGGCAGTTCAGCAGTTTATTGGTGATGCGATATAACATTATTGAATTACTGGCATTGGCATGCTAACTGAATTGTTTATTCTGAATTTAGGTCAGGAGTTACCATAATCATGAAGTCTCTATGAAATGATGGTAGCAATTATTTATTTCTCACGCTTGATTTTAATGACACACATCAAAGGGAAAGAGGACCCCCATTCCTTTAGACAAATGGAACAAACACAGACTGCTGAGACTCTAAGTGTACATCAACTTGTTCTCTAAAAAGCCAAATTAGCTTTCATATAGCAGAAAGAAGATGGATCAAGAACAGTGAAAATAGTAATGGAAATGTGCCTTTGAGTTTTCTGGTTGATTGAGTGCATTGCAACATGTATAGTGTATTCACTTTCACTGTTGCATTGAGAATGTCGATGTTGCATTGGAGAATGATAAAAAAAAACTATGAAGTGATTTTGACATATACAAATCAATAAGATACACCCCTTATTATCAGAAAATAAAATTGCACAGCCTTGATTCACAGTTTACAAAACTCTCACTATTTTTTTTTTGTTCTAACACATGTAAAAAGCAGAATATTTTCTACTTTTTATTTAAATTAATTTTACCTAACAGTACCTTTATTTGAGACTTTTTGGTTTAGAAGTGGAATGCTGTGAAAGATTTAAGCAGTTTTGGAGCAAATACATGGATAGTTATTGTGGTGACTGTAATGAAATCACATCCACTCTGACAAAATCTAGAACTGTTTGTGCTGTTTTTTCTGACAGTTCCACCACACGGTGTTAAACATATCACATTGTACATGTCAATGGAACTGATTGGAATTATTAAGCTCTGAGACAAAAAAGGAAAAAAACCCAACCAAATAACCCCCCTCAATTGTCCATAAACATCTACAGAGCTTGACTACGATGTATTTATTACTCCTGTATGCAGCACAGGTGAGCTGCAGCTGACACTTTCCTAAGCAACCACTTCCTATTGCTGTCAATATTAAGAGTTTAATTTCTCATTGTATTCTACACTACATTGCATTTCTCTTTGTGCGTCACCAGTTTAAAAGCTCTTGTTAAAGATATCAAGCAGAAGACAGTACAAGACAAAAAAAGAGTCTATCAGGATGCAGGTAGTTTAAGGAACCAGTCTGAAATCCATGAGATTTCAAAAATTCTTTTTTGCATGGTGACAGGCAGTTTCATGTTCACAAAGCAAACTTGATCAAAAAAATTCATCCAGAGAATAGAAAATCACTGGGCACACTTAAGGCTCTGGTAATTTTTCTCCTATTTCTAGGTCTGAAAGCACCTGGTTGTTGTATGGGCACCCAGTGCTTGATGGCCAGTGTGGGGAATGTGGAAAATCACTATGCCCAACTGGAAGTAGAATCAAAGCCCTATATATAGAATGTTACAATAACCTTGATGGATAAATTCGGTGTCTCTATCTTGCAATGGATTGAGGTGAGGAAGATAAATGTCTCCTTCAAGCCCAGGCACTCTTCAAGGTGATTAGAGAGATGTAGTCCAAATACTCACCATGAGCCTATCAGATCCCACTGGCCCATGCATTGGCGGTATGTCCTGCTCTCCCAAGGTGCCCAGCTCTTGTGCTAGCTCTTGTGGGCTTAGCATGAGAGACCAAACACCAAACTGTAACTCTGGGTGCTGTTGCAGCAGCTCCAGCCCTTGTCACGCAATCTTTCAGCCTGGCCTCCAATGTCTTCAGGCCTCTCTGGACTCATCAGTATTCTGGCAAGCACACTTTGTGTTAAAGTGTGTTCCATCAACTTCGTGGATCATTCTTAATGACAAGGATCCGAAGGCCTTCATATGTTAGACTTCTTGAATAATTACAGAAGACTGTCATGCTTGTTTCAGAGGGAATTCACAGAGTAATGACAAAGTTAAACATGATGAATGAAATGTTTGTAATCAACAGATTGAACGTCTACCACTATCAGCAAAAAGTGATTCTCTAGCTTAATAGGAGGACACTGTGGTCAGCCAGTTTCTTATGTTATTTCCCAAGTTTTCTCTTCTGGCCCTGTGAGAGCAACACTTATAGTGTCAGTGGTGCCTGGGTTTAACAACAAAAAAGCTATTTTCCTCATTTCTTATTAACAGGGAGTAAAGAACAGGACACAAGTGACACCGAACATTCTCTGTTGCAACCTGTCACTTAAAAAAAATAATAGCCACAGATCACAAAGGAGTATATGACTGTGGCAGGTCATTAATATCACCTACCATGCAGCAAATTGCTTGTCATGCTTCCTTTATACTCATTTATGACTAAAGAGGACTATTTGAAATGAGAGACAATAAATATATTTCATACAGCTTCATTTGTTAAAAGTGAATTCTGTAAGTTTCTAAAAGCACTGAGGAGTTGAATCAGAGAAGAAAAAAATTAAAGAAACAAAAGAAAAGAGATTTACAAATCTATAATCGTAGAAACCTCATAGACTTTGACATTTAAATAATTGAATTATATTATAAATCTTAAATATCTTATTTCTATTCAGAATAGGATGACATCATAGTGGGTAATAATTATAATAATCAATATAATTTTCCTCTAAGGCAAAAAGCACTATATGTGTAATGAAGACTGACTTGGAGGTAAACATTAATATTTTTGCAACTCCTAAAACTTCAGATCACTGCAAAACCATCAGTGAACCATACAGTTACTCATCTTGCACGTTATCTTATCTGGCGTTTCCTAGGGCTCAGTACTGGGAAGGGTTCTGTTTAATGTCTTTACCAATTATCTGGATGAGGGGATCGAGTACTCCCTCAGTAATTTTGCAGATGACACCAAGCTGAGTGGGATTGTTGGTCTGCTTGAAGGAAGGAAAGCTCTAAAGAGGGATATGGACAGGCTGGATCAATGGGCAGAGGCTAACTCTATGGGATTCAACAAGACTAAGGCTCAGGTACAGCACTTGGGCTACAACAACCCTATGCAATGCTACAGGATTAGGGAAGAGTCTCTAGAATGCCATCCAGCAAAAAAGGACCTTGAGTTGTTGGTTGAAAGCTAGCTGAAAATGAGCCAGCAGTGTGCCCAGCTGGCCAAGAAGACAGCCAATAGTGTCCTGGCTTGTGTAAGAAACAGCGTGGCCAGCAGGACTAGAGAAGTGATCATCCTCCTGTACCTGGCACTGGCGAGGCCACGCTTCAAGTACTGTGTTCAGTTTTGGGGCCCTCACATCAAGAGAGACATTGAGCTGCTGGAAGGTGTGCAAAGAAGGACAACAAAGCTGGTGAAGGGTATGGAGCACAAGCCTTACGAGGAGCAACTGAGGGACCTGGGGCTGTTTAGTCTGGAGAAGAGGAAGCTGAGAGGAGACCTTATTGCTCTCTACAACTACCTGAAAGGAGGGTGTAGTGAGGTGGGTGTTGGTCTCTTCTCCCAAGCAACAGTGATAGGATGAGAGGAAATGGCCTCAAGTTGCACCAAGGAAGGTTTGAACTAGATATTAGGAAATACTACTTCACAGAAAGAATTATCAACCATTGGAAACAGGCTGCCTAGGGAAAAGATTGAGGACCATCTTTGGTGGTATTTTAAAAGACACACAGATGTGGTACTTAGGGACATGATTTAGTGATGGAGTTGGTTGGACATATTTATCTTAGCGATTTTTTCCAATATTAATGACCCTTTTTTTTTCCAATTTTAATTAATTATTTTTTTTAATTAGTTCCAAAGAAGCTTCAAATTGCAGGAAGGTTTTCTTTGGTGGCAAAACTTAAGCTACAGAATCAAGTTTGGGTATTCTTCTGCTTGACAGGTAATAATGCAGCAGACATTCCATGGTATGTTAAATTTGTGAATAAGGGCAGAGCCCAGACATCCCAAAATATACTGAAGTTGCATGAGATCATTGTGCTTGCTAAAGTAAAAACAGAAGGCTTGTGTTCTGAGAATGTGCAAATGGAAAACTGAGTCTGAAAAAATGTTCCCTAGTTGCCAGTATCTTCTGCCTCATGTAACTTTGGAGATATTTTAAAGCATGTTGAGGATGAAAGGATATATATGTTAGCTCTATTCCTCAAAGATGATCAGGTCATTTTATCGCATGTAATTGCATACCATGTGATGGGACATAACTACCTATCTGCCACATGGAGTCCCATGAGTTCAGTGTAGGAACCAGTTCAGAAAAGTAATTAAGATTACTGTCTAATATTAAACTTTGCTGAACTTTCCTTCTCCCTTTCTTCTCCTTTTCCCTTTATTTAATCCTTTCTTTCTCTGTTTTGTATAAATTATTATCTTCTCTTTCTACAATAATATTATTCCCACTTTTGTTTCTGGGAGTTTTACCTTTGATGTGAACCTCATGCAGTACCTGGGACCACAAAGATTTTTGAAGGCATCTTTTGTGGGAAGTCTTAATGCCCACACATAAAGAGGAAACATTTCTTTCCTCCTGTCCTTTCTTTATCTTGCTACACAGCTAATTAGAAAAGACATCAAAAAGTAGAAGATATGTAGCGATCCATCAACATCTCCCAGCTCACAAGGTAAGGAGAATGTACCTCATTACCAAACTCCCCAAGCTTTTAATCTTCATTCTCCCAGTTTCAACCACATCCAAGTTACATAAATCTGAAACATGTGGCCTGATTTGTATCCCTGTGAATCTGAAGTCCTTTTTGAGTTCAAAGTGAGTACCATGACTGTGAAAGTTTGCAAACATCCCAAAACTGATGGACTAGATACTCTGCTGATGCAAACTCATGCTGTTCAATTAATTTCACCAACATTATTCCAGTTTAATACTGAAAAAAATAGGTATAACCTGTTGTCTAGGTTATAGTCTCTGATGGATGGATTGATTGGTTTGTATTGATGCTATTGGAATTGGTGAAGAAGAACAATAATCTAACTCACAGAATTTAGATAAATTATTTATGGTAGTCCTGGCTTTACCTTACTGTATTTCTATAAATAACTATTCCCTCCACAGATATTTCTTTAGAAATGCAGCTCAGAATGTTGATGGAAACAAATATGTAGGGTTTTGGTATGTAAGTTTCTAAGAGATGATAATGTAGAAGTATGGATGCAAGATCAGGTTATAAAATTCTGTTAAGAAAGTTTTACAATATCAAGTCCCCTTTTCAGAAAGAAATCCCTTGATCTTAACAAGTTACAGATCTTAAAGCAAAATTCTTTGTTGCTTCAAGAACTACTCTAAAAATATAGATTCTTTGACTCTCATAGTCCTTAAGTAGTATATGAATATAAGGCTTAGAATTAGCAGGGAATGTTGGAGACTTTACCAGACTACCTCCAGAGTCTCTTCCTTAATAACTGATTCTGTGATTCTTAGGTTTCCATGCAACTCATTATTATGAGAAACCTCAGGTAAGTTGTATGCTGTGTTTCTTCCAAAGGTGTCCATCATATGTAAGATTTTTTTTTTTTGAGGAAATACATTCTGAGGGATAGGGCAGTTCAGGATACTATTCACCCTGGCATCCACTGAGGCGGCATGATTTCACTGTCACTAATTACCAGAGATGTATCTCCATGGCTCACTTCAATTTACGTAAGAAAAATATAACCTAGGTCCATAACCTTGGCAGGGCCACACACCAGAGTGCTACATCGTACAGGGATAATAACTTGTTATAGGACTAATTAACTTATACTGGTGGTAACTTTTCTCAGCAGGTGCAATTAGGACAAGCTCTGATTCAGCTCTACTTCTTCCAGTCCTTAAATAAACTCATTGAGCTTTGACAAGGCTTCACTGATGTAGATATTCTCCCAAGGAAAAAAGAAATCTCTACAGGTGTGCATGCATGTAAATACTTATAGTTACATAGAACTACATATAAAATAAATGCATTTTTATTCATTTTCCTTAATTGAAATTGCACTATTCTTTGGAAGAACAAACTGCTAGCATAAAATATTTCATGACTGATAATAATTATTTTATTTATCATCAGTTGCCTTGTATGTGGACGTGTGGTGCTGATACCCTTCTGTCAATGAGATCTTCTGGAAATGAAATCAAAACCCTGCAAGAATTATATTTAGCGGCAGCTCAGCTCACCACAGTACGCTGGTGTGACTTGCTTAGTAGTTATCTCTTTCTGTTTACAGTGAAAGAAAGGACACATCTTGATTTTTTCCTGAAGGACAATTAAATGTGATATTTTGAAGAACAGCGGTGGGACATACTGACGACTCTGTAGTTTGGAAAGAAGGGTTGTAACTATTGGTAAGGTTTTACTGATCCTTTCTCTATTTTTTTGTTAAGAAATTTCTATGGAAGTCAAGAGGAGAGCAAAAGAGAGAGCTTACGCTGACAATTTCAATTTAAAACCACAGCTTCTGATGAGATCAACTTTCTACTTCACTAGGATGCTTGTAGAGTCCCATAACCTGTCACTGCCAGGATATGATTTGGCACATCAACATTTTCCTTTTACCAGGGAATACTTGTGTCCAAATAATTACTCCGAGAAAATCTAAATGGAGATGATCAAATATTGGAAAACTTCGGTTTTCTATATTTATCAACAGGTCAAACATCCTAACACTCCCTAAAATTTACAGAACTGTACAGATTAAAATTAAAAAAAAGTCCTTTCAATAAAAAATAAAGAAATAAATACAACTCTAAGAGAATTCATTGAGCAATTGTAAGCTAAGCTGACTTTGCTACCAACAAAATGCAGCTCTCTCCTCATCTTTACTCTTCATCAAGAAAATTGGTTTTCTCTCCAGATAAAAGTTTGATACATGTTTTACATTCAGCCCCATTTCTCTTAGGATTTATTCATTGGGTCATTATTCTTCATGCTACAAACCTTTAGAACAGCATAGCCATACAGTGAGACGTGCACCTAGCACCAGGTAGACAAAGCTTAGCTTAAGTTAACAAATCTTGAGTCAAAAGGGCTAAAATAGCAATAGAGGCAAAAAAAAACCCCTCTTGTTCTAGACTTACTAAAATCATTAGTCAAAGTTTTGATGTTTTCCCTTCCCTGTTCATTTAATCCACAATTCACTGCTCTACCCTTCCCCCGGCAGACATTTTCATACATCAGAAATAAACCTTTAAATAATACTGCTCACAGTTGCTTTCTTTCAGTGATTTTGATCCAGTAAAGTAGTCAGGTTTCTGGCCAGGGAATATTTCATGAACACTTGTAAGACAAAGGGATAATTGAATGATATATGGGGGCAGCCAAATTTCAGGTCTAGCTTTAGCAAATTCCACAGTATATTCAGGAATATTCAGACAAGAAAAGTAAAGGCAATGAAAAAGAGGATATTTTTTATTTGGCAGGTGCTGGTTTGGAACAAGAGTTGTTGCTCAGTGGGATAATATATTTTGACTCAATGAAAAGGATAATTGTACAACAGAAGAAAACAGACTGAGGATATCACTAAAGAGAGATCTTCAAAAGACAGGTGGAAAAAAACTGTTTCTTTTAATTTTATTTCTTTAATTTATTATTTGTTCTACTATTTTATCCACCTCCAGTATCATAATTATAGCTTAATTCACCTTCCTTTTTTTTGTGGCTGAAAAGCCAGATGCCTTGTCTCAGCTGATCATCTAGGCTCTGTTTAGTTTAAACAACAACAGTGATGTCTTTAGGCCATCGTAGCCTAAGAGAGATGGGATACCACACAAGCAGATTGAATCACCCTTTAGATTTATAACTCTATACTTCTTGATGAAACAAAGAACCCTTAGACTGGATTTCTCGCTCTTACAGGGTTCTTGTCATGTGAGATGTATCCTATTCACAATAGCCATTGCTGAACACTCTCTTCTTCTCAATAAAGGTGATGTAATCTATCCCTCAGATGAAGTTTAAAAATCAGGAATGCTAAACTTCCCAAATGTGGATTAGTGTCACCATTGAATTTTTCACATATCAAGTGTGATTCTCATATGAAGAGCAGCCATATTACACCCTGCTTTGGAAGAAGAATCCCCCTTGAATATGAAGCCAGTATTTAATAAGAGTCATCATTATAAATCACTGTACAGAAACTGGTGAAAAGCCATTCATGAAACTGATAAAGTATACATACACGCTTCTAAACATTCACAGCAGACAAATATCCTATTTAGTATTCACATAGACATCTACAAGAAGCGACAGCTTCCCTCTCCCTCCCGTGTGAGCAGCACACACAAAACTTTCTCAGATTCAAAACTGCCTTTAATTGTCTGTTGGAAATGCACAAAGATTGTCTCTTCCATGTAATCTAGAGATTGGAAATATTATATGGAAACTCTTAGATGTACAAGATCGAGAAATTCTAGACTTGTCTTTGGATTATTAAAACATCGAAAATGGGAAGGAAATTCGTTAAATAAATTAATGAGTTAAGGTTTCTATAATCCTAAAGAAATTTGATTGGGTTAATGTCTACTGCAAGCTCTTATGCTTTATGATGTTTGTGGATACAGAGACTTCAGGCGTTTACATATTTGCAAGTTTTATTTGGGGAGTTGAAGTGAATTTCAGAGCCCTCGCCTGTGTATGTGTGACCAGCCCTAAGAGAGTACAGAGTTATTTCTGTTCCCTTTAGTAAAAAGATGGCAAATTAGTACAGCATAAACATTCTGAAACTCCTGCTTAACCCAACTGATGTGACCAGAAGCCATGGTATAGAAGTGAAGAAAAAATTGAACCCAGACTGAAAATCAGCATGGCTGTTTCAGAAAGGTATCATCTTCATGAGTTATTCTTTCTATAGTTCTTGAGCCAGTCAGGTGTCTACTACTTTAGGTGACTCTTCATCAAACTCCACTGTATGATGTCACCTACTCAACACAAATTTCCAAGTCCTGCACTCTTAGTGAGTGTTAATCTTTGAAGGCAAGACTTCTGGATCCATGTTAAATTACATGGCGATAACACTACAGACACTTCAGGTGAATCATTCAAAAGTGCCCCAACTCATTTTGAATTGAAGATGAGGCTTTTGGAAAAGTTGTGACTACACATTTTTAATTATTTATTTGCTACAGTGCACAGGAAGCACTTCACATTATACTGGAGGCATGGTCTAATTTTTTTCCAGAAAACTCAAAATGAGTACATTCTAAGTGAAGGTATTCACACTGGCTTTCATATGTATTCCCTTTCTTCAGTCACTAGTAGCTACCAGCATAAATAACAAGCTAAGAAAAGACCTAAAGAGTGAAGGGGTTATAAGTAATGAGATTACTACTATGCAAGCTATAAAAGTTGTTTCTAACTTAAAAAAAAATAAAAAAAAAAAACCAAAAAAAAACAACAGAAAAACTCAATTCTGTAAAACTGGGCCTTCCACTGAACTTTGTATTTCCACTGCAGGCAAACATTACAAAGGCAAGAGACTGACAAAAATCATTCATTTGAATCAGGTCTCAGCAATAGCTGTGTGAAGTAGTCCATTTTGCTTTGTCTTTACACTTTCATTCAGAAGGAGAAAGCAAAGAGATAAAACACTCTGCGCACACCAGGGAAGGTCCAGAGTGCTATTGGCAGATAAATATAAGAGACATCATAGTGGAGATTATGACTGCCATGTGTTCTTGATGACTGTTGGAAATAGGGCAGAGGGCACCAACGCCTTCTGAATGAGATGGACACAAGCAGGATGTAGGTGGGATGGATCTTTTGGAAGGGAATATCCATCCACTCTGACTACAGAAGCTGACTGGCTTAAAGTAAATGCCTGATTTTAGGAAGGCTAAAAATAGATTATATTAAATCAATGTGTCTATGCAACAATCCCTAAGGTAGTATAGGTTATTGTTGATAGTAATGACATCAAATGAGGAGGAAAGTGGTGTGGTGCTTCGTTAAAAAAAATGTTTCCATTATAGATTTCAGTTTACAGAAGTCCAGTTCGTTACAGCTATGTTAAAACTTGAGTTTTAACTGTGACTCCCCACAATGTCCATGTAATTTATACTCTCCACTTGCACTGATCTGTTGAATGGTACCCTTCAAGCACACAAAAAATGACTGAATCATTGTCTTGCCATCAAAGTAAGTATTTCAATGACTTTCCTTCAGGCATGAGCCACCATTTGTGAAAGGAGTTGTCAAAAGGCCTAGGCCAAATGGCATAATTTGTAAATAAAGCTGACAATCTGTCCACGGGGTCACACAAGATTTGCTGCAAACAAATTTTTTTCTTTCTGTTTAGATGAGGTAGCAGTTGTTATCTGAAAGGATTCTAGAGACTTGGGCCAGGATCATGTGCCTTCTGTGAACTCAAGGAACCCAATTTTGTCCTGTCCCGCTCTGCCTTTCTTCCTTTCACAAATCCCAACACAGTCCCCAGCCCAGCATCCTATCTGGCTATGAAAAGTGCTGCTGGACACCAGGTGTATCTGTGAACCAGCTGTTGAGAAAGGAATAGGAAGTCTTCTCAAAGAGAAGCACCTGCGGAGACAACAGGTTTTCCCTAAGTTTCCTGTTTCTCTTTTTTCTCTTCCTCTTTGTTAAACATGGAGGCAGATAGTTTTTGTCCAGAAGGAAAGTTGGATATTTAAAGGAGTACAAAAAAGGAAACTTTAATTGTTCCTTGTCCTCCAAATAATCTGTGAGAATAACAGCCTGTATCACTTACACTCAACTACTGTAATTCCATTTACGTGTCTTTTGTGATTTTATTTTAAGGTCATCACAACAAGAATGAATGAATAAGCAGAACCAGGAATGGGACAACATAAGAAACATGTAATCAATGATGATGAAGCAGGCATACACCAGTTCATTGTGGGGAAAAAAGAGGTAATTACTTCATTATCTCTTGGTAAGCGTCTCCAGCATTTTGCTGTTTGACTAAACTGCTCTCCCATTTTTTGTGCAGATGTTTGTCATAGTGGTTCTTTATGATCAGAGATATACTGAGCCCTCAGTGAGATGTCCAGCATCATGGCGAGCATCCTGAACAGCTCATCACTTTTGACAATGGAAATAAAACATAACACCAAGATCTCAGTTTTCACAAAGTGATGGGACCTAGCTCCAGATTTGACCTCAACATCCAACAATTATTTTTAATTGCTGGGCACATCTGAAGGATCTGAATTATGGTGCTAGAAAGAAATTTTAGAAACAGGAATTCAATTGCAATTTACATACTTCAACCTGGACTTCGCTAGTTTCCCAGAATGCAAAGTGCATTTCAAAGTGCAGCCTGCTTGACCAGCCTAGGTATGGTTAACAGCACAGTAGTTAGAGCTGCCATCTAGGCATATTCCAGCTGGAATCTCAGTCCTCTTGGTGAGGAGTAAATCCTGTACTTCTGAGATCCCAGGAATTGTATATTTTGAGCTTTGAGATTTTATTTCCCCAACAACTACGTGTTTGGAAAGGTCAAATCTTTACAGTAATTAAAATAAAAGACAACACTGAAACCTTTATAACTTTTGGAAACCTAAAATTCTTGATCTCTATTCTGCTTTCAGGATTATCAGTTGTTTTAAACCAGTTTTGGGTTCTTGATTCATGCTAACTTTGCATTGATTTGGCAACTTTATGTGTTTCAGGAATCCAAGTTTATAAGACCAAAGACACATCTTGTTGACTTGGTAATTTTAAAGTCTATTATTGTCTTACTCTTGAAAGTTAACTTTGTTACCTAAGAGAAATGTGAATAATTCATTAGAAATCCTATTTGGTGTGCGTGCACACTAAGTGTGGAAGAAAAAGCAGAATTAACAAAAGTCACTATATATAATAAATGGAAATTATTGCTACAGGCAAATGTGTATACAGCTAAGGGCACAGTACATATAATCCAGTTATAACTATAAATATTAATTGCGGCTTTGTGGTTAAAGATGCAATGTCAGTATCAATTCCGCAGCACCTTTCTTACGCTCATAAAAATATAGCAAGTCTTCAGTGGGATTTAATAAATAATAAACAGACAGCAATCTAGTGGATGGATGTGATGAATAACCAAAAGGAAGAGACTAAATACAATATTTGTGTATAATTAAAATAGTGAGCTATTGCTGGTTGATTTGATTAATGGCACCTTCTTAATTATAAAGTGTCTTTACTTGTAATTTAAGACTACAACAGAATGTCTTTTGCTCATCCAGAAGCAGGAGGCAGTGGAGAGATGAAGTATTTTATTATCTTTCTTGAATAAAGATGAGTTCTAATAAAAGACAAGGTCTGCAATGCCAAAGTGCATAGCAGGTTAAAGAATCCACAGGTTAGAACTCACAACCAGTAGATGGCACTCATTTTATTTAATTCCATTCAACCAAAGATGAGCGAACTTCCATTCTCTCCTACAATTATTTTATTGGCTTTTAAGATAGGGACCAACTTTTGCTGAAGAAAAATAAAGTTTTGGAGAATGTATTTATAGATTTGGCCTCACATTGTATATTAAAAAAGGGAAGGGGTTTTTTCAAAGTTTTTAAACTTTTCCAAAACTAAGCTTTTAAATCACAAGGCCAGACAGGAAAGAAACAAGAGGACAGTGTTAGAAATGACCTAAAAAAATGGTACAGAACCTCAACTCAATTTAAATTAAATGCTTCTAGTGGACCCACAATAAATAACACTTTTTTTTTTTTTCAAAAGTCACCCTTTAAAAATATTTTTAAGTTAATGAAAATCAGTTCCCTCCTCATTGCGTTTTCAACCAGCAAATCTATTGTAAACCAGTACTGTTGTTTGAACTGCAGAAAAATCAGTTCTCAATGCAGACTGGAAGATCTCCACATCTACTCTCCATAGAGCATTGTGCAGATAGCCCCAGACACAGGGAGGGTCCCTTCCTTTGACACTGTAATGGTTCAGTTACACTCTATCTCAAGCAGAGCCAAAACCACTACAAGAGCAGCTCACACCACTACAACTGTAGAAGGAAAATTTAAATTCTGATTTCTGTTCTAGAAGCTGACAACGAGACAAGGAAATTCATAAGGTCACCAATTAGAAGCCGCTTTAGGGTTGTACACTATTTACACCCCTAGAATTACTTGTGCAACCATTCACAGTTTCTGTAGAATGCATCCACTGGATCAGTGTGTCTTTTTTGCTTATACTCAACAATACCTTAGTATATGGTTGGTAGCACTGGAACTGCAAGGGTTATTTGCAGAGTATGTGCTACTACGAGCGAGTATCCCTAAAGGCAGAGGGAAGGGGGCATAAATTATTTTTAGTTTTCAGGGCCCCGGGCTGGTTTCATGTTTCCTGGAAAAGGAGCAAGCTGGTATCATGGCAACTGGACACCACCCAGCAACAACGATTACAACCAATGCAGACAACTGAGCTGCCAGCTACTCATATCTTTTTTCTACAGCATAGTAGACTCTGTAAGTGTAAATTAAGTATTAAATAAATCTTTGTTTGTTTACTAAAATACTTGGTCAGGAAAAAAAAAAGATAAAAACATAGAAGCATAAAAAAATTGTAGTAACGTCCACTTTCAGGTCTTAATAACGAGATCATTCCAGGGTTGGGATGAATGAAATAATCTGTTCTACAGATTAGATATTGGCTAGACTTTAATCTCTTCTACCTGAATAGACTGATCACTGCTTGTTTGATGGACTGTTATATGTATAACGTAGTAAAGCAGAACCCAGCATTTCTCTTTGATCAGAGTTACCTCCCAGAAGGTAGAGAAGCAATGCACAGAGTTAAGCAAATAAATAATGCTGAAGTGGACTGTAGAAGAACAAGGCTGGTTTGAACAATTCATAACCTAGGAAAGAAAAACCTCCACCACTCTCTATTTCCATGCTAACCAAACCTAGAGATGACAGTGAGTATTGTGATCAGAGACCCCAGAGATTTATGTGGGACCTGACTATGTACGTGACCGTTTGTTCATTTACTTATTCACAGCCACGCATCATTCTTCTGCCTGAAACCTACTGAAAGTGCAGAACAATGGCACCTGGACTGTCACAGGGCTTAGAGAAGCAGCAGGCTGAGCCTGTGTTTCCTGGAAATACACAAATGTCTTGAATGAGAGGAAAGAGGTCATGAGTTTGTTCCTGATGTGTACTATCCATCTAGGCATGCACCCATCTGGGCAGTCCAGGATTTCCTAGTCTGAAGAGCATTGAGGATTCCAGTTTAGTGATAGTATATGACGACTTGGTCTCATTAGAGATTGCACCCCTCTTTAACAAGAGTCTGACTTGCCAGTCTGGTGAGTGAACAATTTTCCTTAGAAAGAATATTGTCTTAACCCAAAAGTATAAGACTTACAGTGGCTTGATGTGGGTAGAGGACTGCCTGAAGTGAATAACTGTTAACATGTGTATTCAAAATCAATTGAAAATCTTCAACTTCTCAGTGAGCCTTATTGCAGGAACCCAAATATCCTCTCAGGTATAAATTCCTTCAAGAAGCCCAGCTAGAGCAGGATATCATAGGTGTTTAGAAAGGAACAGAGTCAGTCACTGTGTAGATCTTCTTCTTTATACTAGTCATAAGTACATATGTGTGTTGCACTAGCAAAACAGTGATTCTTCATTCTTTACTGCATGGGAAATGGGCTATTTCTGCCCATTCGTTTTTTGTATTTCACAGAGGACTGTGCATCTATTTTGGTAAAACTGAGCAACAATTTTCATGCCCCTCTTCAGGACCTGGGTCGGAAGTTTCTGTCTTGCACAGTATGAAAAAGTGCCCAGAAAACCAAACTACTTCTGAAAACCTGTTTCCCAGATGTTTTGCCCAATGGTACTCTGTGTTACTACTATTAAATTGCCTTAAGCAAGCCAGCTTGTCTATCTTTAAACAACATCCCTAAAAATAGAGTGAAAACTGTCACAAATACTTAGACTTCATATTCCACAGCTTTTGACAAGTTAGTGCGAAAAGCCAGGAAGGGCTTCCCTGTGAGAGCATTAGAAAAGAGTTGTCACAGCAATGTTTGGGGTTATTTTTTGTTGGTGTCACATGAGCAACACTTATTGATTACTGAAGGTTTTGTAAACAAGCCCACATATTGTCACTGTGGGTGGCATATTAATTGTTAAGTAAACAAGAGAAAATAAATGTGTGCAAAGTATTGTTATTACTAGCAGTAGGAACCATTTATCATGGTGCCATATGAATTCAAACTGAACAGAAGTGATAATTGAATCCCTTAGTTAATTCCATTACTCTGGCAGAGGATCCCTGGGAAGCATGATTGTTAATTGATTGCCTTGTTGCTTTAAAAATGCAGAAATAAACCCTAGCAATATTTCACATTCTTCAGTTCACATATGAGTGAATTTTCATCAGGATTAGATTAATAAGATCGGATATTGAGATTTGATTATTATATTAATTATTTTCATAGTGAAATGTTCTCTTTGTTCTACACAGTCCTGATACACAACACAAGATACTTCTAAAGATGCTCATCTGTCCTGATTTTTATCATGGAATTTGCAACCTGCAACAATTTTTTTAGCGTGCATTTACAGGAATCATATTGTTATCAGACAATCTCAGCTTTTCTTAAAAGGTGAAAATGCATTATACCACTCATAACTTTGGCTGCCTGCAAAATGTTAACCTGAAATTTTTAGTAGCAAAGAAAAACAAGAAATGAAATTTTAGTATTTAAATGGTGAAGGCAAGTCCTGATTGCTGAACACTTATGTCGATGTGCTTTTGTTTTCCACTGTCATGATGTTGTAAATGAAATGGAAAAAAATCATAATGGAAATAGACTAGTATCATCTCTCTATCTCTTCTAATAAATCAAGACTCAAAATTATGATGTCATGTATCTAACATCTCACAGACAAACAAAACTCCACTTCTGTCACAAAACCGCTCTCCTTTTCAGATCGGCATTACCCAGCACTAAGTAATGTGAACTAATAGAGTTTCTCAAAGAGATTAGGAATCCAAGACCTAAAGAAAGGCTCAGGCCAGATCCACTCAAACAGTATTACCAATAACCAAAGACAAATACAGAGACGCAATCAGTGCTGTTCGATTGTTTAATCTCAAACTGGTTTGCCATTACTGAAATAACATCTCATGATTGCATTCAGAAGTAAAAATTACAACTCAATAACTGCAAATCACATGAAAACTTTTAAAACAGAACTTGTGTTTGCAGATATTAGAGCAAGATTACTTTAACAGTTCTATGGCCCTCCATCAGCCTAGATAATCATTGAAACAGAAATCTTAATGAGTCAGCTAACATGAAATGACAAGCTGTCTCCGTGATACTCTTTAAAAAGGATCTATTTACTCTTCAGGATCTGTGGGAGGATGGGATGCGTTCTATGGAGAAGAAATGAATATAAAGGCCCTGCATCCCAATTTTAGCTTCGTTGTCCAATGAAATTGTAGCCACAATTTCAGGGTGCATAACTGCAACTGGTTGTAGTTTATGAGCATGAAAAAAAAAGAGTTTTTTCTTCAAATGCGCAGGAATAAATATTAGAGAAAAATTGATTCCAGTAATCTTGCAAAGCTCATCAGATCAGGAGACAGAAATAATGTCATGTGACTTTTCAGAGTAAATCCCATGATCAATAAAGGGAAGTTAGCCTTTTTTTTTTTCATTTTTTTAAGTATTTCTTTCTTCTTGAACCAAGACCTGAATCACACTATTGGTGTCCTGTAGGGAACTATATCTTCCCCAGCTCTGAGTCCCTGGTGAAAGTTGCTATGATCTTTTCCTTCAGATTCCTGTCTAATTCATCAGACATAATTCTGTTTTGACCTATGTCATATTACCTTCTGTCTCTGCTTTTCAGTAATTCTGTCTTGTAGTTTCTTTTTGTTCTGTACTAACCCCAGAGGAATCCTACTTTGAAAAAGTAGGAAATCCTACATCGAAAACAGATAAACCCCAAGCAGGCAGACAGATGTCTACCTAATGAGCACCTGTTCCCTCCACTGTTCTTCATGGCTCCCTACATTGGATTACTTCCCTTTTTGCCTTACATTACCTGCTCGTTGTTCAAAATACTAGCATAGTTTATCTCCCTGGGACTTTTCTTCTAGAAGTCAGCAGAATTATTGACCTCCTGTCTCCCAATGTACTAATACCTCTTGAGGACTTCTTGCTTTTGCATATAAAAGGATGCCCAAGCCAGCCCTCTTCCTCTTTGGGCTTCTAGGCTTTCTTTCTACCCTAACACCTATCATTTATGAGTCACTCTATCTGCCACCATTTATTATTAATTGCATCAACTCAAAACCAGATGTACTAATTATTTACTTGTCCTAGTTAACTTTTACAGTTGAAGAAATACATAGATTTCAGGGTTAATTGATACAGCTGAAATGCTTAGAAATTAAAGGAATTCCATGAACAGAAAAGTAAGATAATTCTTTACATCATCAAAATTATTTTAAGAAAAATGTTTACTGTACGTAGCTGATAAATGCTTATAAAGTGGATTCTGTAAAAGTATTTATGTGCATAAGAATTTTAAAAGAGATTAGTAGACTGCAGGCATAACATAGCAGATGCATTCTTGTGGAAATTAGTCCTGCAGCTCTAGTTACCAACTTAAACCTTACCCATACATGTTTTCCCCACAGTTCTACTTGGACTCTGCTTTTTCAGCAGAGTTCTCTTTGCAGATAAACCGGTGAAAACAGATTAAATTTCAGGAAAGTAGGGTAATAAATATATATATGGATGAAAGATAACAAATTCTAGGCTATCACTTACATTTATCTCAGTGTGAAAATGTTTCAGACATTTCATTGGACTACTACTTGAAAGCTTTGAATCTGGAACTTAAGTTTTGGGGGAGAGAAGGTACATTGAATAAAGGGAAAAGTTTCTATAAACACAGTCTTGCATTTCAAAAGACTATCCAGAGAATATAGGCTGCATTCCCTACTCCAAAGACATTCCTGAAGTGAAAAGGAACCATTCTAACAATGCACCTTTTATTTATCCCTGTACAAAATCTGGCCTGAAATCTTTGAGCACAAACTCACTGCAAGATTAATTAAGTCTATTTAAGGGACCCAAAGTGGTCATCATTACACTCGTTACAAAAGGTCAACCAAGTTTTACAAACTCCTACATCAGATTTACCCTCTGGCAAACGTAGAACCTTTTTTAAGCTGATCTACAGAGAATGAATTACTGGCAATTAGCCAAAATGAAGCGAGAACTACTCATTCTTCCATGATTTTAATACTTGTAGTTTATTGCTGGTGTAAATAGGTTTATAACCTTCCAGTATGAAGCAGAGACATCTGCTCAGCTTAGCACTAAACATCTGGTTATTCCAACAAAGCATATAATTATATTTAATGGATGAGAAGTGTTTGATGGATTACATCCAAGTATCTGCATAAGACAGTTATGCATAAAGACTATTTGCATGGATTAGCTTGACAAGCTAACAAGACACAATAGAATATTATTTTGTCTGATAGTTATATTGATTTTGACTAATGATTTGCATTGCAAAGGCTGCAAATATTTATTTTGTCTATAATCACAAATTATTTTTATTTTCTAAGGCAGCCACAAAATGTAGGAATTTTAATTTCCTTGACCATCGAGTCCAGTCCATTAACACCGAAAGATTTCGCTGTGTTGTACTTTGACAGCAGGTCACGTTTTTCAAATAGCATTAAATGTTGATACTGATTACTCGCATAATCCATTGTCATCAGCTAGAAGATTGGTCTGTCAGGAAGCATTCCTTGTGCAGAAAAAATTGGACAATTTTCAGTTAATTGATGTGAGCAAGTAGCTCGCCAATGGCAATACAACAGATTGTCTTAAAATGAGAACTATTGTTCTAGAAACATTAGTAGTGGAATTCCTCCAGGATTACTTATTTTCATTAAGAATCATGACACAAAAGTGGGAGTGTTCTAATTAAGTTGAAAAGCATCATTAATAGACTATGATCAGAATACCAGACAGGAAGAGCTGGATGACCTTGAAAATGCTAGCAGAAATGGGATGAAAATTGTGTAAACCACAGGTTTACATTCTTGGAAGCTACTAATATGGCTATAGGCCATGAGCTCAGAAACTGGAAATGACAACGAGACAAACATTGGGTGTAGTGGACAACACTTTGAACTACATCAAAACATCAGACATAATCCTGGCTTGCATTCAGGCAAACTTTTTCTGTTGTGGACAGAGAAATATTAATTGCATGATACAAGGAATTTGTCTGGAAGATTGTGTGCTGTTCTGGCTACTTATATTCAGGAATATAAAATCAAACAGTTGCAGCAAACACTGATAGGCTGACTGAAGGCATGAAGAGCTTATCTTATCACATGTAGATAGGAGAGTTTGTCCTTTTTGGACTAACATAAGGCAATCTGGGAGCTTATAGAACCGATCCCTATAAATACATCACGGGGAGAAAATAAGTCTCCAAGGAGAAAGAAGAGCTAAAGGAGCTATTTAAATTAAGCAATAATTTGGGACTATTTATACATTGACATAAGCTTGCCTTGAATAAATTAAAATTGCAAATTAGCAGACATTTCCTACCCACCAGGTTAGTCAGATTGCATAGTTGGCTTCCAAAAGTATCAGTGGGTAAATAGTGTTAAGGCAGATGACACTAATACATTTCGTAAGGGAATTATATGACGTTGTTGTCTATATTAGCATAGGTTGGGATCAGTGGCAGAAGATGTCTTTGCCAGCCACATGTCTTGTGTTTCTGTGAAAGCAATAACAAATGGAATTGCGTTACTACTGAATCACTACAGCACTATTACTACCAACCACTGCTTGTTTATTAACACAGCAGAGGTCAATTGAGTAATTCAATGCAGGTATTTGGCAAACTTTTGTTGAAAACTGCATGGCAGATTTTGATAATATATTGCTTTATATGTTAGATATTTTTGTACCAGAGGAAAGAAAAACATTATGGACACTTTTCTAAAGGGGGGATTATTAATGTTATTTGCCCTGTGAGATGAACTGAATGACTGACTTGTCCCACAACACTGTGGATTATATGTCTGTAAATAACTTCAGCAAATGGTGTCAGTCACAACAACGAGAGGGACAAAGACTTGCTCATACAAATTCTTTCCCATTTCTTTCTCCAATTTATTGTAGATACTTGCTGCCCTTTGCCCAGAGAACATTCTATGGCTACATTAGCTCATCTTTTACAGATGAAGGAAGACACAAAACAAGCTCCCAAACCAGAAACATTCAAGAAATAAATCTTGTGTAATGTGTTTTCCTTCAGAAAAGTTAATTCAGCCTGATGGACAGAAGCATTAGGTGGGAATGTATCCGTGTTAATAGGAAATTCTTCTAAAAAAAACCAACCACCAAATGAAACAAACCAAACTAAAAACAAGTGAAATTTCTCCAAAAATCTAACATACGTAAAATGTTTTATCAAGCTAAAAAAGGGTTTGCAAAAATTTAGTTGACCCTGATCTAAGATTTTTATCCCTGCAAATATTCAACATCTGAATCTCATTTGGAGCAAAATTTAATTTCTAAATTTACTGCCACAGTGAAATTCTAGTTCCCTCATAACACCAATTCAAACATAAAACACAGTGCACATGAAGTTGAGATCTTCATGGAAAATTCCTGATCTGCTAAGACATTCAGACCTTGCTCTCCAACTCCTATTTAGAAAAAATATTTTTTCTTATCAGGAATTGCACATGATAAATAATCAAGCGATCACTTTACCTTGGTTGACTCACAGAAGGTACTTTCCATCACAGCTGGTGGAGTACAGCTAATTTTTAGTGTCTGGATTTTACGGGTCAAGGTTCTGGGAGAATCTGAGGGAGGCAGTCAGGAACACAATATGGACAGATGATTTGAAATACTTGATGAAGGTTTTCTTAGCTGTTAGAGCTGACAAAAGAACCTACTGCCCTCTCTTCACAATAACGAGCACAGGTCAGTGATAGGATGTCATGATTTTCACAAGGTAATTCCAGTTCTCTCAGTCAAACCACAGTATTTGAGATCATGCAGACAACTTCTGCTCATGGCTACTAGTCTTTGGCAAACAGTCTTTTGAGTAATAAAACAGGTTGCCTACGGAAGCTGTGGGTGTCCCCTCCCTGGAAGTGTTCAAGGCCTGGTTGGATGGGGCCTTGGGCAGCCTGATCTACTTGGAGGTGTCTCTGCCCATGGCAGGGGTCTGGAACTTGATGGTCTTTAATGTCCCTTCCAACACAAACCATTCTATGATTCTATGAAATCTAGCTTGAGGAGATGTGATGTGCAATAAGTATTGCAGAGTTAAAAGTCTAATGTTGGACAAAATTTCTAGGCTAAGTAATCAACTACTTCAGTCATTTCTGCCTGAAAGCAGCCATATTTCTACAGGGAAGTCTCTGTTGATCAAAACTCTGTGGCTAATTGTCTTGGCAAGTTTTTTGTGTCAAAGCTTGAGCCATAAGCCTGTGTTTCCAACAAAGTAGTCTTTAACTAGTGTTAAAACTGGAGGGAAAAATAGCTCTTAAAGAAAATACAGAAAAAGCACTGACCAGACATGCAGTGGCATAGAAGAGCTGTAGCTAGAAAATACTTTCAGCTGAGGAAACCCAAGGCTAGTCCTATGCCACACTCTGAAAATGATAAGTTCAGTTCTGATCTTTTTGCATATTCAAGAATTTCATGAAGCAGAGGAATGCCAAGGTGAAGAGATCTCGACAGTTTAGATTTCCTTCCTGACTCTGTCACAGTTCTGTCACCCAGCAAATTACATAGTTACTTTGTGCTACTCTTCCCCCCTTTATAAAAATGGGATAATGGCAATACATACTTTCCATCCTTGTAGCAATATAGGGCATAAATATCTTGAGCCTAGGGTTATCTTTCTACATCTTCTTGATAAAACTCACAGTACTTAAAAGTTTCCAAGGATTTGACTCGATCGAATGATACAGATGATGTTTGTCATTTCTGTGGAGTTCCATTTCTTCATTTGGTTCTGAAACACATGCTTTGGAAAAAAAAAAATTCAAAAAGTGCTTTAAGGTATTTTCAGTCACTTGACGACAGCTAATGGATTCAAAAGAGCTGCCATTGAGAGTCGACTCTTCTTTAGAATAGGAACACACAGAAACAATAACCTGTGTACTTTTTTCTTTTGATCTAATGATGCCATGAAATATATTTGCAACACACCATATTTAAACGGTTCTGTATTTGCTTGCATTTGTTGAAAAGAAAATAATGCGTAAAATCAAGCTTGCAATCAAGCTTGCAATCCTCCCAGTGCTCAGCATTTGTGCTTGTCTATGTCTCCAAAGTGATAGGACTGGCACTGTTCATTGTTTTCTCAGCTCACATCCAAGTTCTTCATTTCCTACCAGAGACACCAGCTTCACATGACCTGTTCTCAGTGCTTTTTTGTTTGTGATAGTCAGCTTTGGCATATACTGGTAAAGATATGTGGCCCACTTACACTCTCTGCATAATCATATGTGCTGTTATTTGGGCACAAGCTACACAGCTAGCTAGGCAACATTTTTCTATCAGCTCTTGCATCTATGCATCTTCTAACTACCCACCTCTCATTCCATCGTATCATATCATATCATATCATATCATATCATATCATATCAATCAATCTTTCTAATAACTGTGCCAAGACAACACTGAAGATAATGGTGACATTTCATACAAGAACATAAGGTGAACAGACAGCTTGTGCTACAGTCTTGATGAAAATGAAAATTAAATAATCTGTCTGGATGACATTTAGTAGATAATTAGTACAACAATTACACTAAGTGAAGCCTTTGTCAGAGGGACAAAACCTTTTAAGGGTCTAACAATTCTGGCCAAGTAAAAACATTCACCTGCCAAGTAACTTTCGCTGAAGTTACCCTGTAAGGATCTAGGACTATCTTGGGACAGAGGCATTTGACTGAAATTAGGTAAAATTCTGAATTCTGTTCTAATTGTGGTATATCTTTTGGCAAGTGATCTCAGCCCAGGTAATTCAGAGAATGGAGTTGTATCACTGCTTCCCAGTTCCACTTGCTTAACTATTTTCACACAAGTTTACTAAAACGACACATTTGGCACTTGCTGAAACCACAAATAAATGCAGAAAGTTTAACATCTTAGCTACAGTTTAGACCCTAACACACTTTACAAACACTCTTTCATTGTTAGTACAAGGGGCATAGGGGTAAAGATAGAGCCATCATTTTCTTTATTGGAAGTAGCACAGCTAAAAACATCTACCCAAAGATCTGAGTAGTGAATAAAAGCATGAATCTAACCTAATAACATGATGTGATGATGATGTGAAGATTCATGTAGAATTCTGGTATTGAATAGAGCAATAGACACCTGAGGAAAATGGGCACCCTAATGAATAAAGAGAGTAGTGCATCCTCTGGGAAAAAAACCTCAAAACAAAACAAAACAAAAGAAAACAATCAAGAGATTCTTCATCCCTAGGATGAGCACTTGCCATATAAAAAGAAATTAAAGAAGTCTTGCTGATTCATTACCAGGGTGTCTTTAGCCAGAATCCAGCACAGAACTCAAGTGAGCTCCTAGGAGAGAACAAGAAAAAGGCAGGGATATATGATAGTTGCTCCCTAGTACTCCCCTCAACCTCCAAGTGTTTTAACTCAGGGGAATTTCTCAGTCTATGTTGTACGTCTGCTTTTCCAAAGGTTATCTCTTCCAAAATCTTATTCAGTCTTGATCTCCCACAAACTTTTTGCATCTGTAGCACTCCTTAGCAAGAGTATTGGAGGAAATGAATAGCTGTTAAGCATAAGATTGGAAAGAAAAGTGAAAAAAAAAGAACAAATGGCATCAATTGTGATATCCGTCCAAGACTTTGATGAATTATCTTAAAATATAACCATTTTCAGAACTGTTCCATTAGAGACATCTCTTATATTGCAGTAATGCTCCAGGCTTTCAGAATCCAATCAGTCTAATGATCAAATTCAAAAATTATGGTCACATGGATGCTGAAACCAGTCCAGGACACTGTGATTTGAATTTTAGTAGCCATAAAGGGAATAGGCTCAGAGGAACACAATGATTTCTTTGTTAAAATCAAGGTCTTCCTAAGAGTAACTGACCCTTGCAACACCACCAATTACTGGGGCAGATTTGCAGTAACTTGCCTTTCTAAAATCAAGGGAAGTTGTTCATCTAAATAGGACTTAATTCCAGGCATTTCAATGATCTATGCTATAGCAGAGGTCATACTACACAATGTTGCCTTCAACAGGCCTGTGACTTTTTCAAATGCAGCCCTTGTATATTTACTGAGAACATAGGGACTCTTTTTTTTTTTTGTAAAACAGAACAGGGTGCTGTTCCGTGGGGTTGACTTGGCTGAGATGATGTTAAAGATCCAGTGTTATAAAAGAAACAATAATTGAAATTAGTTTATTTGCAGTCAAATGTTTCTCTGCTTCTGGATAAAATAAATAGGTGTGAGGAAAGAGCACCTCTCCTTTGTGTATAGGTATATGCCTGTGAAAGGAGTTTACTTTCAGAATGGCAAAAATATCAACATTTGTCTTGTGGAATGGGTAGATTTGGTGCATTTACTTTTATAACTTCAGTAAAAGCTAGCAAGTAGGTTGGACGTGACAATGTGCGGCACATGAATAAGATTGTGCAACTTTCAAGAACTTTGCAAAGAGAATCAGGTGGCATGCATAGCAGAGTGCATCCTTTCTTCACAAAGGGAAACCAAATGATCAGGTCAGCTGCAGAACTGAGTGTTTGGGCAGTGGCAACAACAATCCTCACTTCCCTTCAGATGCAGGAGGAGCTTCCAGCATACTTCAGTTATATAGGAGAGAGACTTGAACCCTAACTCCTGAGCTAAACATCCTGAATACATGGGAGAGGGAAACATGTACTGGAAAGAGTATTCATGCTTTGAAAATTGATTTGTCACTGCCATCCAGTAAAGTTGGTGCCCAGGCACATACCGTGCTTTGGGTCACAGGCCCAAAAGCCTTACGTATTCCTTGATCCAACTCTGCATTAGAGATACAAGGTGGTGCATCTTGTTTGCATGCAAAACAATTTAAATTCCAGGTGTCTCATATTACCCCATTTGTTCCTATAGAATGTTTTATAAAGCTCTGTCTGGAAAGTGCCCCAGCACTGACTGGACAACTTGATGTTGGCAATGTTCTCACACTGCAAAAGCAAATGAGCTGCATGATGGGAGGCATACAGCAAAAAGAAAACAGGGAGGTGTTACTTCTGTGTTACATTCTTAGGTCAGTTGTGACTTGCCCTAATATATGCTTAAGCATGTGTCTGAACAGAGATTTGCACCTAAAAAGTGAGATTAGTTTGGGTAGGCTGGAAGCAGTCAAACAGTGTTTACCACACTGCCCAATAAAGGAGTATGGAAAAATGCAACAAAGGATTCAGAAGCAAAGCCATGTGTTCTGTGAAACAGCAGTTCTTATATAAATTTCACACAGAAAGTTTGACATCTCCCCTTTTCACACTCTTCGGGGAAAAAAAGTCCTTACAGCCAGGGCCTAAACAATTTTCTCCATGAGACACAGATGTCATGTTCCAGAAGCTCACACAACCACCCCTTCATTTTCTACTGAAACTTGCCTATGGAAGCATTCCACATTTGACACCAATAACTGCATAGCTATTTTCATCTCTCCACTGTCTTCTAGTTTTGCTTAATTGCGCTAGAATCTTCCAAAATCATTAGAGCAGCACACGAACACATCTAAGGTGTGGGATCCTAAAATCAAGAGCAGAAGGAAGGAAGGAAACTGTATACGTGTGCATGTGTGAGTGGAAGGGGGAACACAGACAAATGAAAATTGTTAAAAAGGTAACAACCTATATGTAATATGACCTATATATCTGAGTTGCCCACTTCTTTCAGTGCCATAGCCTCAGTGATCAATAGTTTTCCCATTATTATAAAAGGTGAGATACCACCCTAAGGAAAGGAATTCTTGCCAGAAACAGCATGAGCTGGTTTGCTTCCCAACAATATATATGGTACACCAAATATTCAGTCATGCTACAAAGGCTTTTTGCAGCAAGCAGATGTGTGTGTGTTTGCACATGTGAAGAATAATGAATGAAAATTGATTTGCTACCCAAATATAAATATTTTACACTACCAAGTGGACTCTACCTGTTGACTGCAAGCTGAATGCAATTGGAGGCTTCCTTTGCTTTCCTGGGTGCCTTTGCTATTGAATTTCTCTAAATAAGTAGAAAACCAAACCATTTCAGAACAATGATTCTATGATTATTCTAAGTCAAAGTCTTAGCCGTCATTATATTAGAGATGGGAGATCTGCTTTTGGTGATCCCAAGGTCTCTTTTCCCAACATCTAAAGAGTATGGTGGAATAAACATGTCGTCATTACTAAATTAATTTAATATTCTTCCCCAAACAGCATTTTCAGGACAATATGAACTGCGTTTCCTGGAAATCAGACTGACTATTTCATATTCAGATAAAAGTTCAGATAACAAGGACCAAGGCATATGCAGGGAGGACAAAGAAGCCTCAGGCCCAGATTCTCTGGAAGAATATTGTGTGTGTTGGGAGATGCCTCATAAAAAATTGACTGAAGCATGCAACTTTTTCAGGAGAAAAACATGGCTAGAAGAAACACGCCTAGGGAAGATACAAGTAGAGATTAAAGAGATAAGGCAGGGACTGAAGTGTAGGGATGTTTGCTATGGGGGACAGACTCTCATAGTGTAAAGATGAGAGGTGCCTTTTCATCTTGAGCTGGAACTTAACTGCACTTGACAGAGAAGTCATTTTAAGGACTCAAAACGACATCAAATTTGTTTTCTTCTGTAAATACACACCAATAGGGAGAGACACTTGGAGGATGGAACAAAGCAGCAGTAAGAACAGAAAGATCTAAGAACTTTGGGTTTTTTGACAACATCCCTCCCATCAAGTCACAAGGTTCAAGAAAGACCCCCTTGCTTTCTAAATGCTCCTCAGAGAGGATATGTAGGTGCAGCTAGATCAATTCTCTAGTCCCAGACTTGGTCAATGGTTTATGACTAAGGATTATGTGTGTGTGCTTATCTGTGGTTTTACCACAAGTCAGAATCTGGTTGCCTGTGAGGGCAAATCTCAAGTTAGTCGTTTTCCTGGGAGAATATCTGAGAAGAGACAGACGTGTGGAATTCTCTCCAACAAGGCATCCCTTTTTGGGGAAAGGTAGAGAAGTCCAGGCCCACTGACCTGTCTGTCAGGTAAGGTAATAGTGTGACTCCTCCTCTCAAAACAAGAAGTGTCTCAGGTGCCAGTTTTATACCTTTTGAAAACTTTTTGGCGCCTTTCGATAGAGTCAGACTAAGACAATTAGTATGTATTGATTAGCTCTTGACAAGAGTGCTGTGTGTTGTCGGAAGCAGGGATTCAGTGTTTTACCATGCCTCTGGGGTGTGGAGCTCAGTCTGTGCTTTTGGGGGTGTCTTTGTTTTTACCTGAAGCAGCACCAGGCTTCTCCCTTTGCCAGCCGCTCTCTTTTTGCAAAAGTCAAGCTTATTTTGCAGAATGAGCTGGCCTTTGGCAACTCACAGTGCTGCTGGTCTTAGCCAGTCCACGCTACACCTTGTTAAAAAGAGAAGAATATATGGTGTGGGGTTCCCCAGGAGTCTAATACAGCCTGAGTTATTAAGAGACTGGAGGATGAAATGAATATATGTATTAAATCTGCAGACAATGTCATGTTGGAAGAATCTAGTAGTTCTCCCGAAGTTAAACCTTGAATGTACTGTGAGGAGAACCTACTTTACCTTTTAACCAGCAGCTTGTAACACAGAAAGACATCAATATGATAATTGAACTGTGTTGCTGTGTGCATGTATGTGAGCCTATTTGTCCTCAGCTCACAAGGAATTTACATGATGAGGAGCACAGAGCCTAAAAAGAAGGAAAGAGGAGGAAAGATTTCAAAAGCTATACAGTGTTATACTCAGTTGTCTTACTAAATTTGACAAAGCTTGCACTGAGAAAAGCTTCACTTTGAGGGAGCACAGATCATTGTGGAGCTCTGAAGAGTGCAGAAGTATGAGCAACGTCTTCAGCGGAGAGAGATTTTCTTCCTGCTGTGCTGTTACACATTTCTGTTATTTTAGATATAAAGATGCATATATGAGAAAATACTTATAACATTAGTAAAAATACAAGGCAAGAATGAGGAGCTGAGAGTAAAACAACAACCAGCTGGCATAAACGGAGGGGACAAATAACTACACAATATGAAGATCCACTCATTTCTACTTTTCCAATAAGAATGGGAGCCAGAGGTTACATTTGCAGGTGCGCTGTATTCTCAAAATGGAGAAAGCTTTGAAGTGTACTCATACAGATATCTTTAAGATGTAGAGTAAAATCAGAGCACGATGGGAAGGGATGTTAACATAACTGCCATTCACAACACAGCCCCTCAGAGTAGTCATGATATATGCAGGATTATCTGTACTGAAGATAGCACTGATGTGCAGTAAGGAAAAGAGAACACTTGGCAGTTTTTTGCTTAAGCACCATCCAGACTGGAGAAGGATGTGGTCACCTGAAAGACCATCTGTCCTGGGAGGAGAAGCCCAGGCTCAACCACAGGCACAGTGAATCCTATGCCTCAAGCACTTCCCATGCAAACATTCACAGAGCGCAGGGTCAGAGCCTCTCTGCTGCCCTGGAATGACCTGAGTGCAGGGTACCTGTTAGAGGGCTGGGCTGCAGCATCCACAGCTATTCTCCTTTCTGCCATGCAAGAGTTCAGTCAGTGCTAAATCTGTAATTATATAAAACTTGTGGAAATCTGATTAGGAGACAGAAGTAGCTACAGTGTCTGCTGAAATCAGAAAACTTAATTTGGCTTTTCTTCTTACATTTTTTCTAAGTTCTCTTTGATGGGTGGTCTCTCGTACTAACTTGTGCTGCTAAAATATGATAGGGAATTTGAGACACCTCGCGTCCCATCAGGAGTCTGAGAAAAGTGAGTTTACTTCAACTCATGTTAGATCATTTAGATTAAAGGCAACCTATGTTTGGAGATACAAATTGCTGGTGGAATGTCTCTAATAATTCTATGCTAACATAGAGACTCAGTGACTGGGGAGCAGTTTCTCTTGTTTTATTTTTCTTTGAAAATTATGTTAATGTTTTTATTTCATTTGAGGTAAAAAAATATTTGCTTTTTTTGGTGGGAGAAAAAGATTTTAATTGTACTAGCAAAAAGCCAGAATCTTGGTTCTTGAGTAAGCAAGGACAATTATTCAAAATATTTGCATGTAATAGGAAGCATATTCATGTCAAGGGTGAAATAAGCCATTATTTTACTTTTAACTTTAAACATGTAATTTTTTCCAGAGCCAACAATTTCCTAGAAGTTATATGACTGATAGATGAAAAAGAAGAACTAAAAAGATTCCATGTTTCTTTCTTTTCAAAAGGAACAAAAAAAAAATAGGTGAACTCATTCACTAAAATGATGTTGGCCATTTATAGAATAATCTTTTATGAGAGTAGAGTTTCTGTCTCCTTTTGTTAAGCTTGATTAAAAAAATGAGCCTTCTTTAAGTCACATTTAAGGGTGATTTCCTTCAAATTATTGAGATAGGCAGCAAATTTCATTTAATCTTTCTCATCATTAGGTTTAGGCCTGATGAGTGCAAAGAAAACTTTTACTTGTCTGCATAGGCTCTGCGGGAGCTTTCGGTTCTGTTCTTTTTTTTTTTTTCTGAACACAAAAACGTTTTTATCAGTTTTTTAACTCAGTAGCACAACTTAGGTCCCTGAGTAAGAGTGACTGAGCTATCCTACAATCTGCTGTGAGAGTTGTGCAGTTCTGGCTGCTGGATGCACAGACTGGCCGTCTCCCAGCTGCATACAATGACAAAATATGATGTGTTTCATTCCTAGGACTCCCCAGGATGCAGTGCATACATAGCCATGGTGCCCACATAACTGCCCTCTCATTTACATTGTCTGAGCCCTAGAATTACTGAAGCATTGCCACATAGCTCTGAGGAAGCAGATGGTGTGCGTTCTTGACGTCCTGAAACCCCTTCTAGTAACTCCCATTAGTACAAACATGATCAAAATATCCATGACCTTGGGAGGAGGTTCCTGTGGGCACAATTCCCTCCCCGTGACTTCAACTTCATTGAGGCCATAGGATCAGGTCTGTAATCTTTGTTTATGTTGATCAATGTGGAGTCCAAACGTTCAGCACTTGCCAGGAATGCTCTACGCAAACAGCTCTCTAGCCTTCACATTGTGACTTTCTGAACTTGCATCTCTACTTCCTTCATTTTTCTTTGAAGTACAATTTATATCCCAGGCAGCAGTGAGAAGCTGAGAATTTACAGATCCCACATTTAATGTTAGTTTGCTTGGGAAAAGAATGGAGTAAAAATTGCCTGAAAACTAAATACGCATTTTCGGATTAATAAATATTAATAGCAAATCTTTGCATTATAGAGCAGCTTCCACCTGGAGGTCTTGCCTGGCTTTGTATGTATTAACACTCCAGTTCCATCAAAATCTATCAGAGTGTTCCCACTGGGAGTCTAAGAAAATGGATCATAGTCATGTGGGGGTTTGATTATTATTATTTTTCACCCCTTCTTCTGGCTCGTAGCAATAGTGTTCCTCCTTGGATCTTGTCAGAGATTGGAGTATGTGCTCTGAACAGGCCTCCATCTGAACATCTCTCCTTGATTTGTGAGCTTAATTAGCCCTGAAGAGATTCTTTTTTCAAGAGGTGGTGACAATCTATGTGTTTGGTTTTCCCCTCCTCTATAAGCACAGGGGAGAGTTAATCAGAGAAGTGTTATCAGGAACAAGCATATGTATCTGCCTCAGGTGGAAGTGCAGGCTATTTCCGAAAGCAGGATTCAAAGCACTTCTTCTCTTATTTCCAAACCCCTCCTATCCATTAACTATTTCCCTGCTGCCAGTAGCCCTCTGTGTTACAGAAGGGATTGGATCAGAAGCAGCATTAACATGAACATGAATCAGAACTTTGTTAAAGAGTGCTCAGAATGAGAAGGTAGAGGATGATGTACCACCTTGAAATGAGTTGTATCTGTATAAAATCATAGGGTTTTTTTGGCTTCACTTTGCCTGGCAGCAGCACTTCTATGAAGAGTCAAAACCCTGCACTACAAGTTGCTTGGATGTGCTCCTCTGGGAGAGTCACAAGATCCTGGATAGTTCCAAGGCATCACCAGAGGCACAGCTGCTGCTTCCCATGACACAAGGCGACATTTGAGTTGTGAAGCCAGCAGGAGCCCAGAGCTGCCACCTCATATAGAAGCCAAATTTGGTCAGCTGAATAATATTTGTTTTCCCATTAGGGTACTTTTTTGTTTGATCATGCAGGCTATTTTCTTGTTTTACTCTCTCTTGCCTGCTTCTTGCTTCCTCAAATATTAATTCATTGAATAATTTCTCTCAAGACATCCCCAGTGCCAAAAAGAAAGACTAACATAACTCTGTGGAGAGTGAATTTTCTGCAGTCTGGTTTACTGTTGATGAAGGGTTTGCTTTGTTTTCATTTCATGAATGTAACCACTGCTCCAGAGTGTGACACTGCTGGATGCTTCTGGTTTTGCAGTTTCCAGTGAAAATTATATGCTTTTAAAATATGTTTTAAAAGACTTCTGAAAGTTTTGGTTTCAATTTTAAACAATTTGTTCTTTTCATGTTTGATTCACTCAATAGAAAAATAAATATTTGAGATTGGATGTTAGCTGGAAAGACTATTTTCCGTTCTCCCACTTCCCTCATCTCTAAATGAACAGACACACAGGCAAGTAATGAGCTCATGAAATGACTTGGCAGTTATTTTGGAAAAGAGGAAAACAATGAAGAAAGGAGTATATTTGTTAAAAAAGACAAACAAATCATGACTCATGCATTCAGACAGGAATCTAAGATTCAACTTTGATTTAAAACAGCACATGCAAAACAACGGTGTGGAGTAGTCTGATTCATCATGCTTTTAGAACAAAAAAAAAAATCAAAGAAATTTAATAACAATCTTTTTAAAAAATTAGTTCTGCACCACAAAAGCCAGACTGCTAATACTTTCTGCAAGGTATCCAAACCTATAATGTGGATCAGAAGCCAATATCCCTGTTAATAGGGAGAGAGTGGGAGTACCATTTTAGTTGCCTTGTCCTCAGTGCTTTGTGATAACTTTTGTCATGAATAAATGATTTCACAAGTGAGCTGTTGAAGTAAACTGACTTTAAATGACATAAAAAGAATAATTTTAAACAACAGAACCTTCTCAGTTTAAGGTGAAATATTAGATTCAATTCTTTCTTTCTTGTATCTGAAAGCCCTGAATATCTTTTGGAAAAAAACACACATAGAATATAAATGCTGCAGCAACTTTGTTTGCTTAGAGAATTTACGGACTGACTCAGTATAAAGTCAATCCATCCTCTAATACTCCAGCTGAGCCCAGGGGGTGTAATAGTGTGATAACTCTCTACAGTGTTTTCCATGGCTGAGATTTACCTTCAAAATCTAAGCCTTTTACCATCAATCACTTACCAAAGTGATTCTTACATTTCATGAAGCAGTAGCTAAAACCAAGCTACTCATGTCTAACACAACAGGGACCAAAAGCATAGACTGTGCAAAGAGGGGTTAAAGTATCTGTGCTAGTTTAGTCCAGCAAAAAAGGAGACTACGATGATTGCCAGTAGTGGCCACTGGCTGCTTACGTTAAGGTACCTGTGCTGCCATTTTTGAACCAGGGTAACAGCAGCAGAAACATACTGGGACCAGGGGGCTGTCCCTCAGGTAAGTGTCAAAAATCCAGAGTCATGGATGACAAAACACAGCCAACTTGACCTATTCATTCCCCCCGCTGGCTGAAACTGTAAAAATTAATTGACACCAGAGAGCACTCAGAGCAAGTAAGTCACTGCACACAGACCAGCCATCAGCTGCCAGACATTAACAGTGCTTGATTCCTACCTGACCTGACCAGATAGGAAAGAGTTTGCACTTCACTGCCTTTTCTGTGGGCTACACAGCCCTGCCTTACAATCCCACCTGGAAGTATAAATAGCCTTAAAATAACACGGGGTTTTTTTTAATTGCTCAGGATTTGACCTCTGACAGTGATAACATGAGAGGAGAGGCAGCCTTACATGAAAGTAAACAGCCTGAACCTTCTGAAAAGGGGATTCACTGCTGAAATTCCACTCATAAGTTCATACCACAAAAGCCAGTACCTTTCTCCTTTTTTGTTTTTCCTTTTTTCTTTTTTTTTCCTTTCTTTTTTGTTTTTAAAAGAAAGCAAAGAAAGCATAAAGCAGCTGAATGCCATTCAGATTCCAGTACCTCTCTTTCAGTCCTCCACTGTGACTTTAATTCTCACGTTCCTCCCTGGACTTCCTTCTCCTGCACCTCTGCAGGCTCATTCTAGCCATAACCAACTTCTGTCGCAAAATAGGGATTTTCAGCCATTCTGCTGAGGCAGCACTAGCATGAGCCACTGGGACTACAGATACCCCTTCTTTCCAATCAGAGTTAGTAAGAGCAGAGTGCTGTGGCCTTGATTAGTTGTGACTGAAAATGCTCCCAAGCAAGGGAAAGAGCAAAAGAGAGGGGGCCAGGATCAAATCTTTGCTGGAATGTGTTTTCCTTCCAGTAACACAGTTCCTTGAGTCCAAGGCTTGAGAGTGTACAATGATGTGTGGCATCCTCTTCCTCCACTATGTTTATGGAGGCTCACTCAGTTTAATAGATACCACAATTAAATCCCCCCTCACAAGCCTTAGTTGTGTCTCTCCCACCTATCTGGTGCTTAGATGTGCATCACAGGCTACTTGAAATTCTCCCATGTACTACGGAGATGAGTTTATTTTTTCTTCCCGGCCATTTGCCTGTTGAAAGATATCTTACGCTACAATACAGTGTCAGAGGGACATACTTCTCCCAGAACATTTCTGATTCATGAGAGGACAATCTTTGTGACAGAAGCTGAGGGCTTAAGCAATCTCTTTTCCCTTGCTGGTGACCAAAGGTCTTGTTCTTGATGCTGCTTACCGATATTCATCTCTTGCACAAAATTGTATTTATCTTGCTGCCATAAAGGAGACTGTCTGCGATGCATCTGGGAGCGCTGGAGATGAATACATGTTTATCTGAGGCTGCCTCTTTCAGGTTGCCTTAGCTCAAAGATAGGGAAAGGATGTTAAACCTTTTGTTTTCACCTGTGAATCAAAAAGCAAGCTCTGTGAGGGGCTGAGAGACTTTAAACAAGAAATAAGGAGGCTTGGGAATGCAAAGACTTCTTCTTTTCTTGTGAATAAGAAAATAGGAACAGAAAGAAATGGAACCGAGTAAAAAGGAAAGAGTAAACAGGTATGATGGGCAATGGAGAGAGGTAATGAAACAAGGCCAGAGCTAGGAACAGAGAAAAGGAAAGTGCAGGTCTAAATTCTGCAAGCCATTATCTCTTTCTGAAGGAAAATATCTAAACAGCAAATATAAAACCAAAGACACTGTGATATCCTTCTCAGGACTTTTTCCAGTGGAACACTGTATGGGGCTGCATCGATAACAGGCTGTTATCCTGTGCAAGCAGGGATCTGATTGCTCAGGAAGTAGTGTATCCCTAGGAAGATAGGATCACTGCCCCTCTGATCTCCCTGGTGGTTTGACCCTGAGGTGGTCTTTGAGGTGGTCTTTTGCCAAAGGTGGTCTTTGCCTAAGCTACACAGGGAAGAAATTGGGATAACAAAATGATAAGGACATATTTGGCTGAATGTTTACCTGATTATCCAGGAACTGCTGTCTCATTTCTCTTGCTCTTCCTGGAAATCAGGAGTCAAGCAGTGGCTGCTGAGGATTCCTTCCTGTCTCTGCAATTGCAAAGCTCTTCTTAGTGGGATATAAGAGGAGATGAAGAATCCATTGCATGTGTTAGAGATTCCAGGATGTCGTCCTGACTGTCTCCTTTTCCTTTCCTTTCCTTTCCTTTCCTTTCCTTTCCTTTCCTTTCCTTTCCTTTCCTTTCCTTTCCTTTCCTTTCCTTTCCTTTCCTTTCCTTTCCTTTCCTTTCCTTTCCTTTCCTTTCCTTTCCTTTCCTTTCCTTTCCTTTCCTTTCCTTTCCTTTCCTTTCCTTTCCTTTCCTTTCCTTTCCTTTCCTTTCCTTTCCTTTCCTTTCCTTTCCTTTCCTTTCCTTTCCTTCTGCTGTTTTTATTCTGTTTTAGCTTCAGGTTCCTTGTATTTGAGCATCACCATGATAAAAGTTAGGGCTTCCAGTTCAAGCACAGGGAAAAAAGGAAGCACAAATACTAATACTACCAACAACAGCAATAACAATAACAGTAATAATCACAATAATTTGGAAGATGTTATATGGTGCAGAATGAGTCAGAGACAAGTGAACAGGAGATGAAAAAAAGGCAGAAAAGCATAATGTGCTTTTAAATATGAAGGCCTGCGATAATCAGGCTATTTCCCAGGGACTTTTACTATCTTTCTGTTTTGGTTGCATTGTATTTTCTTCTCATTGCAAATACAAAACCCAGAGGTGTTGCTGACATGGAAGACTCTTCAGAATAAATGCTAATACAATCTCCCTCACCTCCCAGAGACAGTCTTTCATTTGGAACACTGTTTTTGATAGTTCCCAGTTTCAGCCTCTGAATCACAGAACAAACCAATGCAAGCTACAGCCTGGAAAGGAAAATGTCCACTTCTAAATTAAGGCTTTAAAATGCCATCGACCTGTACTTAAAAAGAAACACAAGATTTGTGTTGTTGTATTGTAACTGTTGTTGATGTTGTTGTTGTTGTTTCTGTTATTTCATAAGACATATTGGGGGAATCTAATCTAATATGCCACCCTGGCTTGCAGTGTTGAAGTCCATCAAATTAATTAACCAAGTGGAATTAATTAATTCCTTTGATACTTCTCAGTTTGAGAACTGAGAGTTTGTATTTTTTTAAACCTTCAAACTGGCAGCTGGAAGAAATTATTTCTGTTAAACAAATATGCACATGAAAAAATGTTCATGCTGAAAAGATTATTTTTTCTTTCTTGATCTAAGATTACTTGGGATTCTGTCTCATATTGTAGTTTTTCCTATTATCTTTTTCTCTCTCTACCATTCTAGATTTTGGAGTAGAAAATAAACAATATTTCAGGCCCAAATTAAGCCAAGCAATAAAGTGTTTACAATAGTATTTAGGTATGGAACTAGTAACAGGCTAAGTAGCTCTTTTCTTCTCCATTAACACTGGATGTTGTAATATGGGCTCTCACATCACATATTATGGTAACCACCAAGTGACTACACAGTCCTTTAAACTGGAACCGCATTTTGGTTCTGTTACTTCTTGTCTTGACTCTGTAACCATGGAAATCAGCAGCTTTATACATGTTTGTCTATTTGTGATTTTTCCACTCAAGCATCTTTTCTTTAGGTCAAGGGCCTAAACCACCACATTTTTGTCCCAAAATTTTGTCACAGGTCATGTTTACTAGAGCAATGGCCATTCACTCATTCTCCTCTGCATCCTCTTCAATAGCTTCAGATGTTTTCTGCAGTGTAGTGTAGAAAGCTACACACAGTAGTCCATCTAAAGCCTTGTTAAAGCTCAGATAACTTTCTGTGTTTTACAAGTGACAGTCCCACTTATGTGTTTTCTTCTCCCATGACATCACAAACATGACGTGACTTCTTCAACTGTTGCAACTTTTCAGCTCTCTGAAGAACTGCGACCTATTCCCTACGGCCTATTGTCTCCAATATACCAGAATTAGTTTGAACTCTTCTTCTTCAGTGTCTTTGCAAGTGTCTTCTAGGTAACACTCTGTAGTTTCAATAAACATGTTTTGTATTGCATGAGGCAGGTTATTAATGAAAAAGATGTGGGCTATAGGTCTGCAGAATTACCTGCAAAATACTCCGTTTGAAGATGGAATCACTGTATCATTACTGTTTCTCTCAGCTGATACCCAGCGAATATCAGTTTCATCATATCAGCTTCCCTCCCTCGATTTTCTTTTGTTGTCTCAGAGAATCCTTGCGCATCCCTTCCCTACTACCACCCCTTCTTTTCACAACTGAGGACAGAAAACAGGAAAATGCCCTATGAGATGCAGCTATTCAGTGTTCCTCAATGCCTGCTCACAAATCTGCTGAACCAAATTTCTCATACTTCTTCACTTTTCTGCTAGTCTGATACAGAGCACACAAAGCATCACCTCCTTTTTCCTGCAGCCTGGGAAAATACAACTTCTTATTAAAGAACATAAATATCTTCTTAATATTATCCTACCCTCCATGAACCCAATCATTTCCTTCTTTCTGACTGTATAAAAATTTTTCTCTGGCCATGCCAGATTCCCCGTCTTGGTATTTCTTGGTAAATTCATGGATTATCGGGATGTGCTACTTGGTGGAGGGTGGGGTGCGTGACAAAATCAAAACTAAAATCTAGTTCAGATACAACTATAAAACTGAGAAGAATAGAGAATCAAGGTCTAGAGTATTCAAAGACACCTAATCCAGTCAAAATCTTTTTTTATTTTAACATGCCAGTCTCTCTGGTTTTATTGTACCTAATATATTTGCATATATATTCCCTTGAATCCTAGCTAACATTTCCAGACCACGTTCAGACCACCTACTGCAGCATCTAATATTGATTTAGTCTATATAATTATATCTTTTGCCAAAAAGCAATGAGAAATATAGATACAGATGATGAGAGTCATGTCACAGATGGTGGAATGCACGTCACCTGACTTGTAAAGTCTTCAGGGTTAGCATACAAGTGTAACGTAGGTAGTCTAGGCTTCCTTTATGGAGAGTGAACAGAAACGGGAACTTCTCAGTTGCAATTTGTCACGGCCTAAATTACATATTTATAAAGGATTAGATGAATCATGGCCTAGAAAAACCTATTGCTTTCCCTTAGTCATATAAGGAATCAACATCCTTTGTATATCCATTAATACTGCACGTACTCAAACTTGGAAAAGAAGAATCTCAGAGGAAAGCTTGGAGATATATGCCAAAAAATCCACAGACAGAAACAGAAGTTGTGTCCAGGATATTGTCATCTCTTGTCCTACTTTTCTTTGCTGACCTGATGGGAATGAATACAGCCTCCAGAATTGTTATCATTCCAGGGAATCGGGAGGCTGTATGAAGGGCTCAAGCCTCTTCCTTTTGTGCTAAATGTCAGCAGAAGGGTGAGACGCAGCTGGATAACGTAAGTATTTCAGCTTTCAAGATTGGGTCACAGAAGAGAAAACATTAATTATAAGTTCATATGACTAACTTTTCTCTAAGAAACAACCTTCCAAGTTGCTACCTTACATTGATGTGTCACCAGGAAAGTGAAGGATCTTTAAGAGTACATCACTTGAGAATAATTTAACGCATGGCCTTGAAGACATAATACTGCATATTTGGAAGTGCAAGGGGGCGAAGGTGACTTACACAGATTTCAGCAAGATCCTTAATGTGCATAGGCAGGTGGTGAATGAGATCAGTGAAGGCAGGGAAAAGGACAGGGAGGCTTAGTATGCAGGAGTCCAAAGATGTAACATTTAAGTTACATTGCAAGTATCAGAAGCAATGGATCTGTTGTTATTTCTCAGGCTTGATTCTGGATCAGTACAATTAATGGCAGCTCTTTGGAAAATATCTGATTTGGTCAAGATATGCAGGATCAGATTTTCAGTCTGGAGAAGAAAAATCTTAAGTGTTCTATTTGAAATAATTAAAATGTCAGATAAATGTAGTCGCTAGTTGTGGAAGAACAAGCTGGTGAAGAGACAAGACTTCAACGTTTCAGAAAGTATACAGCAATACATCAGAAGAAAGCAGACAAACAAGCCCTCAATTAAGCATAAACCTCCAGTTTCTTTTAAAGGAACTCATGAGGCTTTGAACAAGCAATAAGCTAACTACAGCATACTCAATATTTTTATGTTACGCGTATACAGAACCACTAATATCATACAACACAGAGTCAGGCCTCAATAACTAATAGGTAATTATAGATGGATGGATAGAGGAAGAACAGGCTTATGATCTGAAATGAGGAAAAGCTTCAAAGAGCTCAGGAGAATAAAAAAGTTGAATTTAGGAAGGAAACTGCTAGGTGATTTCTCTACCATTTCAGATACCTTGAGGGAAAGTGCAACATGGTTTGTCTCTAGGAATTCACTTAAATGTTGGTCCTTCCTTTCATGGATCATCTCCAAAAAAGTACAGGAAGCAAAAAATCTACTGTCTACTTCAACAGGAAAAAACAATGACATAGTCTCTCATTTCCAAGGACATCCTGAAAGCAGGCAGCGAGCACTCAGCTTGCTTTACCAAATGGACAACACATTAGAGTGCCCACAAGAAACATAAACAAACAAAAAAAAAGCTTCAGCACTCCTTGTTTTTTTGGGACATTTCCTTTGTGTGTCTTTCTGGCCGGATATTTAACATTGTTCCCTATCAAATGGTGCATATTCCACTTTATTAAGGGGTACTAAGTAAAGCCTTCAGCTTTTGTAAACTTTAATGGCTGTTAGCACCGTGCTAAGCTACCACAGTGCAGATGTGTGATTAGAGAGAGATGACTGATTTGCAGCCAGTCAGGTTAGATACAAGTGGGCAGACTTCAACCCTTAGAGGGGTTGAACTGTGTAATACATTCAAACAGGTGCTGGCTGCTTTTCTGGCCTCTAGATTATGATCCCACAAGAAAGAACAAGTCTCTCAGAACTGAAACTTGGTCCCCCTGTGAGTGTGATGTATTGGACCTACATATGCAGAAAAGTAGGAGAAATTGTTTGCTGACTGATGTCCCTATGCAACTGTTCTTTTGCATGTATAAATTGTGTAACTATGTTCACTTCATTGGCATCTTATCTATTGTATCAACAGACTCACAGATAAGATGGTATTTTTTTGCCATATTTACAGATATAATCTTACTCTCAAAGATTTCAGTGATATGGGGTTTGCTATTTATTTCTTTTAACTTCAGATATTTCTGCACAGGCAGGAATTACAAGAATTTCTGTTTGGTATAGAATTCTCAGGACCCAAGAGTTTTAAAAACACGAAAAATATTTATCATAGAAAAAGGAGGAATCAAAGGCATTTCAAAAGGCAAATTATGATTCAAGTTTTTTGCCAAGATAGTTTTTATTGGTACACTTACATTACCAGTGACATAACTATATATGAAATACTATAAATGTTCCTCTGCATAATGGAATAATAAAATATCTACCCTGACCTCAACAAAGCAACCTTTTTCTAGTGAAGACGCCCACCAGCAGCAGTCTGGAGAAGTAATACCAAGATTTGTCATTGATATTGCTGGTTTGGAAACCTCTTTTCAGTTAATATGCTCTCAGTGATAGTTCATCTGCATTGGTCTCCATCTTTTTCTTCATTGTCTCCCAAGGATATATTCTCCTTCTGATGAAGTGTATACATACAACACTGACCTTTGAAGCCTACTGGGAAATCATCACCTGCACTATATCATAAAGAGTTTTCTAAGAAGGTGGCATTTTGTTCCAGAGTACGCAGCCCCATCCCGGAGCACAAGGCACTACTTTGATATAAGCTCATTCCAGAAACCTCAGTAGAATTCCACATCATATAATTCAAACTGAGTTACTTTAGCAACAGGTGCCCTCAGATTTGAAAACAGATGCCTCATAAATGGCATCCAGACATTAGGAAACCTGAGGACTTCTGAGGACTTCACAAAACATAAAAGGAAGAAACATTAAGACATCGTTTGAAGGAATCCAGTGCCAAAAAAAAGAGCAAATATTAAGAGCAGACATCAAAAAGAAATAACAGTTATTTCAAATAGATACTACAGCGTTATGCACTGGGGAGCTGCAAGACCTCCTGAGCCATTCTCACTGCTATCATTTTCCTACATTTTCACTAATACCCGAGCTACAGTAGTAATTTAATTTTACTTTATTGCACTACTTTTCCAGCCCTTTAATGAGATAAACATTTCTGACAGTGCTGAAACTTGAGGGGACAACAGTTTGCAAGACAGATCAGACACAGAGCACGAACTGCAGAAGTTTTAAAGAAAAAGGGGGAGGCGGGGAGGAGAGTTATTATTTTGCTTTCCTTGGAGTCAGACCTGAGAAGAAGGGCCCCAGGTCTCACTGCTGAGAGGTGTTTGAGATAGTGAGGACTTTTCTCTGTGCATGACTACGCATAAAATTTGGCTCCAAAACAAAACGGGCTTTCTGATTACACTGAACAGGAAGATGGATACTTTTGTGATTCCTGTAGTCGGACCGTGCTCGGGAGGGTGACAATTTTGGACCTCATGGGTGATCTTTTACAGGGTATTTAAAAAATGCCTACTTTGAGCGGGGAAGGTGTGCCATGAAAAGCTAGTTTGTTTAGTAGTATTATGTACAGAAGCAGTATAGCTGTGGAATTTCAGAGCTTTGCCAGGCCTGCTTTTCTTCACACAGTCTTGACACACCTACTCTGCTTCCTGATACCCCAAATGACGGAGACAGACAGACCGTCTCATTAACAGGTAGCTTGGTTTACTTTATTGCACCCCTACTCTGGACATAATAGTCATAGTCTCTCTGTGTTCCTCCTTTCCTACTCCTTTTTCTGCAGCTTTTCCACAGTTCAGCTTTGCTCTGCAATATTACTTCATTTCCTACTGTTTACTACAATGCTGCTGCTTCTATTACTTTTTAGCTTGTTACCTTTTATTAAATCATATGATTACATTCTAACTCTCACTTTCATGCACCACAGTATTCTTGACCGCTTTGTTTCCCACAGGTTTTGTCAGCACCAGGCTTCTTGGTAATGCCACGTCATTTCAAGAACAATTTGGGAAAGTAACAAGAAGAAAGTTATTCTTTGTAGAGCACATTCTGTCGCCCTGGGAAGAAGAGGTTACATCGCAAGGACAAATGTGTCATGATTTTCAGGTGACACCAATTTGTCTAGAAGACATAACTGCAGGTGTGAGAAACCTCGTGGCATTACACTAACGTCCACAGCAGGATAGAAGAGAAAACCTGTAGTGAATGACCCTACAGTGAGAAACTTTGATGACTTGGGCTCGTGCTGAGAAAAGTAGTACCGAAGTCAAGGAATAAAGTAGAAAACAATATATCCTCCTATTCAATTGTTCTCTCTGTGTAGTTTTAAAGTATTCTGAACCCTAGGACAGAATCTCTTTTATTTCAATCTGAGCTCTATTGTTTCGCATCAACAGAGAATCTGGCCCTCTTATCTTTTACACAGGGAAGGGTTATATTAGATTTAACACCTAATATCATTCTCAGTTACATAGCGATAAATCTGAAGTTACTCTACTCTGTTGAGCTCAAAGTATCAAGCTCAAATCCAATAGGTTTATCTCACTTTTTAACGTTAGATAACAGAAAATATGCTCTGTTTCAGGACCTTAAGACCAGAAGTAACATACAGTAAAAGGACTAAGCTTGGAAATAAATTGTTGGGATTGTACAAATTCAAGAAATACAAATCTCCATATGCAAGGAGAGAAGACTTAAGACAGTCTGCCTGAAATAGCAATCTATTTTCTTCTCCTGGTAGAAGCTGTCCTGGACCTGATATGCCAGCTGTTGTCACTGATATATGTCTCCTGCCGCCCCATATGCTTCACGTATATGCTTATGTATCACTCTGCAGTCATCCAACAGCTTTAAAATGTCACTCTGATAGCTTGCTTGGTGAAACTCCCTGTTGTTGGTGCTCATGACTAATTTGTAGGTCTCGAGTCTCCTTATATACACATAAAGGCAGAACCAGGGAGGGGGTTTACAGTTAATTTCTTGAGCAGTGCTACAACGGTAAACAAAGGAGTGAGCTAATACAGATGATTTCATTGGCCTGTTGCCTGTAGGGACAGAAAAGATATCACGATCATGTCATCGGTTACTCTGTCCTGTACAGGTCATAGGTTTTCATTGGCTGATTCACAGATTAATATCTTCAAGGCCACAGAATGATATCGAACTAATAACTTCTGCTTGACTCATAATTCTTCCAGCAAGGTGTCTGTAAGATTCCAAGAAGTAGAAAAATTCATACTTTTTCTTAGCACTTTGTTCCAAATCTCGATTGTTAAAAAATTGTGTCTTTTTTTTCTCAAGTGCATTATACAGAATAAATGTATAGTTGTTAACTCTCATTAAGTTTTACTCCACTAGATTTGAAATCTTTTTTAGTACCTGAATTTTCCCTCCCATGGAGATCCTTGAGGATACCAACGATATTACCTGTTGATCTTCTTTTTGACAAGCTAAACAGATGTGTTTCTGCAGCAAGACCTTGACCTTGTATGAATCATAAACCCAATGTACTTAAAGATATCCAAATTCCATGCTTTCAAAATGGAAAAGAAAATCTCCGTGGTTCTGTTGCTTGTTTACCAAAATGTTGATAAGACCACAGAAATTAGCTCAAGCCGCCAGTTTCCAGAAGAGGTACGATCACCCATTGGTTGTTCATCTCAGACTTTTTGCAATGATCTGCAGCTGATGAGACTTCTTTAAAGTGAAAGGACATATTCAGTTTCAAATAGTCAAGTGGCCTTTCCAGGGAATTCAAACAGTCTGTGTAAGGAGGCAAAAGTCCCTGTACAGTCGGAGGGGACAAATTAAATGACACCAAAAGGCAACTTAGCCTGCCTAAGAGTGGCGCTCCTCCTCTGCTTCAACAGGTAACCTCCATTTCTTCATGGGATAGACTCTCTCACACTGAGTGGGTTCCCAGATGGGCCTCACATCGTAGAAACAGTGTGGCACAGAGGAAGTCCAAATGTGAACCTAATTAAGTCCTGTATAGCAAACATACTGCATTCACAATGACAAAGGCACTATTCAAAACCAATGCCTGATAGTGAAAAAAGCAGGAAGAATCTATATAATTTAGTGACCAGAGTGCCTACACAGAAACCTGAATACTCCTAAGGGCTTTTCACCCTGGCAAAATGAAATCAGTGATTTCACTTATCCACAATGAGCTCTAACAACAGTGCTATGCCACGACCCCAATGGAAAATAACTTCTCAGAAAAGCTGAGAAGTAAAAAAACGTCAAGACATCAGTTAGGAGTAAAATGGATGTGCTGTGACTTCTCATTGTACTTGTGTACTTTTTACAAGGAGATACTGTGCTGATATAACTTTTAGCCTGACAGATTTTAGCCTGATATAACTTTTAGCCTTACATTACTTTCAGAATGTAAATGATGTAAGCCTTGTACCTTATTAGGGTAAACTAATGTGACTTCTAAATGGAGAAAAGACCCTTATGTCCGTATATTATAGGTGCTGCTCTTCCTAGATGATATTTGCAATGCAGGATGTTTTAAAACCTATTTTTTTCCCAGTAATCAAAAAACTCAACAATTCCAACCTTTTCTGTCAGTACATTGTAAGTGATCTTCTGTTTCTCTGAGCAATCTGAATAATTTTTACATCTCCACCAGCAAATTTTAATTTTGTGATACCAGATTACTAGCAGAGTATGGAAAACTGCTAGAAGCATTCAGTCTTCCTTCTGCTATAGGATAAACCTGTGAATAGAAATACTGAATCTCCTCACATATCTTCCAAAGCCGGAAAGATACTGAACTAACACTGGTAAAAAGCTGACTATAAATGTAAAAACCCGTTGTGTGTGTGTATGTGTGGAATTATTGTCTTGGTATTGACTGTGGCCATTCAATTTGCCACTGCATTGACTACTAAGTCAACGTTGACTTCAGCGAACAAGATAAAAATGCTAACCGATATGATTACAACAGGGTTAGATTGTTCGTATACATATTCATGCACAACTAATCTGTTACGAGGTACAGCTAACAGTTACAGTGGATGCAGCTGTTAACATACTCTATGGCTGGACTGACAGCAGTGTAGTTGTGCTGCATCACTCATGATTTAGGAGAAGTTAGATAGGAAGATAACAGGTCAGAGCTAGCAGCAAAAGAAGCATATGTTAAAATGAAAGGCAATCAACAATGTTATTTGGTGAAGGTGTTTCTGATTTTTTCCAGGTGAATTGGACATTCTGAATACCTTAGGAGGACAATACTTCATAATAACCACTGTGAACTACGACGGCTTTATACACATGACATCTAGCTACTCAATTCAGTGAGAATAAATATCAGCAAGACACTACCATTTTATGTTTCATTTTGTATTTTAGCTGAGATGCTATATTCTAGATCATTTACATGGGAATTGTACCCAGATTCCCTAGATCCTTTATGTGCTTCTTTCTGTCCTTTATTTCTGCACTTGCAAAAAGTACACCATACTTTGTGTACAATATTTATACAATTATCAAATGTGTGATCTCACAGCCCAAAGATTAATTACTTTAGGGTACTAGGTACAGCAAAACTCTGAAACTTTGAAGGTACTAAAGAAAAAAAAATTATTTAATGATAGCTGGTGAAATTCAACTTCCTGGGGGTTATTCACAGTTCTAAACTTACAAGAAGAATGCCTTATATGCAATAGACGATAAACAGCAAAGAAGGCTGTTGTTTTTTTCCTTAGAGAGGAGACAAAATTATAGGCATAATTTTAGCCATAGAATTAATCACCTTCTGGAAACCTCTATCTCTTCCTTTGACTCCAGAGAGAGTGCAGAAGAATAGAATAGATTATATGACTAATATCTCAATCACTGAAGTTACACAAAATGACACTAACTCCTTATCTTTAAAAAGCTTCTTCAACAGACAGTTTCATTTTAGAGTCTGAGTATAATTAGGAAATTTAATGTGGGTGATGTGGTAAGAGGAATTGTCCATATATGAATATTTATAGGAAGCTCTCAGTAATCACAAAAATCTTTAAGCATGCTTTCAACTTGGAAAGAGACCTAAGCACGTGCTTATAATTAAGAGCATGTTTCGTATTTTCTTAAACCAATGAAGCCATAAGGAAGGACATTCTTCAGTGCCTTCTTAATATGGGTTTGAGCTTCCAGAGATGAATCAGCAATGAAGCACTAGTGTTACACAGAGTCTCTTAATTCAGTTTTTCCAAAAAAAATTGCAAGGTCCAGTGGTCTTAGCAATTTCTGAACTCACATCTTTCCCAAAACTTCCTGATCTAAACAATAATAATTCCATTTCTGAACTCTTCCTGTGAAATCTAGATCTCCTTTCAGCCTGACTTTGCAAGCCAGAGTTTACACTCATTAACTTGGTAGAGAAAAGCTATGTTTAGATTATTCAGATATTTTTCCTGTAGTTATGTTTATTTTCCTGACTTACTACTTCCTTGGGAGATCTTTGATATAGTAAGAAAGAATACTGTTTCTAAATAAAGCATTACAGATTTCACAGTGAAATACTTATATATCAGTAGACTTCTCTTGTAGCTCATTATAAGAAAGGAGTAATCTTTTACATAATTTATTTCAGCATCTTACCTTTTCCTTGTAGTATAATGTTTACCATGTCCAACAGGAACATAGGGACTGTAAAATGTAGGTCTATGGGAGTATTGCAGAACTGACAGCTAAAATTTTCAACATACTTAGGAGGTTGTAACAAGGTGAGAGTTGGTCTCTTTTCCCAAGTAATTAGTAATAGGATGAGAGGAAATGGCCTCAAGTTGTGCCAGGGGAGGTTCAGATGAGATATGAGGAAAAAATTCTTCACTGAAAGGGTTAACAGGCACTGGAACAATCTGCCCAAGGAGGTGATTGAGTGACCGTCACTGGAGCTATATAAGAGACAGTAGAGGGGATGTCCAGGAATATGGTTTAGTAGCGGACAGGTATGACTGGACTCAAAAGTCTTTTCTAATCAAACAATTCTGATTCTATATCATTTAAATAAGTTTCAACAAAATTTGTGACATTTTATTCAGAGCCTGCATTTGGAATCTGCATTAAAACAAAGCAAAACCCATGGTATAATTTAGTCAGCAAAAGCATTCATTGTGTGTCCAGTGCCTGCTCAAGTTGTGAGTGGGTTGTAGTTGATGTAGCTGGTGAGTTGCTGCAGTCGGGCTTGTTGCCATTCCAACATGTGTAGTTTGAGAGCTTTTTATTTTGTTTTGGGTTTTGCAACTGTATATTATTCTCATGCTGAATGTAAAAAATCTTGAAGTAGTGCCAATCAGATACAGCTGAATTGCCTTTGCTGCAGTAAAAAAAAATGATCAGTGTGCAATTTATTATTAGAATAGACCATTCTAAATTTTTACTCCCATCACAGCAGACAGCTATATCCATTTTTGTATAAAAACTTACTTAGCACAAGTAAAACCAACAAATTAGCTGGGTTTAAGACCATATCCTATTTTAGCTTGACTCACTGGGGAGCAGACCTCAAGGATAGCCGCATTCAGGGCATTTAGTTGTACTTTGGGAACTTTCTTTCCCATTCCCTGTACAAACTATGTAAGCCATATTTATTATCAGTGGCTTAGGAACCTTACTTCAGTGAGATGAATATTTTACTGTTTGAGAGAACTAAAAATCATCCATTATGCAGGAGTTGGTGAATTTCCTTTAAAAGTAAAAGGAAAAATAAGGCACCAACTAATATCTTGCTAAAAGACAGTGAGGAATCACATTTCTAATGCTTGGTTTTGGCTTTGAAATTCCTCCCCGGGGTTCTGGTTTTGCAGTCACTCTCTCATCTGCTTAGTTCCTATGTATAGCCTTTTGAAAACAATTGGAGCAACTGTCTACAGGTTGTTAGTAAATCCAGTCACGTGACTGTACTAGAAAGACACGTGTTCGTATGGCGGCGGTCAAAAAATATAGGTTTTTTTCTTAAAGTAAATAGTAAGCAGATAAGGAAAATTTATTTCTACACTGTAACTGCAAGTTTACACTAGGATTGTAGTCAGGGCTCCTTGGATACTATATCTGTTAATTAAGGAATTATTTAGAATGAGATTTAACTAGAAAAAAAAAATAATCAACCAATCAAAGAACTGCCCTAAAGCTCCCCAAAACCAACACTACCAGCATAAATGTGTTCACTGCTTTGGAAGCTTCCAGATTTCATAGTTGTGGTCCTAAGGGATGCCCTGCATGCAGGATATGGTAATCCTTTGCCTCTTTGGGAATGGTGTCCAAAAGCCTAAGTATTTGCGAACACCACAGCTACGCACCACTGGAGAACACACTCTGAGTGAGCTCGAGAGGACCCAGATCTGTGCTGTTTGTAAGACCTTTCTTCCCACTGCACTGCTGAGTTATTAGTGCAATTCTAATGAACTCCATTAGGATTACTGACTACTGTCTTCTAGTTATTTAATTAATCATTTAGTAAAGGAAGAAACTTGACGGAGTCAGTAAACACAAACATCTACTTGATTGCTCAGAGAAGCAGCAGAATGATAGAAAAAACTAAGTGCGTTTAAGATTGTTTTAAAATAAAACCAACTAAAACCACATGACGCATGATAAAAATCAAGTTCTGGCCTACTTTGGGATAGGAATTCTGTGGAGATATTTCTAAAGCGGTGACAAGAGCATGGTTAAGTGACAGGGTCTCAGGGTCGTCACCCGCACCCTTATGGTGCCCTAGTTCATTCAATGTAACTATGCCTTTATCACATGACAGCTTTGTGCTCAGGTAGTGGATTGAAGTATTAAGCTCTACACTGAAGTATCTGTACTTTTATAATTTATCCAGGACTATGAAAAGCAGTCTAATAATCAAAGTGAAAACTCTTGCGACATCAATATACTAGGTCTGACACAAAAACTCCAGAGACTGTGCCTATAACTCTTTTTATTTAACAAATTAGGAAAATCAACTACAATCGCCTTCAAAATAGTTCCCTTCTGAGTTGACACACAGCTGTATATGATGCTGCTCAAAGCAATTCTGCAGATCATTTTCTGAAAGGCTGTTGAGAATCTCATTCATTTTTGTTCTCACATCTTCTACTGACAAAAAATGGGTTCCTTTGAGCACTGACATGATCTTTGGGAAGAGGGAGCCAAGTCTGGTGAGTAGGGTGGGTGCTCAAGCACTGCGATCAGGTTATTAGGTAAAAACTAGTTCACAAAGTGTTGTGGGCTGGTGCATAACTGTTTCCGACCTAGGGCAAGAAAACGTTTATATTCGAATCAAGATGAGCCTTGTCTCACTGTCACAGGCTAGAACATGTTCTATAACCATCTCTTTGTCTCTCCCCTCTCAGTCTTTGTTCCTGAGCTATAGGGTTAGTCTCAGGTTTTTTGTGTCAGACCTCATAATGAGGAAGACACCTTCAGAGTTATTATAAACTGTGCTTGTAAAAATCACCAAGGAAGCATTAATTTGGTAGGATAAGTACCTTTGAGTAAATTTAGTCTGCAATCCTCCACAGAGACTGCCAGTTGTGGATTGACTAGAGGTACAGAAGATAAGAGAAAGAAGAGGTTTTGGCTTTTGCACTTATAGAAGGAAGTAGTCTTAATCCACTGCCTTTAACAACATGCAACACACAAGCTAAAAACGAGAGCAGATACCTCGATGTTGTTGCAGTTCATGAAATATCATCTGCCTATCTGACTGTGTCTGTTTCCAAGTTGCTGCAATGTGGGAAGCAGATTCAGGAATGGATTTAAAGTGCACATACAACACCTTTGTTGGATGTATTGCAGCTACTGCTTTAGCCAAAACATTCATATTGTGATTAGAAAAGAGTCTGAAGCTCTTACTTAAGAACAAGACAGCTGAGGACCCAACCTCCCAGAGAGCTCAGGCTGAGACAAGCCCATTGGCCATGTTACACAAGGACAGTCCAAGTGATGAGGAAGCAAACTTTGGGAGGATTTTGACCTGCCCTTAACTAGCAATGAAAGCATAATTTAACACTTGAGTAACAAAACACACAAGGTTCCACAAACATCAGGACTCTTGACTTTCAATTTTTGGGTCATTTTGCATTTTCATGGAACAACCTTATTGAAATTCTGATACAGATCATACAGTTCTATGTTAAAAAGAACAACGGTTTCAGTCAGCCTGAAGGTCTAGCTATACCAGATCTCCTAGGGGATCCAGTGTTCAATTCTGTTTTCTGTGAGCCAATCTTACCTTTTGTTTGTTTTAAAGTCCGGCATGATTAACTTTATTTTATTTGTCTTTTAGTCCTTTTGTTACAAGAAATCTATGTACCAAAGACCTCTCTTAGATTTCTTGAACTCAGCAAGAGCCAACAGTACAATTCACTCTGTCCATGTCTATCCAGCTCGTGTTACTAATGTCCAAAACCTGCACTATAAAACAGCATGTCAATATTCTGTTGATTACTCTACAGTACAAGTAGGTGATGTGCCTTTCAACAGTGTCAGTTAGTAGATTGGAGAGGAGGCAGGAATCAGAGGCATTCTGTCTAATCTTTGAACATGACAGCATTATAGATAGTCACAGAGAATCTGCAACATTTTGTCCACTGAGCTCTTGACCTCGCCCATTTTCCTTCCATGGTGTCATTAAATGAACCACAGTTCATCGAAGTCATTCACAGGGCTGTAGACAAGATGTAGAGTCTGCTTATATTTCCATTTCACAGAGTGATGGCATACTTTGAGAAAAATTTGTGTTATAGTGACATTGGAGATTCTCCTGAAAACACAGATACTTTGCAGACACAAATGGAAAAAGAACTTGCCCCAAAAAACTAACAGCCTAAGTGGAAATGCCATAAACACAAACATAATTTAGCTGCAAACAGTTGTGAGATAAGAGAAAGCAGGGTCTATGCTGTGTTCCAGGGATAGTGATATATATCCCAAAGGTTCAAGTAGAAGTCAGAGGGGTGGTAAAAATAAAGATGCATGCCTGAGACACAAAGGACAGCTGATTTCTTATCTCCAGAATGCACCCTTCTCTTCTGGCCTTATGTGAGCATCAAGAACTTGTTCAGTGACAATTACTGTTATGACCACAGACAGACAATTCCTTCTCTGTGTCCCAAAGACTTCATGAGCCTGTTGTGCTTACAGTCACTGGCAGCATAGGCACCACATAAAACATGTGATGTACGAGCATCATAGTTTGTCCTGGGTAGTAGGTCTACCTTGTTCCTTTTTCAATGGTCACAAAGGTTTCGTTTTCCATTACATTCTCCAGGTGTGAGATGACCAATGCAGGGGATGGGTATTCTGTGGCCAGTAATCACCACCCTCTTACTCAAAAATAAATGGGAAACAGGAAGGAAACAATAGGGTTGAAGACAGAGGGGAAACCCTACTGAAAAAGGTAACACATAATAGAATATTATTACTTCCAGAGATTAAGAGGAAGATAATTTCAGGTGCATCCAGAGCCAAATGGTTTCCTGAGGCATCTCTCATACAAATTATCCCTCCTTCAGGATTCAGACTAACTTCTGCTGCACCGTAGCTATATCTTCCCCTGACCTGCAATTCACATATAGCTCGCCAGGCTGGTATGTTTAAGACAACCTGAAGCATGTAGTTAGCAGAGGAGAGAAGAAAGCCAACACCATCTCTCATGGCAGCTGACCAGGTGACAATGGCATGCAGTCTGGTGGGACACACAGCTGACTTATGCAAATACGGCCATCAGTACAAGCATAAGGCTCATCTTGAACTCATAGCCAGGCAAGAATCACTTCAGCTGCTGTTACATCCCCTTCTCAAATGTCCAGGTTGTGGATTCATGGTCCAGGAGGCTGCATAAGATGGACAAAGAAGGATATTACTGAGACCTTACTGTTCAGCCTCTATCAGTCTTGCCACAACTTTTGCAGGCTGACATTACAGATTTTGCATTATGTTTTGTTATGAAAATGCAGCAAAGACAGTAATTTCTAGTCCAATGTCCTGTTGTTTTCAGGCATAACTAAAAGAGATTTTTTCCTTTGTCTTATTTATTTATTTTCCTTCAAGTGCAGCCTAAACCCTCCCTTCCTGTTTGGAACAACAGTTGCTGCATGCAGCATTGGCTTGCCAAGGCTGAACGACTGTGAAATATCGTTTATCTTGGAGCAAGATAGTATCAAAGAGAACAACCGTGTGGGACTGACTATGAATTCATTACATAGCTGTACTTAGAAGGAGTATAATCTGCAGTATCAGAGGCAAAAGAAGTCCCATTTCTGAGCTAATTCTCTTGGACCTGAAAGGATTGTTGCATCTGAAAGCACTACTGAGACAAAAAGGGAATTTTTGTTTCCTTGCTCAGAAAAACACTCCAAGATTTCAAAAGCTGGAGATAGAAAAATATTCACCAGGGCAAGAAACTGATATTTCTTCTGTAGATTAATGGGAACATGGTGGCCTCAGAAGTTCAAGTAATTGGGCTAATTAAAACCATGCAGCTGAGAGACACATTTCCCAGCATACCTGCATTATCCCACAGATCCAGTGGATCCTGCATGACTGCCACAGCCCTTAGATAAAAAATCCTTTCAGCTACCCTTCTGTTATCTTTACTCTTTTGCCTTTTGGATGGCATTTATTCCCAGAAGCAACCACTGTATTTAAAGCTTAGGAGAAAGTTCAGACAAGCTGGAAATTAATAATTAATTAGAATCATAGAATCATAGAATAGTTAGGGTTGGAAGGGACCTTAAAGGTGATCTAGTTCCAACCCCCTTGCCATGGGCAGGACATCCGACTGGATCAGGCTGTCCAAGGCCCCATCCAACCTGGCCCTGAACAGCTCCAGGGATGGAGCATCCACAACTTCCCTGGGCAGCCTATGCCAGTGTCTCACCACTCTCATAGTGAAGAAATTCTTCCCAATGTTCAGTCTAAATCTGCCCCTCTCTAGTTTATATACATTCCCCCCGGTCCTATCATCACAAGCCTTTACGAATAGCCCCTCTCCAGCTTTCCTGTAGCCCCTTCAGGTACTGGAAGGTCGCTATAAGATCTCCTCTGAGCCTTCTCTTCTCCAGGCTGAACAAGCCCAACTCTCTCAGCCTGTCCTCACAGGGAAGGTGCTCCAGTCCTCTGATCATCTTTGTAGCCCTGCTCTGAACCCATTCCAACAGCTCCATGTCCTTCTTATGTTGAGGATTCCAGAACTGGACACAGTATTCCACATGAGGTCTCACAAGAGAGGAATAGAGGGGCAGAATCACTTCCCTTGCCCTGCTGGCCACGCTGCTTTTGATACAGCCCGGGATACAGTTGGTCTTCTGGGCTGCAAGCTCACATTGCCCGCTCATGTCGACCTTCTCATCGTCCAGTGCCCTCAAGTCCTTCTCTGCAGGGCTGCTCTCAAGCACATCATCCCCCATCCTGTACTGAAAACAGGGATTGCCCCAACACAGGTGTAGGATCTTACATTTGGCCTTGTTGAACCTCGTGAGATTCGCACAGGCTCACTTCTCCAGTCTGTCCAGGTCCCTCTGGATGACATTCCATCCTTCCTATGTGGCAACTACACCACTCAGCTTGGTGTCATCCACAAACTTGCTGAGGGTGCACTCAATCTCGCTGTCAATATCATTATAAAGATATTAAACAGCACCAGTCCTGGTACGGAACCCTGAGGGACACCACTCGTCACGGATCTGGCCTTTTAGCCATTGACCACTAGTCTTTGTATACGACCATCCAACCGGTTTTTTATCCACCTTACCTTCCACCCATCAAATCCATTTCTCTCTAATTTAGAGAGAAGGATGTTGTGGGAGACTGTGTCAAAGGCTTTACAGAACTCTAGATAAATCACATCTGTCAGTTTACCTGTGTCCACTGCTGCCGTTACCCCATCATAGAAAGCCACTAAGTTGGTCAGACAGGACTTGCCCCCGGTGAAGCCATGCTGGCTGCCATTAATCACTTCCGTGTCCTCCATGTGCTTTAGCATGGCTTCTAGGAGGTTCTGTTCCGTGATCTTCCCAGGCACAGAGGTGAAGTTGACTGATCTTAAATTACATACTTTCTCCATCACCACTCTACTCATCTTTTGCTCTGTGTTTCATTGGTGTTTCCTGTCCCCCAGGGGCTGAAAGTTGGGGCAAGCAGAGAGCTCTGTGCTTCTTTTTGTTTTGTGCCCTAGTCTCAGGCTCCTCCAGGACCATGCTGGGATCTGTGGAGCTGTCATGCTCACTTCCTTTTTCAACCTCACATATTTCCCATTAATGATAAGTGGGAAAGGTCAGGCCAGATCTCTTTAATGGCCTGCCTGAAGGCAAGTCATAGCCTTGGAAAATGGCTCTCTGATTTCCTGGATATCCTAGCCTATTCAATAAGCAAAGAAAGAAGTCCTAAGAAAAGTGAAGTTATTAAGGTGATAGAGGGGACTTTCCCATGTGGGTTTGGTTGTGTCAGAATCCTCTTATGTGAAGTTAAGCATAACTCTCACAGTGATTTTGGTGGTAGGAGAGTAGTCTCTAACAAGAATAGAGAAGGCAGATGCAGGAAGTGTTGCACAGATGCAGAGGGGTTAAGAGCTAGGAACTAACTGGGCTCATTTTAGGGCAGCCCATTTGGGTACATATATGCCATTTTGAGTAGCCTACCACAAAACTCCTGGGAAGTGTCTAGACCACTGGCATTCACATAATGAAGGTATCAATATCTTCAGTCCTTCAGTTCACCTGCAGTGGTCAAGAAGCCTTTTTCCAACAGGACTTCTGAAATTTCTCAGGGATAAGGGTGATGAAAGATTTAAACATAATAACTTCTCACACCCCAGGATAAAAAGCTCTAATTTTACTTGTGCATATTGTGCTTCAAATATAGAAGAAGAAGTAATAGATAACATACTCAGTGGTATCTTCATAGAAAAGTTACCTGGTGTAAATCAGTATTGTGCTGGACAGTTGAGGCCACTGGAGCAATGTCAGGAGTTTTCACTATTATTTTTCCCTCTTTGTTTTGTGCCTTGCTCTGCTCTATCACTGAATGTTCCAGAGCTCTCTACCACAAGCCCAGAGTGTGAAAAATGCTGACTGAAGTCATTTACTGTATCTGTGATCACAAACAAGCTGTTATTTGTCGTTCATGTGTAAATAAGTTACTGTTCTTTCCATCCTAGCTGTTAAATAAACACTGTGAACCAAGTTTGCAGCATTGGTTTCTTGTAGGAGGTCACTGAGATGATTTTACAGAAATATCCTGCAACAGTTTTGCAAAACAGGATGAGTCTCAGCCTGAATTTCATGACTCTGTTTTTTTCCACTTCCATTCCGATGGTTACTATGTTTTTTTCTGTCAGAGACAGGCAGTTAACTCATCCTGATTCAGGGAGACTTGGAAAATGAAAACTTTGTCCACTCTTCTTAGAGTCTAAGACATGTGTATTGTAAATCACATGTATTTTGGTATGACCTAGAAGTCCTAGCCCACGTCAACAGCAGACTGACTGTGTGTGCACATTTATAAAATCTACATACTGCTGATTGTAGTATAGAATGCGAAGAGCCAAATAGATAGCTTTAAATGGTAGCAATATAAATGTGGGAGCTGGTAGCCTAATCCATGCTCAAAAACTTGCTGCAGAGTATGAGTAAAATTAACCCATGTAGACCAACACAGGTATCTTATTTATAAACAAAAGCTTCCAGCAGATTAAAATAAATATACTAAGACTGGGAGGAAATCAGTTGTATCACCTTTATTCTACAGACGGCGAATTGAAGCAGAAGTTAAATGCTTTGCCCAAGGTGTCTTAAGAAGCCTGTGTCAGAGCCAAGACAGGAGTTACCTGTGTCTCAGCCTGTGTCACAGCTGCACATTCCTCCTTGTTCTTCGCACAGTGTAAATGAATGCTATATGCTGACATAGCTACTCTGACCAAGTAATTGTCAGTCTCAATTTTCACCTGTTAAAAGGACAGAACCAGTTAGACTGTGAGTGCTAAGGATGCTGCCGGGCAATGAAAATTGAAAGCCCTACTTTCACTCTCACCCACTGATGATAGGTATTTTGGGAAGGGAGTCAGCAGCAAGTTTTGCTCTTGAAAGAAACAATATCACACTGGTGAGTAGGGGTTTGGGAAGTAAATTTAATAGGTGTGTCTAGATTTGGCTAAGAATGAAAAGAGTGTTTTCTTTCCACTAGTTGCTGGCTAGTAAAAGCAAAAGGGTGGAATACATTGCAAAACTTGAATACAGTTACTGCTATCTGCAAATGGGTGCCCCTCCCCGCTCATGTGAGCTACACAGGCAAAAGAGAATGACACATGTGCTGTTTCCTTTTCCAGTTGCAAAGAGGTCAGGAGCCAGGCAAGGAGAGCCCGAACAAGAGGAGCATTTTCCTGGGCTCTTCCAGCTGTTTTGTTCAATCCCGTCGTCGGTTCTGAGCAGGGAAGAGAGACTGTCAACACAAATAAGGCATTTTTCAAAGGCGTAAATTATGAGTTACCAAAACAATACGACATCTCAACCACGTGAGTACCCTTATCCTCCCTCCCCCTCTTACAGAAGAGTGCATTTATGAGTTTGCCGCTTAAGGAAAAGCTTGTCTAACCGCTTCATATGTTAAAAAAAAAACCAAAAGAACGCCTGAGACTAATCCTGAAGGAAAAAAGTTGTGACAAAACTGTTTTCCTTTTTTATTCTTTGTGTGTGAGTATGTGTGTGAAGAACTGAAACGAACTCTGCAGACTCTGGCTCCTGAATAGGACTGAGCCAAGTTAGTAACGTTTCCGCCTAAACCCTGGCTTAGAAAAGTTTCATTTGAATGTTTTCCCCTCCCCCCTGCCTTCAGGAATGAAAATATAGAGCATTTTGAAAGAGTACTGATGCTTTTCTGAGATATTAATGGTGCTGCCCGACTCCTGTTTAGAGTCTCAAACTGTCTGTGTGTAACATGAGACGTAAGCCACAAACTGACAAGCTATATTTAAAGCCACAATGTGTTTCTGCTCCTGAAAATTTAGAAACATGGGCTTAAGGACAAGCAAATTAGTTTCGCTGCAAGAGAGGGTATAGGATGGCAAGTCTGCAGCTGGCATAACTCTGCATATTTCAGGAAATTTGAAAAACGATAATTTGGTCCAAACAGTCAAGTGAGCACAGAGGCTCAGCTGCAGCATGGCGGTGTTCATTTTGGGACAGTATTAAAAAGAAAGCAGAAGGGAAGGAGGTGGATTCTGATTTGATAAGCTGAGAAAAGTCAATGGGAAAATTCTGGGGGTTTGGTGCTGCAATAGCTCCATATCTCTTTTACAGCTTTACTGTAATCTTTCCTGGTTTAATTCAAGACAGTAGTTTTGCATTATTTTTAATGAACAAACCATCAGCAGCAGAACTGTTTATCATACATGATATCTGTAATGAAGGCAGAAAGGACAGACAGTGCTGCTGGGAGCTGCCCGCTATTCAGGATTTGATACAGATATTGCTGTAAGAATATTTTTTCTGTATGAATGTTGACACTAATGAGGTTTCCCAGGCTTTGAATGAGACAGGCTGATCCAGCAGAAATACACAGTGAGCAGCACCTCTGGAATCCTGACCAGCAATTTCTATTTACCCTTTAGTCCTTTTTGCAAGTTACAATCAACAAGAAAGATTAGATGCTAGATTTGTATTATATTTTATTCTGTTTTATTCAGCATTTTAAAATATTATAACTTGTTTTCTATTGTTTCTACTACAGCTTGTTTTCTTTTACTGATAGGAAAGAAGTATGCAAGCTAATTCAGGATTCTGAGAGTTTAAGTTTGGAAAAGCTTGAGTAAGCTACTACCATTGGTCCTCTTCAAGCATGTGCAAGAGGGTAGTTGTAACTCATTGAGGTGCATTTTGCTCATTGTGTGGTGCCAGTAAGGGTCCAGACCCGATCTGGTCTCTTTTGTGACAGGCTTGGCCAGATGACAAGTCCAGGACCAATTCTATAGTCCTGAATGCATTACAAATCACTTATCTGACAGACCCAGGTTGCCAGAGGACCCCACAGAAGGCCCTAGGGTGGATCTGGATGAGGAGTTAGCAACCTGTGGGCCTTTTTGTCTGTTCATAATAAAAAAAAAGGCTGATCCATCAAGTTCTCTTGTTTTTTCCAAAATCTGGGCAGGAATTCTCAGCTTGAATCATTTTATGATTATATGATTGCAGTGAAAACAAGTGGCTTGCAATCTATCTAGAAGATGTATTCTGACTGAAAAAGTAGTGACTATCTGTTCTTTATTTGGCCTTATAATTTTTCTTACTAATTTAGCCATGATGTTCTTGTATTTTATTTCAGTCTGTCTTTGTCTTTTTTATTAAATTACATGGATCAAATTTACAGATTAAGAGAAAAATTAAATTAGAGGGAAGTCTGATAGTACTAAATTCCTGTATAATGCAAGTTTGGTGCATTGTTTTTATGACTGAGGTTTTGGGGGTAGGTCTTTGGAAAAAGGGTCTTATTTCTTAATAAAATTCCAGCAAGTTTTGCAAGAAATAATATTTAGAAAGATAGGTGTATTGACAGGCACTGCACAGCATGGACAGCAGATGCTTGCCACAGAGACAGAGTAGTTGGGAAAATAGATTTGCTTCATAACCATAGTGAAAACCCTTGAAATTGGTGTGAAAATGCATGAAGAATCAGCAAAAAACCTTTGACATTACTGAATATATTATTTTTTTTGCTGAGTACCTGCAGGTGAGACCACAGAGCAGCTGCCTACTGATGTAAACTGAACAATGTTAAGTTATCTAATTGCTCATGTTCTTTGCTTATCTCCTTGTATTCGCTCGTGTTTGATAAGGAATTTTTATTCATTCTATAAATACAGTATGATCCTGGCAATCCAGGTGGAGCTGGGTTACTGTTTCAGGTTTAAAATATTCAACTCTGTAAACCATGGAAATGTATTCTGCCTCTATACAGGAATATCACACCATCTAACCTCAGGCACTTCCCATGCCCAGCTCAGATATCCCGTCACTCTGAGTGGGCTCTCTGTATACTCAACAGAGAGGCAAGAGAGCCAGTAATTCACCCTGCTGGTGTTAGGCAGTGTGTGCATATTTACTCCATTGCTCATTGCTAATGGACAGCTGTGTTTGACTGGAGTAAAATGAAATACCTAAATAAAGAAGTCAGTTACCAAAGCCAAAAATGGAGTTTGGTTTAAATGTTATTAGCTGAGATTCAATACAATATTGTGCTGTGAATATATCTCCTGGATTTTTTTTCTTATTATTGTTATTATGATGATGATATAAAAGAGATTTAGCCTCACTGGAATGTGAACCTGCTGATTTTTAAATGCATCACTTTTAAATGCATCACTTTCTGGTTATGCATTTTCTTCCTCTCACTTCTGCTCAGATATACAGGCAGCAGCCAGCTGATTTACTACAAAATCTGAGAAATTCTGCAAGTTTGGCAATCCCTGTTCAGACTGCAGCTTTTGCCCTCTTCCTTTTAGACCGCAGCAACCCATTTCCAAGGCAATGGGATAGCTCAAATGAGGTGAAAGACTCACGTAAATAGACGTCACCGGGTCGATGGTTCAATGGTTCAGTCTGGGGAGGCAGTGATCTATGCAAAGCCATCTCTTCGGGTCAAAGGTGTTCATCCCCTCGGAGAAGGTGTTCTGCACCTTGAAGGATTTAATCTGTACTTGGTATGCTGGCTATGTTTTATCTGGGGCCTCTTATACTTCAAATGCCAGCTGTCAAAGGAATTAGTGGTTAAAGAGAGCAGTATGTGGAGGCTTCTCTTCATCATCACCTACCAGCAGGTAAGGTCTTCCTTCTGGGTGGGTAGGGAAGCAGTGCAGGAGGCAAGACTGCACATCAGGCCATGCCCCAGCTGCAAAGAGAGGAAGAGGTCAGGAACAGGGCAAAGCAAAGCAAGCTTTCTGAGCTGTACGCTTTCCACCTGCATTGCCAGCTGTGTTTCAGCAGTACCCCAGATGCAAGCCCTGCCCTGGTCACAGGGAGCAGCCTCTCTCCTGCAGGCAGGAGGTCTCGGCTCCATCGTGCCCAGCTTCTCACCTGCCAAAATGACAGCTAGTTTCTGGCAAAAAGCTGGGCTGTCCCCTCCAGAGAGGCTGAGAGCTTGGCAAAGGTGGCCCACGATAAAGGCATAGTGACTTACAGCTGTGAACGGCAAACCGTGTTCTGAGAACAGCTTTGCCCTATCTTGAGCACATTATGAGATATATTTTGAGTCTGCAAACTAGTCCGTTAAATGTTCCTGGAACAATATCACTTACCTTGCACACATGGCCTTTGAAAAGCCATAAATGATCCCTGTACACTTTTAATCACGTTTTTCACTGCCTTGGCAGTAGATTTGATTTCATTGCCCTTAATCAACAGAACCACTTGTCTGTGACAGTAACTAATAAACAAAAATGGAGGCTATTGATTATGAAAATTTTGGTCTTCACTGGTAAGCCTGTGAGCACTTATAAGCAAATAAACCTATAAATTATAATAACCTCTCATTTTTAGCACAAAATTCTCAAAACGTGTCCCACAAGCATTTATGTAAATTGAATGCCTCTACTTGTGTATTTATCTCCTACCACAGTGCATATGAATTGGAAAATTTGGCTTTATATCCCAGGGCTCTCACCAACACCCTAGTGCCTGAAATGTTGATGTGAAAGTCTGCAAATTGAAAGGCTCAGAATGCACCTGAAATTTCAGTAGTTAACAGCAGAAATGTTGACATACTGCTAAACTGGAGGGAATGGGGGGGGCTGTCCACTCAAATAGAAGTGTGCTTTTCAAAAATATACAGTTGTCAGCATTTCTGGGCACTGCTTTTTGAAAAAAAAAAAAAAAGAAAAGAGGAAAAGAAAAAAAGAAGAAAAAAGGCAATGATTTATACAGTAGATGTTAAATATTCAGGTTATGGCTGTTATGTGCTTAAGCCTATTCATAGAACTGGATTGTGCGGTGTCTGCATCTCATTGCTGATACTGCTGCACCTTTCTTTCTAGACTCTTGTGGAACATACCCTGTATCCATCACTGTTCAAATGAGAGAGTCCAATCAGCAAAGCCTTTTGTAAAACAGGCTTTCGGGACTGCATTCTCTAATGAAAGTCTGTTTGTGTGTCTGCTCTGTGGAGTGCCTGTCTCTATTGTTGGGGTGGATTAGTATTCCTATAGCACAGAAAAATTTAAACCAACAGAGGGATCTGATTGTGGTAGGTGCTGTATAGGCAACCTTTCTTCAAAAGGCTACTTAGGGAGAAGGCAGATTACAGGTAGAAGACAAATGACTGCTTTTCTGGGGCACTGCTGGAAAGGCCACTTTTGCCTATGGGAAGGCATGTATAGCACCCAGAAGGTAGGATTCCAGTAGATCCACTGGGGCAACAGTTCATTGTTTCCCACTCTCTAATTTTGTAATGCATTTTGCAGGAAAAAAAATAGCTAAGAACTCAGCAACTATCCTATTTGTTTCCCACAATAAAATCAGAAAACTTTAAAACATGGTGTTTGGCACTAGTAGGATCTTTGTTTATATTTTCTTGCTTCATATCCAAGTTGTGATAGGAAATGCCTGGAAAACTTGAGCATACCCACATGCCACAGTGACAAGAATACATGAACACCTTATCTGGGCAAGCATGTGGACAGCAGACAGACTGTGCTTTACTTACTTCTGAAAGACTTAAGTTCCTAAGTGAAATGAATTTGATGGTGTTACCTCTATAATGAGTTGATGAAAAATTCACCAGCTGCAAAGAATTCTGAAAAACTACTTGGCGAATGAAGGAAAGTATCATTTGGAGCAATCAAGTTTCGTTTGCTAACAATTTATGAACACAAATGGAGAAAAGGACTGTCTTCTCTGGATGATTTGTTTGTGATCCCTAATTCAGCTGTGTCAAGTAACAATACTGTAACTTTATAACAACAGTTATGCAGCTCATAATTTTTAGCTGAAATGAGATTTGTACTCCTCCATTTCTCCAAGAGACTGCATGATCTAATTCACACCAGATTCCTCTCTCTTCAATGTTAGCATGGAAATCAAACGCACTGTCCATGCTATGGTGCTTTCTTATTGAGGATGTACCTTGCACGTGTAGTTTCACCAATGAGACATCTGGCTAAGTGATTTTCCTCTTAATTAATCTTCTTATCTGCAAAGGAGGCCAGTTTCTGTATCTTTCTCTCTTCTGACATATGTTTCACCACAGGGTTCTTCCTGATGAAGCAGAAAACTTCGCTTAAAATCTCAATGGGTTAAACTTGCTGTACTGCATTGGAGTTTTAAAGTGATTTTTTTTTCCTTTCCTCTCCCTCTCTTTTTCATCTTCGAAAAAAAAAAAATCAGTTATTTCATGAGTGTCTACCTCTTTCTTCTTCAGATAAGCCCTGAAATGGAGTTAAGCTTTTTATCGGCAAGTTGCAGGGGGGCTTTTGAACACACCCTGAGACAGCTCTATGTTATCTTGAGTGATAAATTCCTATTTTACAGGCAACTGCGTGTTTAAAACGTCTAGTTTTATAAGACAGTCCACATTATAAAAAGTCTGTGTGACAATGTCACAGCAATGCAGACTCGGACTCTAAGTATTTACTTATGTATAGGTGTTTAGATTGGCAAACAGATTATTTTAGTGACATGAAACCTAGAAAATGGGTTTAAATTCTTTATATACCTATATATATAAATATAGAGTTTAAGTATATATAGTATACTATATATCTGTATGTGTACATATATATGCACACCACCCTTTTCCAGTACTTATAGGGCTCTTCATTAGTCAGGCTTCTGGGTGTAGAGTTTTATTTTCCTGATCACATCTCTATTCAGAGACCAACACTCATAAGATCATGTTTCCCTTTTTATATTATCATAGAATCATAGAATCATAGAACAGTTTGGGTTGGAAGGGACCTTAAAGATCATCTAGATCCACCTCCCTGCCATGGACAAGGACACCTTCCACTAGATCAGGTTGCTTAAAGCCTCATCTAACTTGGCCGTGAACACCTCCAGGGATGGGGCACCCACAACTTCTTCGCACAACCTGTGCCAGTGCTTCACCACCCTCACAGTAAAAAATTTCTTCCTAATATCTAATCTAAATCTACTCTCTTTCAGCTTAAAACCACTACCCCTTGTCCTATCACTGCACCCACTCCCTGATAAGGGTAGTTCATCTGTGCTGGGAGAATTTGATAGTTGCATCTTCAAGAGAGTTTTCTGAAAAAAAAATGGTCATTTTAGCATATTCATGCTGAAATAAGTTATTCTTTAAAGAATGTCTGCCCTCCATTGGAAACAGAATGCTTATTCAAGATTTAGTTCAATCATATTATGTAATTCTTTGTCTGTTTCAAGCAGTTATGGGAAAATTAATTTATACTGGAATAGCTTTCATAGAATTGTTACTCCAGGTTAACTTGATCCTTTTGTGTAGGCAAATCTGTTCTCTTTACACCAGAAAAATAAGCTTGTTTTCTTTCAAAAAAAAAAAAAAAAAACTTCTTACTAAGACAAAACCAAGATGCTTCTCATCTGCTGCTTGGATATTTCAAAAATTTCAGTCATTTAAAAAGGGATGAAAAAGCAGCTCTTGATAGCGAGTTTTAAGTAAACTAGATAATCCTTATGTAAAACAACTAGCCTCTAAATCACTTAACCACAAGTGATTAAAGAGTTATTTGTATGAATGAGTAGAGGGAAAATATATTTCTAGTGAATTATGAAGAGCTACCATGAAAGTGCCATCATCCAAGAATTCAGGAAACTTATGTATGTTTTGAAAAATTCTGAAGTACTTTTAAAATGACAGTCTGAATTTTCATATTTTATTTCAGTCTTCTGGGGTCTATATGGATATATTGTCGAATTCAGCTTTCAAGGTTTTCTTAATATCTATTAGAGCTAGAAATTTACAAATTTGCTATGAAACTACATTTTAAGTAGAGTCTGTTGTTTCTTGAGGCTTTAATAACCAGCATTCATGAGCTAGCAGAAGTTGTTCTTCTAACTGTTGATGGTTCCTTCAAGTGGCATGAGCAAGCTCCTTTTCTTATCCAATACAGAAAACAGAAAATTAAATTTCTTAATGTATCTGTCATACAAGGATGCTCTCAGGGAGCAGACTAGTCTATCATTACCTCTCTCTCACACCTGCCTTCTCAAGTTGCCTAGTTTAGATATCCTCTGCACCTTCTAATCCTTCCTGTCTGTCCATTTCTCCATCCACAGGTAAGTGCTCATATCTCAACATAAGAGAGACACACAGGTCTCAGCTGTTAAATGTCATTTCCTCCATTTAAAGGACCTTCTACAACCCTGGCAATGGGAAGGAAGACATAAATCTTCCTTCTCTGGGTTGAGACCTTGTTTCCTCTGGCCGTGGCCCCCTCTTCCATCTCACTTCTCCTCTTCTCCATTGCTTTCTCTTTGCTCTCTCATCTTTACTGTTCGCTATGAAACACCTCCCCACTCCATATCTTATCTGTTATCACACAGCATTATTTGTTTACAACATGGGACACACTTCTTACATTCATACAACTGGGGGAATTCATTACTGCCTTCCTTTCTTTAATTTCCATAATTGTGCCAGTGGACTTTTGATTTTTTGGAATCTGTTGCATAGAGATCTGTTTTTTCCTTCACTGAGCTCATGGGGACTTTTTGTTTTAAAGAAGCCTATACTACCAGTTACTAATGGCAATTAAGCCCTTGGTGGAAACAGGGGGATATACACAGGATTAGGCTGCATCTCTACAGAGAAACCTTCATGACACGTTGAGCAGAGCAGACCAGGAAATAAAACTGCCATTGAGAGCCATGCTTCCGTTCCAGCTTCCCTTTTGCTTTGGGAAGAGGGGAAGTGATGGTTTTCTCACTCCTTTTCAAAACCACTCAGTATGCTCTGCACACCCATCACTTTTCCTATTACTGATCCTATCCCTGTTCCAGTCATGAAGAAGAGTGGAGTGAATGGCTTCCACTGACACCAACACAGCCAAGAAGAACAGCGCCTGGTCAGGGAGGAGGATATTGCTTTGCAGGTTCCCCTTGTGTACACTGTATCCACCTAATGGAAGAAGGACCAAGTGAAACCTTGTTGATTGCCTTTGGCATTTTCCCATCTCCCACTGAGGGGCGTCTTTTCCTCCATACCTAAAGACCAAGCAACAGTTTGTGTGAGGACCCTTGACTATCCTTAAAATGAAAAATCATCTATTATCTCACCTTTGTAGAGCTGGATGGATCTGGTCCCTCCAAACACCTCTCCCGTGCTGCTTACTTGTTCACCCACCTTACCATGTCTTTGCAGTTTATGCTTCCTCCTTCTCAAGTTAACCAACCCACACCATGACACAAGAAGCCAGCTCTCATTTCTACTTACTTGCTGTAGAGGGTACAATTTGAGGTTATTTCAAGTCCAAGCCGTTACCATAAAGGCAGTGATGCATGGTGACTTTGTGTGGTGGAAGGTGATAAAAATGTTGTTGTATGTCCCCCAAAAGAAGCTGGTTTGTTCATAGCTTGGGTTAGTCACATCTTTCCTCTATTTCCAGCTCTCCTGTCAAAGTGTCTTTCCTAATCGTGGTTAATACCTAGCTCTTAATGTCTTTCCTCTCATATCCTTCCCATTCCTTCTTAACAAAATACAGTCTTCTCCATTGCATAAACTTATCCTTTTTTCTTTGTTTAGTCTGTAAATTCCTCAGGACAGAAATCGTCTTTTCTTCCATCTCCTTTCTAAAAAAAATCACCAAATAATTATTTGCCTCTTCAGTGCTCATGATAAGGGGCATTGACCACATCTGTCTTCCCAAGTCACCTCATCAAGTTGCTCATTCTGGGCAGAAATTTAAGCCTCCTGAAACATAAGGATAAAATGCAAAAAACAACTTTACATATGACATCAGCTGGCAAGTTGGAAGGACTTTATGGCTTTCTCCTTGAAAATATTTTTCCCCTAAACCTATTTATTTGTATTCTCTGAGATAGTCTCTAGGCTGTGGAGATCAAAGCAAGCTGGAAATCCAGCAGAGTTTTTAAGTGCATTAAAGGTAGCATGTTTCAAAGCCACATGCCTAAACATTTAAGCACCATGGAAGAAATGAAGTAGCAGGTGGTAATACATGTAAACATGATTGTTCTAATCTTCATAATTTTCAACTTATCAAACCTTACTGCGCTACACAGTGTTTGACAAAGGACAAAAATAAAGGATGCTGTGTGCATACACAGACACATAGAAGTACATAAAAACCCAAGGACACCAGGCAGCTTTGTATTTTTGCTTTCAGGCACATTTCTGATCTTGTAAGTCATTTACAGCAACGAAGTTGTGAATTTACAAGACTTATGTGGAACCTGGCAAATCTGAGCACGGAGTGAGTGCTTCTTGGGAGAGCTGAGTACAAGAATATAATTATCTGTTGCACACTTTTTCACCAAGGTAAACAGTATAAAATACCATCCACTACAGACTAGTGACAATTTGTGAATGCTTGTATATCGTGACAAAATATAACCAATCTTTAATGGTTCTCACTTATCAAGTGAAGCATTATGGAAGTAGCTTCAGGTGGTTTCAGACAGTCAGAGTGAGACAAAATGAAGTCATCTTTATTACTTCTAAAGTAATGGGAACATAATAACAAGAGATGTACACCACATCTAATCCTTCTCCTACCGTATCTTTCAGTGGATGTTTTCTGATCAGCTCTAGCTGTAAACAGAAAACTACCTCACCTGAAGTCCTGGCACGTAAACAAATATTTGACCATTTCTGTCTCCTTCACATTTCTCCAGAGATTCTCAAGAAATGTCTTACTTGCTGCAAGTTATCATTGTATTGCTGAAGTTGGTGGTGTTGAGATACTTACACCCTAGAACTTGAGATTGCTCGTATTGATTTCTTTGGACTTTGGATCAGAATTTGCTGATTTCAGATCTTCACATTTTAATATTATTCTGCTTCAAACACCTTGATTTAGTTCACGGCAGCCTCATATACTATTACCACAGATTTTAATGCAGGGAAAGTGATTTATCAATGGTAACTAGAGCTTTTGTAGGAACCACTATTGAAGGCAGAGGGTAGCGGGGAGCAAATAAAGATAAACAGGTCCTATATGCTCCCAAAGAAGAATACTTCCTGCTGATTCAAGGTTCTTTAAGAAAAGATGTCTGCCGCTCCCAAGCTCATTCTCCCTGTGGATTAATGATCCATGAGGGATTCTTTGTACCAAGGAGGAGTAAATCACCCCTCCTGCTTTTGGCAGGCAGGAATGTGACTAGGGAGATAAATGCTTTTGCATTTCTCTGAACTTTGCTATTGCTTCTCAGTAAAAGATTTCGCCTTCTGGAATTCATTAAAATCTGTGAATCTCAGACAAAGACTCTCCTTCCTCCTTGCATGTTTTCAGGGAGATGCTTAATCTCTGCATCCTAGGGACATAACCATTTGTGAGCTGGAAACAGAGCATTAGCCAAGCCCCTCTCTTCTTGAGGTGCCTCCTCTTATTTCCTTTGCTTGTGATGAATGAAACCTTTCATCCCAACAGCATCTGACTTGTGTCAGAAGGTTCATGACTGACTGGAGCAACAATGGGGTGGCAGAGATGGATTTAACTGTTTAAATGGGTCATTGCTAAATAAGTAAGAATCAGCTTTAAACATGTGGAGAAAACAAGATGAGGTATGACTGCACTACACTGTTTATAAGATAAATGTATCCTAGACTTCTTCCCCTTCCCCCTCTCCATGACTTGCCTTGCCTTTAAGGAAAAGGTCGTGCCTTCTTTCACAGGCAGCTTCAAGCCTTCCCAGGCAGGAAACACATCCTGTGTCCTATTTTCTCCAGAGGCCAGTAGCAGAGCAGATGTGGGAACATGGCTTCCATATTGCTGCTTCCACTGTGCTGTTTTTAGTGGACCTAAGTACCCGATAGCTGGGTAAATCTCCCTCCCTCTCAAATATGGTACAGCCCGGCCCCAGGACTTTGCAGACACTGGCAGCTGCTGGAGGTGGCCAGAGAGGAAAATACAAGCTACTTACTTTGGAGGTCTGGGTGCCTATTTTTGTCAGATATGAAATTGCAATAGTAATGGGGGGGGGGGGGGGGGAGGCACATGTCCTGTCATTAAAGACTGTGTCTGTGATTCATTCCAGAGGAGAGTGATGTATTTTCCTCAGGAAAATAGGCTTGGAAACTGGAACACCGAGCACATGTTGTTTTCCACCTAAGCGATTTCCTTCACAGTTCATACCTGAGAAGAGGCTCTCAAATCCTAAGGGATCAATCCTCCCTGGCCATGCCCTGCTCCCTGCAGCACACAGCTAGGCCCAGGACTTCTGAGTGGCTGTGGGAAGACTGTCAGGGAGATACTGATAAATGTGAATGTTCAACTTCGCATTTCATTTTGTTTGCCACTATTTGGCACGTTAAGGTAACAGCTTGCTGTCTGTGGGCATAAGCATCCATATCCCTAAGAGGGTACTTCTCCCCTACACTGAACATAATCCTGGGTGAGGGGAGATCTACCAACAAATCATAGAATAGTTTGTTTTGGAAGGGACCTTAAAGATCATCCGGTTCCAACCCCCCTGCCATGGGCAGGGACATCCCACTGGATCAGGCTGCCCAAGGCCCATCCAACCTGGCCTTGAACACCTTCAGGGATGGGGCACCCACGGCTTCCCTGTGCAGCCTCTGCCAGTGTCTCAGCACTCTCATAGTGAGGAAATTCCTCCTTAATGCAAACCCAGCCCCCTAACAGGCACAAAGTCTTCACATAACAGCTGTGGCTGAGAGCTATATCATCTCTCCTGACTCACAGGACACACATATCTGTATTTCTCAATCTCCATCCTTGCTGGGACATTTCCAATCCAACCTCTAGCTAATGGAATTTGGTACCAATTTTTCCCATCCTTTGTTTCTCTGCCACTGCATAATGAAGTGATGTTGTGGCATTGCTAGAGCTGTCTGTATGTTTCTCTTGGCCATTACCAGATGGGTGTTAGGTTACACCAGTATTAAGAAAAAGAGGCTTTATTTCCCAGAGACATTGCCACCTCTGCTACAGTATCTATGAGAAGCCATTGCCGAGGCAGGTTTGATCCTGATGGTGCCGAATGTTCTTGCCTAACCAGGACTTAAACTCTTTTTCAGCTCTGCCCATGAAAGTACTGTAGTGAGCATGGAGCCGATGGTCCGTCTTCCCTGCTAGAGCCAGTAGCAGATGCCTAATGGAGAGTTAAAGCACAGGACAACCATCTAGGGATCTGAGGCACGGGAAATTCTTAAGCCAGAATTAGTATTTCAGTGTTTAAAAGGTTGCCTTGGGGTATAAAAGCTTTTGCATTTACCAGAATTTCTCATATGAAAGACTTTAACCTCCTGCTCACATCTACACTCAGCACTTGGCAGGACTGAACCTTACCTCCCCCTCTTCCCTCTTCTTGAACGAGTTCCTTTAACTTGTAGTTGAAGGAATTCAGCCTTGGGAGCTCGGCATTACTGGAGGCAGAGCTTGTGTCAGGGAGCAAGGCACTCCTCTGCCTTGTTCCCTAGGTAACCACAACGCCTCTAGGAGCCACACAGAAATGCGTGTAGCCAGGACTTTATCCTTTTGTCCCCTCCAGAGCCAACTATGCTGCAGTAGCCAGCCCCAGTGACAGCAAAGGCTGTTGCCTGAAGCTATCCATGCAACTCAGCACTGCACAGGGGTGCCAACATGCCTAGCCCTTGTCTGGGAATGCAAGTAGGATAGGGAAAGTCTGCCACTCCTTCTGCCCTCCTCATTCAGTGAACCTCCAAATTGTCAGACAAAAATCTTCAGTGGAAGGCTTTAAGGACGTAAATCCAAGCTGCTGTGTATGTCCCTTCTTTATAAAGCATGTGCTTAATAAAACACTTCTTGCTTACTGTCTCCTAAAGGGACTCCCAGAAACAAAGAGGATGAAAAAAAGCCTTAGAGCTTCTGCCTTTGTGCTTAGCTCTTACAGAGGGGGCAGGGGCACAGGGGAGGGCTTGTGGGAGTAGGAATTAAATTTGACAGATAGGCCCTGTAGTACTGTGGGCTTTTAGTTTTCCACTTTGAAGTTTTCCGCTTCCACTAGAAACTTTCCACTTCTTTCAGTTTTCTATTCCATTTATGCAGGCGGAACAAAAAAATGCAAAAGGGGTGTGGGCTTTTCTCCTCTCTAACAAGTATATACTTGTGTCCGAGCCTTGCCATGACATGAAGTACTGCAGAAGTTGCCCTGAAATAAACTGCAGTTCATGCATATCTGGGCTGTTCAAGTTTAATGGGAGTCTGCTCTGGCTGAACTCTACTTATGAGTTCATATTTTCCAGGGCTGTGCTAGTGCTTTTTTTTTTTTTTCATTCTCTTTATACTAATAGGTGTTTCAGTGGGATAAATTGACCTTTGATGCTGTTCCAAAGCATACTTCTCTGTAGGCAATTGCAAATAGTTTAGGTATGTTATGAAAGGGCTTTGAGAATTTTGCAGGCTCTCTCATGACTGCTTGATAAGGCAGATTTTTGCAGCCTGCTTAGCAGTGTAAACTCATTAATTAAACTGAGAAGGCAGAAAGCAGAGGTAGTGGACAGAGTCTACATATGGTGATCTTTACAATTAATCCTTGGTTCTATCATGTTTCTAGTATCCGTAAAATACAGTTCTCAAAAGCTTTCACCACTGGCCAAGCTGAGCAGTTGGAATGCATGGGAGATCTACCACCAGCTTCGAAGACAGAGGAAGCGGTTTAACAGAGAGAGCTTTTGCAAAACCCACGTTGTATGTGTACCCCTGGATATTTAATTTTGTGTTGGAACAGTGCCCTGCTTTGATACAAATGTAAATAGGACAGCAGGGACTGCTGCTGCTGCTTTGCTGCAGAGCGTGATTGCTGCTGATTCGGCTATGGAGGAGCAGTATCTGCCAAACAGGGCGGGAGATAAAGAGTAACAGCTCTGCCCTAGGATCCCTGTTTTGACAGCTGAGAGAGGGTCCTTACATGTTAATGCATTCCAATGAATACTTACACAGGAAATACCAAGCCAAAATTTTTCCATGGCCTTCTACAGCCACTATGTTTCAAAGAAGTCATTTGAAAATCTGAAGTTTTCTGTTCTGTTCAGACCAATCTATGAAGGAAATCTCCAGCTTTAGCCAGCTGTTTTTCTCTTTGTGCTTCTCTTTTGGAGAATCTGGGTTTTTTCTGGCTGCAGGTCTATAATGTACCTCACCCACCTAAAAGAACACTCCTGCTTCTTGCCATCTCTGCACATAGTAAACCCCTTCTGGTTTTCAGATCAACCTGTAGTCAGACCTCATGGTGACTTGGATCAGTTTGGCAATAAGTAAATACCTTATACCTCTTTCCTTTTGGTGGGCTGGTTTTCTGGTGTATCAGCTTGAAAGAAAAAGGGTTAGGAACAAGAATGCCCTTTTCTGCTGGAATGTAGCAGCCAGATCGAATCATAACAATACATTCTCGGCTTTCCTGCACGTATATTTCACGCATTTTGGAAAGGAGTAGCCCAAAAGCTTTACAGTAAGTCAAATATATGTTGATCAGAGAAGTGCTGTAGCAAGCATTTGTTGCTATTGAAAAGTGCTAGACCATATGTCTTTCCTTAATGAGACACATTAATCCTCCATTGAAATTGCCAGGACTGTCCAAGCTGAATCTGGCTTTAAAGATTTAAAATATAGTCCAAACTGTAAAAATGTAGCATTCTGACCAAAAAAGAAGCTGAAAAAAAAATCTTAGCAATGTCCTTTTGGTTTTGTGCTTTGCTGTTTAAATCGCTTATGACAAGTTCTACAAGTTTTGAAATAGTCACAAAAAAAAAGGTATTTTTAAACTGGTGACCAAAATACGAATATTATCTAAGAGCTCACTACTACTTTTGTTTTCAGTCCAGTTTCCTGATGAAATTAGTCTTATGTGTTACTGCTGACTATGTGTCTGCTTAATCATCTGTTCATCCATCTGTCACTTCCCATCAAGAACTTTTGGATCTTCTGACCGGTTTCAAACAGATTTTAAAGAGAAGCAGAAGCCTCAGAAATTGTTATCTTACTATTGGTTGTGTGAAAATCAACATTTGTATACAGAGAGCTGTTCAAGTGAGCAGTAAGACAAAAAGGACTCCGTATCAGGAGATTAAACTAAATTGAGTCCTTTTCTAGTTGGTAATAGCATTAAATTTTGGAAAAATAACGTTGCTTGTATAAAAATAACTGCAACTCAGCAGGCAAAAGCAGAATGCAAGATACTATTTAAGCACTTGTAGGAAAGATCTGGTCCTTCTGACCCACACATGTTGAAAGTTCTATGAAAAGGCTCTGACTTCCTTATGGAAAGGCTCAGCCTTCAGCATCAGGTTTGGAAAAGGATGGTAAAGTAATGCTAATAGTAGTGACTGGGATTTATTTTCCCTTATTATAGACACCAGAAAACTAGGCTTCTAATCTAACCTAGTTCTCTGGATTTGCAGCTTGGTTGAAAAATTCCTACCTCATCCCTCAGTTTTCATTACACTTCTGTTGGAACTGAATGGTCTCAGTGCAGTAAGGCATGTCGAGAGAGGAGAGAGGAGAGGAGAGGAGAGGAGAGGAGAGGAGAGGAGAGGAGAGGAGAGGAGAGGAGAGGAGAGGAGAGGAGAGGAGAGGAGAGGAGAGGAGAGGAGAGGAGAGGAGAGGAGAGGAGAGGAGAGGAGAGGAGAGGAGAGGAGAGGAGAGGAGAGGAGAGGAGAGGAGAGGAGAGGAGAGGAGAGGAGAGGAGAGGAGAGGAGAGGAGAGGGAGTTGGAAGGCACCTACAAAAAACAGCTTGTCCAGTTGCCAGCTAGTAACCTGCACAGTGGAGACAGTTTAGGTCGCATAGACTCCTTTCAGTAGTCAAATATCTTGCCAGGCTGGTTATTAGCTACATGGTGCTTACTATTCATGTTTTATTAGAAGAGAGAAACATTAGTAATGAGTTGTTCATGAATCTCAGAACAATGTAAGTCCTATGCTGAAACACTTTCATAATGTGGCTTCCATGGAGATTTTCTCATGCTCAACTCTGTTAATGCATTCAGTATGCTATTTGTCAAATAATGCCCAACAACTGTCCAAAAAAAAATTGACAAGTGAGACATTCCCTCCCCCCTTTTAACAATTATTGCACAATCTGTCCAGGATTGCTCTGATGAAAGATTGAAGGTAAAACTATTTTGCTGAAATTGCTCAACTCGATTCAGACAATTGAGTTCTTTTTAAATGGAAAAGATATGCAAAAGAAATCTTCATATTCATTGCAGAATCCTTGGAAAACTAGAAATGTTATTGCCTTGAGCTACTATTTGCCTTGCAAGTTTCTAAGGTGTTTCAATATGTTTTATTTTCATTGTTTAATATGCTTAATATTTAAAGCATTTGGAAGATTGTTTCCACTTCAGATATCTTCATTAATAATATTAACCTAGTCAGTGCTCCAGGAAAGATCTCTCTGTCCCTAAAGAACATATGCTAAATGTCCTGACATTTCTACTTGCAATGCTCAGTAGATAGTGCCTTAGGCGCGCACCAGTGTATGAGCTGGATGTAGCTGAATACAATTCATATCAAATAAGCTAGTGAATGGAGCACAAAGAGCTCCTGTTTCCAAGAATTGTCACCTATTGGACTGCTTTGCTACATAATGTTGGTTGTGGGAATGAGGCATAAAGGAAGAAACCTACCCTTGTTAGGAAAATTATTATACTTTTCTGAGGCTAGTAGCCTGGCATTACATTCTTTGAATTGTCAGGATAGTATCTTTGTGCATAACTGCATGCTTTCACCAAGTTCCAGGTCATTTCTAGATGACATCTCCTGCAATTTGTTCCTGTCACCTGTAATTTAAGCACAAGTTCAAGCTTTTTCATCTGAAGTTGATGAATAAATATTTATCAGCCTTAACAGAATAATGGCCATGTTTTTTTCATATCAGTGTTCATTAAAACAAGTTTTCTTCCAGCAACATAACCAGTGAAATACTTTTGCTTTTGGATTTGTGTCTCTACCCTCTAAATCCCACTCCCAGCATACACTAGCTGTCCTCCACAGTAACTCTCCATGCGGAGGGGAAGAACCTTGCTGCAACTCCTCTGAACCTGTGTGCATGATGACCGTTAAGCACATGGTGATTGGAGAACTGGCTACTGATAAACAAAAATTAAAATTGCTGAGGCCTCACTGCCTTTCGTTCACTGCTGAACTACTTTAGTCTTCCTTTTCTCTCCAATCTAGAGTTTTCATGAAAATTGAGGCAAAGTGCTTATCTTTGCCTGTTCTTCCTCTAAAAACAGTTAGGGTTGAATAATAGAGTCAAAACATGTGAAGGCTACATGGGCAAGCACACAGCAGGAACGGAGAAAATCAGCACAAAAATGCTGTTGAATGTATTCAAGTGAAATATTTCAACTACTAACAAGCAGTTCAGTCTGTCTTAGTCAGGGAGACTAATTTTAACTGTTTGTCTTGAACAGCGCCATGTACATAAAGAGGATATGTTCCAAATATAAACTAAAACCTAATCTTAGGAAGTTATTGAGAACGTAAAATCAAACACAAAAACATGAAGATCACATTATCCTCTGACGACATGGTCAAAACACCTGAGAGAAAGGATGGAGGCTGGTAGACCTGTTAGGTACAAATTAAAAGGACATATTGGTAAATAATTACAAGTAGTTTTGCAGTTAAATTGTCTTTCTACATCATATAACCATTTACACAAGGGCTTGGGAAGGAATTCTCGTGTCCTCCAAGACCTCTTGGCCTTTGACTTTGCTCTGAAATGTCCTGGCTTAAATTTTTAGACTTTCATTTCTAACATGAAAAGTTTAGGTCAATGAGGTGTGCTTCTTTCATGCACTGTTTCTCAAGAATTACAAGTATCTGTTACAGCTTGTCAGATGGTCTTTCACTATATCCATAGTCAGCTCCTTTGATTACCTGTGATCATTTGCCATGGTTAATCAGTTAAACCAGTGTCTCTTTTTCATTCAGCTTTGATCTCAGTAATGTGCAAACAGCTGTTTTGTTCCCATTTTGATTCAGCAAAAACGACTAGAGCTTGAAGTCGTTGACTTTGGAGGAAAGTCAGGTAGAAATTATTTGGCAGATTCACTGGATATTTAGTGTTTCTTTCAAAACCTTCCCAACTAAAAAGCCTTCAAAATGAGTACACTATTGCAGTAACGAGGAGGGAGGTGGGAGGAGGAACATATGCAGAAAAAATCCTCATCATAGACTGTACCTTATGGATTGATTCATACCCCATTTGTCACTCCTTCTTTAATGAAGCAATACCAGGTCAATTTATCATCCCCAGCAAGATGTTGCACATTTGGAGCATAAGCTGACTTTGATGGTTATGGAAGAAAAATGTAAATGGTGACCTGGTTACATTAACATATCTGCATGGAAAAGTAAGGAACTTTTTGCAGTGATATAACTATAAGCATGAGTCAGACAAAACAGAGCACAACTTGCAAGTTGCCACACACAACATTGTTGATATACATTAGTGTGACTACACAGATCACATTAATTATGTTGCCGGGGGGCACGCACCTACAATAAGCTCAATTTCAAGTACTGCTCTGCATGGGACCTTTGAGGTTGTAACATTGATAGTACTTCTAAGAGGAGATTGCCATTTTAATGCTCTTACTGGATGCACTTTACTTAATTACCATTAGAAACAGTAGTTGGTATTCAGCCACCCTGAGCTAAGGAGCTAAAGTACTTTAATGTAGGTTGCTAGTTAGTGCAAATGAAAAAAAAGAATATGTGACTTGAAGTGAAAGGGGAATTAGGGTTTTGTTCAGCTCTTTGGGGGAATAAACCGAATAGTTTTATTTAACAAAAAAAATCTGTATTTTGTTTGGATCATGTAATCCTTTAAAAGACAATTTTCTTCTCTTTTGTAATTTTTAGTCAAAATTTTTAGTTCAAAACATCAAATATCTGTTCAGTTTTAAAGCATCCATGTTATTCTTCACCTAAAATTAATTTCCAAAATTTCGTTAACATTTTTACCTTCTCCTTCTTATCATTAAGGGATATCACGATTATTTTTTGACAATATGACTTTTATTATATCTGTCCATCTCTGATTTTCCCTAAAACAAGTGCAATTCAACATCTCAAAAGAAGGAAAAACTGTGTGAATGAAACCGTTACTCCCTCTGACACTGGAAAACATATTTCCTCTTATTTATTTTGTAACATTGCATAATGGTATAAAAATATTTTACTGACACTGTCTATCAGGATCAGATGTGAACTGCTAAAATTATGTGGCAATCCTAATCTCATTAAAATAATTTCATAATGTTCTTTTATCCTTGCTGCATTGCAAAGTGTGAGACATCTTGAACAGACCTTTATTTTAATTGAATGGGGCTGGATTATGCCTTCTCAGAATTAATGACAAAGTATAGTACTTGCTAGCTAGGATTGCAAGAGGATTGGGCCCAGTACATTTTAATTTTGTAGATATTTTTAATCTGCATGCTTTACCTTGCATTTGTATCACAGTCCATTTACTGTGTAGATCATGTAGTTGTTGTTGTAGGTCACCATTATTGTCCTTATAATAATTTAGTATATAGATGGAAGCCAAATTAGTCTGTGTTCTGTCCAGATTGACAGATGAGAAACTGTTCCTTAATTTTGAAAGAACAGCCTTGATGTGTTTCATTATCTAATGGGAGACAGTGATGACTTTTTCAGCAGAATGTGTCAAAATGATGGGTTCACACTGATGACCCTTTGGGATAAGATATGCCAGCTCTGGCAGGGCAACACACACTTACTCGCAAATATTAGAATAGGTAATGACACTTTTTTTTAATCCAGAAAGGCCTCAGTGGAATGCATCTGATATGGTAACACAGGCCAGAGAGCAGCTTGAGCAATTAGAATATTTTTAACACGAAGTTTTCAGAAGTTGTTCAGCCCATTTTTACACATGCAGCTGCAGTGAACCAGTTCTAACTATAGCTTGTAAATTAAATCGCTACGCTAAGGTTAATAGATTAATGATTTTCTCATGAATGCAACGTGTTGGCAAGGCACAAACATAAACCAAAGGGCAAGGAGGACATACCACAGTTGCATAAACAATGGAGATGTTAAGACTTCATTATTTCTTCCATACTAAATGTAAAGTCTTGCATTAGTGATGACAATAGGGACACATTAAGATCTGCTTTTACAGTCAAGAGGAATAGTGACTGCAGAAAACCAAACAAAGAAGAAAAAGACACCCTAGGAAATGAATAGTTTTAAAAATATATTTTAATATACATCATATTAAAAAATAAAAATGTGCAAAAGTTATATTACAATACATTTTTTAACAATTGCAAAAGCTTCCTGGTGGACTCTGTAGATTCCGCAATGCATTCAGATGTTTGTAACATTTTACTGTACCCAATCAAATATCTTACTATGGTCTTCAGTGGAAGCAATTAGATTAGTGAAAAGTGCTTTTGAAACCCTGCCTAAATCCTATGTAAAAAGGTAGTCTTGCTTTAAAATTACAACTCTTTTTAAAATACGGCAAAATTAGTATAGTATGTTGTGGAAGGTCAAGTAACCCAAACCAAAAAGTATCCAATAATTTACTAGACTCAGCATTACTGAGTAGATAACTCGGTGTCCAGATAGAGATCCATGACAAGTATCATCCCTCAGGGTTCCATACTGGGACCAGTACTGTTTAAAATTTTCACTGATGATGTAGACAGCAAGAGCGAGTGCACCCTCAGCAAGTTTGGAGATGACAACAAGCTGAATGGTGCAGTTGTCACACCAGAAGCACAGGATGTCTTCCAGAGGAACCTGGATGAACTGGAGAAGTGGGCCTCTGTGAATCTCATGCGGTTCAACAAAGACAAGAGAAAGGTCCTACACCTGGATTGAGGCAATCCATGGTTTCAATACAGGATTGGAGACTACATAATTGTGAGCCACCCTGCTGAGAAGGATTTGGGGTGCTGATTGATGAGAAGCTTGACATGAGCCAACAATGTGTTCTCACAGCCCAGAAAGCCAACAGTATCCTAGGCTGCATCAAAAGAAGTGTGGCCAACTGGTCGAGGGAGGTGATTCTGCCCCTCTACTCAGTTCCTGTGAGACACCACCTAGAGTATTGTATCCAGTTCTGGAATCGCCAACATAAGAAAGATACAGAACTGTTGGAACAGGCCCAGAGGAGGGCTACCAAGATGTTCAAAGGGCTGGAGCACCTCTGCTATGAGGACAGGATGAGAGAGTTGGGGTTGTTCAGCCTGGAGAAGAGAAGACTCAGAGGAGACCTTATAGCGACCTTCCAGTACCTGAAGGGGGTGTACAAGAAAGCTGGGGAGGGACTTTTTCACAAGGGTGTGGGGTGATAGGCCAAAGAGGAATGGCTTTAAATTGGAGGGGGGAAGATTTAGACCAGACATTAGGAAGAAATTCTTCATGATGAGTGTGGTGAGACACAGGAACCGGTTGCCCAGGGAAGTTGTGGATTCCCCATCTCTGGAAGTGTTCAAGGCCAGGTTGGATGGGGCCTTGAGTAGCCTGATCTAGTGGGACGTGTCCCTGCCCATGGCAGGGGGGGTGGAACTAGATGATTTTTAAGGTCCCTTTCAACCCAAATCATTCTATGATTCTATGATTCTATGAAACTGTATTTAATTAAGCTCCAGTTATTCTTAAAATGCTCTTTCAAATGTATGAATGTATGAAAAGAAAATTGACACAGAGGCAAAATCCTTCTCTGAACTGCATTTACATCTGGCCTGAATCGTGAACTTGATATTATTCAGTTTGAATATCTGCCTTGTTACTGCAAGTGCACAGATAGATAGTACTAATATTTAAGAGAAAACCAGTAAACATTTAATAGTCGAATTCTAAAGACACATTTTGGACTACAGATTACTTACATCCAACTTCCTGCAGCAACGCGGTCAATATTTGGGGTGGTTCTACAAAGCAAGTCCATATATACCTCCATTTCCCCACCTGCAAAAGTCCCACTAACAGCACTGTTTTTCAGAAGGTGGTTAGTTGTGCTGGTTAAAGATGAAATCTTACAGTGCATTTCTTCATCTGCACACCTAAGTCCTAAGAAGGAAACTACAGCCCTAAGGAACTGATCTCATCATTCACAGGCTTTGAATGAATTTCAAACACTTCTTATGTAAAGAACAAGCACATCAAGAGGGAAAATAAGTTGGACAAGAAAGCATTTAGAGACTTACTTGAGTATAATTTAGCAGCCAAGGCTTCACCTGAGATTGTAAGCACAAGCAGGCAGCAACAGAGCATTATGATAAAGGATGGCTTATGTTGCTAAGAATCAAAAGCACAAGCTTGTGGGTAGGAAAATCCTGAAAGTCAGTAGCAGGAGCAGTGCTGCCTTACCAGTGTTGAGTGGCTTTGAAAACTGTGTTGTAAAAGCTGTTTATCACATATAGATATCTCTATATTCACTCAGATTGACTCACTGGCTCCAAAACAGTAATATCACCCACAACTGCAAGGAGATCATGGCAATGTGAGCTGTACTCTTGGGCTTTTCTTTCTGTATTCAGCACCACTTGGCAGTTAGCACTTGTTCAGCTTTAGTTTGGCGTTTTATCTTAAAATGAGAGAGAGACTGAGAAATCTGGGACAAGGTCTACGTTAGCCCATCAAATTGCCCTTGTGGATTACACAGCAGATATTTGGTAGTTTGCTGCAGTAGATTAGATCTGTCCTGTAGGATGATGTGACAAATGGGGATCCCTTTGCAGGTACAGTTTTCCTGTAATGCCTTTTCCCTGCCTTTCCCCATAACAAGTTCTGCAAGTAGCAGGACTTAAAATCTATGCTTCCTATTCTGGATGGGAATAAGTATTCTGAGAATAAATATGCCCCTTATCAGCACCATGTAAGTTGAATGACTTGTCAATTGGAATGTCTTGACATAGTAACACTTCTAAAGTAGTGCACTGATAAGTCTTGCATCTTTATCAGGATTCTCATAATACTTTGTGTTTCCCTTAAAGGCCTGTTTCTTGAAGTTATAAAATCATGCCAACATCTCAGTTTTCACAGAATCACAGAATCACAAGGTTGGAAAGGACCCATTGGATCATCGAGTCCAACCATTCCTAACACTCCCTAAACCATGTCCCTAAGCACTTCATAAAGCACTTTCATCTACAAAGCTTGTTTGTCTTTAGTATTGTAGAGAAGGTCTGGAAAGTAAGACTCAAATAAAGTTCAGATATGAAAGAAAGGACAAATAAAAAAGTGGATGGTGAGGTACTGGAACAGATTGTCTAGAGAAGTCAGATAGCCTGTCCCTGGAGACGTTTAAGGCCAGACTGGATGAAGCTTAGAGCAACTTGATCTAGTGGAAGATGTTCCCACCGATGGCGGGGGGTTGGAAATGGATGATCTTTAAGGTTCCTTCCAACTCAAACCATTCTATGATTCTATGATTCTATTTTAAAGCCAATGTCATAAATTCTGAGCAGGAAGTTATTTATGTCTTTTAGTTGTTCAAATTTGTAATTTAAAGAATAAAAAAAAAACCCATTGCAACTGTCAGAGGAAGGGCAGAGCAAAACAAGTAGAGTGCTGAACCTCAAATAGACATTTTCACTGCTGGACCTGCCTCTTTCAAGCAAGTTTTACTCAGCCAAAGTGGAATGGCATCAGTTTAAACTAGGAAAAAAATTATCAAAATTAATAAAAGTCATGTTTTATTGAAAAATCAGAGTTGGAGGAGACGGTTTAAGAAATTTACTGACAAATTTAGCAGGAAAAACTCACCACTGTCTACATTAACATAAAAGCTAGTTGTACTGGTTTTAAACCTTTGAAGTGCAAAGCTAGAGATCTGCTTGGAGTATTTAAGTAAGTATTCCTGGGGCTTTCTGTGGCTGCTGTCTTCTCAGCATGATTTGGCTGATGAGAATGAGACAGGTAGAAACTGTCTTTCTAATATAAATTCCTTATCGGTAAGTTTATAGGCCGAACTAGAAATTGATGAATTTCAGGTCATGGCACAAAGGCATATCTTTCCCTTCATTCTGGCTTTTAACATACTTTCCAACAATAGGCACTTTGATTTGTGCGTTCTATTCTTGATGTAGCCAAGTCATTCTGATGGCCAAAGATTTCATGAAAAACAAGTTTTCCCACAATCTTCTGATTTTTGCCTATCATGGTAACTGATAGCACCAGCCAACAACACTATCTAATTACTTCCAGGATCAGATTGTAGCTATGGATAAGGGCCAGTGTAAGAGTGAGAGGAAGTTTCACAAGGACAATTTAGCAGCAGATAACACAAAAGATGTCGTTGAAACAAAGGAAAATAACCGAAAGGGGTGCAACAGCAGTTACTGAAACACAGAACTCTGAGTGCTCTGCACACAAAGAAGAGCAGAATAGAGAAGGTAGAAGAAGGCCAAAGCCTACAGCCATGTCTCAGCTGGAAATTCCTGCAGTACACTGGATACCTTTTCTGCCTCAGAAAGTGAAGATTTATTTCTATAGTAATGCAATGTGTTCCTCACAAAGACTGAGCTGAAGTTAAACAGAACATACTGAGGCTCCTGGCCAAGCATGGACTTCTGTCTGGATAGCGACTGTTGTCTCACCCTTACTCTAGGAAGATGGCTTCATTTCATGAGTACATGCTTTGCATTTTCCTCAGTCATGTTTCATGAAGGCTGATACTGCTGGAATTTTGAATGACACTGATACCTTCGTTCTGTCTAGCGATATTGTGATATTGCCATGAATCACATAGATATTTTGAACAAAGTGAAATTTCAGGGGCTGTGAGACAGGCATTGAGGGTCTCTCTCTCCCCTCTATCTTCCTTGTTCAGAAAATTATCTAGGGAGCAAAGTCCAGAATCTTCTATACAACTACCTGGAAGGAGGTTGTGGAGAGAAGGGAGCTGGGCTCTTCTCCCCGGTGACAGAGGACAGGACAAGGGGGAATGGCCTCAAGCTCCCCCGGGGGGTTCAGGCTGGACATCAGGAAAAGAATTTTCACAGAAAGGGTCATTGGGCACTGGAACAGGCTGCCCAGGGAGGGGTGGAGTCACCTTCCCTGGAGGTGTTTAAGGGACAGGTGGACGAGGTGCTGAGGGGCATGGTTTAGGGAGTGTTAGGAATGGTTGGACTCGATGATCCAGTGGTTCCTTTCCAACCTGGTGATTCTATGATTCTATGAGTCTGTGATTGGTGGTAGCTGCAGTGTCATGGCACTCTGAATGATGCAGCAAAAGGCCACCTGAGAGGACAGCAAGCACTTTCTGTGGTAAAAAGTCAACACACAGAGGAGAAGTCTGACCCTCGTGCTTGCAGTAGCATGGGAACTGTGGTGAATGAAACCACATCACAGTTGCTAAATGGCACAGCATTATCAGCATAATAGATCAGTATCAGCTATGTGGTAGCTCAAGGTGGGTTCAGAATTCTTCTGAGAACTTAAAAAGTACAGGATGGAAATGAAAACTTTTCTGCAAAGTGATGATACTGTAATCCATTATCAAAAAGCACTCTGATAGCAAGTACTAGAGATAAGATACCTACTTGTTATCTGAACCTGAGGGGCACCTGGGAACGACAGAAAAGAGCAAAGAGTTACTTGCATATCTTTTTATAATTAAAGGGATGATGATTTGATCTGGAGTTAATGTTTGGAAGCAAGCTGTGTGGCTAGGGAAGCACTTTAGAATTCACACCTTCAAGTATTTGATTGCTGTAGAGGAGCCTGCTCTTTTGGCATGCAGCATATATTTAGTGTAGAAAGAGACACAGAACAGTTTGACCTTGAAGCAATTAATCTCTTCTTAGGCACATGGGTTTTCAATGGACGTAGACATAATTAGAGTTTTTAAATTACACAAGGTGTACTCAGTATTTCCATCAGTATGTAGCTGGAAGAAAATATGAGAAGTATCTATGGGCAAGAGGAAAAGACTCCTGCTTTCCAGAACAAGCATGTCCCATGTTTGGGAAGAGAGAGGTCCTTTAAATCTCAGCTCTCCTCTGTTTATTGTAGTTTGATATAAGAGATTGGACACGAGTAAGGAGAAAACTGCTGATAGTGTTTTATCGTTGTATAATCTATTACAGATTTAGCAAAAGGAAAGCCAGATATCCACTATATTTACCAAAAGGAAATGGGAAGGAAAAAAAAGGCCTCATATAAACCTATTTTCCTTTTTTTGGAAACCAATATCATTTACAATTGTATAAATAGCATAATAATAAAGAAAGGGCCCTGCCATAAACCTGGTATGGAAAAACTCCAGGAGTTCATCACCTTCTCAGACATCCACGTAATTCAGGACTAAGTGACCTCATACCAATATCATGAAATAAGGAGCAGAAAACAAGACCCAAAATTGTACCCTGATCAACCACAGAGAAGCCAGCAGAAAAATTCTTGTCTATATGAATTTACATTCACTTAAGGTCTATATCTGATAATAAGGAGAGAAAAATCCTTACTGGTTTGAATTTTAGGGGAGGTGGTGGATCCCCTCTAAAATACATTATTTATTCATTAGTTGTTTTAGATATTTTTAGTAAGTTCTACAATTAAGATCAAAATTCAAATTCTAAATGCTGGTTGAGCAGCTTACAACTTTTCAGACAAATTTCTTACTTCTCAAAAGGTCTTGAAGGTACTTCTCTTTTGCATTTAAATTGCAAAGTTATATTTTTTTATAACTTGTAATCCACTAAAGAACGCAATTTGATTTATCAGCTCTGAATTCATACTTATTCTAAGTGACAACTGTGTTTTATACCATGCACATATCACAGGCCTCCCTTGATTCCAAATGTAGGCTTACAAGAAAACAAATGTTAAGATTAAAAACAGGATATTGCAGATAAATAAATACTAATTGAAATCAATAGAGCCAGATTAATTTGCATCAAATCAAGATCCAGATCAGACTCCGAAGAGCCATAAATGGGAAAATAAATCAGCACTTTTTCCCTGAAACTGGCTTTCTGAGAGTAATCACAGTACCTTAACACTCTTAATTTAATCATTCACGGGAGGATGTTACAGGTAAGTGCTCACAATAACCAGTAGGTGTTTCCCTGAGGGCCATGATAGTTTGCATAATGTGCTAGATATTTATTTTCCAGTGTTGTGGTGACAGAAAGCTGTTACAGTACAGCTAATTCTAATGAGATGTTTCATAAATGTCTTTTGCTAACAAGAGATCTTGTTTAAGTTCTGAGTTACAGAGGTTAAAATAATATAACATCACCAGGACAGTCATTGCTGTTACATACGGTCCAATTCCTTTTTCTTTAACTAACTTTTGTATGTTCTAATCTATTGATAGAGGATGACATCGAGAGCCCCACAGCTGGAACAGATGTGGCTGTTATTGGAGGTAAGCAGTAGACCATACTAAGCAGCATCATTAGAATTAAAACAGCAGGTTGGTTGATGCCTTGCATTTTGCAAAACCCTTACTTTGCTGACAAGAAAACAGGAGCGGCACAATTAGTGTTAATTAGGCCAGTGGGAAATCTGCTCCCAGAGGGGATATTGGCAAGATAATGAGATGAGATAATGAGCATAAACCATACAGTGAGGAGTACCACCTCCATCCATTTCCTCGTTTGAAGACAAAATACCTAATGGTCCAGCAGCAAAGTCAGACTCTGATATTCTTCATTATTCATCCGGCCAAAATTGTCATTTAACACAAAAAATAGTGTAGCACCTTTGATTTGAGCCATGCTAGCTCATACCAGCTGACCCTTTATTTTTACAGAACATACCACAATGCATTTTCTGGTATTCCATTAAAGGTCTCTCATGCATTTAAACTAAATACAGTTGTCAGAATAAATGAAAAAAGCTATGTTCACAGAGGGAACCTGTCTTTTTATTTTTATTGTGTTTGTTCATTTCCACACTAACACTCTAATTTCAGTCATTCACAAGGGGGTATACCAATCATTAGTGCAAATTGGTGAGGTTCTGCTATATTTCCCTCAGGTCCCGTCTCCCGTAACTTTAATTTCAGCTTTCTATGAACAAGTAGCAGTAAATTGATTTGTACTTAGTCCCTTAAACTTATTAATATTGTGGTACATCCAAAGCCTATTAAAGCCTCTTGTGACAAGGGATACCAGTGAGATCCTAAAAACTGATGAAGCCCCCACTGCAACTATGATGTTATTGCAGGCATATTTTTAAACACAGGCTTATCTTTTTACTTACCCTCTTAATGTTCTGTCTGTTCCCCTGTTTTCATGGCAATAAGGTATCCCCAGTCAGTTTACTGAAGCTGAAAAATATAAAGCTTTGAAGATACCCACTCCTGCTACACATCTTGAACACAGGGGACAGAAGAAAGATACTGTCTACATACCCCTCTTTGCTAGCAGGCATTTCCAGGGAACAATTCATCTGACTAACCACAGGAATTCTTTTCTAGAAGAGGAATCACACACCCTGTCCACTGTTAGCAGCAGATCATAGAATCATAGAATCATATTATAGAATACCAGCTGGAAAGACTGCAAGGATCATCTGATCCTTTCTTGGCCAAAGCACAGTTTAGACAAGATGGCCCAGCACCCCGTCCAGCTGAATGTTAAAAGTGTCCAAAGTTGGCCCAAGAGGAGTAACTAAGATGAAGCCTCCCAAACTGTAGATGTTTACAATGAGTCATTAATTCCTACCTGTTGTATCCTCATAGCAGCTTCACACTCCATATATGGAATTTTCCTAGGAATGTCTTGTTCTGGTACTTTTTATTGTGTATTTCTTTAATTTGAGGTTCACTCACAGAGTCATGTGAATATAGAATCAGTTCAATATTATGTATTTGTACAGAATCACAGCTAAAGAGTTTAAAAGCACATCCCAGTTGTATCTAAAAGTGTTTAAAAAATCAGACAAGTTCAATAAACTCCAAAATGCTTCATTTATTTTCACAATTCTTAAGCGAACAATTTCATTGGAGAGAAAGGGATAGGCTTGTAATTATTTAACAATGGGCTTGTCAGGGGTGCCTCTCTTTTATGGACTTCTGTCTTTCATGGTAGAAAAAGAAAAAAGGAAAACCTGTGGGAAGTGAGGACCCACAGTGTTCTCTGTACACCACCACCACTACACGGACTTTGGGCTCAGTTTCCTTCACTAGGAGTGCTTCCATTCACCATTTATTCCCATGCACATTTGGGTTACCTGTGGAAATTTTTGTCTAGTCAACATATCGCTAGTAATTAGCCTTCATCCAGAAGACAGGAAAGATCTACCCAGAATCCATTCCTCATCCCAGGTGTCACTTCCACATTCATTACAATCAGATTTTCTTAATTAGAACACAGCATGAAATGGCAGCTTGCAAATACAGAGCAATACTGCAGTCATATGACTCCTGCTACTTGTTGAATGTCTCCTAAGAAATACTCAGTGCCCTGAACTCCTGAAATTGAGTACAGTCATGGAGGCAGAATTAGGTCACCTCCAAATTCCCCTGGTTATGTGGTACCAGAAGGATGAAAGAACCTATGGGTTTTCCTTTATATTATCTCACTGCTTCTCATTTCGTAATGAACTTTAAGCTCCAATTAGTTCAACCAAATTAAGCAATTGAATAAGACTTTGACCTGCGTTCCTGCAGTATCTATACCTAATCTTGTTTTTTTGTGGTGTCAGACTGTTGTGACTCTGGCCACTGCAACATGCAAACAACTTCTGATACGTAGACTTTTCCCTATCAAGTAATTCAATTTGCAGTGCCTGGCTGTGAGATACTACTTGCACTTTACTACTGACAGAGCATTTAACCAGTGTCTTTCCTCTAGGTGTGATTGCTGCAGTGGTGTTTGTCCTCATTTGCCTGCTGGTGGTGATGGTCCGTTACATGTACAGACATAAGGGCACCTACCATACCAATGAGGCAAAAGGAACCGAGTTTGCCGAAAGTGCAGATGCTGCTTTGAAAAATGACCCTGCTCTCCAGGAAGCAGTGGATGAGAGCAAAAAGGAATATTTCATCTGAGAGGCAAGGATTTCCATGGAGACTTCCCCAAGGGAATCAATCAGAAATGCTACATCAACAGAAGAGCTAAGAGATGGATAGTATTAGGATACAGGCAAGCATCCTAATTGAAAAGTATTTCTTTACCTTTTTTTTGTCACTGGGATATTTCTTGTCCTCTGCCAGTGAAGAACTAAATGCCAGATACTTGCCTGTTGATTTTATTAGCAACACAGCTGGTCACAGTTGAAATCAATATCTCACAAGAAGAAACAAAATCTCAGTAAGAGTGATACACTAAAACCGGATAAAGATAGCAAATGTCAAGCCTTGACATTTGTTGAAAATAACAGATGCCAACAGAAAACATCCTCTTAGAGTTAATGATGCATCCTATGCTGATATGATACAGAACTACCTGAAATTGAATTTCAAATGGTCACAGGATAAATATTAAACTAGATGAAGCTAATGTAGCTGGAACTGAAATAGCTTTGTATCCAAGATATCTCCTCCCTCCCATAAATGTGCTATTTTGTTGGCACAGGGGAATTCCATTTGTTTGCTTGGGAATTTAGATTGGGATTTTTTTTTAATTGTTTGAATTTTAAATATCTAAAAGTCAGACACTTCAAAGAAATGAAACTGTTAAAAAACATGGGAAATGTAAGAATGAAGGATTTATTTCTAACTTACTCTGCATGGCAACCTGAGAACTGTAAATTTTTGGAATTTACAATATGGTGTATAATAGTCAGTAGACTTACAAATATGATTCCAAATAGTTGGTAGGTTCCCTGCATGCATGCATAAATAGATAGATTTTAAAAGGTAAAGCATCTTGGTTTGAACAGGCCTTTTGAAACAACAGAGGTCTACTTGATTCTTTCAAGATTTTTCTGCCTGAGTATTTATTTATTTATTTTGCATTGGAAAATTCTCTTGAATGCCTGCCAGAAGGATTTTGGTTTTTTGCAGGGAGAGGGATTCGGTTTTGGTGCAGATACTGATAAAACTTTTACAAATGCAGCCGTAAGACTGCCACTATGAAAAAGCTTGCACTGTATCTGCATCCCACTTGTATCAATGTCTCCCTCTGTGTGGCCTCAGTATAGCTTTTATATTGTGCTAGGTAAGAGAATTACACTGACCATCAATGCTTTCTTATAAATAAATAAATAGATTATTCATGGTGGGTAAAATGAAAAGATCTTATTCCTCACCGAAGAATCAACGGTGATGAGTTTCTCTACCCTAGTAGGCTTCCTAATTGAAGCCCATAATTAGTTCCAGAAATAGAATAGTTGTTCTCTGCACCTCCTCATCCCAAGCTGCAATGGTGCCCTGGACCACTAAACATAAAGGCGGAGAAATATACGATAAGAAATTACACTGATGAGGTCTGCTCAACTCAATATGTTTTTCCCTATGTTTTGATATATGTATGTGTGTACTCACACAAACACAAATATATGTGTATATATACATACACATATGTGTGTCATCTACAACTGTGGTTTCAAAACGTTGCTGGTCGCTTGTGCTCACTTCTTGGCACACAAGCTTGGAAAGCTCCTGGACTCCAGTACTGATTATCAACACTGTCCACAAAAATGCTGTGAGAGAAGACAGATCTGAACAAGAAAAGACTCTGAGTGAAGAAATGGGATGTTTTTGTCTTTTTAGTCACAATCTCAGTCTTTTCTCAGAACCTGAAGGAAATGGACTTGATTCTTAGAATCCAAATAGCTTTGCTTTTGAATCTTAAATACCTATGTGTTTGCATTTTAACCAAAGAATATCAAAATCATGCCAAATTTACTAAATGCTAAGGAGATGTTTGTAACATATCATCACAGAACTGCATTGTTTTCTGTGACTAGTGCAGTATAAAATGCACAAAACCCAACACTAGAAGAGCTCAAATATTTTGATATTATGCACCTGACTGTTTCCTTCTCAGATACATTACTATTTTAATATTTTTACTACTTTTGAAAAAGGAATTGGTTTTATTTTTCTAGGACAAGTGTTGGAGAAATTCTTTAATATTAGCTGTAAGACTGAGTTTGTAAAACTGTGGACCCTTGACCCTCTAGTTCAATAAAAATGTAAATACTTCCTCTGAGGAGAGGGTACGTGGAGTGACTTAAGCTCTGCTGCATCTCCCACACAAAGCATGGCAACTCTAAAAAAACTTTCCTCCAGTGCTAGCAGGACCTACAGAGGGCTTCCAGCCATTTGTCCCTTTTCATATATTCAGACCATGTAATGTAAGTTTGGCTGTTAAAGAAAATTAACTTTAGAGGAAGGTGTGAGGGACACAGGGAATAAATTCCTGCTTTCCTCTCCAGTCATGAAATTCTGGTTTTTTTGTAACTTGACCCTGCTAATTATAAATAGAAAACTGTGTCATACCCAATACATGTAAGAACCTGAATTAGTGTCTCTTTTGGGGTGTGTGTGAGTTTTTCAATTATGAAGTGGACTGAGGCAGACCAGCTGTCCACACTGGAACTAGAGAAGCCAGAAATTCTGGTAGTAGAGCATTTCAGTGGAGCTCAGCCAATTCTGAGCCATACAGTCAACACCAGACTTTGTGTCATTTATTTCCCCAGATCTGAACTGAATGCAACTACTGGTCTTTGACTACATCCTTTCTTAGTAGCCTAATTATATCTATTTATCCCATTTTGCCCATTTATCTAGGCTGACAGTCCGAGCATACTGCAACAGCTTCCCCATTGGTAATGACACACTTTGAAGATTTGCAGAGTAGTGACTCTGGCAAGAGCTACGGTTTCAGTTAGTTTATTTTTTACAGCGTTCTTTTGGGTTCCAGGGTTTTGTATATTTAGTAATGACTCGAGCACACTGAACAGAAACAATAGATGGTTTGTGGATATTTTCTGTTTATTTGGTATTTTTCAGGATAAATTTTGCTTTGTATTGAAGAAAGCTCATCACATCTGATTACTGGTAGATGCTAACAGCCTGGTCCTGCTATTTTCTACTCATGCTGTCTTGAGTCATTCGATTAATGCAGTACAAACTTCCTATAACTTTTAGGACTAATTAGCAAAACATCCTTCTGCAAGAAGCATGCTGTGATAAAACAAACATTATGTACCACACTGAGATGTCTCAGTTGGCAGACACAGCTTTTCATCACTGATGATTGAATGATTTTTACAATTTGCTTCCTGAATTGGAGAATTAAGGAAACTTACTTTTATCCCATGTCCCTCCACTGTTATTCCCTGTTTTCCTGCAGCTCTCTGGTGCCCCATCTCCCCACTCGTGACTGTTATCCTTGCTTGCAGATCCTTTGGCTCCCATCTGGATCCCTATGGCCTTCTCTATGGGAAAGGATTGGCCACTTACTTAAGTATTTATTTATTTATTTTAATCAGTGAAGAGACTGTCCCTTTCTGCCAGCCAAGAACCGATTTTTACACAGGCTTTAGGTTTGGACTTCCAATGCTATATCAAATTTGCTCAAACCTGACAAACCTGTCTTAAGACTGATTTACAGAATGATCACATAGGCCACATATTCACAGAAAACCACTCTAGAAATAGTACAGCAAGGTCTCTAGTTAGTTAAATTTAGTGCTATAGATCTTTAGTGTTCAGTAAACAAGGGAGAAGAATGACAATCCCTCAAGCAACTCATTTTTTTCCTGATGGTTTAATGCCCTGTGAAAGTTTGTTGAATTCTACTTTGCACAGAAAGCCACTGGCTTATGTTTAGAAATATAAGTAACATTTCAATGATGTATAGGAAAGCTGTGCATTAAAGTTACCAGTATTTGCTGGGGCTGGAAGACAGAAGATACATATGATATTGTAGGAACACAAGACATTTTTTAAAGATATACAGAAATGACAAGAGTTAAATATAATATTTCTAGTTACGTTGGTCAGCCCCTGCAGCAGCTTTACAGCTCAGCAAGTGATTCTGTCCAAAAGCAGTCAGTCCCGAATTTGTACCTGGTCACCCATTACCTGATACACATCATTTCTAGGGCTCAGCCTCTATCATTCCAGCATTTCCTGAGGTCCAATGTGCTACTGCATATTAATGCAGTCCTGAGGAGTATGTAGTGAGTTACTGGTCAAAGTAACTGCTTATATATACTTTTTTCTTTTTAGAACAACAGGACCAAATCACTTTGGGGGACTATTAAAAATATAATCGTCAGATTCCTCAGAAGGTTAACATCAGTTTTTCTCTAAAATCAAATCTAGGGATCATTGAGAGAACACTAGGACAGGAAAATAAAAAGGACTGTTCCCTTTTAAGGTGCTGAAACATTTATAGCTGCAGGGTAAGTAGGATAGCACCGCTAGCTACAGCCTGTGAGAATTCCTCATAGAGTCCAGGAAAGACTGAGACAAGATGCAAATCAGTAAAAAGTTACAGAGAGGAAGAAGGTAATTAAATGCCAATAGAATTGGAAAGCAGGTTTTCATCAAATAAAATAAATATTGCCATTTAGAGAAATCCAAGTGCATTTGCTGAAGGTAACTGCTGACAAAAAATTTATTTTAATTATATCAGGTGTTTGAATTCCTCGCGTGTGCCAGTCCAGTCAAAAAATACTGGTAAATATACACTAAAAGAGTACTCATGTTAAAAGCATTAAGAGCTGTTTATTGTGTTTTCAAAAATCTCTCAGTTCTTCACATAAGAAAGCTTTGTGTTTATAAAATGCAGAAACTTCACAGAAGCAGTTCATATAAGATAGTAAGCTAAAGAACCTCTGAGCAAGCGATGAACACATACCTGATTTCTGGAAATTGAGGTAGTTAATAAAGGAAGTTAACAACATAAAAGAAAAACATATTGTGAGTAAAAATTTCCATGATATTACAGACAAATTAAATGGTTTTAGTAGTAGAAGTCCTCTGCTTGCTAAGAAGGCAATATAGTCACTGACTGGAAATAAGGAGTTCTTATTCTACATGACTGATCCCTGTGTGGTGAGATAAGATCCCACTGAAATCAGTGGCACAAGAATTTCACTGACTATATTTATCCTTTCTGCAATAAAAATTTTCTCACTCATGTCAGAAAGAAACACACTAAATTAAAGTAGAAATCTTTATAAGTGCTGATCTTTCAGCATAACCTCATGTCTTTACACCATTTTTCTGTTGTTTCAAACTGTATATATGATGGAAAATATCTGATATCTTGTATTAAAATCTGCTTGAATCGCAGCATTGCTATGACAAGAATATAGAACACAGAGTGTTCAAACCTTACTGTTGACTCTATGTTAAAGTTGATGATAATGTTTGTATTTACCAAAGCTATTAATACACTGCTGGTGTAGATCTACTATATTTTGAATTTAAAAAAAAAAAAAAAAAAGCCAAAAATAGAAAAAAGAAATAACTTTACAATTAAAGTCGTAGTTTTCAGCATTTGAACTATTGTTCTCATATTTTTGTTTTCTTTTAAAATACCATGAACTTCGAGAATTCCAGTTATGTTGTTCTTATAAAAACATAGATCAAAAAGGAATAGTCAACTGGAAGTTTTCTCAATGGAAGATACAAACCCTAAAAGATACACTGCTAGTATTGGGATTAAAAAAAAAACAAGAGAACCTTTTGATAGTTCTAAGAAGGAGTCAAAAAATAGAAGAAATCAAAAAATAATTAGCTCTGAAGGAATCCTGTGGATACCACTGTAGACCTGTACACTTAATATCTAACACACAGTATTCTTAAAAGTTCCCAGCAGGCTTACAAACATCTCATGGGTTTGTAAGCCCATCTGATGGATGGGCTACCTTCAACGCAACAGTACCAAATGTGAATACTGCTTTGCTCTTCATGCTTTCCATACAATTTCTCTTTTATCCCTAGTTAAACAATATTCTAGAGGCTATGCCTAGTATAATACGTATTGTAATCTTACCTCTGCCACAGCAGGTCTTTAAGTGATATGTTGCTGCGTCAGAATAATGTCTCAAATTAGTGAAAATCTGGAGGGTAACAGAAGTGCAGTACATAATCTGAGTTTTAGTATCTGTAAGTAGAGAAATTGTGATAAGACCAGCTCTTCCAATGGGCCTTTCATGTGCTGTGGGACTTTGATGTATAAAACTGTTTGGAGGCCAGCGTAACCAAATGGTTCATTAGCAATGCTCTCGCTGGGATGACAAACAGAGACATAAGACTACTGAGGACTGCACACTGCATCCTCCATTATTAGCAAGTTTATAATGGAGGTTTGACCTTGACTTTATACCATATCTGACCATGGGATTCAGAGTTATTGGAAGTGCTTCAGCACACAATTACATGGAGACTGGTCATAGGTCGTTGGCTGTTTGCTAAGAAATAATGGAAGTGTTTGGGGATCAGAGGTGACCAGTAGTTGATAAGCTTACAGCAGAAACGAGGAGTTAAGTAAAGGAAAAAATAAAGGGAAGTGTATGAAAATAAGAATTCTTAGCAATATGTGTCATCACATAGCAACATCCTACACACAGAAGCATGGAATCACAGAATCATAGAACAGTTTGGGTTGGAAGGGACCTTAAAGATCATCTAGTTCCAACCCCCCCTGCCATGGGCAGGGACATGTCCCACTAGATCAGGCTACTCAAAGCCCCACCCAACCTGGCCTTGAACACCTTCAGGGACAGGACATAACCTCCAGGGATGGGGCACCACCTCCAGGGATGGGGCAACACTTCCATGGATGGAGCATGAACATCTCAAGCCAGCAGGACAGGACAGAGCATCAAGCAGGGAGTGGGACGCCTGGCCCTGGCTCGCTCCTCAGCACCCTGAATGCCCCCTCTGTTTTAGTTCCTTGTCCATCCTGGTCCTAACCGTACCCCCTGCAGAGCCAGGAGCCAGGGATCAGGAAAGCCTGGCTTACCGGTGGGGAGGAGAGGGCAAGAAATATGCCCTCAACATACATATGATTTGCTTCACACCTCTTCTGTCATCAGTGCTGAACCTAAACTTTCAGTACAGGATATTTCGGCTACTGAGATAGAAAAGAGTCTCGGCCTTGCAGTAATTAATCTGCCTCCTAGGAAAGATTTTGATTAACATTTCTATTTCACCTTAAAGAAAAAGATGTGTAAGACCTAAACTTTTTGCAAACAGTCTTTTTAGGGCTGCACAGAGAGAGGTTTTCTAACGACTGATGTTTGGTTTACGAGCAGGAAGACCAGAGTGGTCCCTCAGTTTCCAGTATCTTGGAAAGAAAGTATTTACTCTCCCTGAGGGATTGTTAGCAGATTCACTTGAAAGCCCTTCTCAGTGTGACATATGGATATGATGATAAAATGCAAGTTAATACCACATTCTTGGTTACTAGGAACAATCATCTTTATTCATTCTAACACCTAATGGAGTGATCAATAGCAGCTTTAAAAAGACCACTGTAAGTCATATTTAACTCAAATAAGGTTTTGTATTGTATTTCAATCAAATTACACTTTCTGCTGTTCTTTACTGTCAATTTCTGCTTTCTTCTCCATTCATAAATTTTTGTTTCACAGATACATGTGTGACCCTCAGGGCTCTCCATAACTTTTCTATTGTTCTTGTAATGTTATGCATAAATACAGTGTTGTGCTCAGAAATTCTTCCATAGAGCTGAAATGTCTGTGTTCCCTTCTGTTGAGCAGAAGCACAACTTACCTACCAGAACAGACATTGAAGAACCAGAGAGGTTATTACACCTCTAGTTTTCTGGTAAAGGGATAAAGATTGTTGTTCCATTAAAGGTGCTGGGGACTCTCTCAGTCCTTCATCTTGCATGACATGAGTGATGCTTCTGACACTGGGGCAAAAGAAAGCAGCGTGCAAAATGGAAGGCACAGCACAGATTCAGGAACAACTTGATTCTCCTAAACAGCAAGGTGCTGAACACTTGCCAAAAGTTAAACCACAAGAACTAGTCATGAAGACTTCTGCTGAGCCCACAAAGAATTATTTTTCTTAGCCTTCTCATTCAATACCTCTCTCCCCTTCTTTTCCCCTCAGAAATCATCTGACAGTTGTATTTAAGTTTAACCAGATATCTCATCTCTGCAGCTTCTCTGACTGCAATGAAAAATTAATTACAGGCCCAAGGAGAAGACCAAATAGTTCAGGATCAGATTACTTTAAACCTTAACTGACCTACAATGTCACCTTACTCACTTTCCTTCTCAAAGTTATAAGCTACGCAGACTTTGAAAGCCTGTCCCAATTTTTTCATTTTCCTCCAGCCCTCCAGTCCAGCTTTTTGTCTTCTCCTGTTGCAGGATCAGGAAGTTTCTTACTAGATTCTGTCTGACCTTTTCACAGATTCAGTCCTTGGGGCAGGGAGAACATTGTTGGTTTTGTTGGGGGTGGGTTCATTTAAAAAAAAAAAAAAAAATAAGGTGGCTATTGAAAGTTTAAAAGAAAGCATCACCAGAATATGGTTCTGAGTTGGACCAAACAATATCTTTTCTATAAACCAATTTCTTGGCAAAAGGTAAATTCTTTTTGAAAAAAAGTTCACGTCTTAACTCCTCACGTTTGTCAGCTCTCTGCAATAAAGGGTGAATAATCAGTCTGTCTGGAGAAAAAATACTTTTACTCAAACAGACTAAAAAGAGGTCATTATTCACTAAAACTATATTTTTCCAAGCAGTTCTGTGCTGTATAGTAAAATATGTTAATATTGCACGAAGGCGAAGTAATATTTTTGTTTCATCTTCCCTCTGCACTAACATTAATGGAATGTGTTTGTGTCATTTTCTCTAATAATCGTTTTTCTTGTGCAGTGTCTTCCCAGGTCTTGCCCTCTCTCTCTATACAGGTATCAGGTTAAGGTGGAGCTGGGAAAATATATATAATTATTTATTGCCTAGCTCTAAGTCCAGGCAGGAGTTGACACTTTCCAAGGGCTCTGTTTTCTTTTATTGGTATTATTATGGAAAATTAAACCCCTGAGGAAATGGTATACATTTTCTTAAAATTGTATATTTAACATGTATCTCTGTAGTCACTTTCCAGACTATCTGCGAGAATATATGCTTTTTTTTAATTTTGTAACAATCTTCCAACATTGTCTTCTCCACATTGTTGCTGTGAGTGCAAGTTTAAGAATATATTTCTTAAGCTTTCAAGGTGCATCTTCACCAGTGCCAAGTACAGGATGACAATAATTTCCCTCCTTCTGCTGGCTACACTATTTCTGATACAATCCAAGATGTCTGTTGGCCTTCTTGGCCAACTGGGCACACTGCTGGCTCATGTTCAGCCTGCTATCAACCAACACCCTCAGGTCTTTTTCCACTGAGAGGTTTCCAGTATCTCTTTCCCTAGCCTGTAGCATTGTATGGGGTTGTTGTGCCCCAAGTGCAGAACCCAGCACTTGGCCTTGTTAAACCTCAAACAATTTACCTTGGCCCATATTTTACTCAGAGAAGAGTACACCTGCCTAGGCCATGAACCACCAGATTCTCTAGGAGGATGCTGTGGGAGACAGTGTCAGAGTCTTTGCTAAAGTCGAGGTAAAAAACATCCACAGTCTTTCCTTCATCCACTAGGCAGGCCACCTCATCACAGAAGGAGATCAGGTTGGTCAAGCAGGACCTGACTTTGTTGAACCCATGCTGGCTGGGCCTGGTCCTGTTTGTCCACATGCCTGGTGAGTGCACTCAAGTTGAAACACTCCATAATATTCCCTGGTACCAAGGTCAGGCTAATAGGCCTGTAGTTTCCCACATCTTCCTTCTAGACCTTCTTGTAGATAGGTGTCACATTGGCAAGCCTACAGTCATTTGGGACCTCCCCTGTTATTTAGGACTGTTGATATATGACAGCGAGTGGCTTGGCAAGGTCCTCCACCAGTACCCTCAGTACTCTTGGGTGGATCCCATTTGGACCCATTGACTTGTGAGTGTCCTGATGGCATAGTATGTCATTAACTGCTTCTTTCTGGATTATGGGTGGTTTATTCTGCTCTCCATCTCTACCTCAGGGGGATGAATATCCTGGGGATAACTGATCTGACTATTAAAGGCCGAGGCCAAGAAGGCATTAAGTACCTCAGCCTTCCTGTCATCCTTGGTGGCAAAGTTCCCCTCCTTATTCAATAAAGGATGGAGATTCTCCTTGGCTCTCTTTTTGTTGTTAAAGTATTTGTAAAAAAACTCTTACAATAGTGGACAAACTGCCTTTCTAATTTTCTCTCTGCATGACCTAAAAAGATTCCTGTACTCTCTTTGAGTTGCCTACCCCTTTTTCCAAAAGTGATAAACTTTCTTTTTCTTCTTGAGTTCAAGCAAAAGGTCCCAGCCAAGCCAGTTGTCTTCCCCAACGGTTCATCTTATGGTACACAGGGACAGCCTGCTCCTGCGCCTTTAAGAATTCCTTCTTGAAGAATGTCCAGCCTTCCCGCAGCCCTTTGCCTTCCAGGACTGTATCCCAAGAGACTCTTTCAACCAGTATCCTGAACAGGCCAAAGTCTGCCCTCCAGAAGTCCATGGTAGTGGTTTTGCTGACCAAAAGGAGGCTTACTTCAACTGTACAATATCTTATAGACAACATAGGGGCACCACAAACCTTCTATGAGTTAAGGAGCAGAAAAATTATTTCCCCAAAAGAGCAGTTACATTTGCCCATTAAAGTTTATTTGTTTAACAAAGCCCATAAGAATAAAAATGATGCATTTCTTGAGAATTATAAAGAAAAGAATGAGTATTTGAAATATCCATTTGCAACAAAGTAACAATGAAATAGTTACATGTTGGCTTATTTTTCTAGTGTTTTCTGTAAACAGGAGCCAGCACTCCTGTTAAAAGTATTTATGACATGAAAAATCCACTGTTAGTTAAAAACAGTCCACATTCATTGTCATTACTGCAGAACTCAGGAGATAAGGGCCTTTGCCAAGGTGAACAATTTCTACAGGTATCAACTGGTAAACACTTGGGGTCATAAGATTGATTGACTTCCAAGTAAATTGGCATTGTGATTTTCTATGTCCTTCCAGTTTAAGACACTGGAAAGAGGGAAGTGTATGAAGAAATCAAGGACAAAAGCAAGCAGCCAGAAGTTGTGTATGAGGTGAGTTACCCAGGATGAGTCAGTCAAGTTGGCATTCCCAGCCAAAAAAGGCAAGGGAGTCTACAATTAACTAGGAAAGGAGGAATGAGAGACTCCTTCTTTGCAGGGCTGCTCTCAATTCCTTCATTCCCCATCCTACACTGATATCAGGGGTTGCCCTGGCCCACGCACAGAGCCTTGCACTTGGCCTTGTTGAACCTCATGAGGTTCACACGGGTCCCCTTTTCAAGCTTGTCCAGGTCCCTCTGGATGGTTTTCCGTCTCTCAGGTGTGTCAACTATAACACTCAGCTGGGTGCCGTATGCAGACTTGATGAGTGTGTACTCAGTCCCAGTGTAGACGTCATTGATGAAGATATTAAATAATACTGATCCCGATACAGACCCCTTAGGGACACCACTTGCCAGCGATATCCTTCAGGACATAAAGGCATTGACCACTACCCTATGGATGTGATCATCCAGCCAATTCCTTATCCACTGAAGAGTTCAACTATCAAATCCATATCTTTCCAATTTAGAGAGAAGCGTGTTGTAGGGGACCATGTCAAAGTCCTTACAGAAGTCACGATAGATGACATCCCTTGCTATTTCTTTTTCCCCTGATGCAGTCTCTCCATCATAGAAAGCCACGGGGCTAGTCAGGTAGGACCTACCCTTGGTGAAGCCATACTGGCTGTCTCAACTCACCTCTCTGTCCTCCATGAGCTTTAGCATAGTTTCTAGAAGGATCTGTCCTATGACCTTCCCAGGCACACAGGTGAGGCTGACAGATCAGTAGTTTCCAGAGTCTTCCTTTTTACCTTTTCTTGAAAAAATGACAGCAATATTTCCTCTTTTCCAGTCACCAGGTACTTCACCTGACTGCCATGACTTTTCAAATATCCTAGAGAGTGGCTTGTGTACATCAACCAAGTCCCCCAGGACTCTGAGATGCATCTCCTCAGGTCCCATAGACTTAGGTCTAAGGAACTTCAGGTTCTTCATATCGTCACAGACTTCATCTTCTCTTACAGTGGGAGAGATTTTGCTCCTCAAATCCCAGCTTTGTGGTCCATCCACTTGAGAGGTGTGGGAGGAGAGGTTGCCAGAAAACACTGAGGTAAAAAAAGCTGTTGATTACCTCATCCTTCTTGCCTATTGTTACCAGTTTTCTAGTTGTGTTTGTCACAGGGGTTGTGCTTTTTTTGACTTGCCTTTTCTGTCTGACATAGCTGTAGAAACCCTTCTTGTTATTCTTTGCATCCCTTGCCAAGTTCAGCTTCAGCTATGTCCTGGCATTCCTGACCCCATTCCTACACAACCAGGCAACATCCCTAAAATCTTCCCAGGATACCCATCCCCGCTTACACTTCCTGTGCTTTTCCTTCTTGCCCTTTAGTTCGACCAGCAGGTGTCAAGTCAGCCTGTCTCATGCCTTCTTTTCCCAATTTCTTACATTTGTGGATTGAGAGCTCTTGCACTGTATGGAAAACCTCCCTAAAGATCTGCTAATTTTATTCTGTTTATTCCCTTGTCCCTGAGGGCAATTCCCCAGGGGGTCCTCTTAACTAACTCCTTGAAGAGTTGGAAGTTTGTTTTCCTAAAATTTAAGGTCTTGATTTTGTTCCTTGCCTGACCCATATTCCTCAAGACTGTGAACTCCACCAGGCTGCCTCCAACCTTGATGTCACCAACAGGCTCACTTGTGTTGGTGATCATCAGGTCTGGTATTACATCTACTCTGATTGCACTCTCTATTACCTGGCTTAAGACATTACCCTCAGTGCATTCCAGGAGTCTCTTGGATTTCCTACAGTTTGCCGTGCTACTTTTCCAGCACAAGGTAGTTGAAGTCCTCCAGCAGGACAAGAGCCTGTGGGTAGATGCCTCCTGTAGCTGGGATGAGGCTTCATCCATAGGCTTTCCTTGATCCATCAATCTGTAGTAAACACCAACAATAAGGTTTCCTTTGTTGCCTTGGTCTTGCCCCTCCTTCCTTGCCTATCCCTTCTGAACAGCCTGTAGCACTGATTCACAGTCACGTGATTCATCACACAAAGTTTTAGTAACGGCAATCAGGCTGTATCTTTCTAGCAGCATGTAGCTTTCTTCCATCTCCTCTTGTTTGTTGTCCCTGCTGCGTGTATTGGTGTAGAAGCACTTCATCTATGCTGTCAGCTGTACCACCTTCTTAGAGGAACACCTCTTAATTCCTTTAAGGGTTTCCTTGTGGGTTCCTATTACCCCAGGAGCTCCTGGATCATCTCCCTCCAAAGACAGATATCTTTCTGCTTCAGAAGGGTATATGCAGCTCCTGGGATGCAGAACACTCATGTACCCATTCTGTTGTCGTATTAGTGGCTGCTGTGGCTGCTAAACTAGTTTAATCCAAATAAGATTTCTACCTACAGACAGTACTTGAATATAAAAAAAGCAGAAATAAAAATATCTGTTTGAGTGCTCTGCTGGTTCAGAGCAGCTGCTTCATCCTACTGTTACCACAAGGAGCTCCAATGTCTCATTTCTCTCAGATCTGCATGCAACCTCAATAACTTCCACTTCAATATCTGCCACCAGCCTGTAAGGGACCTCAGCTACAGACCACATGCTTTCCAGAGGGTCTTATCATCTCTGATTGAACCAACAAAAATGCAAAAAAGTTTGCAATAAATTTAACAATGGCTGAAAGAGGCTACAGATATGAGTCTGAAACTCACAACAGCAGTTGCATCAGGTACTGCAAAACCAGAACAGTCTGTGGACTTGAAATGCAGCATCACTGGGCAAACACACAAACACGTGGACATGGAAAGGCAGATGAGCTCTGTCATGGTACCTCGGGAACCATGGAAAGTAAACTCATGTCACTTTTGCTGTGCAAATACAGCTACATACTTGTGATTCAAAAGCAGTCTGGCCACAAAGACAGACTAAATTAATCTAGCATCTATCTGTGGCTGTTCAAACTCTGTTACAACAGCGACTAAGAGAAAACTCTTCTGACAGCTGAGTCAGATAAGAGTAGGAACTGATGACAATTACTCACTACGAAGATCAAACTGTGGCTCATGCAAACCTTTTATTGTCATACAGCACAGAAAAACCTCTCCTTGAAATTCTCCACACCTGCACACTGATAGGCAAAGTCCAGGCAGAACATCCGTGTTTTCTTATTTGTATCCAGAGTTCCACCTTAGTCCACAGGCAGCTGGTATGAATTTACACAGATCCCTTTACATCAACATAACTATTTTGACTTTAAAAAACCTTAAGTGATATAAATTTGTCAAGGATCTGATGAATGAACATAGTGAAAATTGAGATCTGGATGAAAAATAGTTACCAAGAGGCCTGAATCCAATACTTAAATTAAGTCTGAGTACATTTTTTGTTAGGTTTCCAACAACAACAGCTAAATTAGAGAATTAAAAGACCTCAAATACAGCATAAAAATCCAGCACCTTTGAAAGCAGAGAGACCTGATCCTTTCAAAATTAAATTGGCAGAATTTTAATTTTGCAGAATTGATAGCTTTTGTTTTATTTTCTCAGCACAGTTAATCTGACAATGTGCTACTGTAATTATAGGCCATTATATATACATTCTAGGGAGAAAAATTTTTTAACCAAAAAAACAAAACAAAAAAGAAATACACTATGTGCATTAATGACTTCATTAAACAAATTTCTTGGGATTTTCAGAGGGGGGACTGAAATGATGGGCAAGAATTATCTTCTTCAAACATCTGGGAGCAGAGCACAGCTGGCTCTCTATTGGAGCCTGGCACTCAGCATGCTATAAGACATACTTGAGTACATAAGAGAGGCTCTTATGAAGCTGAATCATTTGGGCAATTAACACTCAAAGCAATTTTCACACAAGCCCTTGATATATGAAAATTAAGTTTTCTGTAAATGACAGGCAGGTTTCTGTATGCAAAAAGCTCTAGCCTTGCTATAACATTTCAAGGTTTATGAAGGGAGAAATGCTTTCAAAGACTGAAGATGTTTTCAACAATTTTTTCCTTCTTTTAAAAAGGAAGACTTACTGAGAATGTTTTACTATTATAGGCCTGTCCAAAGTTAGTTACTTCACAGGAATATTCAGATCAAGGGCAAAAGTTAGAAAGGTCTATATCAGAAGTATACGATGGCTTAGAGAACTAAAGAAATTACATTTAAATTATTTTCACCCCTTGCAGATGATCTCGCATTGGGTATAAACTATACAGTCTCTCTTAAGAAGGGACACAGCTTTGCTCACATTTTCTGCAGACAGCAACAGCTTAAAGTAATGGCAAGAAATCAAAACAGCTGAGAAAAAAAGTTGTGGATTTCATAATTGTAATTACTTTGGATCAAAATTCCTGGAAAGTAATTGATTTTTAAAAAATATAATTTAAAAAGGCAACAAAATTTAATTTACCTATTAATGTTAAGAGGCCACGTGTAATATAGTTCACTGACTCAGAATTCCCAGAGATCTGGGAATTGACTGCTGGATCTATAATGCTTAGAATGGGTAATCCTGTTCATATGGCAGCTAGAAATTATCATAGGCAGGCAAAGAGTGTAAAATATAGAATTAGTCACAGACAAGAAGATTAGGAATAAAAATAAGATTAGGAATATAAAATAGAATTTGTTCTACTACCATCCATAACCCAACACTTTGCAAAGTAAAGATATCAAGATTAAACAAAGTATAAAATCTGAGGAAGAACAATTTTCTTCTCCCATCCTTTCAGTTTGTGAACTGCAAGCAAAGGGTCAATGTTCACAAAAATATTTTAATTTATTTTTTAACGTATTCCAGTTACTTCACTTATTTTTTAATTAAGTGCAGGACTGAGTAAAATAGAAAACAGAAGAATGCTCTGAATTTTGCTAGTCCTTTAGTCCTAGGGAAGTGACTTCAGATACTCTTTGAAGAGGAATATTGTGATTTAAGAGCAGTGCAAGCAAGGTTATTTAGAAGATGAAGTTACATGAAGTATACACTGCCCACCACTCTGTTTTATACTATCAGATGGTTTTGACAAAGCTTCTCAATTTCCACAGAGATAACTGAAAACAGCATATGCCTGAAGAAGCCTGGTTTGATTATAGTTTTTAAGCCAGGGTTGAAAGCTATCTTCAAAAGTAGCATTCCTATCAGTAACTGCTTCATAGTTAGAAATAGAGATACACAGCTGGATCCTTTAGACCTAACAGAAAATTGAACAGACATGCCTTCAAGAGGCAGACCTCTGTATCTGGTCTTTCCAAATACATCTGTGGCCAAAGATGAAGTATGGAGAAAAAAATGAAGAAGGGAAAACTGCAGTATGAAAATGCAGTTATGTTTAGCACGGAACACCTAAAAATTATATCTTCTTGGTGAATAGGATACTCTGAATTAGAAGAGCAAGTCCATATTTCCGTATAATTCTATATGGCTATTCTGCATGAGGCTGATTTTCTGGAAGAGCAAGATACTTAGAGGGGGTGCAATTTCTTCTGTCATCCGTCTCTCTCCCTGCACATGTCAGCCAGTGTGTTGTGGTTCTCTCAGTCAATTCTCAGCCTTGCACCATTCCCATTGGGATATGAGCTACGCCCACAGCACAGCTCACACATCTTGGTCTGTTGTAGGGACAATTAAGTACACTACTGGGCAGTACCTCTCTTCCTTGCTCTTCTGTTGCTAGCCCGCTATCAATCTCTGAACTGCATCTAGCCCTTATTTTCTGCTAGAGCACCTGCTTCCCACCAGTGAATACTAAGTCTGATTCCCTGTGTATTCCTTTCAGCTTATTTTGTTTCTAGTTGATTCAAAACAACAAATCTTTCTCACCTTCCTAATATTGATATCCCGGTAAGCTGCAGAAGCAATTAGAGGCTGACCTTGGTATCACAAGGAATGTGTGTAGCTGTGTAAGAAGGTAAGCATAATACAAAAGAGTTTTACATGTCAGCCTGTGTAACATAGTAACTCATCTCCGATTATTTGCTAATTGCAGATATATAAGGGAAGAACACAAGGCAGCTTACAGTGCAATTATTCTAGAAAATACTCTGAACATTTATGACAGGAATTTCCTATCTCAGAGAAAGGCCATTGTGTTCTCAGACTGCAAGGATTTTTATTCTGCTAACTTATAGGGTAATGTTTTGAATTCACATAATTTTTGTGTTGCAGAAATGATGAAGTAAGAAGCTATGCAGCTCAGCAGCACATTTAATAGAATAATCTGTATTATTATTTGTTCTAAACCTGTCCCTGGTGGTTTCTCAGCAGACCAATGATTGTCTTTACATCAGAATGGATGACTAACAGTTATTTCCATTTATCTCCTCAGTGGTCCTCATGCCACTTGGAAGCCCTGTCCATCTTCCAATTGACTACTTAAGACAGCTACAGTAACATGACCTGTCCTGTATGGCAGAAACTACAGCCGTGCTTTCAAATAACGAGAGAGTATATTACCTAGAAAAGTTATATTCTTTAGATATTTTTCTTACTGTTCTCAACTTCTGCTAAATGACTCTTTTAGAGCTTGACATCTATTTTCTGAGTAATACATCCAGAAAGACATTGCCTTTGTGGCAGAAGCTTTATTCAAGAAGATAACATTCTGCAATCCATGGCTTCTATACAACAGAGAGCATTTGAATCTCCATGTTATTATACACCACTATACAGTTCATAGGACTGTGTTTGTATATAGCTTTGATATTAAAAGATAGACGATTGGCTTCCAGTTGGTGAAAAGTTGCTCTCTGCCCCACATAATGAACTGTTGTGTCAGAGCTCATTGGACTGAACTAGGCTAATACGCAAGACAAAGCCCTGATGGATACCTTACAGACTTGAGCCCTAAGTTTGTCTTATTTTGAATGGACTTGTTTATGTAATCCAGATAAATTTGTGGCAAGGATCTCTGCTACTACAAAGCAGCTGCGGACTGCAGACAGGATGAATTCTGGTCACAAGTGGCTCATTTCACACTAGCTGACAGCATGGGAACATTACCAGTATGTTTCATCTACGCGTCACTCTCCAGTTTCTTTTCACACTCATAAGGCTATTCTTTACCGAGGCTAAACAGGACTTCCTTTGCCTTTTTGTGATACGTGAAACAGCTCTGCATTAGAACAGGGAGTTACAAGCCTGAGCTGTAGAGTTCTTAGTTCGCTTTCCTATGGGCTATCCCATAGCTGAGCCGAAGGTAAATATAGAATTGCTCCATGTCAGAGAGGGTGACATGAAGAATAAAGGTTAATAAGGGCAGTGACAGATTTCAGTTTGAAAGTTTGGTCCATTGAAACAAAGTGTATTTTAGCTAAGTGAAATGCAATATTACTGATCTAAAGACAAGAAGAGAGGAATTGAATCCTAGTAACCAGTGAATCGTATTTATAGCTCTTAACAAAAGAAAAACTCAACATTCTTTGCAGGGGTGATATAATGGATAAGCAAACTCATTCCTTGTGTGCACCAGCAGGCAAGCACTGCAATGACTTTAGTTCCCTGTCTGACACTCTCACTTGATGCTGGCGCATTTCCTGCATACTGGAATGGCATGTCCAGTTCTGGTGTTAAAGTTTTAAAGAAGATGTTAAAAAACCACAGAGTGTGCAGGAAGGAGACACAAATCTATCTCAGGGGATGGAAAAAAACATTTACAGGGAATAAATTTGATCTTATCTCAAAGAAAACTTGAAACAGCCATGATTAGTGCAGTAGTAACCTTCCTGGGGAGAAAATAGCACATGCAAAAATGTTCTTTAATCTTGCAGAGAAAGACACGAGAGACAATTTATGGAAATTTAAATTGAGCAAACTCCTATTAAACATTTTTAATGGTTGTGATTAACCATTGAAATACACTGAATCAGAGTATAACAGGTTCTTGTTCTCTGCAGCTGTGGCTGTACTGGTGTTTAAAGGAGGTAAGGCACTCACCAGGAAACCTAGAATCTTTCTATCTAATGTGGTAGATGTGGGCTAATAGGATTACACTCACACTTCTATGGCTTCAGGCCAAGACTGGCTGTGTTTTCTGAAATAGTTTGTAGGCTGAAACACAGCACAAGCTATTGGACTCCATCCAGGAGTGACAGCATGAGACTGACTGGCCAAGTACTTGGACTATTTCATCCAATGTTTTAGTTAGCAGATCCACAAATCTACACTTTACTTGTTTGCAAAATGTCTTCAATACTCATATTTGCTCAAAGCAAGCTTGCTTGCGGAAATTGCTTACCTGCATGGAGGGCAAGTACTGCAAATGGTAAAAAAAAACAGCATTACAACTGTGCCTTATGCATGAATGAAGCCAGTAGATATTGCCTTCTGGAAATAACAGTGCAGGAGGCCTATCAGCTGCTCAGGTACTGTTTAACCTGCAGGCATTGTTGTTTGTTTTGCTTAACACAAAAATGTGTTATAGTGTTATCACTCACTCCGGCAGATATAGCAGTGCTAATTATCCCATCATGTAGTCACTTTTCAGTGATATAAATAGCCCAGTTAGTGTCATTTTACATTACCCAGCAAAGAAACTCTAAAGTCTGGGTAGAGCACAGAAGTTCCTTAAAAAAGAAAAGCAGGTCACTTTAGAGGTGGATGCTGCAATTTCTCCCCACATGTTTCAGATGCTGCTGTTTGCTTAAATCAAATCAGTTAGAGAAGGAAAATGGGAATGACAAATAGCTTCATGAAAGAGATGAATTAGTAAATAGCCTTATTGCTGAGAATTCACCACAAGTAGAGATGTGGAAGGTGATGTAAATAATATTTACCTCAGTGTCTCCCAGATAATATACTTCACAGTTCTCCTATCCAAATTAGTTCTTTAACTTGCATGTCCTTTTCCTCCCTGCAAATAGTCATGTCTCCTTGTTGCCAACAGAACCACTTATAGAACCGTGCCTGAAGGATCTCTGATACTTAGCCTTGAGATACACCCCACAGCTGAGAAATACTTCCGTAACTGAGCTTGACTGCTTACTCAAATGTTCAATGCAATGGCAGACTATATACGGGATATTATGCCTGATGAATGGGACTCCCACATTTCAAGCTGATATTTCCAGTCTATAAATAGATACAATCATGAGGGAATTGTAAAACACAGGCTAGTTTGGACCATTTGTGCACATGCACACATCTCGAACAGCTAGAAATTCTGGACAAACGTTTTGAGTCCTCAAACTCTGCCTAGATAAGATTTCTGGGCGGCAAATATATCTAAATTGGAAAATAATGTTCAAAGGAGTATTATTATTCTAAGCATCTGTAAGAAAAGATTAGAAAAACTGGGAAGCTCAGACCTAACTGTTGGAGAAGGAATTGACAGAGAAGGTTATTAAAACCAAGCTGAGCAAAGGAAAATTTAGGCAGTCTTAATGAAAATTTGCTGACAGTGAGATATTGCGCTAAGTAGTAGAATCACTAAAAGGAGGCAATATGAGCCTCATTTCACAGCTGAAGAATGAAGAGAATAATCCTAGCTAGATATTTGGAAAAGGAGGTGACACGGGGGTCTGAAATTTGTTCCATACTTTTCCAAGTTCTGTAATAATTTTTGGCATTGTAGTCCTTTCATCTGCAATACATCTTGCTTGTGCTGTCTCTCTAATATACAAGCAAGATCTGCTTACTAGGAACCACATGGATTTTTACCATAGCCAGCTTGGCTCCAGGAACAGCCCTTGAGTTCTCAGTGGCTGCAGGCTGGAAGTTTTTCCAGCAGCAGGTTGCCATAGACCAGCATAGGTAGCACAGTTTACCAAAACGAGGTCTGTGATCTTCCAAGGATACTTCATTCTGGCTTGTTCTGCTTGTTTTCAGATAGGTAATTTTGCTTTAAAACATGCAGAGAATAAATATTTTCCCAATTTTTTTTTTTTTCAGGAGGAAGTCATGACAAGGAAGTGGAAAGTAACTAATTAAGTGAATTAAGGGGAATCTGGGTAAACACCTCTTCAACTGTCTTTATGGAAAGGACAGCACCTCCATGGAAGCACGTCCTTCCCTCCAGATTGCATTTATGCATATTGCGTGGTCATCTAAAAAGTGTAAAGCCATAAGCATATGGTCTGGGACACTGAGGAAATGATTCTTTGCAAGCAGAAGGCTGTGCAGCCTTCGTAAGAAAGAGGAATACAATTTCTATAGTGTTGGACATCAGATTCTTCCCAAAATTTACACTGAAATCACACATATTTTGTGTCATAAATTCTTTAAGGTGAGAAAGTGATTTGCAAGCTCCAAAGCATCCTTAGGATATTATTTTCTGAGTAAACACCTCTAAAATGAATGTAGTAAATCTCATTTGTTCCTTGAGATGACACTCAGTTGCCTGTATGTCTCAAGGCAGAAGCAAAATTTTAAAAAACTTGCATACAGTTTTCCAAGGAATTTTTCATGTACATTTCAGGCTGTATTTGCTATGCAAATTGGATAGCAGCATGCCCAAATAACTTACATGTCTTCCTGCTCATTTGCAAATTGAACAATGTAAGTTAATAGCCAGCAGAAGACTGGGCGCCCACAGCAAAGTGCATAGATTTACTATTATAAATCAGCACCTCTCTGTTGCTGCCTCATAACTCAGTTGCCCATTGAAATTGTCTCTCATCTTCCATTCCTCTAGTAAATTTGTTTTTCTTCTGCCAGTGTTTCTAGTAGCACTGTTTGTAAGTATGCCACCCCTCCATAGGTCAGCTCCAGAGCCTATTGAAGTCAGCAGAAAAGCTTTCATTAGTTTGAAAAGCTTTTGGAGTAGGTAGGAAGTAAATAGTCTTATTGCATGGATTGTTTTTTATAGGCTATTCTTCATGTCAAATTACTCAAGGTGCCGTTGTGCAGAACTCAGACGTTGTCTGATGGAGATGAACCTTTGTCCCACGAAGTCCAGAGAGCCAGGCCTGAAGCCCAGGAACCCAGAATGTAGCATGTTCTGTGTGGTTTTACCAGCATTTCTACATTTTTCCAAATATTAATTCACAGTACTTTTCAGGGGACTCAGCATAAGTAGTGACAACAGACAGGATAAACCTTTTATGTGCATTAACTCCATCCTTACATTTCACCTCTAACAATACTGCTGTGGTGCTCATCTCCTTAAGCTTTTTGGTGTTTTAAAAACAGCTGGAAATTCTATTAACCAAATATTTTTCCCTTTCAAAAGAAATGATGCTTTCTTTGGAAACAAAATTTTATCAGGAATGAGTCCATATAGATGAATGCCCTATATCAAAAGCATTTTAATTTTTTAAAAAAAAAAAAAAGCAGAATTGAAAAAGTGTTGAATTATCTATTTTTATGTGCATGACAAAAAGTTGTATTTTCCATTCCATCAGAGTTCTATTTGCATATTAGTTTTCAGTAAAATAAATAAAACCAAAGTCATGAAAAATGCTTTGAAATGTTCATAGTGACTTATTTTTTTCTCACATGGATTCATTATCGTTTCTATTAATGCATTTCCAGATTCTGCACCTCTCACTTCATTTGTGCACTAAAAACACGACAAGAGTAACCCTTCCTCCCCACCTCCTGCCTTGCTTCCTACGGTTAGGAGAACTGGATTTTCACCCGCTCATCACCGACACCTTCCATTATTTTGTTTGTGTCCATGCAGGCTACTGCATTTCTAAATCCTTTAACCAAGCAGGATTCCTACACATCCTAGATCAATGTTGCTTAGAGGAATACTGCAATCAATTTCTGCCCTTTTCTTGAATCAGGTGTTCACTGCAGCACTGGTAACTCTGTTCTAACTGTGCACCATGCCTTGGGCACAAAGTACTCTAAGAATTTTGCCACCCTAAATTTAGTGTTTGCTCGCCTATGCACCCAGCCCCATGGGCAGTACATGCCAAAAGCTCTGTCATGTTTCCTTTGGAAGTGAAATTGGATTTCTATAACTCCCCTGGGTAGCTGTGCAAGGGCTTTTCTTCTGTGTGAATCAAAACAGAAGGACATGGACTATGAAGTGATTTTTGTGGCTACCCTTCCCACTCAGCATAAGTAAGTTTCTCAATGCAGCTTTGTGAGTATTGGACTAAGACTTCAGAGAATGACTGAAGCGTGGTAGGAAAGGCATGGGCCATGTTGTATGGACCTGGCATGGTGTGAGTTAAATAGTTTCAAAGCAGGTGATTCTGAAACATGACCCTGCACCCCCCACCCCAGTGGACAGTGGACAGTGTTACCTGTTATCTGATCTGCCACCTGACCTAGATGAAAGATGGGTACAGAGAGTTTAAAAAACACACACACATACTTGTAGCCTTGTGGACACCTGCCACCTTCTTGAACCCGCAGGACAAAGAAAAATACACACTACAACACATGAAGCCTTGAAGGTGGTGACTATCTTTCATCCCTTCTTTCTCTCTTATAAACTATCTCTCTCTTTTTCTCTCTCTCTCTCCCCATTCTCATTTCCTTTTTTTCCTTGTAATAAGTGTGGCTGCAGCAGTCTGTTGTAGGCATTTTTGCAGGCAACATCAGGCATTTTTATGTTTTTCTTGGTTCCACTGAGCAGATTGTCATACAGTGTTGCCAGTGCTTCTAAGTTGTGGATTGCTCACAGTAACATGGACCTTTGTGGTTTCTTGTCAGTGCTCTATCACCTACAGGTCACTGATTGTTTGTATCCAGTGTTTCAGGGCATGCACCTTTTTTAGTAAAATACTACTTATACTCTCCTTCTGAGTGATTTGTGTCACTCTGATGCCATGTCAGTGATTCCAAAGAGCTCTTCCTGGTAACCACTTTAAACTGGAAGTGACACATTTACAGCAAGATAATCAGATTTTAGACTTGCAAGCCTCAGGAATGGCTGCATTTGAAGTCATACATAATTGCAAGAGAATTACATGCAAATGTCTGATTGTTTATCTTAAGGTTTGGTCGAGGACAGCAGCATTGCTTCCATTTATTATGCATAAAGCACTTATGATCATGAATTTCTTACTAAAACACAGTACTTCTCTGCGGTAGGCACCTTCACACAGTCAGATTTTGGGAAGGACCAGAAGGTCTCTCTCTCTCCCTGAAAGCTCTTATTCCTTCTTTTCAATAGGATTTGGAAAGAAAAATAAAAGGAGTGCACTTTCAGCTACCCTCAGCCTAAATCAGCATCTTTCCATTGCTGCTGAGAGGTCATGTTGTGACATGTCATTGCAAGTTTCGTAAATGCAAAGATGAAAGCAGTTGAAAGTCTTAAGGGAAAGGCAGAGAGGATAAAGCGGGAGGTAGCGGCAGGATGCCACAGGGTGGGAGGAGAAATCTGGAAAGGAGCCTTGAGATTTGCTCTTCCCTGCCTGGCAGGGTTTGAACTGTCTTTGCCTCTCGTAAGAAGGCTTGCTGTTTCTGTAATGGAGTTTTTATTGTTTGAAGGCTAACTATATTTCCCAGAAAAACAGACAAAAACAGAGATGTTGGGTGAGGACGGAATTCTAACAAAGTGAAACTTAGCAAAGACATATGACAGGGCCTCTCTCCTTTCTTTCCAAAACCACATATCTGAAGATAGCCTCCCAATCTAGTGGAGGGTGTCACTGTCCTATCTTACCCCAGCCTATCATGTGAATAACTATTTCCTAACTCTTGGTATTCTCTAAGTTAGTAGTTCCCTAAGGTGCTCTTAGGTGAGCCCAGAAGGAACATGCACTGAGCTGGTCATCACTCTCTGGCTTTCAGACTTCGAGCTTTAGTAAAAGTCAAAGAGCGCAGGCCTAGGAAAAAGGAGACTAACTTTGATTCTTTCATATGACATGAATTGTACAGGGAAAATACTCAAATTTCAAAAGTATTTCAGAAGTATAATAATGGTTTTGTTTAAATATAAATTTGAATTTTTTACTTAAATGAAACTAAATATTTCAAATGACAATGTTTTCCTTCTCCATGCAAAATGATTTCCATTAAAGTTGTGGTGCTAGTGGTTCACTAGTGTCATGCTCCATCTCCTTAGCTCATGCAAGTATAATAGTATGATTTCATCTCCAACACTGTAGCATGGCCGCAGCCCACATCAGCCCATGATACATGTCTCTGCAGGCACAGGGATTTTGCAGGCTATTTTTAGTCTTCATCATTTGCTCTGTGATAGAATTGTATGAATTTGGCTGAAATGGAAAAGTTTAGTAATTTGGCACTACTTAGCCCAAGCAACTATAATATATGGCCACAAGTCAGTATTGGGAACTCTGAAAATTGTGTTGCTATTTCTTTAGAGTACTCCCTCAGCTCTCATGAATAGGGCCTGTATGTCTGGTAGGCAAACTTTGTCAAACGCAGGGAGACTACACCCTTAGCTCTTTGATCTATAATACTCATTAGTATCCTGCACATACCCAAGAAATTGTTGTTTTGATTTTCATCTGGTTTTAAGCGTGTTTGAGTTCATGGGATGTTTTGATTGTCTCTTCAATATTTTTACACACAAACTCTCTGCTATAAAGCTGCCATCTGTGTCTGAAATATGCACCAAGCATCCTGGGGTTTTCCTCCCTAGAGAGCTCCTGTTCTCTATGAAACACTGAATAAAATTCATATGGGGGTTTCAAAGCCAAATAATAAAAAAGTGAAAAAAAAAGAAAAAGAAAAAAGGAAAATAGATGTTGTGGGATTGAGGGAGTCAAATTCAAACATCTTTACCAGCATTATGTTATCCAAGTAGGGTTCTTGCTAGAAAAATAATAATATTTTTGCAGTTAGCCATTAAATTCACCCTCAGATGACATCACAAATATTAGGAAGCTTGTGCTATATGGGAGGTTTACACCCTCCAGACCAGAAAGGCACAGAGGAGGTTTTGACTTGTCTGTACAACGAAATGGCAGCAAACACTAAAGAAAGCTCACGGGCACAGCTCAGTGGATAGTGATGAACATATTTGGTGACTGTAATTAATGTGCTTTGACTGTCACTGCACCAGCCCTAACCTCTCATGCTGCTCTGGGGACCAGTGCCAGTGCTTTACTGTCACTTATCTAGTCTGTTCACTGAGGGCACATGAAAACCATCTTAGATGCGACTCACCACTAGTTTAGGTAGTAAAACTTTTGATTATAGACTCTGGTAGGGCCAGCAGCTGCCCAATGGAGTATGGAACATCCTTAGTTTTCCAGTGTCCTTAGCAGCTCATTTGAACCTAGACCTAGCAGATGACTTTGTTAAATCACTGGAGAGACTTATTCTTAACCTGGGCAAGCAATATCACACAAGCAAAGAAGGCAAGGACCATCTATGCTGATTCATCCCTTTGATCCACAAGCTGTGTGGAATTCCTTCACTTTCCATGAGTGCTTTATGTCATAATAATGCTCAGAAGTCGATTCAGGAGCCGGTTGCCATACTGATGGACACCATAATAACAACTCATTAAGGGCACAAATGGCTGCCATCTTCTGTGAACTCCATTACAAAAAGAATTGGCTTCACTGTGGCTTTCTTTGACTCTAAACTGGAAAGTTTGGATAGTTAAGGCTAACTCTGGTCACATGCAGTAAAGGCAATCCCTGCACCCAGGAGCTTCCAAAGATTCATATTAGAAAGCAGGAAGCTGCAGTACTGTGACCTGATTTGCTCCTCTTCTGCTGAGGGATAAAACGAAAGGTTCAGCTCTTGCTGAAGAGAGAAATTGTAGGTACACAATGCCATCTTCAACAGCTACACTGGAAAGATTTTCTGATGCACTTGTTGGGACCTGCTGCAGAGTGCTACATCCAGCAGCTCATTCACTACTAAAAGCAGCAATATGGTGTATCAGACCTACAGATCTCAGGCATTATGCTGTGTGTGTTCTTGGTCAAAACCCCTGACACTTATGTGTTAATCAAGAATACAGCTACTGTTGTCATGACACAGCAGTTACTCAGATATCCAAGTTCTCTGCAAAAGGAGAACAAATGCTCCAGCTTTGGAAGATTACTTAGTTTGTAACACAAAGCAAGAAGACAGAGCAGGAAGCACTGTGGAAGTGTTAGTTCCTCATCATAGGCTTCAGCAGAATAAAATCTAGGTAAGGAATTGCCAATAGGGCACAGATATAAGATTTCTCATAAGGAATCCCTCAGAGACATCATTAAAACAGTGAATTTCTAGGCTTCATCTCTCCCCAGCCTAGCTCATAATATTAAACCTTGTGTGTCCTGTAATAAAAAAAAAAATAAAAAACGATGACCTCTGAGCTATGAAATGATAATGACATAGCGAGGCACAGTTAGGGAAGGAAGCTGGTGGTCCTCATTCTTCACACCCTCCTCTTCCAGCAGCAGGCAACCCACCCATGTGCAATAATGGAGAAATTCTTCCACTTTAAATCACGTTACAGCTTTGGTACAAGTTGTTTATTTTTATGGCCTGGCACCTTTGAGGCAATAGAGAAATGATTGTTACTCTAACTGAAAAACACATCTGTCTCTGGGATCAAGCACTGAGTGCTATCCTCATGATATCATGGGACAGCTGAAGATTCAGGGCTCACTGGTATCAGGGGAGTTTTTCCACTGACTTCCATGGGTGCTGGATAAGGCCATTATTCAGCTACTTTATGAATGTTCAGTATTAAATGTTTCTTTTTTATGGTGTTATTAGTGTACAGGTCTAATGTACACAAGACACCAGAAAACACTTTTATTGCCCATCCTCTGTTTGAACCAATGGGCAGTTTGGCACATTATGGTCCATTATTTTTGACTGAGGCTCTAAACTTCACCATAAAAATTCTGTGGTTGTTAGTTTTCGATCCTGAGTATTGCCATAAACACAGTTTCTTGCCAATCAGGAGACAAGTAAGGTCATTTCTGATGATCTGATGAACCCATGGTTATTCCCAGGCAGCAGTGGGATGCTTGAGCTGGGATCACAGTGACCGAAACATTAGACTGAATCAGGAATGAAGCTGTGCTGTCCTTTCAGATATATATCCTCTCCTTAGCTATTTACCCGCTGTATGCCAGTGATTCACATGTGGAAGGATAAGCCCAAGCCCAATTCACGTATTTTACCTGAGGACTAAGCTTTCTATAAAGCCTGCTAAATCTTTTAATGTGCATTATAGGCCAATGAGCAGGAAATTCCCTTCAGGCTGGTGAACATGGAATTTATTGGCCCTAATTTACCAACGTCATTTGGGGGAAAGCTATAGTTTTCTGCCAGCACCTGCACTGGAAGGAGAAATGACAACCTGCACCTCCTGGCAGATTCCCACCAGGTTTTGAATAGCACTACTGCATTTCATCTTACAACTTTATAGATCTGTAACAAACAAATAAGAAAAATTTAAGACAAGAAAATAACACTAGGGAGCCCAACACTGTTTTGACTCAGATTTTTTCCTAGTCAGTGATTTTAAAAGTTGGCATGGGTTTGAAAAGGAATTTGAATAATTAATGGAAAAATAAGAAGGACCTAAAAGGATATGTAAATATGAAGACAGCAACCGTGGAGGGTGGGAGAGCATCCTCTGTGTATATCTGTGGTAGTGCTCTCTCTTGGAATCTCCCATTGGCATCATTGCATACAGGACCCCAGCCCTGGCTCCCCTCTCCTAGTCATTTATGATAGCCAGGTGCAAGGTTTTTTTGTGGTAAACTAGAAAAAATACGAAAGCTTCCAGAAATAGGAGCATACTAACAAAACATATTAACAAAAGAGGTGAAGCTGTGTATAGCTTTTTCTTCCCTTGAAATCAATGACAATTCCACAACTGCATGATTTACACACTTTTGCAAAACTCACCTCTGCAGAGGTATAGATAATAAATAACTGTGCTTCTTTATCTCCCAGTTTGAGAATGGCAGGTGTTTATATGTTTTAAGAGTTTTCATTGGGCTTTTCTGAAATAAATATTGGGTCAGAAGCCTTATATCTTGAGCTCTGGCTCCCAAAATAGATTTTTCAAATGGTAGATTTGTATGCAGCTGGATAGTGGCCTGGATTCCCTGTCTGCTTTAGTGTGAGTGGGCCAGGCAGCAGGGCAATCAGGCACCCGGGGGGGGTTGTCACTAATGAGACTTTTTCATCTGTCTCTTTACTAAGAACAGGGAATTAAGGGGGAAGTCCAATCTCCTGCTAGGCTACAGTACCCGGCCAAGGCCACTTCTCTAAAGTATTGTCACTCAGGAGATGAGTAGGGCCAGGCCATTCCTGCTGCAGAAAGGGAAAAGGGATGAAAGGACAAAGAGTGGGTATGGGAAGTGCAAGAAGTGGCACTGAAGTAGTGAATTGGCTAACAGTGCGTCTCCAGGTGCTCCTTCCTCTTTCTCAGAGATGACAACGACAGCGTGGTGCTCTAAAGTTTAGACGTGTTCTTCCTCTAAGGACTGGCATCACAGCTCCTCAGTATACAGCAACCTGCAACAAATGGGTCTGACCTAACAACACTCCTGCAAAAGCCAGCAAGAGCCTTTAAATTTTCAGAAATAGTGAATTCTGATGTGAGGTAAGGGAACAGACTAAATGATCGCAAATACAGCGTATCTCATCAGCTCTGCTAAGCCTGTAGGAGCAAGCGGTCACTTTATCATGGTTTGCATGGGGGATATTTTGAAGATATCATATAAGCTTTTTTTCCCCTCTCACATCAGCAGACAGCTCTGCTTCATGTTGGTTTTTCATGCAGTTACTTGTGCTTGCCACTGTGATCAGATGAAAAAAGCAGATACCTTTAGCAAATTGATTTTAAACACCGGGGAATAAAAGTAAATCAATTAAGGTTCAAATATCTGAAAATTAAAAATCAAAGTCATAGTAATTTTAATTATTCCTTCCATGATCTGTTTTAATTCAAAAAGAGCTTCTTTGGTTGGGAAGGCTATTACCAACAACAAATGCCTTTCTTTCTTTTAAAAGAAAAGACCTTTAAAGTGCTGAGTGCTAGCAAGTTTAATTGGCCAAGATTAAACATGCGTTTATAACAACTACCCAGAAGGGAGAAGAAAAAAAAAAAAAAGAGAGAAGTTTCTGCCTATGAGGTCTGTTTTATGTATGGAAATGAAGAAAACTGTATTATTCAGTCCCTGTGTCTCAATAGTGTAGTACAGGATCCTTTTCCTGGGGCTCTCCCCATTGATTTCTAGTCGCCGACTTGGGATATACCTTTGGATTACTTTTAACCCCCAAAAGGATGAATTAACCAGTAAGTGGAAAGTTATAAAATGTCAGAATTAATTGATATTTCACACAAAGCTCCACAATAGAGACGCTTGGATGAAAATACAGAGTAGTAGCTTAATCTTAGTGTTACTACACTGACTAGTTGTTTTCTTCCAGTACCCATCAAATGCATACAATCCTACTGAGGTGGCTCAAACCACGGCACTTTATCTTATATTTACAGTGAACTAGAAGTATGTACATGGCTGGTTACTTCTGTTCAGATGGTAGATAGTAACATGATAATTCCTCATTACTCAGTCATGTCTCATTGCTCTTAAATAGAGGTTTAAATTTTCACCATAGCTCATGATTTGGATGACAGGACTAAAGCCTTAGGTACATATCAGCTTTTCCCCAGATAGCCTTTCTGATGTATCTGTAACAGGTTTTGTCCAAGAAATCCAAAATTTTCCTCATTATTCTGATGAAAGCAAAATAAATCAAAATAAAATCTCTGAGAAAAATCCCTTAACAGATAATATTTTCTGGTCTTTATTGAAGGCTCCTTCCTACAGAGTTTTTGGAAACTTAGTTTGCAATCTGTCCTGTAGATTTGAGTTGAGTTTTGGTGTCTCATATTATTCATCCAAAATCTGTGTGAGACTGAAGCTTGGTATAAGTGAAGCCAAACTAGAATAATTGAATGGCTTCTTTTAAACCTTCCTCTGAAAAACTGAAATGATATCTTCATGTTTGTTTTCAGATCTTGCCATGAATAATTTGTTCAAGGATGTCTGGAAGGAGAAGTCATTGAATTCAAATCTCCACGGCTCTTGCTCAGTGCCGTCATTTCTCTACCATCCTTCATGGCAGGAGATGAAGCACACAGCAGAATTAAAAGTCTCACAGAAGGACAGTGCAGTGTGTCAGTCATCAGTATCCACTTATTTGACTACAGATCTTTTCCAGCTGGATCTACTCATAAAACCCTCAAGCTCCAGCTGGAAATGGCTGATGATTCCCACTGTGCTGCTGTGCTGCTGTGACTCTGGGAAGCTCCTACAGACAAATAAAAGCAGGAGGAGACTGATGGTCCCTTGATTCTGTATGCATTGACCCAGCACCTGCCTGTAGTCTACTCCCTTGCTGAGCTGCGACGTTAGCTAATGTGTTCTTGGTTGCTGCTGCACTTAAGAAAATGAACTAATGGAAAGTTGTTAAATACAAAGTAAACAATTAATTAAACACTTTATTTCTGTGCTGTTTAAAAAAAGAAAAATAAATTAAAATGTGAATTTACTCTACAGCCATTGCCACCTCTCACATTTTTCCTTTTTATCAGCATGGCATCCACTCTACTAATGACTTGCCTTTTCGTAACGTAACGTAACGTAACGTAACGTAACGTAACGTAACGTAACGTAACGTAGAGTTAATGGCTCTCTAAACACCACTGTGTGGCAAATAGGTTCAGTTACTTTCTCAATCTCAACCCAACTGTTTACAAAATGTTTTATTGGCATTTAGGGCTCTGTTTTCTGGAAATATGAGTCCTGGACTCTACATGCTAGAAGATACTTCCCCTGTTCATATCAGTAAGGTCAATATCTTCCTCCAAGTAGCAACCACCTAGTGCCACAATTGTTAAGTCTCAGATTTTGCTCAAGATATGCTTTTGTAGCCTTTAAACTGTGAGAATCCTTAACAAGGTCTTTTTTTTTTTCCTGGCATTAAAAATTGTGTACCAGGAACTGTATTGCCCAGGTAGATAAACGCTCTAGACAAAATCAGGATCCCTATGTGGAAGAAGCTGTATACATAGAAAAATCCATTCCCACAGCTTTGAACAAAAACTAAATTTAGACCCCTGTCTTCTGCAGATCATAGCATTTCAGGGCAGTTCTATTGGTCCACTTTGCAAAGAAGCCATTCAGAAATGGGAAACTCAGGAGCAAGAAGATGGAAGCAACAAATAACGGAGGTTGGCCAGGTTTTGAAAACAGAGTTCCTAACGAAGCAAGCACCCTTTCTTGGGGATGTGCTCTGCAAATCCCTCTTCATCTAGCCTCATTTTTCATGAGGCATAAAACTCAGTTGGAACATTGCTTCTGGGCTAAAACTTATATCAACGCTTTTAGTCAGAAAGCAATTTTTTTGCATATTTGAAAAAAAAGGTTATGTGAGTGATTTCAAGCTTACAAAGTTTGAAACAAACAACAAAAAGGGGACAAAAACAAATTGAAGTCAGTTTTCCTGAAGATGCTTTTTAGTATTTCCATAATGGGTTTGTATTTCTAAAAAGAAAATTTTGCAGACCATTGAGCCACAGCACAGTGACTAAGTGAGTTTGCTACTAAATCATTCAAAACAAGAGTTATTTAGCTTTTAGAAGAAGCAAAATGTATAGTTGCATAAGGCTCTGAAAGGACTATTACAGTTTTTGTGCATCATTAAAGCAAAACCCCAAGTAATCCCTTAGTACGTAGGTCAGGAAACCATAGCCCATAATGAAGCTATGAATATTTATTATAACAGAACTACAGCAAGTGAGAAGTAGCTTTGTCCTAATAGTCTATAATGCAGTTGGCTGGATAATCTGAAATTACAAAGTCAAGAATTTACCAAAACTAAATAACAGAAATCTGCTATGCAATTAAAGCTGCTAGAAATAAGGGAAGAAACAAACCTTCCCCACCATATTGGACCAAAGGTGACTGTATTCCAGCCTTCTGCCTCTACTATGGGTCAGCAGCAAGTGGTGAGGGCCATCAGCATCTCACGACATTCACAATTTTCTGCTATCTCAAACTGGTGTTATGGAAGGACAGCTCTTGCTGATTCGTCTTTGGTGTCCTTCCTGAGGTCATATTTCAGCTGTGTCCCACTGAACCCCATGGTTCCAGCACACATTTTAACAGACCGATACTATTCCTGTCTGCATATCCGAACTATTTCATCCCTATACTCACATTGTGTTGGAGACATAGGCACAGCCTGGATCCAGAGATGGCATGAATGGTGTTTTCTGCCCTTGTCTTATTATTTTCCTCATAATTTCTGACAGACATTTACCTTTCTCTGTTAACTGACATTTCTGTACTTTGATTTGACTGGCATTTTGACCCTGCCAAGTACAGGGTTAGTGTTTTCAGGGAAATCTGCAATATCTAATTTAAAGCCTGTACTGCATACTGTGTGAGACTGTGAGTCTTGATCCAAGTGAAGCCAAACTAGAATAATTGAATAGCTTCTTTTAAACCTTCCTTTGAAAATTTGAAACAATGCCTTCGTGTTCCTGGAGTTATTTTTCCTGTTGTGCATTACTTTGCACATAGCAACACTGAATTTCATTTAACATTTCATTATTCAGACTCTGCGTTTCATCCATCTGCAACTATTTATCTGCACCATCAATTTCAGGATTGTCAAATCAAAATAATTTTGTGTTAATGTAAACTCTGTCACTTCACTAATCCCTGCTTTTCCCAGATCATTCATGAATATCTTGAGAACTATATCCACCTCTCATTGCTTCCAGAGGGAGTAACCCAGTCAGTCTATCTGCATATTTATAACTTAACTGGGCCAACTCTTCACTCAAGGCAAAAGTTCAGATCCGTAAAATGCTCTTGACCTGGAAGTCCTGGTGACTGAGCATTCATTTAGTCACATAAGGCTATTACTTTCTACATCACATAAATATTTGGGGGAGGTAAAGGAGAGAGGGCGTACCTCTCCTCCTATATTCTAGAATTTATGTTTAAAGACCTGTACTTCTAGAAAAATTCAGAAGGCTTAACTTGTGTGACATAGCACCACTTAATCAATTTGTTAAGTTTTGATTTTTACCTTACATCTGCTTTGATGGGTGGTTTTATTGTTTGGGGAGGGGTTCTGGTTTTTTCATGCTTCATGTGAGCATTGTGAAATATAAAATTACAGTTTGTGCTAGTACTACAAAGAGCAGGTGCCCGTGAGTGACATGCAGCTGTCTGCCATGATTCTGTACAGGACCAATCTCAGAGGCAGATGACCCCAAAGACTGCTCTCGATTCAGTCAAGACAGATACCTCTACTAGTTGCAATTATGCTGAAAGATGCAATGAAGACTTCGAAGGTTTACCCAGTGCCTGTGGCCACACTGCTTCTTATATAGCACAGAACCATTGGTTAAGCACATCTCCTCTGTGCTCCTCCCTTCTGAGCTGGGACAGACATTCCTAGGCAGCTTCAGGTGAAGTGAAGGTAAAATACAGTAGACACCAACATATCACTGCTCAACCCCCAGCAGATCTCTTTTTTCTCTTATTGTGCAGGAAGAACATTCCTTCTCAGTGAGAGTAAAATACAGTTCTTACATATGTCTGGGGCAAATTGACATCATTCCTGTAATGCCACATTCTAATTAATACTGCTTATAAAGTGAGCCCCACTTACACCAGATTATCATCTGTGTCTCTAGAACCCAAGTCACTAGTTCATATTCTGAAGTAAACCTGTATACACAAACTGCTCTTCACTGGAGAATAAACATTGGGAAGAGTTTTTCAATCTCACCTTCCCAAAACTGAATTTCCCAAACACTAGTTTTTTAAACTTGACAGGATTTTTTAAATTTAATAAAGCAAAATCTTCCATCTTCTGTTGGAGGATGATTAGGATTCAGTGGTGGATTTTTCTGATTTTTAAAATTATGCATATTTATTTTCAGTTCCCTTAAGACAATACAAATTGTCTAGATCTAAATAATATAACCTTCTTGTTAACATTAATTAATCCTCCATTATAGAAACACATTTTTCTACAGAATATTTCTCCTTCCTTCTGGCAATGCAGTCAACAGACGAAAAAAAAGAAGAAAAGAAAAATCACATCCTTCACGCCGATATGTGTGAGTGAGCACACACACATACAGGGGCATCCCACAAGAGTCTCTAAAAGAGCCAGGAGCAGATGGACACCAAAGATCTGTCTTATTTCTTCTCCAAATGAGAATGTCTGTTACCCATTGAGGATTCTGCAAGCCTGATTGCAATGTATAACGTTGAAGTTGAGATCACTCTGGTCTGGAGTTTACAGCTACTCACATTTAACTGTTGAACTAGTCAAAATATGTGATGCATCTGAAAGGATAGATTTGATTTCTCTGTATTTCCCACTTTCAAGGTGCTCCCCAGATCACAGATTTTTAAATTTGGGTACAAAATACTATACAGAAGAAAGTTCATAGCCCAAGGCTGCTGTTTGTTTCAGTGACCCTGACACCTTGACCACATTTGCCATCTGTTCCAGGAATTACTTTATTTGGAGGCTCTCCTTAGTATTCTCCTCCTCAATTTATTGGAACACCATTCTTGAATTCAGTATGAAATCTCAGCATGCATAGAAATTCTCTCTTGCCCCTCATAGAGTCAGCAATTTGAAACTGGAACTGACTGTTTTTTCCAAGAACTACTCTGTGGAAGCTGGTTGTCAAAGGGGTTACGTGATGACAGTGATATTTTTAGTTTAAGAGAAGGATCAATGATTCTATTCAAGGCTAGTCCACTTTTGCTCCCTCTACAGTCAAGGACAAGTATTAACTGTAATTCCTAAACAAGACGCTTATCACATATTCAGCCTAGATTCTCCCTCCATAACAGACAAAAACCACCATTTTCCAGGTTTGGACATGAATAGAGGTACAGTTTGAGAGATGGCAAGATACAGAGATTTTGGGTTTCTTTTTCTTCATTTTCCGGGCCGCTGTATGGTTTAATATGTTAACAGCAAGACCTGGACATTAACTTATTAGACTTGCGTGTTGCCTTAGTAACCGTACAAAATATTTCAATCACTTCTGAAACGTGACTTTGTTCCATGGGAGGTGTCAGGAATTGCAGCCATAGTTTGAGACAGTCAGAACACAGTTTGTCCAGCTGCTGCTGCCTCTCCCTGCCTCCTCTCCCCTGCTCTAAACATCCCTGAGATGAGTACAACACAGATGAATGACTAAAATGAGACTAAAATTAGTATTATGAGGATGCAGGAGATCTAAATCCTTTCTTGAAACCACCTTGCAATCTGAGGCCAATAATACCCTGAACCTGTCACTCTCTTTTCCTCTCAATACTAGCTGCTACATCCCATTGTACTATAATTATGGCTCTTCAATACTGTTTCTTACACTCTATTTTGGAGTTAATCTAATGCTGAATTACACCATAGGCTTTTTCTTTAGAAGGTCTATTTCATGTTTCTGACAATGCTGCTCTACTCTAATAACTGGAGCCATATTACAGGGAACAAAAAAACCTACACTACCTCGACAATATGCAGTAGCAGAAGCTAATGTGCTAACCCTTTGGTATTACCTGGGCACATAATGATGGATCAGCAATGTATCCCTATGCCAGAGTGTGTAAAGCAATTCAGTAATTACCATTGATTATGCTCTTTTAGTAGGCTATTTAATGTTACAATAAAACAGAGTATGACAGGTCAGGCTCCAAATTAGAGTTTGGATTTCAATACAAGGGATACAAGGAAGAATTTTCACTGCCAAAGGCCAGAGTGATTCTGCCAAAGCCAGCAAGGCAGTGCTGCTCTTGCTAGCTCGGGTTTGTGCACCCACTCCACCTTCCAGCAAACACCTGCACTGCATAACTAGCAACATGCTAGTGCAGGACACCAGCAGTTTCTGAGGCTCTGGGTGCTGGGAGGAGGTCTTCCTTCATGTGGCCCTGTCATCCTCACTACCACTAAACCTGTCACTTCACCAAGGTGTTTTCGCTGCTGCAACCTGTTCTTCTGCCACTCTTTTCCTGTCCAGCACGGCTCTTACATCCGCTCTTAAGTACCTCATGCACTGCAGTCTTAGCATAATGCTGTTCATGCCTACCATAAGGATTGAAATTATTGCTTTACTCACTGAAGTCAGCAGTAGATGGTATAAACAGATCCTTTTGCTTCCTGTCCTAAAGAAACACAATATTTATTAAAAAATTATTCTCTAAGTTACTTAGCTTCAGCTTTATCTCCTGCCTTCCTTCACACATGTGCACACACATGAATCCTTATAACTTGGCCCTGCCTGCCAGTAATTTAATCTGGCTCCTCTTAAATAAAGAGTTTGAGAAGATGTGGAAAGAAAATCATGAAAATGCCATCAAAATATACCCTTAACATTAAGGGTGTAAAAGTTTTCCAAGAATGACAGAAAAGCCTAGAAAGGAAAAAGTTCAATTTTAGCTGATCCTCAATCCTACCCTCAAGTCAAAAATATTGGACAACAATCAATTAGCTAACAAGCACATTACTATTAACACTTTGATAGTTGTTCCTTAATAAAAAGTGAAAGCAATTAAGGTGTAACTGAAGTAGCCAGACAATCAATCTTTTTCAATGGGTGGGAAGAAAAATCTGTTTCACTGTAACCACAGCAACTAACGGAATTTTATATCATCACATCTTTTTCTGAAGAATTCCTGTGTCCTAAAGCATTTGTTTTCCTCAGTATCAGTGGCTTGGTTTTGACTCTGATATATTTGTGTTTGTAATACTAGCTGTGTTTGTGGTTCATTTTCCTGTTTTTCTCATCTCAGTCCAGACACTGGTGATTCTCCCTCTTTGATTTCTGGACCAATGCATCCTCCAGCTCTTTCAGATTTCTGACTTTGAATTGCCTTCCTTATATCTTCTCCTCTGTGCACCAGGTTTGTAATCTTACCCATCAAAAGTAGCTGGCTAGCCTAGCTGTGCATGCAGAGTGCTTTATATTGGCAGGACTTTATGCCTGAACAAGCTGCCCTGCAGAACATACTCCAAACTCAAGGGTAACACATCAGATTTTGAGGAACCGCCCTTTGGAATTATCTTCTAAACTGTTAGCATATCTCTGATCTCTCTTCATGGCCCTGGCCCCACCTCAAATCTGGCTTACTCACTGGAAATATCTGATTTCCTCTACTAGCTGTGAAAAAGCTTAGTTGCCAGCCGAGGTACCCAGATAAATAGGGATACCTCAGCTCCCCACCATACAACAGGGATAACAGTCCTGCTTCACCTCAGAAAGGTGAAGAAAATTAAAATGTCACAGAAATTGTAAGACCTTCGCATCCTAATTTAGTATGGAAAGTAGAACAATCACAAATAGGAATGAAAAGGACCTTGAAAAATCCTCTGCTCCGTTATCTAAAACTTATAGATAGGCAAACACAACTTCTGCCATTCCTTGACTCTCCGTTGATCTTGTCTCTCCTTCACTCTCTCATTTTCTTTGTTTGCTTCTTTATAGCTCTGTAGCTGGCTTCTTAAACCCCTCGAAGCAGCTGTGAATACAGCCTGACTGCAAGGTGCTACTACTGGGAATAAAGTTGATTGTAATAAATAAGGAGGCAGAAAACTACTGCAGATGAAATAAAATGCAACGCATGAGTCATTAAATATTGAACCAAACTGAGGCTGCAGAGCCAGCCTCAATGTGTTTTTACTGATGGTAAATAGTGGGCTTATATAATTTCCAGCACCCTGATCCAACAACATTTTTTTAGGTTGAGGAAGACAGATTGAAAAGAGCTCTTTTACTGTTCTTATTAAAAGGTCGATTCCTGTACAGTGCTGAGGACTCAGGACCGCTCAGTGCCTTCCTTGTTGGACTCAGCTTCTTTAGTGTTAATAAAAGCTGTGGTGTTTTGGAGTTGTTTGGTGTGGGCAGTTTGTAAGAGGTCCCTAAACACGAACTTGAGGATTGACTACCCTGATCTGTTTTTAATGAAAACTAACAACACGGGTGGGAGTGGAGTTTTATAATTACCAGGCCACTGAAATTAAAAATAGAGGAGAAATTCCCCAAACCTCTGAGACACCATTTCCTACCAGCCAGGTTCACCACCACGTGGTGACTGCAGAGAGATATGCTGTGCTGAAGAATCACTGTTCTGCTGCAAGGGAAAGAAAACAAAAAATTAACCTCTGATCTACAAAAACACAGGAGCCACTGGCAATTAAGATGTTATTTAATAAGATGTCATGCTTTGAATCACTAAAATGAAGGACTGGAAGAATCTCTCTGCCACACTGCTCCTGAGTGCTTTCAGACTCAGACATGGCAGTCACGTGCGAAGGTTAGAGAGCTGTAATTAAATTAATAAACCATGGCCTGGCTACTACAGAGAAAGGCAGAGAGACAGGGGAAAAAGTGATTGCAGGTAATTGCTGGACATACTGCTGTTATTTAATTTTTTTTTCTTTCTGTACTTGAGATTGGTAATTTTTTTGCTGCTCTCATGCTTGACAGGGTCTTTGGCTAGAAAGCACCAGCCAAGACAAAATTGTTCATCAAAAGTTAAAAGGAGCCTAAGATGACAGTAAAAGTGCCAGCTTCTCTCAAAAATACCTACTTTTGTTTTTGTCAAGATGACTGAAAAGGTGAGAGATTTTTCTGATTTTTTTTCTGAAAAAAAGATGCCTATTTCTGAGAAAATTAAGAAGAAAATTTCAAATTTATCAAGTTTCCACCAGGATCCCTTCCTTTAACAATATTTAATGTTTCTAAAAAATTTTTATTTTAAATATTCTTTGCTGGGTTGTAACATGAGGATATCCTGTCTTCGTTAAGGTTGATTGAGATGCTTCAATAATAGCTGTTGTTCAAACCATGTGTGCTGTGACTGGCTTCTTGGAAGTTCATTTTAATTCTTCCTTCCTGAAGCTTCTATTCTTCCTTTGAAATCCATGAAGATTGTTATTGTCTGCTGCTAAGCTCAGATTTGAAGCCATTGGTGCTTGTGAAACTTGTCTGGGCTGTGAATCAGTCCTTTGCTCTGTGTTTGATGGACTAAATAAGAAATACGTGTTTGGATCTTAGCTTGGGTATTCTGTAGCTGGAACAACGTGTTTTTCACAGCTTCCCTCCCCATCACCCTCAAGCGAGTTGCACAAATCCTAGCTTGTTCAGAAGCTTAGCAAGATATCAGTCTTATAGCTCATGGTTCGCTATTTGGATTCATGGCGGTGATCCGCACATTTTCATACAGGCACATCGTGTGGTTTACGTAGGACACAGCCCCAAGCTGAGGCAGCATAGACAAATGTGGTGTTTGTAGATGAGCAACATATTCATGCGTCTTCAGAAGGAGCCCAGCTCTCACCACGGAATTCATATCTGCACCAGGCTTAGTGCATCTGAAAGATACGAGACCTTTAGATGTAGGGGTTTGGTTCAGCTTATCAGAAAAAGAAAATCCACCTGCAAGATTTAGATCTAGATCCCCATAGCAGGCTTTTGAACTTCACTGGAAATGTTTTGATCTGGCGTTTTTTTTATTCAGGCTCACCTATTTTCACTTATCAGGTCTGGTTTCCTTCCTATTTCGAACACACATATCACAGCTTGAACTCCCTGGGCTTGATTTCAAAAACCATAGGCTGAATTACAACTCCTCCTAAGTAAAAAAATGAAACACTGAGTCTGATTTTGCTAAAACTTTCCTAAAAAGTGGGCCTTAAAAAGGCTGGCAAGATGGCATCAGTTTGGAATGAAAGGTTAAGCAGCCTGCAAAAAAATTGGATTTTACCACCTGATCTGGAAAAAGCAAACTTCAGCCATCGAGTCTATAAATGGTATAGCAGCAACGCCACACATCCCAGGTGAGAGTAGCAACAGTGTGCTTGGTGTTGAAGAGGGAGAAAGAGAGGGTTGCTGCTCTAGGAAACATTAGCATCAGCAATATTGAGATTTCTTTCTAGAAAAAAACATCTAGAAAACATCAGCAGGCCTGATGACCCATTGGAAAGGAATCTAGTTTACCAGATTCACAACCTTAACACCGTAAGACTTCATCAGACAATGAAAGAGAAAATGCAGCAAACAAAACCTAGCTCAAAATTTTGCCATAGGGACTGTTGGAATTTTCTGTTCTGTGACTACCTTTCTGAGAAGCTGGTATCAGGAGAAAGACACTTATTTTTCACTCTTCTGGTAAAATGGCAGCAGGCAGCTGGTCATTTCTATCCCTTGCAGCTTTTCAGATCTCACACAGATAGACATGCTGGTAGAAGCAGGAATTGTAGAAGACTATCTTTAGCATTTCTTCTATCAGATTAACTGGGTAGTCAGGTCTCTTTATCCATTGCTCTCTTTCCCTGTGTAGCTAAGGTAATGTAGCCCTCGGGAAGAAAATGGAAATGGATATTCATTGCACAACTTGCAATGAATGCTATCATCGACTCAGCACTTTGTGGTTTTGTTAGTGGTGGGGATATTTCCGTCTCGGCAAACCCCATGTAAGCTCAAATTTGGGTTACCAAAAAGTGTTTGACTTTCCCTTGATTTGTTGCACAACCAGGGTGCTGCTCACTCCAGCAGATGCACCAGGAGTTTTTCTTCTTGTGATTCTGGGAAGGTCTTTGATGGTGTTACACAGGTGAGTAAACAAAAGGAACAACTGTAGGACATCTAGACTAAAAAGCCCTGAGGCTCAGAGAGAACAAAAGGAAAACGATACATTTTTAAAGTCCTTACATTTAAGAGAATTGCACATAACCTGTGACTACTAATGTTTTGACTGAAAGTCCATTTTCTGAGCACACTGTGGGCTTCAGACCCATTTCTGTGGGGATGTTCAGGGGCTGGTTCCTGCCAGGAGCATACACCAGGGCCTACGCCTGTGGCCTCTCACAAGCTGTAAACTGCCCCTCTGCTTCACACGGGTAATGAGGCATTTTGTGGCTAGACGGAACACTGACGTGTTTTCAGAATTCCACATTGAATGGATATAAACCTACACATTCAAGTGCTATAGGAGAAGTAAAACCAAAACATTTGCAGCATTAAGTGCTTCAGTCACTGGTCAGCTGCACAGACAGGCCCTGTACTGACCAGTATGAAGGAAACGGAGGAGTCAGGCTGTCCCTGCAGGGTGAGCAGGGCACTGACTGATTTGTGGGTGTGATTTTGACTCCTTTCGAGTCTGGACTGGATCCGTGCTGCTCACAACTGCACATTACAGGCAGTCGTGCTCATGTCTGGAAACTGACAAAAAGACTATCAGTGAAGCTATATCATTCCTGCCCAAGGGAACTGCAGGTGCTTTCAGGGTCACACTCATTTCTGGACTGGAGCAGGTATATGCATGGGCTTTAGTAATTCCCTTGGTCAAAAAAGAGAGAATTGTGACACAGGAGATTCAGTGCAGGCTGGAAACAATATGACTTTGATATATTCATCACCTTTATTTTTTCTCCTTCTTCTGTGTACAGATTAAAATTGGTGGATTTCCCCAGGAAATTTAATTTAATGAGGCAGAAATGCAGCCTCTGCATTTTATGAGGCATAGTCTGTAGCTGGCACCTTTTAGGGGTAGAAAAGCATGCAAGCTTCTAGGTATGCAATTCCTTCACCAGTCCCAACAAAGATGCAGAAAGAATCCAGCTGTGACCACTGGCTAGAAATTACACCCTCAGGTTAACCTAAATGTGTTAATCAACTAGGTACATGAAGGGAAAGGGAGGTTGACACCCAGGAGCACAAATGCACTTAACAAGGGGAAAAAGGTTACAGGAGCTGAGAAAGAGAGACAATCAGCTACCATCAGTGAAATAGATAGAGGTTGTGAGAGGGCAAGGTGAGTAGTTTGTCACAAGACGTGAATCAACTTATTTTTCGAGTTTCCATTGCATTTGTGCAGCTGGGTATTAGTCCACTTTGACCCTGCCCAAGCAACACCCTGGCATAGACAAAGCCTCTGCCAAGAAGAGAAGCCGCCTTGTCCCCAGTCCCTCAGGAAGAGCTGAACCCATTTCTACATGCGATTTCTACATGCCATGCACAGAAGCACACATCCAGCTGATCTGCACTTCAGTCAAAATTTTGCAGTCATTCCTCAGTTGTTTTATTTCAGCCCTAGGGCATCACATTCAGGGGGAATGGCAGCTCTTCACTCTGCTTGCTCTCCTCTGAAGAGGGTATTTGAGTGCTTGCTATATCTGGATTTCCTGTTTGTGCCTTTGGTTTGAATAATTGCCTTAATCTGAATTTCAAGGCTGACAATCTACCTGACCCTATTCTGTTTACTCTGTATTGTGCATTGCATCCAGTCTTCTTACTTTTTGTTTTAATTAAAAACTACAGAGGATTAATGAGTCACTTCTACATTAAATTTCTTTCTAAAAACAACACACATGCATGCATCCTCATGTACCACAAGGTTTAACTTTTGGGTTCTAGCACTGTTACATGTACATATATTAGAAAGATGTACATTATGGATAATATGGAAAATGACTCAATTAAAATCTTTGTGTTTTAGCTGAAAGTGTGTTCCCTAAAACCATTGCAGCTTTTTTTTTAAATCACTGTATTGGATCATCATTCTTTTTTTACTTTTCAGCTGCTACCACTAAGGCAAATTCTCCTGGCCCTGAGTAACAGTGATCTGGTATCCAGGTGCATATACACACGTGCAGATGCAGCAGGTTTAATTGCTGTTTGCTTTGCAATTTAAGCCTATTTAATTTTCCATTTGTTAAATGAGGAACATGCAACATTTACGTAATTCATTTGCTCAAATAATTCAGCAATTAAGCTCGCCAGCTTTATATCTGTTTCTAAGGCCACCTCTAAATGGCCTCCCCGGCTGCGGCAGCCCTGGAGTACTCCTCCCCTGCAGTGCATCACCACTTTCTCCAACAAGAGTACATTGACCTCCTTGAACTCTCTCTCACACCTGCCTGCCAAGCTAGTTTTCAACTGAACTCTCTGATCCTGTAATCTCATTATCCCTTCTTCCATAGCTCCATCCTGCCCTCTCAGTTTCCTTGCTAATCTCTTGCCCACATCCTCCCACATCCATCCATTCTCCCATTTCAGCCTTCACTGACCTGCCTACCTGCACCAGCAACAGTCCACACTGCTCCAACTATTCCTGTGCTGCGCAGCAGGCAGCTGTGCATCTGTCCTCTCTCTCAGATCCTTTGTTCTCCAATATCATCTTAGGACTACAGTGTCAACTGAATACTTGATGAAAGAGTTATGAAGGTCCTTTCATGTATATCTAAGCAAGAGGACAGATGTAATAAAAATATTGGGTCAAACTCTGAAGTTTTCACTCAAAAAAAAAGTTTCGAGATTGGTCAAGACCTGCAAAATATGAGACCTCTAGGACAAACACAAAACTTACTATTCAGATGTATCTATTAAGGTTTGTGTGTGTCTGTGATGTTAGTGACACAGACACTGGGTGGAGGAAATTATCACCTAGCATACAGCCACATAAGGATTTATGTCACTATGTCAGGCTCTCATATCAGTTATTGGTTAAAGTACTTGCATAAAAACTATATCAATCTGTATGTTTATAAAAACTAAATGTTCCTTTCATATTTAAAGTAATCATTTTCTCTCCCAGTTAGCTGGTTGGATATTTTTTTGTATCAAACCCAAATGAATCGTGATTGATCCTTGTCTGGCAACACAGATAGTCTTTATGTTTCATAATGCAATAAGAGATTTTCCTAGGATGCATTTGGGTTTTTTATTTTCCCCTAAAGTCATCTGTTTGTTACCCTTAAGAAAGCACTGACATAAAACATATTTTCCACTATGTAATTTCAGCTCCGGGCTTTCCCTGCTTTGTTAGCAGCGCCCAGAGCTGGCCCTACCTCTAGGTATCACACAGAGCCATCTGCCGGTGCAAGACTATGCAGCGGCCAGACATCACCGCAAACTTCCAGTTTCTGAATATTTCTTGGTCTGGTGAAAGCCTAGAATTAAAGCCAGCCTTCTTCTGACCCTCCTTATTCAGGTTGCTCTAATAGTTTTTTAGGCAATGGGGTGTTGCTGCAGGGCTTTTCTCTCATTGATTTTCTCTTTGTATAGTTCTGGAAATAGTACTATGGATTCATATGCCATAAACTCATTGATGCAAGCAATATATTGTTGACAAAGAAAAGAAAAGAAAAGAAAAGAAAAGAAAAGAAAAGAAAAGAAAAGAAAAGAAAAGAAAAGAAAAGAAAAGAAAAGAAAAGAAAAGAAAAGAAAAGAAAAGAAAAGAAAAGAAAAGAAAAGAAAAGAAAAGAAAAGAACCCCACAAACAATAAAAAAACACCATGTGCATGTTCATCATCTGAGCTGATTTGCTGTAAGAAGTACTAGTTGCTTTGCTGCAGTAAATTAAAACAGAGATGTGAGTTCTCATTCAAATTCAACATGGATCACTTGAAAAATAAATATACCAAATAAAATGTTCTGGATCCTGAAACAACAGGATGTGAAACCTGGATGTTCAAAAATCAGCTCTGCATTATATGTTCTTGAATTTTGTTCATATTTTAATTTGAAGCACAGATGTATGTACTTCTAATAATTGATCCCTTCTGCACCTTTCTCACAGAAAGCAAAACATGCTCAGTCTTTTGTTTTTACAGTATTCTCTGCCAAGGTGTTAGCCTTATATTTTCCATGCTTTTGTCCTAACTTTGATGCTAATAGAGATAACGAGTCTCTTGATGAAACACTTAATGATAAGCACAACTGAAATACTTAGTAGTTCCAAAGTATTTTGAATTTTCAAAGGGGATTCCATATATCAATTGTCTCTAGAGCATGCCTTGGAGTAAGTTAAGCACTAATACCCTCATTACAGACCCCCTTATTAGTTTTAGTGTACTGATCAGGAGATGAAAATGAAACATTGTGCAAGAACTGCAAAATCTAAGGAATGACAGATGTAACGTAATATGGTTTCAGAAGCTCATGTGCCAGAACGCCAAACTGAATGCCAACGGAAGCCCAGTCTTACCTCTAGATAGAAGTGTCCCTGCTGCTGTGTCCCAGTTAATCCCAGGAAAAATAGAAAACAAACAAACAAACAAAACAAAACAAAACAAAAAAAGAGTTAAATTTAGCCTGGATTTGTTTCCCCATGTAGTTCAGGAATAGCCACACAAAAGCTAAGCAGTGGTAGCACTAGGAGGGCAGAAAGCAGAGAATAGTCCTTATCTTCCCACTGAGTGAGAATAGCAAAGCTTGTTTAACCAGAGAGTACCAATATTCTCTGGTCACCTTGCACAAGAGAAGCAGTACTACAGCAAAGGAGGCAAAGCTGCATCTGATGAACAGCTATAACATCCAGATCAAAACAAGGGTGGTTATTTTCTTCAGTGGGATTTTGAAATCAATAGGTTAAAACATTGCACTACACATCAATGGATTATATATTCAGCCATGAAGTATAACAATGAAGTAGATATAAACAAAAGTTTTCTGTCAGTAATAGCACTTTGAGTGTATGCATTTTGATGGGGAAAAAAATGCTCTAATTTAGGGGTTTTGTAAACAAATTGAACTTTTACATATATACATATATCTTCAAATACAGTAATTGGTAAAACATTTTCAAAAGAACATTATGATGTTGATTTGCAGAATTGCTGTTCAACCTGTCAGAAAGGGTGGTCTCTGAACAGCTTCACCAACAATCAGATTGACAAAACCTTTAGCAGTTCTTGGGGTCTCAAAATCTAAAATCAGATTTATTTTCTGATCCTAGGTGTGTGTGAAAATATAGAGTTTTTATTTGTGAAGATTTTCTCACAGGACAATGATCAAAATTCCATTGAGGATGTAGAAAAATATTTCTGATCTCTCTGGAAAGCTAACATTTACAGAGTGAGAAGCCAAATCTAAGCTTGCTCTGTAATCAGCCAGTGTTAGTTTTGACAGCGTGATACCTGCACAGTTATTCATTTATCTGTTCAAGTGTCTTGTGTTTAGAAGAGGAAGTAGTTTAGCTTTGCAAATGGAATGGGAATAAATTTTTCTAATTGCCATTCATTTTTTCTCATTTAAATATCAGCTTCTACCAACTGTTACCGTACAACAGTTCACAAATGATATCCAAAATGGCACGTGCAAGCACAGCTTTTATGATTGCACAAATGTGTGCTGTGTGAAAGGATGTTGTGAAAAAGTGAAAATCCTAGGGAAACAAACCAAGCAGGAGCCTGTGTTGTAGAGTTTCACTTTGATTAAATTATTCCTTTAAGATATAAATACTGTTAGTTATTGTTTCCTTCCTCAATAACCTCAGAATTCTTGGTCCCATTTTTCCATAGGTAGCAACCATGATGGTTACTGTCTCTTTCTCTCTCTCTTTCGAATAGAGTGTATTTTCTGATGGTAACCAGACACTAGAAAAGACTTTTAAAATGAGGGCTATGGAAGATACAATGCATCTTCTATATTACAATATAACCATAGGTCGTCTGCCTTTCAGTTTTCTGAAATTTTCTGTTATCAAAAACATGGCCACTCCTGACAGGACCTCTTAAATATGCTTTGAATTTCTGAAACCTTTGATGTCCAGGGTTACTCAGCTGTCTTTATGGCATTTGGATAATCAGGGATCTACTGTATTTCATTATTTTTTTTGCTGGTTTTCAGAGGGCAGAAGCAGTCTCTCACTCTCTCTCTCCCATTGCAGAGTGCATTAGATAGCCAAAAAAGTGGACCTGGCCAAATAGGAAATGCAAACTTGCTCTGTCTCTAATACTACTTTATACCGACATTTAATACCAGCACAGATTTGGCTGCAGAATACATTGTCAACATACTCAGCAAGAACAAGATGGTATTTTTTATTCCTTTTACCTCTTTTACAGGCACTGTAACAGCAGTTCCACAGTACTTTTCAGAAATTTGCCTGTTTATTCTCACGGTAAAGAACTTTCCTTTCTGCACATGGGGAGCTGCCCATTGGCAGTGAGTGAACACAAAGAACCCTGGAGGCAGCCTGGGCTACAGCTGCAAGTGCAGCTCTGCTTCCCAACACCGAGAGTCAAGACTGGCTATAAGACTACCTCAATAAATGGGGAAGAATTACTGCTGTGAAGTCTTGTGATTAACCAGTAAGACCACCTGGAAGCTTCCAAATGCTCTCCACGTCTCTTGAATTAAAAGAGTATAACCAGAAATAGGCCCACAAACTGGGAATGCACAGAAGGGTAAACTCCCCTTAAGTGACCCACGATTACCTGAACAACATGAACGCCACCTGTTTCAAGGTCCTATCCCTGCTAGTGACCATGATTTGAAGCCTACAGATGGATTAAAAGGACAGGGCACCACATCCCTGGGGTGATTCTCACTGCAGATTTAAGGCAAAAAGAATCATCCTAGACCTCAGGTCGTTTCTTTTTGCATAAAGGCATTTGCAGACTTTTCTTCCTAAAATTCATTAAATCTGTTCTTGAACTCCTTTGTTTGAATACATACCCAGTTCAACAGTCTAACTGTGCACAGCGTGGGGAATTAAGTATATCTTTTCATTTGCTTTCTGTCCATTGCCTCTAAATAATATGGGCTACCTCCTCATTTCCTCTATTGTGCAAAACTGCCTGTAATATTTCTTTATTCGTATTCTTAGTGCAAGTCAGGATGCTACTGACCTCTGCCAAGGCATCATGGGGTCAAGGCAGATGAGACCAAGTAGATGAGCTTCAAATTGAATAATGGGAAGAGAGTTATGTGCATAGAGTACATCCCTGCATTTCCCGCAGAGTGAAAGGAAAATCAAATATAGTAAAACCAGAAATGAAGGGAACAGAAGTGAATAGGAAAATTAACAGCAAAGAGAAAGGAAGCCTACTACTACTTAGACTGACATATTAGAATGATCATACCAGACAAAAGAAAAGCTCCTCACTGGCTCCATCAGCCTGTAGTAACAGAAGTATGTTATTATACAAAACATAGTGAGACTCCCCAGCTGTCAGGATGGCAATTCAGTTGTTAAAATGACCTTGCCTGGCCTGGTAAAGACACTAAGAATGTTAGTACAAAGTAATAAACAAGAAATCCTAGAACTACTGATGCTGTATGTGAAATCAGACATTAATGGAAGAATATAAACATAACAAAATAATGAACATAGTTTCATGGTTTTGAAACAGAAAGAAAGGCACAGGTGGCTGAGTGGCCTTGCTTGATGCAGCTGAATGAACAAGAAGGGGTAAAGTGGATAAAATAGACTTCATTTGTGTAAAATTGCTTACGAGAGGGATAATAAGAGATTGAGTAGTGCTAGAAGTTTGTTAAAGATGCTCCCCCCTCCAGGTTCAGTGTTGGATATGAATAGCAATTTCTCTAACGTCATTAGAGGAAGAGAGAGACTAGTAAGAATTGTGACATTAAGGTAGACTGGCTTCCAGATATATGTTGAAAAATAAATGTGACCAATAATCCTAGGGCTCAGCTACTCCTTCAGGTGACAGGCAACAAATTGGGCCACTAAGCAGTGAGGACAGAGCAGAGATGAAAGACTGTCTTGGCATAGTCCTGCATACTTCACCTCAGTTTTCAATAAGGCCAGAGGTGTCAGCCATGGGGACAAACACTGGGTGGGGACAAGAAACCAGAGAAAACATGACCATATCTCAAACAGAAGGAAAATTTGTAACTGAATGAGATTAAAGCTGAAGAAGTCAGAGTATCTTCATCTTCCAGTTAAAAGGATTTTTAATAAATCTGTCAAGTTTTTATGAATGGGACTATATGCATGGACAATAACAAATGTACCAACCTTATTGAGGAAGTAGGGTCAAGAGGAGAAGCAAAAAGAGAACTTGACAGTTTCAAGGCTCTGAATCTGACTTTAGTAACATGCAACAGTTGTGACCTCTACAGGAAAATATTTAGGCTGAAAAATAAAAAAAAATTCAAATCTTCCCTGTCCAACAATGCGGTGAAGCTAGAAAGAGCAGCCAGCCATAGGAAAGTCTAACTTCCCAACTGGAATCAGGAGGAAATATGATTCAGTGTAGGAAAGAAATGATGTGAAACAGTACCTGGACACAGTAATATTAGCTGTCCCTTCCGTTGCTATCACCATATTTCTTTCTGAGGCCTTGATTCTTTAGTCGTACATACTACGCTCAGATCAGGACTTTATCTACTGAAGCCAAAAGGCAGATTTTCAAAATCTACCTGTTAAATGATAAAGTGGTCCTCTTTAATCTTGAACATCCTTGGATGTTCTTCAGACATTTCAGTCTCAAATCTTTATTGGATGAGTTTATTTACTTAAAGTGAGGACCATTAAGTGATACCACCTTTAAATAGAAGCTTAGTCAGCATTGTATTCACATTAACTACTCTTATTCCAGGTACTGCATGTTGATACCATGACTCGGGAGACCTTTCTTACCATGTGCTCACAGAGTTTCTGAATCATTTTCCAAACACTTCACTCCCATTACCACTGTTCCTCAGGGCCCCATTTTGCTCCAGTCTTGGGATCTCATTTCTCTGGCCAGAGGTCACTGAGGCACCAGCAAGATTGTAGATTTTAGCGATCATCAGGCATAAAGATACTAACACTTATTTCTGGAGGAATCTCCAAAAGGATGTCAGACAGCTGTTCCTATTTCATAGAACCACAGAATCACAGAACAGTTTGGATTGGAAGGGACCATGAAAGTCATCTAGTCTAGCCCCCCTGCAGTGTGCAGGGACATCTTCAGCTAGAACAGGTTGCTCAGAGCCCCATCCAACCTGATCTGGAACATTTGCAGGGATGGGGTACCTATCGCCTTTCTGGGCAACATGTTCCAGCGTTTCAGCACCCTCAGCAAAAAAAAATTCTTCCTAATATCTAGTCTAAACTTCTCCTCTTTTAGTTTAAAACCATTAGCCTTTGTCCTATTGCTACAGGCCTTGCTAAAAAGTTTTTCTCCATCTTTCTTATAAGCCGCCCTTTAAGCATTGAAAGGCTGCAATAAGGTCTCCTCAGTCTTCTCTTCTTCGAGCTGAACAAACTCAACTCTCTCAGCCTCTCTTCATAGGGAAGGTGTTCCAGGCCTTTGATCATTTTTTTCAGCCCTTCTCTGGACCGTCTCCAACAGATCCATATCTTTCCTGTGCTGAGAGCTCCAGAGCTGAATGCAGTATTCCAGATATGATCTCACCAGAGCAGAGTAGAGGAGTAGAATCATCTTCCTTGACCTGCTGGCAACACTTCTTTTGATGCAGCCCCAGATACAGCTGACTTTCTGAGCTGCAGTGCACATCGCCAGCTCATGTCAAGCTTCTCATCCATCAGGGCTCCCAGGTCCTTTTCCTGCTCTCAATCTCCCCATCCCCCAGCCTGTACTGATGCTGAGGGTTGCCTCCACCCAGATGGACATCCTTGTGTTTCACCTTGTTGAACCTCACGATGTTTTCACAAGCCCACTTCTCCAGCTTGTCGAGGTCCCATCTCATTCTTCAGGGTGTCAAACTTACCACTCCACTTGGTGTCATCCGCAAACTTGCTGAGGATGCAGTTGTATTGTCTCTGTCATTGATGAAGATGTTAAACAGCAGACCTAGAACAGACCCCTGAGGGACACTGCTTCTCACTAATCTCCATCTGTGACATCATGTACTTCATGTACTTCATTTTCCCAGCAAGGTTTCTAAAGAAGAAATTAATACAGAAAGGCACTTGCACTGGGATATAACAGCCAAAGGATACATTTTGTCCTCAAGAGACTATATGTAATAAAATATGAGGGATTTTTAGGACTCTAAATAGTGCCAGTGCTCTGGAAAAAAAATTAAAAATCAACCAGTCCTCTTACTTCTCACAATCAGAGAGGGATTAACACCAAAAAACTGTGCCAAGTGCTCCAGCAACCTCATGTCCATGTGTGTCACCTCACCACCACAACCAACAACTCACTTATGCAATGGGTGATCGCTGCTTTTCAGGAAAAAATGTGTGGACATTTGTAAGAGGCTGAAAATGAGAGGGCTTTGGTAAAAATGAAGTATTTTCCTTTCCTCTCCTTGCACTTCTGTCCTCATACTGAACAAGTTCCCTGCTTACACTGCCATTGTCCTCTGTACATTCAGCCTATGTTACAGAGCTGGCACCTCTTTAGCAACTCCCACACCTTTTTCATCAGGGGAATGTTTCTTTCCCTCTAAAAATAACACTTCTGGTACACCTTGCAAAAAGGCCATGCAGCTCCCATTGTTTGAGAATGATACCTGCACATATTCAAATATCTGTCTGATTAAGAAGTTGTCAGCAGATGGATGTCAAGAATACATGGCCTAGTTACTAGGTTTTGTGAGACCAATTAAAAAAAGATGTTATTGGTCTGCATGACAAATGGCTTCCTCTGGCTATTCTTTACCTCAGTTCTTGGCATGTGTTACCTCTAACTACATTTATTTCAAGGGGAGTCTGAAGTACATTTTTTTTTGCAAGCATGGCGTCTTTGTTTCATGTAAAATGAGTGCTTTATTTCTGAGGACTTCACGCTGCATTCTCTAGAATGTCATGTGCTGTAAAGCTCTTCCCTTCCCTCCTTGCATTGTTTTATTGGTTTTGTAAAACAGAATATATCTGCATACAGCAGGCATGGAGAGGACCTAATACAGGTGAAAAAGTGACTGAAATACTTCCCCAAAGCCATCTTGTTATAGACAGTAAATGCTACTCTGACTCTCTTGCTTGAGAGGTCCATCAGTGACACTTCCAATATTCTGTCAAAGTACAGGTCTCTTGCAGGAGTTCTGGCTCTCAGACAAGGCAATAATAGGATTTTACCCCTTCAAATGAGAGAAAAAGAATAGTAAAAAAGGAATTCAAGAGAATAAAGAGGTTTATGGAGAAGCCAAATTGCTAAAATTTGGGAAAGGAAGCAAAGCTCCAGGTTGCCAGAAGGAGGTATCCACTTGCAGCTGACTAGAGATTAGAAGGAAGTTAAAGTAAAGGGCAATATATGAAGGGTTCTGGTGAAAACTAACTTGTCGATAAATGTTTCAGATTACAGGGTATTACAGATTGTGAGAAAGAGAGGGAGAAAATAGCAGCATTTCTGGAACAAGGCAGCAGATTGCCTTACTATTAGGAGAAACGGTAGCTTGTAGTTAAAAGAGCTGCGTACCCTGCTGGCATCTTCCTGCTCTGCTCTCTGCGCAGATAAAGGTTTGTTACCTTTGCAGCAGCACTATACATTCCAGGCTGATTAGGAAAAGGAACTGTTTTCTAGGGCAGGGCAGGTAGAAAAGCAGACTTCACCAGATTGAGGGCAATTGCTGTGGGAGCAATTTAAGGTTTTCTCACTTCCTGCGGAAACAAAGGGGTTAAATTTGCCCCTTGAGGTCCATAGAAATCCCACCTGGGAGTGAATTCCTTTAAGGCAGTCCTTATTGCAAACAATTTATATCTAACCATCAGATGGTTGAGGGCAGAAAGGCACATCCCGAGGCTTAATTTACCCAGCACAGGCTATGCTACTTTTCTCATTTCGTAGGGTATTTGGGCCACAAGTCTCAGATATGCAGCAAATGAAGGGCAAGAAAGGTGGTTCAGCTCAAAGCTCATTAACCATCGTGCTGGTCAAAGGGTCAGCAGCAGTTTTGAGATCTTGAAGTATAGCAGGTTATAAAAATGGGCTGGACGACTCTTTCTAATAGCCTAAGAGGGAAAATTATCTGTTTCCCATTAGTTCGTTCACCTTCCAGCTACCTTTCCATCTCTGAAGAGCGAGAATTTCCCAAGTCATCAGAAAGGCTGCCAAATCAAACAAATATAGAGAAGTGGTAAAAAAAATTAAACCAAGAAGTGGAACCTAAAAAAAAGAAGGGAGATCAAAAAGATAAAGGAAGAACAGTCATGCAAGCTAGAAATTACCATCTTGAGCTATGTTTAATCTTAATATAGAATAGTAGTGGGAAAAAAACAAACAAAAGTGTAAAAAAAAAAGGTAATTAGATATATTATGGTAAAAACAGAGGCCTGGTAACACTCGTTGTTTGGCAGTGGTAACATTTCCACATACAAGGGAGTTAATGCAGAATTCTATGGGTGTGGACATGTGCCTGTATTGAGTGGTGGGATTGGGCCAGTTTAGGCAGAAATGTGGACTCTATGGTTGTCAATGACCATATGGTGTAATGAAAAGTATGGTCAGAAAAGGAAGATTTTTAAGTACAGTGCAAAATTACTTCTCCAAATCTAAGACAAGACAAAGGATAGTGGCTGGATTTGTAGTTAACAAAGATAAACAGAAGAATCAGAAGAGACATTAAATAAATTACAAGAGGATAAGATGGCAAAAAGCCAGATGTTCTAGTCACTTTTTGTGGGTTTTGTTGTGGGTTTTTTTCCCAAGGGGAAGCAGGTCTCAGATGATGGAAGTGCTTGAGGAATACATTTTTAATTGTTTAAGTTATAAGCTTAAAAATAAATAGAAAATAATTATAATTAACAAAAGAAATTAAACAAGTAATCATGGTATTTTGTAAATGAAACCTTTTCAGTAACTGGTGTTGGACATTACATCATGAAACTGATGTGCGGTTTCATTAACAGCATGTAATGAACTGAAACATAAAAAATATTTCAACAAAAAAATACCACTGTTTTTGTGACAAACAAACCCTTCTGTTTAGCCTAGAACTAGAAGGGTTTAGGTTTGATTTGCCTCTTAAATTTCAAGGCACTGAAAATTTCCATTTGGATGTTTCATTTCCAGTTGAACTGAAAATAGTAATTTGTTTACTTTGAATTATCATAACTAGTAGAGCACCAAGCAATTATTTATGTCAGGTTTCTAAGCAGAATTATGAAATTGAAGATTTTTACAGATTGCCTCATTTCAATCATTTTGCAGCTAACCTGGAATAGTTATCGCCTTCTAGAAACTATGCTAAAATGGCTGTGTAGGGTAGGGGATGATATTTTCCACAATATCAGTAGGTGCTACAATTTTCACCCCCAGGTATTTAGGTATTTTGATGCAGAGGTAGCAGAAATGTGATCCATCAGCCCTTAGAAGTGAAAGAGAGAGAGATTCTGTGTGAAAGAGTTAGAAAGGACCTATAAAAAATGGACTGGGGAGGTGGGGGGAAGAAGGAGCAGTGTGTTCGTAATAGCTAATACTTCCCTCCTCCCTTCCTACACAGGTTAAATGCATCTGCAGTTCTGTTGCTGATAACTATTACAAATAATTAATGAGGCTTTGCACAAATTGTCATGCTTTTAATCTACAGGAATAATTATGAAAACGAAAGGAAAGTATCTAAATCAGTGGAACTAAATGATTAAAGAAGGAGCATGAAATATGTTTGTAAAATAACATGAGCATTGTGTTTTAATTTTTAATGTTAAATATATATTTGCTGGAAACTGAATGCAAATGTCAACAATTTAAAAGGTGAGAGAAAGAGACATAAAAATCTATTTTGCTCATTATGCAGAAAAAGGAAAATGAAGATTATCTTTCCTAACAGAGTACAGCATTGGAAATAATGACGTCTTAGTTCTGGGAAGGTCTGGGACATTTGCAGGTGGAAGGATAGTCCACCAAAGAGAGGAAGATCTCCTTGTTGAGAAATACTGCCTCTCAGTTTACTTAGATGTTAAGATGCCTTAGATGCCCTGCGGAAAAGGATTTGAGGGTGCTCACTGATGAGAATCTCAACATGAGCGGGCAATATGTGCTCACAGCCCAGAAGGCCAGCTATATCCTGGACTACAACAAAAGAAGCCCAGCCAGCAGGTCGAGGAAGGTGATTCTGCCCCTCTGCTCTGCTCTTGTGAGACGCCACCTAGAATATTGTGTCCAGTTCTGGAATCTCCAACATGAGAAGCATACGGAACTGTTGGAACAGGTCCAGAGGAGGGCTACAAAGATGATCAGAGGGCTGGAGACCTCTGTTGCCAGGACAGGCTGATAGAGTTTGGGTTGTTCAGCCTGGAGAAGAGAAGGCTCCCAGGAGACCTTATAGAGGACTTCCAGTACCTGAAGGGGGAGTACAAGATAACCGGGAACTTTTTACAAGGGCTGGTCATGATAGGATGAGGGAGAATGGCTTCAGATGAGAGGGGGCAGGATTTAGACCTGACATTAGAAAGAAATTCTTCATGATATGAGTGGGAAGGCACTGGAACAGGTTGCCCAAGGAAGCTGTGGATGCTTCCTCCCTGGAAGTGTTCAAGGCCAGTTTGGGTGGGGCCTTGAGCAGCCTGCCTTTGTGGGAGGTGTCCCTGCCCATGGCAGGGGATTGGAACTAGAGGATCTTTAAGGTCCCTTCCAACCCAAACCATTCTATGATTCTATGGCATTTTTACAGCTTGAATCATACTTTTGATCCTGTTGACTTCAATGAGCCTATTGACATGCTTAGATATTCTCACAGCTGAAATCAGGGCTAAAAGTATTTCTTAACACACGTGCTGAGGGCTTAACTCTATGTGGGATAACCCAAACTTTGTGCCTGATTCTGAGTGAAGCCTGTGGTAGAACTTGAGAACAATTCAATGAGGCTCTGGGTCAAATTTTTACGGACTACTTTTAGGTGTCTATTTAATAACTCCAGAGGTAGAAAGATATATTATTTAAGATCTATTTCTATTTTCTTCTCTTTTAAAAAGTTCCTTGCTATTCATTCACTGATGTCGAGTCCTTTCCTTGGGTCTCTCATAACCAACACACTTTGATAGGGAAAAAGTGGCTTTATAAACCTTCAAGAAACTGCCAGCTCCTAGGTTTGGGTCTAAGGAAAGACGAAAAACACACAGGCATGTAAAGAAACATTTGTAGGGAACCCACTTCAGGTCAAGGAAGTTTGTTATATTTTTCAGATCTTTTTCTTCCTGCCTTATAGACAACACTATTAAAGACGACATGGTTGTTTCTACAAGCATCTATCAGAGCCACAGGAAATTAAAACTGAAGGTTAGGATGTGAAAAAAACGGTCCAAATTTCCCAAAACATGGCAGTTCCCAGCAAATGCACAAACTCGGGCAGGGGTACAATATGCTTAGGAGTAGTTGTGTGGTAGATGGGGAGGCAACAGGCAGCAGCACAGCTGGTAAGGTTGCAGGCAAGCTGTGATTTTACTTATTTATTTTAAAAACTCAGAGTCTCATCAGTCCAAGCAATAGGGTAATATTTTTAAAACAATTTCCATAAGGAGAAAGGCCAGAATTTTGTTTTTCTTTTCAATAAAAAGAAGGCTTAAATTATTTGAGAAGTTAACACGTATCTCCATACTACATGATGGGTCCATTAGGGGAACTAGATCACTGAAGAGCAACTTGTCATATGGTCCTTTTACTGCCAGGACAACAAACTCTGTTTACTGATGAGTGAAGTTTATTCCCTTCCTAGTGAACGTAGTGCATCTCATTAAGAATTTCACATGGAGTTTATAGGACAAGCTGCTTTAGAGACCAGACATTAGGGTATGAAAGATATTCCCAAAACATCCAGTCCCATCAGTACCCTTCTTCTATTTAGCTTTCTTCTTCATTTCTTTCCTAGAACTTACAATTCAAAAATGCAGACCCAAAACAGTTCAGGTCTTGGCAAGCAAACCTTTGAGTAACATAAGCCTTTTTGTTTAGACAGGAGTTCACTGTGGGTTGTTTTTTAAACATGCCTCCTGAAACCAGAAAGAGAAAATGGAGCCTGCAGTGGAAAGTTGGCAAGAAATCCACTGTCTTTTTTGAGAAAAGGTACCCATGGTACAGCAGGCATATATCTTTGTTAACTATGTTTAATGCATTATGAAAGGTTTACAGATGCTCATAGACTGCATAGAGTGTCCACATGACGCAAAATTAATTCAGAATCGGTTCACTGGATCTGTATTGTCCCAGGAGACAGAAAATGAGGCCACACTAATGGTATGATTTAGAGTGTGTTTTTATTTATTCCTAAATGCAATGTGCTTGTGTAGCAAACAATTCTTCTGCAGAGAAAAGATGTACAATCGCTTGAAACTAACAACACATTAAGTTGACTGTTACTGGAATCCTGCTGCCTCTTATTGCTGTGTACATAATAACTTGACAAATATATTCAGATCTGGTATGGGCTTAACACTCATTCCATGTCTGTACTTTTTCTGCCAGCATGGTCTAATCCACTTAATAGAGGATAATGAAAAAAGGCTTGATAAATCCTTACTTAGAATTTGTAATTTGTATGAGGTTTTTGCAGCCCCCAATCCAGTTAGGTTAAAGCTAACTCAGGCATCTCACCATAAGCTGCAGCCTCTTCTCCTCATGGCTCCAGACACTCTGGAGACAGAGTTAACTTTCCATTAAACAAGATGACTTCCAGCACAATTTTTCTGCAAAGGGAGCAATGCCAACCCCACCTCTCCCAGCTATGTCCACCACAGAAGGTGGTAGAAAACGTCCAACTTAAATCCAAGGTGGCTGAGCAGTGGTAGGGGTGTGCCAGAGTTCTTGAAAAAAAAAAACCTTGAAAGAAAAAGAGGTGGAAAACTCTTCTTTTCTGTAGACCATGTGGGAAGAAGGGGACTGTGAGCTGGGGGGGGGGGGGGCTTTGTTCCCACTAGAGTCCTCACCTATCACTCAAGCCAGTAAATGCTTGTTTCCCAAATATAGCAGGAACCACACTCACAGGTGACCATTTTCTTCACCAGAAGCTCTCCTGATGCAGACCCAAATTCAAAGCACAGCCAAACTGATTAAATTAGACTAATGCTAGCAGGCACGTCTCATGGGTGTTTTTCCACCATCCACCCATCCCTGATGGCCTTCCACTAACCCCTGGTCATTGTTCTAGGAAGCAGAAAAGGAAGTAATTGGTTCCCTAGAGGCACCAGAGAAGCCCTACACCCACCCCTGCCTGCCCATGCCCTCTGAGAAAGGTCCCAGCAGCAAAGAGTGCTGTCATATAGGGAAGGATCTGAAATTGACTCATACCAGCAAGACTTCCCAGACAAGGTCTCTCTTTCAGGAGAAATGTGTTTCTCCCTGATTAGCCTTGCAAACCTGAACTCCTGCATTCAAGATTTTGGTTTGAACAAGTACTCTTGAATCCACGTACTTTTTCCTGGCTGGCTATACCATGTATGTATATGAGATTTCCTCCCTTCCCAGCTTGGCAGAAAGCCCTGCAGAGAGAAAAAAACACACATAAAGGAAAATGATTGTTTTGCTTTACCTCAGTAACTTGCTGAAAAAAAACCTTCTCAACACTAGTCAGCAGGAAAAACAAAAAATGTTTATATAAGACAGCTGGGTATTGGAGTACAGAGCAAGTATGCTGTTTAATTCAGTTTGTCATGTTCTCTCCATCTTCCTCTGCCCATCTCACCAGGATGCTACTTATCTGTCTTGTGGAGTGCAGGAAGGAGATTCATCCTGGTGGCTCCTTCAGGTCAGGCCTCTCCATTCATGTCTTCACTTCAAAGCAGCGGACTTCTACAGAGTGCTGGTCTACAGCTTCTGTTGGTGTCAATACACATATTAGCAAACGCAGACTCTGACGGTTTTCCAGAGAGTAAAAGGTGCATAGAAAGAAAACTGAGGTATAAGACAGAGAGGTGAGGTATAAAACATTCCTCTTAGGGGTTTTCAAAGGCCAGAAGAGGATTAAAATTGAGTGGAGTTAGCTGAACTCGTAGGAGGTACCAGAGGATGAAAATTTCCTGGAAGCAAATGCCAGTACTAAAGGTCTTACTTCTACTCCCCATCTCCCCAGGAAGAACAGCAAACATCGCCAGCAAGGTTTGTCTGCTGTTTTCCAGTGCTCACTGTCGTTCAGCAGCTGGTAAGGCAGAATATGCTTCATCAGCCCTGCTGGGTGAACCTGCCTCTTCATTTCATCCGCATCATGTTTGGCTTATTGATGCTGCATGGGGCTGCCATTTCTCTGCAGTGACCAGCAGAAGTGCTCTATAAAGCCAGACTACGCTATATGTTTCAGAGGAAAATGATTAGGAGCTAAAGGCTTCTAATCAGTCCCAAATCCCGCACTGTTGGAATATGACACACAAAGCAGGCACAACTTGGTGTTCATGCAGGAGAGGGAGCAAAATGTGCAGCAGCTGTACCTGCCTGAAAAATGTCAGCAAGCTCCACGCTGTTCACCTACCCATAGGGACACCATGGTCTGAGCTTTTCTTTCATTGTGCCATAGTGACTAGAAGCTAAGTCACCTTGCTGACCTTGTGGAGTCAAACACCTGGTTCCTTCTGAACTCCAATGGACATCCAGTCAATTCCTTGTGTATCCAACAGCTCCAAGTTTGCTCTTTGCCTGCATGGGGTTCAGAGAATGCACAAGATTTTTGAAAAATGAGCAAAAATCTACCTCTACAGATTTGGCCAAATCAGGAAAGATGGACTGTGGTATTCTCCATCTCTGCACTATATTATGGAAGGCTATCCAATGTTTCAAGCCCCTTAAAGAAGGATTTCTTTGTAGGTGAATAGAGGGATTCATCTGGATCTCCTGCCTGTGTTACTAAAGAGCATCAGCAGCAGAATGTAGTCAAACAGCTTCATGGAGTTTCAGGACCAAGACGTAACCTTTTTAACAGATATCTTCAATAACTCTACGGAGAAGAACTGGCATAGTAAACAGTACTTTCTGAGCCAGCCGAAACACACAGTGTTCCCCAGCCCCATACTGCACTATCCTTCTCACTTTTGGTTAAGAAAGCAGTCTGACACAGGCAGTGTCACAGCCTCTCTCATTCTTAGACCATAAGGTTATCACAGGTCCACAGCTCAGCAGCTTAAGTGAGTGAAAAAGCCAAATCTGTCCTAGTTCTTGTATCAAACTCTAGGAGCCCCTTTACAGTACCAGGAAACTCCACGATCTTCAGGAAAAAAGATTGAATAGTGTTGTTAAACTGTGTGACTGGTTGTCTATCCTTGTCAGGTATTCTATGGTAGAGGCTACAGAAAAAACAGGACAACTTCTGTGAGCCAGCTCAGGTGCCACAGTGGCTATGCCAATATTAGCAGACTGAGCAAGAATCATGATTGCCCAATGTAGAGGGGGAAGTGTTTCACCATCTTTTAGAGCACAGTTTTTGCATGTACCAGCGAGGTTTTGCTGAAGCTCGGGAAATAGGCTGGACCAGAATCTGTGTCTGTTAAGCACTGTGGACAAGACCAATTTGGGAGGAAGGGAAGAAGGTTTCACATTTTGCCTCTAGTGCCAGAGAACAGGTCCTTTCTCATTTTATTTGTTGTACAAATGTAACCCATTGAGTCCATCTGTCTTCACTAGACTCTGGATAATGTCATCATTCACATATATTCGTCCAGCTGGAAGAAATGCCTGTCCCCAGCCACTTCCCAGGGCTGATTCCCAAGAAGGACACCAGCCAGATGACTGGTCTGTGTGATCAATCCCTAACCCACTTAAATTACAGTGACCAAAGACAGCAAGGACCTGCTACAGATATCCACAAAGCTAGTTCGGTTGATTGAGTCTGAAGGAAGTTGCAGACTTCTCTCAAGAAGCTCAGGTGGCAAATCTGAGGGGACACCAACCTCCAGACCTTGTGATGAGCAGCTGGAGATGAGGTGCAAGCCACAGCATTTTCCAGAAGCCTCTGTACAGAAAGCAACTGTCAATCAACATCCTTAACTGCTAAAACCAAATCTCGTCACAGCCAGACGCCTTGAAAAAGCCACCTTCTGTGTCAGGATTGCTGCTGTGGGGTAGGCTGGAGGAACAGATAACATATAAAGATCCCTTTTGATGGGCTCAGGGTTAACCATCATTACCATCAATTATTCATGATTCCCATGCAGACTTAAGGCAAATAAGGTATTAAAAATTTACATCTCTCTTCCTCCCTGCTCCTCCTTGGTATCATCACCTCTTAAATATAGCTGTTGAATGTGAGCATTTGCTGTTAATTAGCTGTAATGATAATTGCAAAGAAAGTACAAATGCCTTAACTGGGAAGATATGATGTGTCTCTCATTAAACCCAGACTAATAGAAAATTCATCAGTTTCCTCACTTTTATTCCAGAATCTCCAATCTCACATTAATTTAAGATTTATTGTAATTGAAGATACAGGGCTAGATAGTGGTCTGCTGAACATCTCTGAAGGCTGTGATAATTATGTGTTTTATATAGTTCTAGGAACAGTGTATTATAATGCGTTTTTATTTTACAGACATTTTGTTCTTTTAAAAAATCTATTAGCTGTAAAAAAATTAATAAAAGTAATCTTTATGAATTATTTATATAAAATATCTTTTTTAAGTAAACAATTTTCATCTTACCCTTGGATTTCCATTTTGCAATTGGTGAAGTTCAGGAAAGTAGCATCAAACTAGTCCACCTCAATTTTCATTTATATGCAGTTTCGCTTTCTGATTGTTAGTGGAGTAACCTGCTCTGGCATGAATAACTTACAGGCTTGTGACTGTCCTCAAGCCACTTCCAATTCACAAAGCCTTCAGTCTGTTACAGTTCAGACTAAATTTCTAAATTCTCTTTGTCCAGAAATGCCCAGCTTAGGGAGAGGCATGTTACGCAAGGTGGTAGTAATCACAGCACTTTTTTCTTCTAATACTAGTTTTTTACAAACTGTTACTTGTATTGCATTCTTATACTAGAACTTATGGAAAATTTTCCAGAATATTTTCTTTTTTTCTGTGAAAAAAGGTTGACTGGATTAAAGCCAAAAAGCTTTATGACATTTTTCTCAGATCATACCTAGAATAGCCAATACACCTATGATAAAGATGTTCACCTGAGCTGTCTCATACTCAGTGGAGCCCCCCAGGCTACAAAGCTGGTCTTTTTCTGTGGCTCACTGAATATTTCATTATTTATACTAAGTGGAACTGCTTCAGGTTGAGAGATGGAAAATGCTTTCCATGCCAGGATGAGAAATAGGCCAATAATTCATTCTAGGCTTTGCTAAATTGTTTTTAAGAACAGAACTTGAGCTTTTGCATTTAAACAATTCAACAGTGTCCCCATCGGGGTATTCTAGCAGTTAGAATAAATAGAAAAAAATGTTCTTTTCAATGTGAACCTGGCTGGCCACTGTTATGTGCTGGAGTATAAACCTGTAGGTATTACCAAATTATTCCCTTTTATCCTGTCATATCTAAATCACACATGAACAATGTAAAAGTTGAGAATTCTCAGAAGGGCAATTAGAAATAGACTGGACTGAGCATATTTGCTGTTCACAGATGTTGCTAAGGAAGAGCTGGACTTGGACTGCTTTGCATTTGTCCCTTAAAGTCAGAGGACCCAGAGGCGTTGTGGAGGATTCTTCCTCTCTCCTGTGGACCTCCAAACCACACAGGCAAATTGCAGAAGCTGCCACAGTCAGCTAAAACACAATTTCATTTTGAAAGGGGTAAATCAGAAATGTAGAAAATGTGAAAAGCTCAAAGCATAGAAATAGCCATGATTGTCAACAAAAGCGGACAGTGCACATAACTCACAAAAACATATTTTTACCTTTGGCTTATGGCAGGTGACCATCATCCAGAAATTTGAGTGCCTTCTTATCATTTTCTTGCTTGTTGCACAAAATGCTGTAGTGATACGCCAAAATCAGTAGGGCCTCACCAAGTGGATTCATCTGCCACTTGAAAGCACTGGACGCAGCATTTGCTGCCCATTTGAACAAGGCTGAGAGAAAAGCTGAGTAGTTTACCTTTGAATTTGCATTTGCATTGCAGTCCTCCCTTAGCATGTCCTGATAAGATCCTCTTGGGATGCTACTGTCTCTTAGACACTTCAATATGCAGTAGTGTAACATCCAGAGAAGAGTAAAGACTTGTTTGATTTTTATTAACCTGTGCAATAAAGCTCAGGTCTTTCTTTCAACACACATGGAAAACACCAGTGAACCTAAAGGTTTAAAGAACTGCCTCAAATTCTAGTTCATCAAGGCACTTAAGAAGATGGATACTTACCTGTCCTGAAATCTCAGCTGAAACGGGATGCTAACTAGATACAATAACTCATTGTTTTGTCAAAGGGATTCTTTTTCATCAGTGCTGTCAGGTTAGCACCAGCTTCCAGGAGCAAGGACTCAATTCACACCACATCACCACTTCTTACAGCACTTTAAAGAGACTCTTAAATGAAGAGATGAGTGAATCAGGTTTCCCTTTCCTAAGGCTTCCAGTTGACAGCTGTATGAGCCTCTCCTCTCTAGTGCCGGAGGTTATGACAACTTGTCTCTGTTGGCTGCCCTGGGAGCCAGTGTCTGGCTGTCCTGCAGCTCAGACAGTCCAAATCAGTGTTGACTAAATCAGAATTTAAACACTAGAGTCTTATATCCATCCTAAGCAAGTGTATGGCCTGGGTGTTATAAGAACTACAACACTTCTCCTTTCCTCTCTGACATATATTCATTACCATAGGAAGGATATATGCTGCAAGTTCCACATTGTTTCTGCAGATTTCCAGCTTTGCTTCCAGAAAAAATAACTGGAAATAAGAGTGATTACAACACTCACAAAATGCTATTCAAGTGAGAAAACAAAATCTGAAAAGTTATGCCATGGAGATTGTACAGCCTCCAACCTCACAGAGCACATTTTCAAAGAATCCACTTTGAATAAAAATCGTATATTAGAACTAATTATTTTTCATATTACTTTCCCTATCATTTTTTAAAAAGTTACAGGCAGGTCTTTTTCAAAAGCAATATGTTAGCCCTATCTCCTAGGTATTCTTTTTTCAAAGCAAGCCCTAAGAGTCATCTTGCAATAACACATTACAGAAAACATAATAAAGGAAAAAGTGAAGAAGCAAAAAGGAGACTTCGTATTTCTCCAGAGAAAGTGAGTGTATGCTACATAATGATAAACAATATACAATAACATAAACTCTGCCATAAATATGTAGCGTTCTTTAATCATGATGGAAGGGGAAACTGGGGCTTCCTTGGGGAATGGTGTGTTCTCATTTGTAATCGTATCTATCTTCTCACTATGAAGCATTTTAAGTTTCAACCAGTTTTGTGATTTTGCAAATGCTTAAAGACAAACAAATGTCAGAAAGGTGGTGAAAGGAGAGGCAACTTAGAAATATATTTAGACCCAATTGTGAAAACGGAAATGCAGAATCCCTGCATGAAACTCATTCATTGGCAGATCATCTCTGCAAAGAACCAGTACCTCTATTTGACATTCTTAGGGGTGTCACTGCAGTTATCCAGGCAAATTACAACCCCTGATTGCCCTCCAAAGACTCATTTATTTCAGCAGAGTTATGTTGATCTGCCTGGCTGCAGGGCTGCCTTCAATGCTCAGACATAACATAAAATAAGGAAGGCAGTACACAAACAAAAAAAGAACCGCCTTTTGCCTAAAAATGTTGTGTCAGTTTAAGTGGGAAGTGGTTTAATTTAACTGGAAAGCAAATGTGTACCATTTCTGCTATAGTGGAGGACACCAACAAGCAATATCTTCAAACAGTATATGAGAGGAAGATAAAACTCTGGGGCAAAATTCTGCCTAAAGAAAATGCCGTTTGACAGCACAAACGATAATTACTGTGATTGTATCCCTCATTTACACTAATAGCATGTAATGCCATGGAAATCTAAGCTTGTTTCAAGTGCTGTTTTTCATAAATATATATATCATTTTAAAACCTGTCAAACACGTGATATTTGTAATGCATTGCTGCTTGTCCTTCCACAGCATCCCAAAGGTCCTGGCAAAGTTTGCGTCTAGTCCTGTGAGAAATGTCTGCCTCTGTGACATGATTTTTTCTGTCTGTATTGAGGAACAGGTATGCATACAACATCACCAATAAGCAGACAGAGCTGGTAAAAATGCTTATCTGAGCTTGCCATTCGAGAAGCATGGCAAGGAAAGTAACTTTGTAGGCTATTAGGTACAAGCTTCACTTGGAGCCAGGTGATTCAGAGGTTCGTAGGGTGAAGACACAGCACACCAAGTTCAAATACGAATGACATATGCCAATCTGCATCAATCCAGCACCTTTGATTCCTATTCCTGAACAAATCAGTGTGCATCTGGTTCTGCCAAGGAGACTGCCTTAAGTACAAGACCAGAGTGAGCCCAGTGGATTTGTAGTGAAAGTGTTTTACTACTGGCTCATGGAGTTGTTCAATTGCCCTATTTGAAAGCTAAATCCAAATTACAGCATTCAAGTATGCTGATGAACTACAGGAAAGAGATTACAATGTGTATAGGCATCATTCCTCTGATAAACCTCCTCTGTGTAAGTGAAGTTACATTGACAAAATAAACATTTTGAAGGAGAGCTGCCTGTCCTTCAAACGGGTAATTTATCTATAAATGCAAACGTCAGACCTCCACTAGGGGCCACAGACAACATCTCTCTCCTAGTTTAACCTTTGTAATACAAACCAGCCCTAAGAGGATCGTTAAAACACACTCATAAAAGAATGATGTATTTAAGATTACCAGAGATCAGGATTAGAATTGGAGAGGACTTTTTGAGGATCTTGGAGGGAAACTCAGTGATGTCAGTACTAAAAGTAGTGACTGTGTCCTTGAAATGTCTGTAACGCTGGCTGAAATCACGTGTCATCAAATCATGAAAGAATGAAAGAAATATGACACCATCTTTGAAAGATTCAAAGACCATGTTCTGTGAAGGACATGAGGATTTTCTTAATTTTATACAAGTAAATGATTTTCTTGAAAGCATCAGTCTTTAACCACACTTAACTACTTGCTACATGATGCTTCTGAGAAATGTCAACTGCTTCTGTTGGTGAAGACTCTTAATGGAAGAAAGAAGGACATCTGAATGATATCAAATTGACCTAATTCCCTTTCATAAAAAGGCCCTCAAGCCATGTGCTTTGAAATAATATTATTTTCTTCAGAAGAACAGGAAGATGGGTTCTCCCTTCAAGCTGAAGTCAAAGCTTGTCTTCCTGGCAGAGCAGGGAAAAAGAAGAGTTGTTCTGACAGTGCAGGTTGTATCTAGAGGTCAATCAGATAAAAGGAGGGAGGAAGTATTATGGCAAACCAGAAGAGGAGAAGCAATAAAGATCCAGATTCTGAAATGGATTTGAAAGGGAGCCAGTTCTTAGATAGGTGTTTAAAAGCTTTTGGTCTCCTCAGAAATGCCAAAGGAACAGTTGCAAAGCCTGTGGAAGAGCCAGCACTGGTTTCTATCATCTTTGGACAAAAAATATTTTAAAATCCAGGAAGTCAAAGGGAAAGTGAGCACTTAAAAAGCAATTAGGTTCCAAAATCCTTTTGGAAATATTGTCTAGGCAACTTAGCAAACTCCCAAATAGTCCCAGGTGGCTAGCAATAGCCCAGGAGGGATGTGACTTCTTACCTTGCACAAGCAGGCACTTGTGATAAAGGACCATTTTTATTTCCCTTGTAAAGAAAAGTCAATGTTCATTTGTTTGGGAGACCTCCTTGACAGAAAGCTTTATCAGCCATGAAATTAGCCCTTCATGCTCTCTTAAGCCAATAGGCCAGGACTGAGATGCCTGCTGCACCTGATGCTTGCAGTTAGTTCTGATTAGCAGCCCCTCATGGATTTCAAAGAGCAGCCTCCTTAAATGCAGGCTGTAAAACTTCACTGGCTGCACTAAATCAATAGGGAGGCAAGAGACGGGTTGGAGAAGAGAGAGAAGAAATAAACAGACACTAAAGCTACAACATTATTATCTGCTTTGGCAAATAGCCACCAAAATTGCTCAATATACTGTATGCACACAAACATATACTCATATACCCACATACAGTCTGCCTGGCAAAGCAAAAAAGAAAACATCCCTTAAATAATATGTTGGTTCTCTTGGGCAAATAAGAAACAAGCAGCTAAATTTAGCAAGGAAATAAAACTGTATTGTAAAGCCCTGGAGACCTATTATGGCAATGCCCTCTGCACTTTTAGTTCTTAGAAGATTCTTATTTACTTGACTATGAGAGGACTGCTAGAGACTCATAAAGAGTCACGAGGAAGTCTAGGTGAGCCTGCAATCTCACGGTGACTGGAGGATGTGACCATTAGCTACCTGAAAGTTCACAGTGGTGCTATCATAAGGATCACATCTGCGCTGTGGGAACTGTGACACCCAAGGATACCTCAGCAATTTATAAACTCGGCAATACCTAGTTGGAAACAGAAAACTGATCTTGGGAATATTCCTGCATGGGAGAAAACCTTTAAAAAGGAGAAAGCCTAGTTCTAGTGTGTTCAGGGAGAAATCCAAAGGACCTGATGCAGAGTCACAGAAGTGATGACACTGACTGCATCAACCCCTGTAATTACACAGGAAATTAGGGATGTAGTTTAATTCAGGGAGAAAAGGAGAATGACGAGTAGGCTTCATCTCATCTAATTTTCAACATCGGTGATGTAGACAGCACTGTCTGATCTAGTGTCTCTTCGCTGCCTTATGGTCCCCAAAGGAAAATAGGAATCTCTTTAAGGTGCAATTCATCTGACTTATTTTTGGATGAAAATATTTTTGCTCTGAAAATGCTAGTTTCTCTCTACTGACTGTGAAAGAAGCATAGGGCAAACTCTGTTCAGAGTGATAGTGACGATGGGAAAGAGACTGACACAGAGCAAGTTCCATTAATGCAAAGAGATATTAGAAAATATGCTATTTTTTACAGTTTGCTTTGGATAATCCTACAGAATAGGAGAGAATTAATTTCTTTCTAATTATATTTTATTAAATAGGCTTTAAAATCCCTCTCTATCAATCTTATAGGAAGTACTTATAGAGGTAATTTGCCTCAACTAATTCAATTTCTCTTCCATACCACAAAAGTCTTCTGTATAGATCCAGATCAGAACCAGGGACTTTCCCAAAAGGAATCTGAATGAGTTTTGGCCATATATTGATAAGATTCTGTTTAAAAGAACAATTAATTCACCTGAATGGAATGAAACAAGATGCTCTAGGGATAGGCTGACGTTTGGAAAGACAGAGTCATTCGCAGATTAAATGACCACATCCCCATTTGTGGTCTGTAACCAAGGCTTATAGCAAGGTCAGCATCTTGAAAACCCAATGGATAACTTGTTGTATATATATACATCCAGACCGTGTGCTAAAGGATACAGCCGGGGTATACTCTGTGAGTGTGGCGGCTTGACACTTCACTACTAGCTCAACATTCCTCTCTGCTTCTGTGCTCCTATGTGAAAAATTAGGATAATAATATTGCTTTAATCTTCCTCACCATGGTGTTGTGACTATTAATTAGTTGGCATGTGCAGAGAACTGGACAAACACTAAGTTTTAATCAGGTCTTGATGAGCTTGGGGAATGCAGCAGGATCTGAGCAGAGAGTGGAAGAGTGAGGCACGCTGATCTCATCTGCCTGGCACAGGAGGATGCCAATGGCATTGCCTCACCACAGTATCCCTCCTCTCATCCCTTCGTGTGGCAGATATAGCTTTTGGAGGAGGGACACTCGTTGTTTGGCTGGCTAATTCACAACACCTCTGGCCTCCCTAGCTGATATGACTTGTCTCTGCCAAAGGGCTGGTCCATGTTTCTTGTACTAGAGAATACAGTCTTCACTAATTATTTATGTGGCCCTCACATCACTAAATTTCTTGCTGCCAGATGTTCAAAGGGCTTGAAAATGGGATTCAGCTCCACCTAGTATTTTGAAAAAAATATTATTAAATCTGAGGGCTAGCATCTTTCCTAGGCCAAATAAAGGAACTGAGGGGAATGCCATAAGTGGTATCATGCTGAGGGTTTGTATCTTTGCATGTCAAACTTATCATTCTTTTGGGACTGTTGGGCTTTTTTATTATTGTTACTCCTTGTTTTTTTGGGGGGAAGGGCAAGGGACAGTAAGGATTATGTACTGTTCTGTGGTGATTAGCCTTTTATGAACAGAACCAAATGTTGGTACTCCCTGTATTTCCTCCAGGAACATTGCATGCTGTATAATCCTGCTACTACCTTGACTAGGTCTGATATCCTGGGACCAATGATGTTGCCCAGGAAAAAACTTTCTCATATGTTGTGTAATTCTTCATGAAGTATAGAACCAAATTCCAGAGGAAGCCAAGCACAATAGTCAGAGGTGGAAATTTGGAAATCTATGTAAAACAAGTGCTTCTGTTGTAGGTGGAATACAGAACTCAGGAAAGGCAGAAGCATAACCCCCTGAATTAATGATGAATCCCGGTACTCAGAGATGTGTCTTTTAAACAACCTTTGATAATTGGCCTCTCGGTAGCATGGAGTGCACATCCTGAAATAATGGAATGGAAATCAGCATCAATCAACACAGCATGAGGCTCCTTCTTCTCCAGCAAACACATATCCTTGCTAAACAGTGGTGGCTGTTAGTCCTAAATTTAACACCAATTAGGGCCTGATTCTCAGCTGTGCCTGAAGGGATGAATGTCCTCTACACCTATCCAAGTCCATCAAGAAATATAAAAATATCTCTTAGAAGAAGTTCTGCAGAATCAGACCCTTAACAGTTTGATAGCCTGAATGCTAACATTGCCCAGAGCACTTAAACTGATAAACAATCAAAGACATCCCTGTACAACAAAACAAAACAACAACAACAGAGAGAAAAAAAAAATAAAGACACTATTGCTGAGCTACTCCAGTGTATCTCTAAAGCCAGGAAAACTGCAGCAGAGATAAGAGGGGCTAATAAGAGGAAGGAGAAGAGGCAGCATCGAAGGGGGGAAGCAGTAATAATTGGTGTCGAGATTTGCTTCATGTCACAAAGACAAACTGGACTAATTTTCTGTGAATATCCCAGAGAGGATTCAAGTCTCATTTCAGCTATGAATAAAGATCATTTTGCCGTGCTCCTCTTTTTCTGGTGTACAAGAGAAGGAAAGTTTCTCATATCCCCATCAAGCCATTTGGCTAAACTGAGAATGCAGGAGGAAGGCTCAGCTTTGCAACAATATGCACCACATTCTGTCCCTGCCTCTGTCCTATGCAGTTGACAAAATGTTGTCAGGTCTCTGCAACCGCTGGTGAGGATGCCTAAATTCTCTTTACATACATGACCTTTTATATTCGGCTTTTTCTCTTCAATGGATTTGCAAATTACTGTGGTGTAAGTCAACACTTGTGGAAGGGATGGACAGCAGCTTTAACTTTGCCATAACCTATTTTTTCTCAGAGCGAAAACAGAAAAAAGGAGGGCAATGGCAATCCATAAGCAGATCCAACTCACAGACCCAAGAAAGAACAATTCTGCAAGTGCCATATAGCGAGCAATACACAAACATTGAGAATGCCATTGAGATATCAAGTAAAATTAAGTCCTCTGACTGGAGTAACAATTTGTGAAAACAGAGTGTACAGAGATGAAAAGGCTCTCCTTTGTGCCATCAGACAGTGAGATGTTGTGGACCTGAAAGGTCTTTACTGTCACAGAGAAGAAGATCCTGCAACAGGACCTGCTCCTTCCTCTTTGATTAAAAAAGTGTGAAATGGCCATATTCAGCTGTCCTTAGTTTTGACAGCTGATAAGAAGAGGGAGTACAGTGCTCCAGGCCTCTTAGCTATGACAGACCTGAGCACAGCAAGTCTGACCTGCTGTTCCTACAGCCACCAGCTGTGCCAAGTCTTAGATGGCTTTTGGAGGTGAAGAAGACAGTAAGTTCATTACCTTTAAGACGGTGCCAAAGCAAAACCCCACTGAGGTCAAAACCAGGGCACTTCTTGTCAAGCCAAAGGAACTTGGCTGAAATCCACTTAAATCAATGAATTACAACTGCTATCCCAGAGTATCAGAAAACGTGGACTATCTCCCTTATTTTTATACTTTTCTAGGTTTTAGAACGCACAGAATTCAAATGTTTTAACTTTTTTCTTAGAAACTAGACTCAGAATATTCAATGCAAATGAAAGGACCAGATGGAAACTTTTGGAGTAAAACTATAGTCTGCTGGAAAGTGCTGATCAAGTTTCATAGTAGTAATTTGACCGGGAAGTTACACTGGAAAAAAAATGCCTAAGTAAGGTCAAACGTTTAATTTTTCCATACAGCTAAAACTTTCTTATTTGATTTTCTATGTTATAGTAATGTTTGAAATAATACTATTGAACACAGCGAGATAATACTGTAATACCATCTTTATGCCATGGTCAACTTTTATCTAAATTAAACATTTGGATGAGCTTGAAGTGAAACCTTTTAAGGAAATCATAGAATCAGAATGGTTTTCAGACTATAAGAAAAATTATCTATGAAGCCAATAGCAACGCTTAAACTTATATGATAATAGTAACAAAAGGAGTAACATTACTTCCATCTTTACACTTTGCCTCATAATTTCAGAGGAACTTCACAGCTATTTACTTCTTCTCTCAGAGAATTCCCATGTGATTAACCTGTATATTGTCTCAACCTCAGAGTGATTCTACCTCTTCTGGAGGCTTTCAAGGCCCTCCCAACATTTGATCAACAGAAGTCAAACCCTCCCATATTTCCACAAAGGGACCACATGGATGATCAAGCAAGAGACAGCATTTGCAGAACTGCCTGTTGAGTGATTGCACCAGACAAGCATAGAGCCCATACTTAGGAACTTGGCCAGAGAAACCCACTGAGGTAAAAATAATGAATAATAAAAATTAGCAAAGGTAAAAAAAGTAACAAATTCTGTAGCTATGCATTAAACTCACTCCATCCAGAGTCCAAATATCCTAAAAAATCCCGCTTCAAAGCAGTGAAAAGTAGGTTGCATCTCAGCTGCTCTCATGTATTGTCACAAATGAGATTTCATATAAAACTTGTATTTAAATAAGAAAGCAACTTAATAGAGTTCAACGATAGGGTCATGGCATTACTTACTGCATGGAAGAAATATACGTGTGTCTTTACAGCTAAAAAATTATATGTGCTTATAGTCAAAGGATTATATGTGAATACTAAATTCTCTATACCACTTAGCTAAGATTTAAAAGTTTCATAACACTTATCCCCAAATTCACTTACATTTCCATATGGGCATCTGGCATGAGTTCACTCTGGAGTCCAAATCTGAGGTTTCACTGAACAGACGCTCAGGCACTGTATCCTTCCATGTGGATATCCAGCACTAGTTTGTGCCGAAGTCTGTATCCAAGGTTTCATGAAGCAGATTCTCAGGCATCAGATAATATAAAATAAATAATTTAATAGAGGGATATATCAACATGGTTGACTTTAGGGAGAGAGGCCAACATGAACCAAGGAATCCTTGGGCAGTTATGCTCTTATGGACTACTTACTCTCTCTTCATGTGATGGTTCATTCCAGTAGTAACTTTTGGGTCTGGGGTCTTCTCGTTCCTCACTGCATTACTTCACTGTCTTTCAGACAGGTTGGTATCTTGTCTTGCCGCAGCTGGTGCTGATGGTCTGTGTCCTTGAAGCCTCTGTATTTTCCAGGGTTTTGTTCATTCTGGAGTCTATGTTTTGTCTGAGTATCTTGTACATGCTGGGAGATTTTAACCAGAAATTTCCAGTTTTGCTAGTTCCACAGCAAGTCCTGCTAGTCATGCTAAGAAAGCTAAGCAAACAGCATACTAGATCACATGGTATTATAACTCTAAATTATTCATTCTATTTAAAATGTTACTTATTCAGGTAAAGCAACCAATCTTTGTTAAAGAGGAGAATTGCCTGGTGTGCAGTTCAGTTGTCACCCAGGAAGGGTTCAAATGGGGCTAACCAGAGGTCGATCATTGATAAAAGATCTCATTTCTTTGAGGAGCACTCTGGGAGGTGCCCCAGCGTGAGGGGAGATCATTATCATGCAACCACACTGCCTAGAAGGGAGAGCTTAAAGAAGGCCCACTTGTGCTGTCATATCTATGGGATAAAAGTGCTGGCTGATTGACAAATTGCATACAGTAGAGGGTCCATATGAGTGTTCACTGTGTTGCTCTACTCCATATGTGTTTCTCAGAGGTGTTCCTGGCCTGGCTGCCAGCAGGCCTTTACCTCCTCTGGAGCCTGAACCAAACTGCTGCTGGTTTTGATAAAGGAGGAGGGTGGAACACAACTGCCACATGTACAGACAGTCCACACTTAGGCAACCCAGGCACGCTCAGTGGCACAATAACCCATTGGGTGTGCAAGGTCCTCGTGTCCAGAGGATACAAACCAGCCTGTCCATCTGGATGGAATGTACCCTTCCTGAAGACTAGCAGATCAATATCCTTAGTCAGAAACAAGGAAAAACCCCACACTCCACCACATTGTGTTTCTGGTTAAATGTATATCTCAGGCACTTATAAAATAATAAATCACCTACGAAAGTCAAGGAAGAAGAAAAAAAACTCAACACAAACAGCTTGAACAGCAATTTACAAAGTTGCTCAGCACAGCAATATTTAAAGCCACTCTTCACAATATGTCATTTTCAGATAAGTTAATAAAGAATTATAGGAGAGAATCAATTTTTAGTAATCATTACCATGTACAGTAGTGAAACCTCCAGGCTATTCAATTAATTCTAGACCATAATTATGACCCAGGAACAAATTGCATAAATCAGCATTTTTTTATTTAACCATACAAATCAGACTCTGATCTTGAGTGCAAATCAAGAGTTGTATATTTCACAGCTCTTGCTGTCCCAGAAAATAGGCTCTCCAAGGATTCAAGCCCCTTGAGGCATAAACTGTGCACACTTCACATACCATAGGGATCACAGTAATTATAGTAATTTTTAACTCAGCATGTCACAGCGCCCAAAAGACACTCAAGTTTCTCGGTAGACTGTAGAAAAGGTGAAACCAGCTGGCTAATCTAGCAAATTCTAGGTCTGAGGTAGAAAAGTAGATTTTAGAAAAAACACAAAATCTCAAACTCACTACTCCAGTCCAGGATCAAGCTCAACTGGAGAAAGTAACAAGAAAGAGAACGGGCTGAGTCTCCTACACCTTGTAGCACTTTGTGCTGCTACAGCAGTTATCCTCTGTGGGTTTCAAAGCATATTCTGGTTGCAGGATTACATTTACTGCTTTAGTCTTACAATGTATTTTAGCAGACTGCCCAAGGCACAGAGGTGAAGCCACTTACCTAAGAACATACAGTCAGTGAATTTCAAAAACTATAAAATGAACTCAGGAGTTCAAGAGGCCACCACGTACTGGAGCTAGGCACACACATAAAGGGATGGCAGCGATTCATGGTCCCTCCCAGTGGATGAATTCACAACATCCCGTCCAAAAAAAAACTGTGGTAATTTGTTTGGGGTCCCTTATGCCCTTAAGGATTGATACCAGCAATTTCGTCAGCTTGCTGCTTCCGTCCAGGGCCTCTATCAGTCCTGCTGTGTATCTGTTAGTTCATTCCCCAGTTTCATTCCATAAGGTGTAAATGTGGTGCTTGAGTGAGTGTTCCCAAGAGCAAGATGGGGATATTGCGCACCAGACGTCTGTGTGTCTGCATCCCTCAGGGCTCAGAGCTGTCATTCCGAACAGCTAAAACAGACATAAGCAGATAGGTGAATTTCCTGCCCAGGAGATGGAGTTACTCTTTCTAATCAAAAAAAGGGTATAAAAGCACAATCCAAACCTTGGTTTTTTCTTTGCTGTATCATTTCTGGCTGCAGCTCTGACTTCACCACTTTCAAGTAGGCATACTGGACACTATAGTGATAGAAGTGATCATACTAAGTGATTGTTCCCCATCACTTTTATATTATTTATTATATTGATTTAGTCTAACCCATTGTTAACATGCTTTGGTTTCTAGTTCTTCAGTATAATATATTTATTTGTGTTATTCGCTTGAAAATAAAATGCACATGGTTGATGCTGCTGACAGGAAATTTATAACTTTCTTTTCTAAGAACTAGTGTTCGGACCTGTGTTGTCATTAGACATCAAACTTGCCAACTAGTGATGAAAGAAATGAGCCTCTCTGCTTGTTGGTATTCTCATATTTTAGAAGAAGTTTAATTTTTTTCAGTCATTAAGTATCTGTCTCTGACATTGTTATTATTTATATATCCTTAAAGTTAAGAGAAGAGAGCAATCAATAAGGAAACATAAGGAGAGATACAACTTCTGCTGCAATGTCCTGATACTGTACATACAACCTGGCCAGAATATGTTTTCAACATATTTCAACATAGCCAGATAGGTGCTAGAAACAAACAGAAACAAGAAAATTAGTCATAAAAGTTTAAAAAAAAAATTAAAAGGTGACACAATTTGCAACACAGGTACAAGCAGGATTAGAATTTTAAAAACTTCCAAAATTTTAGAGATTTTTTTTATTTTATTTTTATTTTTAAGTAGAGGGAATGCTGTGGGTTCTACAAACAAAATCTAGGTTAGGAAATAATTCTAGCTAACGTGAGATTTGACCACAATGAATATTCATAATAAATCATGAATTAAACTCTTTATTTTAACTTCCCAGGATATTTTATTATCATGTGTGTAAAACACAAGTATCCCTCCATCTAACAATTTAATCTTTCTTCCCAGGACACCTTCTTCACAGACTTTTCTGAAGAAGATAATCACACCAGGTATCCAGCCCAGTTTCTAAGCCAAAGATTATTAGATAAACTTTCAGACTTTATAGAAAGCTCATCTAAATTCCCACACAAACAGCATTGTTAAGTCACAGTTAGGTAGCGCTGTAAGTAATGTCATCCTCATACAAAAAACTGTGACAAAGACACAGCAGTTAGAAAAGCTGACACGTGAAAAAGAATGAATAAAGCAGTTTAAGCACTTTACATAAATATTCTATTGCCTTGATAGTTCATGCATTTTGTGGCAGACAATATTGATGTATTATACTTCACCTTATACATATACATAATAACTTCAACTTTGAAATATATACATATTTGAAATACATTCATGATACCTTTCAATCCAGATTCACATGCACTTGTATTTTTGACAGTTTAAGAATATAATTTATTTAGATTAATACAAATACTCAGGAAAAAAAGGAAAACCTGTCTATCTGTTTTAGACACTTTCAGTATGACTTAAGACTAACAATAAAAAAAATTAGTACCTAGACTAACAGTAGAAGTATAAGTCAATAGAGCTTCTTATTATCAAAACAAATCTATCAAAGTTAATTCTGCTTCTCTTCCTTTACCCTTGTTTTTTTTTTTTTCCTTATTTTAAAGCAACCTGGTTAAGACAGTGCTTTAAGGACCGTAATATTCTGACTATTGGGAATCAATAGAACCAGTTACCAGACTAAGATACCCTAACACAAAATGCTGCACCATAGACTTCATATCTGTGTATACACGAGTTATTTTTCTTTTGATCATCTCAATTCTGTCGCAGTAGCTTGGGAAGACAGATGAAGGCAAACATGGCTGGTGGCACATGCCGAAGAGTTTTGTTTCCCAGCACTAAGCCCGTTTTAGAAAGGTCAATATTCAGTTGTTGCTGTTGCATGAATGACAGGGAGAGAGAGGCTACTGACAGCTGAAAGCTGTCATTTGGTTCATGGAGCTCTCACCACATGGTGTGCCAAGCTGTAGCAGAGCATTAAGCTAGTTAATTTGAAAATAACGTCCAATTCACCACCTAAACTACCTATACCCAAAAGAAACACCCTTCAGACATGGAGGTCGTTCTACTTAGATGCAACAAGAGTGGTTTCCCCAAGTCCCAGACTCAGGATGCCTCTGTTGCCCTTGCCTGATCCATAGACACAAAGGCCCCATTTGTGCAGCCAGTGGGTTAAGGATGTGTAATACACTGGTGGTCTGCATGATGGAGGCCCATTTAAAGTATCTGACTTTCATGAATGTGGCTTTCAGATTAGGGGCACTAGAAAATTCCTGCTCAAAGTCAAGCTGAACTCCTGAGAAGGGGCAACCCCAGAACTGATCTGCTGATCTGTCAAATGAAAATATCATTTTAACTGTTGTGAATATCAGAAACTCGGATTCCTGTGGTTATTCTGTGAGGATATTTATATTTGTTTGTTTCTCTTCAAAAGGGCAGGCATAAAGTAAATCTCCTTCAGACAGAGATTGAATTGAAGTATAATCAAACACATTGCTTTGAAGCACTTATTTTTTTGTGTAAATTTTTACAAATACATACATAATAGCTCTCAAGAAAGAGTTTGGCTGTCAAAGTAGGTCAGTTTCAGCACTGTCTGGCTTTAAAGGAGTTGACATGAAGTATTGGATATAGAATTCAGTATCTGTTGGTTGTCACCTGTGGCTGTCTCCAACTCCATCTTCAGGGTACGGCATTAGGGTCTGAACAGGTGACAGCAAACACATCTTGCCTTCTTGGCACATTTTGCCTTCTTACACCACACTTGCTCTTTTTGGGCCACTCAATCTGGGAAACTCATAAACAGAAATCAGACATATGTTTCTTGACTATTTTTCATTCTCTGTAAGTTACCTAACTTCCTTAGTACAGAACTCTCAGAAAGCAGGACAGGGAGGGTCCTTAGTCCGAGCATGTCTTCTCTTCCATCAAGATTAAGAAGCTTTTGTTTCAAAACTGATCCATTTTACAGTGACTAAAGGAAGGAAAAGCTTTTATTTGTCCTTTGATTTACCCTCTTCTCAACTTCCATACTAAAGTTGGCAAGCTGAACTCTGGAAAGTATATTTCAAGGAAAGATAGAGTTGTCTCCAAAAAATTACCCTTATTAGTAACATAAGTTTAGAGTGTAAATACACAGTCATTTAACGTTAGGTCCAAACACAGATTTGGCTTACTCAGTAGGAAAATATTTAAATGGGCTTGCAGAAGCAGGACTATGTTTCTGCTCTGTGGTGGAATAAATATCCTGCAAATACTTTGATTTCTAAATCAAGTTTGACACAATGTAAGCATGGAGAGATACAATATTATTTCTGCAAAGAAACAGCAACCAGAGGGATTGAAGTTAAATTATGAATAAAAAAATGTAGCAGCATTTATCTATAAATCCAATAAGGCAGGGTGTTGAATATGGCAATCATAGCACAGTTTAAAGTAAAATGAAAATCTGTAGCCATTCTGAGTGTAAATTGGACTTGAGTGGTACGTTATAAAATTTGATACATTGAACAAGTTAAATATTTAAAAAAAATGTAATACAAAGCTTATTATCCAATTTAAACAAGAACAGCCTCAACCACCACAAACATATGGTTACTGTGATCCCTCATTCTTTTTGTTCTTGCCCTTTTCCAGCTAATCTCTTCACAGAGGGTACTGAGAAGAGGCAATATGTAATGAAAAAAATTTCTTCTGTCTAAATTGAAGGATGATATCCAAAACGATGGACAGTTTTATGCGTTTTGTTGTGATGCTATTCTTGCAATGGTGCTGTACGACTTAGTATGCTGAGCCTCCTCTCAGTTTGCAGATTACTATAATTATCCATTATTATAATCAGCACATTTGTTGGAAAGTTCAGATCTCTGACCACTTATCAACTATGTCTACACCAAGCATTAGGAGAGTTTTGAAATCCTGTCTTACAAGCAAGATCTAACCCAAACCCAAGTTAAAGTAGCATTAAGTGTGTGGGAATAAACCTGCCTTGGTCTAGATTCCTGGCTGTAGTCAACTGGGAGTCTAGGAAGAGTTTTCTTGTGTCTGTTTGCAATTTGGTAATGTATTCACTGGAAACTCTCCCAAATTTAATGGCTTTGTGACCATGTTCAAGAGAAGCAGGTTATAACAGGGGAGATTTGTGCTGCTCTTCTGCCACAATGAGTACATGAGAGTAAATAATGATCCCATCCACAGTACATTTTTCTCAGAATATGAAAATGTTGAGACTGTCAAAAAAAAAAAATTATACTGATATTACCCAAAACACAGACCATGGGACACCGTGCCAAGACTTAAGGCAAGAGTAAATACTGCTGCATGATGAAGTGTCAAGCTAAGGGCAGCCTTAGATGGGGTTGCTGGGAACAGTCTGGCATATGATTCCTTTGACTTCTGAGGGACTTGTCTGAGGGAAATGCTTTGTTTACTGTAATGTGCAGAGCTTTATGATTTCTAAATTGCCCTCTGTTAAGTGGACATGTCCATTTTTCCCATGCACAGAAAGATAAAGGAGAACTGAGGTGCACAGAAATAAATTAGTACTTACACAATTAACGTTTTAATGCTCAGTTTTTAGGGGATGATGTCTTCAGCCGAAGAATCTGTCACTCTGAGATTTGTCTTTGAATTCTAACCCCTCTGTAGGAAAAGGGTCGTGTGAGCAGCAAGAGACAGCATATCTTGTGTGAGGAGCTGCTAAAAGCTTTTCAAGTTTTCTTCACTGTCTTGACATCGTACTGGCCCAGGAAAAGACTGCCTTCCAGAGACCTGAAATTATGTTTCTGTGCACAGAATTGGCACCTGATCACTTTGGACACCCATCCACTTATGCCTCAAGCCTCACTTACACCAATGTCAAATCACCTTCAGCATGACTTCGTCCAGTGAGCAGGTATACCATGAGAGGCTCTGGAAAAACATCAGCAGTTCTTCCTCTATGCCAGCACAGAGAAGAGTAGGAATCAAGGCTGTCAATCATTATACCTTCTACAAAGTTAGGAAAATAGTCAAACATATTCTTTGAAAAGGACAGATTCATTCTTTCAATGATAAGGTCACACAGGGTAGAGTGAAATAACTAGTCTTTATGAGAAAAATTTCTCCTGTGGATAACAGAGCTTGCCTTTAGTTTCAGCCTTTGTTAAAAGGTGGAATTTCCAGGAGGAAAGTCAGCCTTCTTTCCCATAATTTGCTTGCCTCATAAAATATGAAAGAGAGTGTTGGCAATGAACCCTGCATCAATTCATCAACAAGCCATTCCTGAAGCTTAAACTTTCATGTGCAGGAGAAAAGTCACCATCTGATAGTAGGTTAGATCCATACTGATGTTCTCAGTGCATCAATAATTAAGCGGGACTTTCAACCACATCGTTTAATACGACAAAATGTTTCTTAAGAATTGTGAAATTATCACCTCCAAAAAAAAGCGTTACCAAGATTATAAAAAAACCATCATGCTCAGTGGCCTATGTTCAGAGACACAGAGCATTCCTTCCACTTACTTTAACACAGCAGTAGCTGCTCAATGGCTTCAGGCTGTAATTAACAACACAAAGCTCTCTTACTGGGAGACAGGATAACAATTCAACAAAGTATATCTATATTCTGCAGTAGGCTCCTGAGATGCTTTGAGTTTAAATAGCTTCTAAAGCAAAGCTAAAGGAAGTTGCACAAATCACCGTTAGTGCAGGTGAAGAGAAGCAATAGAAGCCAAGCGCTAATATAGGAAATTAACACCCTTAATTAATTCTGTTGGTGTAGGCTTTTAGCTCCAATCAAAAATGCTGCAGTGTAAGTTGTTCTCCACAGTTCTAGGGTATTTGAAGCATTGTGTACCAAACAGCTTCTAGAGCAAATGCCATCCATTCTCCTGAAATAATACTACAGCATTAGCAAAAGAAACTCGTAGGATGCTCCTGGTTTTAGAGCTCACGCAAAATAGTTTGTTAAGATTTTCTGCACACTGAGAAAAAGAAAAAAGAGAGAGAGAGAAAGTAGGTCTATTTTGCAAAGGCCAGATGCTCATCCTTTTACCTTCAAACTGTGAAATAGTCAAGGGCAGTTCCTCCAGGTTTTAGTCCATTCCTGGAGAATTTTTAGGACAGAGAGATGGAGGACACGGAAGTTGAATGAATTGTTCTGATGGTGTTAGCCTGCTACCAAATGTCATCTTTCCTGGAGGCCTAACCTTCCTTGCTTTAGTAAATGGAATAGGATAAGTTGAGAGAAGTGTGGTCACAGATATCAGTGTTTAAGAACATTTTCACATGATCCCCAACATCTGAGTCATCCCAGGTCAGCTCAATTGTAGTAGACTTCTGCTCTGAAGATGATCTCAGATATTGTCAGTTCATTGCTTCCAAAAGACACTGTGGTGGGGTTTTTTTTTTCTCTTCTTCTGCTGAAAATGGCCTGTTTGCACCGAACAGGCTGGTCTGAATTTCTGCTTTGGGTGAACTTTCTGGTGTCTGGAGATACAGGACTAAGTGGTGGCCTTTTTAAACCAAATTACCACACACACACAAAAAAAAAAAAAAAAAATGCAACCTAGTAGAAACCTCTTAAAAGCCCTGGTCAGGAAGTTTAAAACATCTTGGACTCTTCCCCTCATGGTAAATGAACGCTTTTTCATTAAAAGGCACTAGTAGCTCTACGCAGTTATTAAGCTGAGCTGCCAGGCACTGGACTGTGCAGAATTGCACCCACCTCTGCTGTTTCCAGGTGAGAAAGGGAACACCTTATGGCTGAAACAACTGAGCAGGATGCATGACAAGCACCCAAAACTGTAGATTCCCCACGAAGTGGAAAAGACTTTCCTCCACCAACTCAGTCATACTCTGCCTTAGTTTGTGATCCCTAAAACTAGGACTGAAAAAGTACTCTGTCTTCGCTATTTTTATTTCAAACTGACTGGGAAAGGAATTTTCTTTTATCATGTGTATGGTTAGTGGCTGTCAGAGAGGAATCCTGTTATCTCAGATTTGGGGCATATTCTTTTGATACTACTGCTAATAATAACAGTAAAAAACGTCACTGCTCTTGCTAGCAACTTGATCCTCAGCATACTTTCCAACCCATAGTCTCACTAGCTTCTTTTTATCCCTAGGAATTAAAGTGAAAATCTCAAAGGGACTGCAGCAGCAAGCAGTGGATAACTACAATCAGTGTAATACCGAGGCTAGAGCATTTCTCTCATGGCTTTTTTTTTTAACTTAGCTTTCTTGGTAAATAAATATGGATTTTGTTACTAGCTGAGTTAGAAGGAAAACCAACAAGAATGTTTCTAAGCCTCTACACCAAATCTTTTTTTACCTCCTTCCCGGAAAGATGGAGGATCCATATTTAAAACAGGATGGGTTTTTCTAATTTAAAATCAATGTTAATTCAAACTACTTCATACAACCTCAGTTATTTTCAGTACAAAGAAAGATACTGTGTGATGTCTGCTTTTCTGCAACTATTCAAGATGACAAGAATATTTTTTGAAATAGCTGAAAAGTGGCCTAAACCAAGCCGTTCTGATTTATTTGTCTTTACCATAGGTGCATTGTCTCCCACTCTTTCCCCTAATGAGGGAAAAATCAGGCTTAGAAGCAGCAACTAATACTGTTGTAACATCTCTTCATCTCCGTGTCTGTGTTTGGGGCCAGCTGCAAGTTCTTTGCAGTCCTCCATCTTCAGATGTGGAAAATTTCTGGTAGGAAGAAGTGTCAGCTCAAAAGTACAAACATCAAAGCAGCCAGATCAGTGTATAGCCTAGGGAGTGTCGTGAGTCTGATTTACCCTGTACAGTTTCTACAAGACTGTATCTTCACAAGATGCCAGCTTCATAGAAGAGTACAGGGCATTCCTATCCTGCCCCATTCCTCTCTCCTAGTTTCTGTTCCCACTGCCCCAGTACAGCACTCTCTCAGTTTGCTAATCTAGATGTTTGTGGAACCGTAATGTAAACTGCTTTATTAGGCTTAAAATCAGTCCTTTATTTATTCTTAGGCCAGCTTCACCTGTGAATTGCAGGTGTTGTAAAATTGAGACTCAAAACGTTAACACAGACAAAAGCAGGCTACTGGAAAACGTACTATTTACTTAGTAAAACCTTACCTGCCTATCCACATTAGTTGTTTCAACTGGTTTAAATTCTCAGGCCCCCTGTTATGGAGGGTAACAAGAAACAAAACCCTCACCTTGGTGAGATCAGACATTCAATGCAAGATCATTCGTTAGCATTCATTAACAATTCTGAAAAAAAATAAATTAAACAACAGGGTATTTTTCTTGATGTGATTAACTGCTGTTTAAAACAAAGCAAAGACAACCCAGGGAGTCCTGCATTCTCAAAGAGAGGCAGATCTGGTTCACAAGAGTAAGATTCAGTCCGAGTAATAAAATACCTATTAAAGAAGCAACTGAAGACTTGGACTTCTGTATCTCCTTGTGCTAGATAAGAGTCTTCTTCACCAGATTAGACATTTATCCCCAAAATGAAAAGGAAGTAAAACTTTTGGAAGACTCAGCTTCAAGTTTGCCGAGGCAAATGAATCATGAAGCTACAATGGAAGTATTGTTAGAGAGACGTGCCAAGGGTGACAGTAAAAACTTCTTTAGATAAGGCCAAGATGGATTTGTTTGCTGACCAGCAACCTTGGGAAAGATGCAAGAGGCTATAACAGTGGCATACAACATACTTGAGGAATGGCTCAGAAAATGGTTAACACTTGAACTAACCATCATCTCCACTGAATTTGGTTCAGAAAATGCCTGGGTTGAAAAGCTTCTAATGTTAATGTTTAAATCCAGTGCTTGTGTTGAAAATAAGTAAACCTTGGCAATATATGGCTTGTAAAACCAAGAAAGATTGATGACAAGTAAACAAATGTTGCTGTATGAAAGAAAAGTATTAATCACTTCTGCAGAGTAAAGATGGACGCCATCCATTTTAAGAGGCTTGGCTGACTAAATAAACTACTTTACTAAATGTCCTTTGGGGGCATAAACTAATGAGAAAGTAATGGACTACAAACATCCTCAAAAACCCCACAATATGTCAACCCACTTCATAGCAGCCACATGAGGTTAAAGTGTTCACTTCAATCCTACTCCTATATCATGCTTTGTCTAGCTTATGATAGTTAGTGGATGTTCACACAAAAGTAGAAAAGAATTTTGGAAAGGATGTGCTATATTTCACTATGTTTTATTTCACACATTATCTTCTGGTTAACGTGTCTCTCTTACTCATGCAGTAGCCCAGCCCAGATTTCAAAGGATTTCCAGGAACTGCAATAAAGCCTGGAGAAAAATGTAATGGGGCAATGAAGTATCCCTACAAAAACTAAAAGTGCTGGAAATATATTAATAGAAGGAAATTACTCCCCAGGTGATTTGCTTAAAACAAATCGCACTGCCACTTCTCTTTAAGACTTTATTATTTCTTATTCTCTAAGCACAAATGTAGGCTTATAAGAAGGAATACCACAGTATCAGGCAGCCAATAAGAAAATCAAAGAATACAAGCATTTAATTCATGCCATTGACACCATAAGAAAGCAGGGGAAAATGCTTCTCTCCTATCTGCCTCAGACTTCTCTACCTTAGAATGCTAAAATTCTCAAGCACCTGATGTTTGCAGTTGTAGGTGCCAATGCTGATGCTATTTCTGTCCTCTGAGCAGAACGGGAGCCACAACAAGGTTATGGTCACTTGGTTTTGGAGATAACAAACTCAGGCAATCCCTCCTCTGGGATAATCAGGATCAAGCAGAGCAATAGCCATAACAGATCCCCAAGGAAAGCAGAGCTGCTTCCATGTGGTAGGCTGGGTTCCCATATTCCATTTCTGAGTTGGCTGAGCTCCATGATTCTCCTGTATTTTGGCACTGCTGACAGTACCTGCCTGGGATGAGCCAAATAGAGACAACTCTCTGGGTCAGCCTCTATCAGCTGCAATTTAATTGATTTTTTTATGATGGAGCAACACACCATAAAATTCAGAGCAGGGAGAAAGGACCATTTTAATTTCGCAGCTAGGCAGGAGAAAAATGACACATTTGTTTGTGTGAACCTCATCAGTCTTGCAGCTGTGACCAGCTCTTCCTTCCCATGTGTTTGCTAACCAGGTCTTAAAAAAAAACATTACTGAGGGTTTGTGTGATTGAAAGCAGCCTGGTGAGAATAGGATATAAAAGGAGCAGATTGAAGATTCAACTTTTATATTACCCTCCTGGCTAGATCTCTGGCTTCCTAGAGACTAAGAAATCAGGACATTCTTCAAGGCAGAACACTTCCCCTGTTCTTCCAACACTTCTCTGTATTTCATGACTAATTTTCTATGATTACAAGAAACAATCAGGTTCATTTCACAGTTTCTTAAGAATCTGTTTCCTGTTAGCAAAGAACCAGCTCAGAGCTTTATACTTGGCCATATGGTCAGCAATTGCATTTACAGAGCTTACATATTGCCTTGAAAATGGAAGGAGCCATCAGGGATAATGGTCTATAAACCAAGCTGTAATTCTGCTGGCTCATAAAAGTACAAGAGAAGGCCTAGACTGGACAACCATTAAGATCATAACAGGACAAAGAGGCCGAGTATGTTTATATCAGAGGAAGGAGAGCAATGCAGCTCCAGGAGCCTCTCTCTGCATCCTTGAAAGTATTTCAGAACTTTACTGTGTACCTTTTGACTCCAAAGTGAAGAGAGAAAAAGACAGCTCGCTGTCCATGTCACTAAACAGTAAAACAACAGAGTAATACTATTAGTGTGACTTTAATGACAATGGTTAAACCTTAGTACAACATTTATATATGTATATGTATATATATATATATAAGTTAGTGACCTGCAGAATGGATAATGCAATGGTCACGATGGATTAAAAATCTTTCCCGAGTACAGAACCTATTTACAGTTGTTATTATGTTGGTCAGGTGATCTAGTACCTGAGTTTTATTACAGGGCAGAGAACTTGAGTACAACATCAGAAAGTAATGAAAGTCAAGAATCGAGGTTTTTTGCAGTCAGTGATCTTTTTATGGACTCTGCCAGCTTTGCATTTCTGCAGCCAAAAGGCACATGAACAGTCTAAATGCATTCTGAACATAGTGCAATGCCAACATTAGTTTATGGTCCCACCAATCTGGAATAATCGTAGTGACATCAAATACTTTAAAGGAGAATTTCTTCTTTAAGAACAAAAGAAATAAACTTGTGGTGAAGACTGGGATGGTACGCATAGCTCCATATAAGAAAAAGTATTAGTTATCCTGCTGGAGGTAACTCAGGCTCAAAGCTGAAGATGGGATGCAGTGAACTCTCTAAGAACAGGTAAGTTCACTATACCCAATTGTGGGCAAAAAAGGTGTTAGTGAAGCTGGAGAGCTGTATAGAGAAATGTTTAAATTCTCATTTTTTTTTTTATTTTTTTTTGTTTCCCAATGACTCTTGACCTAGGAAGTCTGGGAAAAAAGAAAAACATTTAATCATCACAAATCATGGTGATTACTCCTTCAGTCAGGTGGTCATTTTAAACTGTACTCAGTTGCATGTAGCACCTTCACTTGCAGAAATTTGGGACACTTGATACTATGAAGAAAAACAATCTCTTTTTAAACCAGAGAGCATCAAGTGTACTGAGCTGCCCAAAGAAGCCTAGTGCAAAATTATTGACACAAGTGAATTCAAAATCCTCATTGGTTTATTCTTGCCTTGTTTTTCTCTGACCCCTTTCAGAAGTCAGGACTGTACCTTCCTGCTGGATTTGAATACTGAAGGTCTTACAGATCCTCTGACATTTTTTTAGCCAGTTGATAGATAGTTGATAGTCTCCAGACATTAACCCATCAAATGCTGGTACTGGAGATAACAAATAGCTTTCCTAAAACTCAGAGACATAGATGACAGTGAACAGGTTTCTGCCTTCCCTTTGATCCTAGGAAGGTAAAGCCAAGCATATTATTTCAAGCTTCTCCAATGCAAAAGTTGCTTTTGTTCCACTGGAATTTTTTATGGTTTTTTTATTATTTATTGCTGAAAAAAAAAAAAAAACCTAGCACTGAATACTCACAAGATCGAGAGCTCCAGGATGAGATAGAAAAAAAATCTGTGCTGCACACAGAATAAATTGAGTAACCCCCATGTCCACCCCTCCAGCAAAGATGCCAAGCTCCAGCAGTCCCAGCTTCAGAGCAAAGTAATTTCTATATCAGCTAATGAAGGATGCATAACCATTTGTTATTACCATTGATTTATTAAAGAGGCACAGGCACCAGCAATCATCAACCTCATTACAACCCAGAAGGAACTTGTTGAAAATCATAGAAGGGCAGGGCCAGAGGAGTTAATCGCCCACACAAACCTCAACTGCAAACTAGAACACTGAAAAGCCTTATCCTTCTAATGTTATTTGTGAGGGCAGAGACATTTAATTAACTGCTTAATGCTTACGTATTCCTGCAACAGCCTGGTTTGAAGGCAAAGAGAAATGGAACCCAAAGTCCAACTAACCTGTACAAACTGTAGTATTTCACAACCGGCTCACAGAAAATCTACCTCTGAACTGTTCTGGGCGTGCAGAGTTTGGTAAAAGTCTCTTCTCTCTACTCCTTTCACAAATAGTAGTGATTCTCAATTCTTTCCCTTTCTGTGAAATATTACCCAGCCCTTAACATCTGTGGGAAATCTCCAGACACTTCAGAAGCTCTTTAGATTACTGTCACACACTCATACTCAACACGTGTACACTGCAGGGAAGTACCCTCCTCAGCTAAGGTCATATGGACAATTTGGAAGTTATTCTGAGCAAGGACTGTGGGGGTGAAAGGAGCCCAGCTGCCCTGATCCATGACTGGCACTTGTAGTTGGGACCACAGACCAAGTTTCCCCTCCCTTAAACGCTTGCATCCTGCTGTGGAGTTTCAGCTTCTTGCTATAGGTAATCTTCGCTGAGCAAAGGGAAAGGAAAAGAAACCCTAGAGCAAATTGCTCTAGCCACAAGGCAGTCTACTAATGGCACGGATAAATAGCTGCCTCTCTGCACCATTAAATCAGACCTTTTGCACTGATCCACAGTCTACTAGATATCCAATAGAAATGTTTTGCTGTCTTTCATAGTGGCTTGCAAGGCTTGCCTCAAAATCTGCCTGGCACCTAGACAGACTTGTCTGGAAACACCTTTCATTAAAATATGTTTTCAGGAAAGATTGAGAACCATGACAAACCTTGTCCACAAGAAAGGATGTTTTGTTTCTTATTTCAAAACTTACATTCATGAGTTGGTTCCACCTCCAAATGCAGCAGAAGATGCAGTGACTTCTTCCAGGATATAGGATTTGAAAAACCCAGAAGACCAAAAAGGCTAAAATCTCCATATTACTGGCCCCGAGGGGAATTTCACTAGGAGACATATGAGAGCTTCAGGGACTAGCATAGCTGGAAACTCTTTGTGCTAGTGTGGTAGCTGTAGAGCAAAGGTGCCTTAGAGCTCAGCACAGTTGAAATCAGTGCCTTCAGGGAGAGTCAAGTATGGCAAGGGGCTGTGGACCTGAAAGCACATTTCAGTCCCTAACAGATGGCCAGGGTTACTTAATGCTCCTGCTGTATTTTCAGAAAGCCAAAGGTTTTATAGACTTACTCCATATGCATAGAAGATATACCTAGGAGGGAACAGTAAAAGAAACTATTCTCTCTAACCTCACCTTCAATACCTGCTGCCGAGTCTTAAAAGTGATGCTGCTTCTTTTCTACTATTTTCTTTCTTTCCCTCTCATCACACTAACATCACAGAGAACCCAGAAAGCTTGACTTTGAATCACACACGCCCATTATTCAGCTGCCTTGAAGATTCCTACCCCTGCCACCCCAAACTCCTGCTCTCCCACAGTCCTTCCCTGCCTACTTTCCACCAGTACACCATGCCCTTACAAAAGGAAGAATGTTTTATGTATGACTCACATCAGCACTAAGCACTAAGGTGCTGGTGCTGCGTGGCATTAATTTGCTGCCATGGTAAATAATTTAGAGCTTCTTAGCTGAACAAGGCAGCCCTCAGTGGAATGCCAGAGGTGGGTTACCCACCCAAACAAATCCTGCCTGGCACCGTGGGGTTTTTTTACTCAGTGTTAGGCACCAGCAGCTTTAAGTCCATCAGATCTGAAGTCTCACCCTACTCATTATTAGCATTTCTAATGTATCAGTGCCTAGAAATCGCACCTGTTGACTGCTGAAATACCCTGATTCAGGCAGCAGGAGTCGAAAGGCCGAAAGAATAATGAAAATGCATCCTCACCTCACCATAGCTAGTTCAAGAACAGCAAACAACTATGGTCTGGTTTATCTGTCTCTGCTTTTGATCTTTTCTTCTTCCACTCATTTTGTTCCTTGCCCTAGTACACCCAGGTGCCTGTATGCAGATGTCCCTGCAATGTTGCTGGGAATATTTGTTCAAGTCATCCCTTTCCATCCTTCTATTTCTGTCTGAATCACATTGTCCTCAACACCTCAGAAGTAGGGCTTGTCAGGAGGTAGAGTAGCAAAGAGAAAGGACTGCATTGACATTCAAGGAGGCTGCGAGTTTGACTGTAGTGTGCAGGGGAAGACATCATGACCAGAGAAATACGAAAGGGGATGGTACTGTATACCATAAAGCAGCACTAGGAGCCTGCTGAAATCAATAATTTCTCAGCAATGTACCTGGAAAGCCCACACTGTTTCACTGATGGACAATTTTCCAGCCTCCCATAGGCAACACACAAACTAAAAACAGGCAGATGGCAATAACTTCTGTCTCCATCTCTGATACACCCCCACGCTATGCCCTCTTCCTTATTGATGGATATTCACTTACCTGCATTCAGAAGAAAAACCTAGCCACACTTTTTCCAACTTGAATTTCTCTCCTCATTCCTGTCCTCAGTGCTGAAGGGGATCTTGGGTCTTAGTTTTCTCTGCTTAGCATCAGCCAGTGCTGCCGACTGGTACAGTGAAGAGCTGGTTGTTCTATATACAAATGTCTGCAAATGAATGGAAATAAAGCACAACATGCCTGCTTTATCTAACAGCACATTAGCCTACTGCTGCAGAGAAACAAACTACAGCGAATGGTCCTTGGGAAAACCAGAAACATCAGCCTTTGCTTCCATCATGGGGCACGCACTGGAGCAATGTAAGGGAAGCAAGTGCACCCTTAGAGAGCAGTCCACATCAGTCCTATCTGAAGACATTTCCTGAGCAATCCTACCAGTGACCCAATGTGCTATGTATGGCTCAGCAGAACCTCAGCTCCACAAACACCCTACCAGTCTCACCTTTCATAAAGGAACTCAACACTGACTGTGTTTCAGCCCAACATCAGTAACATTTCCCACCAAATTAACCTGGATGTCTGAAACGCATATGCCGGTACCACTACCTAAGACAGAACTACTTACAGCATGTCCTATGGTCCTCTTCCATCCTCTGATGGCAGCCGCTAGCAGGGAAGACTGCCCTGCTCAGGGATATCTCACTGGCTGTTAATTGTTGAGTGTACTGTGCTTTTCTGTCTTGAATATCTAATTTAGTGAAATGGTTCTTTGCATAACAGGGAAGGTTACTATGACATATAACAAAATTACCCTGAAACTTCCTAGTCCACTCTGATTAATGGCACTAATTTGGATTTAACTAGTGCTTTCCTCAGGATCACAGCAGGATTAACAAATGTGGAAACTTCAATAATGCAGCAGGTCAGTCCGGCTCTTATAGTGGTAAAAACGTCTGTGTCTTTTTCTCGACAGGGCTGCAGAGCAAAAGGACGGGGTCTGTGGCCGCAAGACAGTGAATCAGCAATACCTCTCCTGCACTGAAGACTGAAATTGCAAGAGCTCTAAACACTGCTGTCCTGATGTGGCAAACTGGCAAAGTCCCTGTGGGGTGATTATGTGTCATCATGTTAAACACAGGTAGTAGTGAAGTGTTAATTTCTCACAACATATAGACAAACAGTTCGAACCATGGCCCCTCGGTAGAGAGAAGTGGTTCTCTGCTGAGAGATATCCCATCTGCCTGACAACCTCCTCTCTCACTAAACAGGGTGTTTAACTCAGCAGAGCAGTGCTGGACTGTTACTGCTCAGTAGCTGTTGGGACCCAATTTGTGCTCTCACATGAGGTGCTGTTAGTGTGAAAAAAAGTGGTAAAAGGAGCTGAACCTGTGCTTCAGCAGTGCATTAAATGAAACTCAGGCACTGCCTGAGATGAGTCTGAGCTGTGTAGGAGTTATTTAAAAATAAAAATGGCAAGGGTGCAAGGACACCAGGGTAAACAAAACATCTCCCTGTAGGGTTGGCTGGAAGTGCCTGGATGGCAGGTTTGATGAGCAGCGTGCAGTACTTGACCAAGATTTCTTACCTGGGGCAGAGGAGAAATTACCCTACTCTAATATTCAGCAATAAGAACGTTTTGCCCTTAAGTTGCATCCTGACTCAGGATCAGACTCAGGGGAAATAGCTACTTAATAGCTTTATGAGAGGAAATATATTTATTAATTATACTGTGTTATCAGCAGACAGTAACAAGGGTGCTACGTATGCCTTCGTTCACAAGCTATTTGTTATCAGGGCTATATTGGACCAGGTGCTGTGTAACTATGCAATTAAGAACATGTTTCAAACTGAACATACACATTAGATGCCTTTAAATTATTTAGGCACCTAACAACTGCCTTTGGCTTCCATATCCACAGGCTAATGGTCTAAATATTTAAATATCTGTCCTTTGCTAAATTAAAGAAATAGAAAGTTACTCCATATAAGAATGTTACGCTAGAGGGTAGATCCCAAGTGAGCCTTCATTAACTTGAAGGAAGAATGACAGGCTGATCTTAACTAGTGCAAAACTGTGACAGGCAAAATCTAATTTGACCTGTACTACAAGTCCACTGCATCTTGGAGGGGGTGCTCAGAGTTCCCATCTGGACAGTCTTCCTCACTCAGGCACACAAACATTTTTGTTATCCTGAAAACCAGAGTCACAGGTTACTTTAAGCCAAGTACAGCATTTGGAAAGCCAGTGAAAAGCCTCAGGACAACAGAGGGTTTTTTTATCTTTTCTTGGTTTTGGCAGGTGTAAGTAATGAGAGCACTGGGGCATCTTCCAGCTGCAGAGAAATTATTTAAAAGAAGTGCTCAATAGCCATTGTATGACACATTCAGGACAGGTTGTGAGGAGAGAGGGGGCAGAGATGGTTTTCAGCTGTGTAAAGAAAAGACAGTCAATCCCTGCCTTGCTGAACAACAGTTACACCTGACAAATCTGACTATTTATGGCCTCTTAGGCTGTTATACAAAGATGCTAATGCACCTACCCTGTGGGATGAAGGACAGCAGGGCTGGTGAGAAAAGCAGGCAGTTAATGGGTGTAGTAAAGCATATGACACTTGTCAGCACCAATCTGGCTGGCAACTGTGTTGTGTCAGGTCTTCCTAGGCTGGCTGGAAACTGATAAAGCAGGACCCAATCTCTAGTCTAGAGCCAGGTTTTGCTGGGCCAGGGGAAGGGCAGGGCAGAGGCAGCTCTTTGCAGCAGGGCTTGTGTGGATTGCCCATGCAAAACCTAGCCCTTGCCTCTGCCAGCAACAGGGATCCACCCACCTGCTGGAATTTCTCACCCATGCTGTAGAGTTGCAGCGTAAGCCTGTGGTCTCTAAAATGCTTAGAGATAGGCTGCAGGTGGTTTTCCTTTATATAAGGCCCGGATATCCCACTGGCATGGATCAGCATCTGGGAAGCCAGGGATTCAGCTACTGTAGGTGGATGCAGCCCCACCAGGAAGACTGGCGCTGCAAAAGTCCTACTTCTGTATATTGGCAGCTCTGGTAAGACTGACCATGTCAGACTGGTTGTTAGCTGATAGAGAGGCACCCTTCTCAAGTGGGTTTTCAGTGCCTTGCCCAGGAGAAGGAAAGTTTGTCAAAGACAGAGAGGGCAGTGCAAAGTCACCCTCTTAGCTCTCAGGCTTCGTAGAAGAGTACAGAAATTTCTGTCCTTGTCTTCTATGTATAGACCTTTAAGCTAATTTAAAAGCGATTTTCATTCCAGCTCCTTGGACTTCAGTTTCAGTAAAATTAAGAATCGAGTCTCCCTGACCACAGGACTGGCTTCAAAAGAGAAAAGAGGAGAAATTTGCTTCATTTGCCTTCTGGATTTTAGATTCTGGGCTCAGGGATTTTTGAGCTCTTCTTTAAAAGGTTACTCAAGTAAAACAAAAAGTATCTTTTTTTAAATCTACGTGATGTTTACAGCAGAGCCTAATCAGAATCCCATCACATCCCAGCATGCATACAAGCGAAGACAGCAAAAAGTCAGGACAGGAAAAGAAGAGGAGGGGACATAGTGTCTTAAAGTTGCTCTGGAGCAGTGGCAGGATGCAGCCCAACTCACTTCAATACAGACTTGGATGTCAGATAAAAGCTCATGCAAAGTTTTCAACTGTTCATTTAAAATGACGTTTGCATTATTCATATTGAATACATTGCTTTCAATACCTGTTGATGTATATTCTATGTGATATACCTCAGTGAAACATTGTATTACTCTATGCCTTGCACGTGGGATTACAGCTCAGTAGTGTGCAAACACCCATGCTTTTCTTTAACTGAAAACGTGTGAAGTAAATATGGTTAGGAGTTTGAATTTATACCTACCAAAAGCCAGTTTCTCACTGCTCTCACGCAAGCTTTGTGTCTTCCAGCATTCACAAAATTGTTTGGGATAAATACAGTAAGAATTAGGAAAGCAGCAAATGTGTTGATTCTGGGGTTTTATTTAAGATCAGATTTTACATCTAGCAGAGAAGTCAGGTGCTTTACTACAGACTTTGTGAGCAGGAAAGACATGACTCTGAGTAGCTAATGCAATAAAAATACAGCCGAAGCAACAGTAAATCTCCTGATTAATATTGGACAAGGAGGCTGAAAGGGAGAGGGTGAAAAAAAAGTAAAAGACCTTGACTCATGGAGGCTGAGCTCAATTTTTATGCTGAACCTGGGTGGAGAAATAAAGGATGCCCTTCCCACAGGTCTGTAGATATGGTCAAAGGTGTTCCTATTTGTTATGAAAACATGGCAGGTAGAAAATAAAATTGTGCCATTTCCAGGACAGAGGTGGAGTAATTTTTATGGTCCTGCCATGCTGCCTTTTCATGGTCTTTGGCTGTTTTAATGGCATTGCCTTGTACGCTGCTGCAAGAAGAAAAACATTCCACTTCCTGCATCAAGAGGAAAAATTTCTACTTTTATTAAATTAGACTGAAGAGGAAAAAGGAAGGAGAAAAAGTCTGAAGTGGTCTGTGACAGCAAAGGGCTCTATATACACTCCCACAGTAGCCATTAGCTGAAAAAGTCCAGGTTTATTCGTTGCTATGCTTTTCTCTTCTCTCTCTTCCCCAACTTAAAGATTGACATTGAACTCTCACTCCTATCCAGAGACCCTGATCCAAAGCTACTTAAGAAAGGATATTTATTTCAGTTTTGAGGGATCAAGCCCAGAATTCGGGAACAATTGTAGCAGGAGGGGAGAAACAACTTCCATACGTGGAAGACACAAACTAAGCAGTGATTTGGGAATGGAGGACAAATAACATGCAGGTCACTAATTTGTCACAGAGGCTGCAAAGTGAGCTTGGAACAGGGGATCCGAGTTTTGGCTGAGTATTTCTCTCATTTTCATTTTGACTCTTAGATATTTAAGGCAGTACAACGATATTCTTAATGAAAAAAGAGTGTGGCTCAGCCCAGTCTTCTCAGCGCCCAGCAAGCGTAGTCAAAGGACTCCTGGCAATTTGTAGAAGCCACTGCTAACACCCCTGTGAGTTGGAGTCCAGGCTGTTGCCTCTGCTACTGCAAGCATAGCCTTTTTTCTTGTGATCCAGTGTGCCCCCTTTTCCCCCATGACCAAACCTGATGAGAACAGTCATTCTAGATGAGCTCTGTTGAAGGACAGTAAGATCCAGCACCATCCGCTCATATTTTTCTAGTCCTTTTGCACAACACCAAGAGGGCAAAGTAGAAGTTAGAGCACTGCATAGTGGAATTCTGCAGTCTGGGGCTTGTTTTTTTTATATAATTTATCAGCATCATAATTTTCGTTAGTGCGCCAAGTAAATAGGTGTTTTGCAAAGCCTCATATGCACCTGAGACCTGGAAGACAAGGTTTCACTATTTAATTGTGTTTACACTCTCACATGGAGATAGAAAGACAGTGTATTTTTAAATGTTTCTTTGCTTTAGAGTGACTCCTAGCAGTAGAAAAGACTGAGAATAATGCCAAATTTGCCTTCAATATACAATACCTTATTTTATGCCCATCTTGTAACATGTCTCCTCCTGAAGTCAAACAGACATTTATTCAGTGTATGGAGGAAGAAAAAACTATATATATACCATTTTGAACCTTCATTTATTTTCTTATTATACTCTTCTATATTACTCCTTTTTTTTCTATTTGCAATGCAAGATGCAGAATGCAGCTACCTGGAGTTCTGGATGCAGATAGATAGAAATCCATGAGCTGTGGAGGCTGCCTAAATTAACTGCAAAAGGACATGAGTGTCTCAAAGCTCCAACTTCAGCATCAGCATTTCTCATCTAAGTGCCCAAATGCCTTGCAGGCATGGTCATTTATAAATGCAACAGGCATAACTCAAATGGGGAAAAGTAAATGTAAGAGAGGGGGAAAAAAATTGTGCTTTGCTCACATCAATAACAAGGTAATAAAAGAAACCACCTGTGAAGAAAGCCATGATTAATGAACACAAATACAAGAAATTGGAAATGTATACTATGGCAAAGGGGCTTTAGTTTCAACAGCTTCAAAGTTCAGATCCACTAGTAAAACACAACATAAAAGCTTGTAATATACACAATAAACAGGGTCCCAGGGGATGAAAAAAAATGGGCCATAAAATAAGAAGGCTGTTTAAATAAGATGCACAATGCATAAACAAAATAGCCAATAGTGTTATAGATACTAAGCGGGAGAGATCTATGGTACAAACATTTGTCTGAAATATTTTCACTTAATTACTTCTGTGGTTTGTAACCTAAACTCTTAAACAGCTGCACGGTCCTTTATTCTGGGGCACTGTGAGGTGGTAATCAGTATTTAAGAGATAAAAACCCCGAAGAATATTACATTCTTGCAGAGAAGAATGTAGGGGAAATCCCTTCTTTTTGGGTACTGCATTTCCATCCCTCTGAATTCAGAAGCCATTAATGGATACATTTTCATTCATTTAGAAGAAACCTGCATTTGGCTTTCTCAGCAATATTTCATGGCCATTCTACTTTTTTTAATTTTAGGGGGAAAAAACCTAATTAATTATGTCAGGTCCCAAAATTCTGTTATAATGAAATTCAAAACCCAGAGCAACGTTGTCTTAAGCCACTTAATGTTCTTATGACGAATCCTGAATAAACACCTTCAATTTTTCTGCTGCCTGGGAAACATGCTTAACAATGTTCTTTGCACATTCATTTCCCTGATGATATGATTCTAAAACATCACTTTACAAGATGATCATTAAATTGTTTGTCTCTGGTTGCTGTGTGAAAAAAAAAAATGCCAAAATATCACTCCAGATGGTTAGTCCTGATGTCTTGTCAAAAACACAAGCATATGGAGTTTACATGGCCACAAAACATAACCCTATCAATAATGTAATTGTCTGGCCTGAACAAAGGATGATGATCAGCTTGGAAAGATAGAGTTGTTCTCCCATTTCTCACATCACAGGGTAGTTAAAAGGAACATTTACAAACTGTAACTACCGATTCTTGACATTCCCTTGTATATGGATTTTCAACCATTACTTTAGTGCTAAAACACTCCAAAAATCAAAATAAAAAGGAAAAAAAATATATAAGATAAAGCAAAGCATAAAACCCTGTAGGAGTCGTTCTCAGAATCACTTAAGTGCAGGAAGGACTACAGATTCAGTCCAACTTCCCCAACTTTGATCTTGAACTAAAATAAAAGTTTTGCTGGAGTCCAATAAAGAGAGATGCCAGTTAGAAGTAGTTTTATAGGTGTGCAGCTCAGTTGGGACTACGTTATATGTAGCAAGGGATAGGCCTGGCCACAAACAACTTGGTGCACAGGGCCCATGTTGTAGAACAGCGATGGAGAGTTGAAAGAAGGTAACACGCAGGTTTTGTGACCTATAGCCCTTACATGCAAAAGTACCCAAAGACTCCTGCGCAAACCACAGGCTGCTTGAAGCCCTTCCACAGAAGAAAAATCAGACATCATTCAACATATTAGCTCTGTTTTTACCTCAGCACCCTGACATTTAAGGGTGAGATCTATGAGCATGTTGTTTACACACATTGCTGTGGACAAAGGAGAGGAGCATGACAAATGTTGGTTCATCAAACACTAGTTTGGGGGAAAACGTGCTGTTGTTGACTCCTGCAGGGAACCTTGGGATATCCAAATGATGGTGCCAGAGAGTTCATGTCAAGAGCACCTGAGAGGGTTTCTGTAATCTCCTTTGTCTTTATTGATTCAAGAATCTCATGGAAGAAACATTCTTACTTACTTCTCTGTTTGGTTCTATTTATTCCTATGAACAGCAAATACATATGAGTGTGAAAAATACCAAGGTATTTCATGTTTATGGAAAATAGCTCGTTTCATGTGGTCCCAAAGTTTTATCTTGGATTTCAAAGGAAGCAGAAATGGCTGCCAGTGTCGACAAAGGAAGTACAAAAATAATCCTTAATTCAGGCCCACTATGATCACTGAGGCTTGTAACCACCAGCTATGACATATTTACATCTCCCACTGCCAGCATGTTCAGCAACATGAGTGACAGATTTACCCATCACAATGAAAAAAAAAATCAAATAACTTATTTAGCTGAGAATATAAGGTAGGAAGCACATCAAAAATATCCCTAAGGAGTTGTGAAAGAGATACAGATCAAGCTGTCATCTCCTAGACAGTCTGTCTACTGTAACAAGGTCTGTCAGACAGGCAGGTTTGAAAATATCAGTGGCAATGAATTGCAAAAGGGACTCTGGTGCAACAGAAAGCTCAGGTAGCTTCCACAGCCTGGTTGCCGTGGTCCCATGGGGTGGGAAGTGGTGTCCTTTATAATTGTTTCTCTTAAGGCATGAGAAGAGCCTGGATTTTATTGAGCTGCAAATGCTCAGGACTGCTTGGGATACAAGCACAAGAGTGGAAATGACCATGTTGCCACAGCTCATTGAGTTGCCATCTGTCAGTGAAGACGTTGAGGCACCAGGAATGACCTTGTGAATGCTCCTAACCTACCTCCATTCAAAAGGAAAGCGGAACATAAACTATGGTGGTTTGAGTTAATACTTTTCATTTTACAGCTGGAACAAGCGTGAATGTGCGCTCAGTCACACTGGCTCAGGTGACAGACAAGGACTTGATATGTTGCAGCTTTGCAAATAATTTCTGCCATGTGCTTCTGTCCTCAGTTTCAGCCCATCTATCATTTATCAAAGTTATCATGCTGCACACAGCTGGTAATTTTCTTTTCCAAAGTAGGTCATATCCAACACCTACAAAACTACCCCCCATCCAGAGACAGAAGTAGATCTCTGTATCACACATTTCCCCTTGACTGAAGTCTGAGGACCATTAATTCATTAATACTTAAGTTGTTTGACAGCATTGCCTATGCATCTTCCACCACAGACACTGGAGCAGAAGTCTACAGTTGACACATGACTGGATCTGCATCATAAGAAGTATAAATGGCAGAAGGTCTTATCTGCACACAGCTGGCCTTGGAGCACGTGCACAACATGCTGTGGCATCTTACATTTCTTTTTAAAAGCCTGTCAGAGAAGATTGTATGTCACACAAAAGCTCAAATCTCATACAACAACTCATGACTGGTGGACAAGAAGTTAACCATGAGCCAGCAATGTGTCCTTGTGGCCAAGAAGGCCTATGGTATGGTGGAGTGCATCAAGAAGAGTGTGGCTAGCAGATTGAGGGAAGTTATCCTCCCTCTCTACTCTGCCCTAGTGAGGCCACATCTGGAATACTGTGTCCAATGCTGGGTTCCCCAACTCGTGAAAGACAAAGAACTACTGAAGAGAGTGCAGCAGAGGGTCATGAACATGATTAGGGGACCAGAGCATCTTTCATAAGGAAAATCTGAGAAACATGAGTCTTTTTAGCCTGAAAAAGAGAAGTCTTAGAGGGGATCTTATCAATACCTTTAAATATCTAGGAACCAAGTGTCAAGAGGATGGAGCTAGCCTCTCTTCAGTGGTGCCCAGAGACAGGACAAAAGCAACAAACAAGAAATGAAACACATGAAATTCCACCCATACATGAGGAAAAACTTCTTTACTGTGAAGGTGGCAGAGCACTGGACCAGTCTGCCCAGAGAGATTGTAGAGTCTCCTTCTCTGGAGATCTTTGAAACCCATCTGCATGCATTCCTGTGTAACCTGCTGTAGGTGAACCTGCTTTAGCAGGACCATTGGACTAGATGATCTCCTGAGGTCCCTTCCAACACCTACCATTTTGTGATTCTACACCAAGATTTCTGTGATTCTATGCCCACAGCTCCCACTCACCTGGAAAGTGCTGTAATTCTTCAGCTCATAGGACAGGGAGGAAGAAAGCTCCTGGATGTTGAAAGACAGTCTTCTAAACTGAATCTTAGGTTGGAAATCTGGAGCTGTTTTTCAGGCATAGACTTTTGTTATTCACTGTTCCTTCTCTGCCATTATGGTTTTCTATGCAAAACAAGGTCTGTGTTGTTGTCCTGAAAAATGCTATGCAGTCCCAACCCTGAAGGTGTTTTCAGCAAACGAGCAACATCTCACCCTGAGAAATATTGTAAAACTTGGCCTGAATGTAGTGGAGTGTCACACCTGAAACAAGGGGCTTTCCATGGTGAGTGGAGGAGGAATGATATTGAACCTATCTGGGCTTTACCCTAAAGGGAAGACCAAAGCTGAACATACATGTTACTGCTCCAGCTGATGTAAACCTCTTCGAAATGCTCTTCTCCCTTCCTGTCTCCCACTAAGATGAATTTATTTGTGTGACCATATTCTCAAAAACCTTGAAAAACTGCAACTTAGCCCATGGCTGACAGTTTCTCATTGTTCACTGCATACAGATGCTTTTCTGCCTAAATCAATTACATGGTGTCACAGCCCGGACTTCTGATTTTGGTGCTGTTGTCTTTTTCCTGGTAATGCTTTCCGTTCATCTGTTCCATATGCTGCCTTGAATTTATGCTGCTATGTTTTATTAAAGCTCAGATTTTCCTTTGCCGTTAAAGGAAAAAATAGAACACTTTAAATGGACTGTGAAATAAGGTAAAGAAAAGTTTAATCATGCTAAAATCAATTCAGTGGAGTGGCTTTATTAATAGTTATTGCATTCTGCATCACATTGCTTATTAAATATTGTGCATTTTGGAAACTGTACTATTTTGTGCTGCATTTACGTTATACTTTTGCAAGCAGCCAGTTCCCACTTCATGGAAGATTGAAACTTTTTTATTTCTTCTTTTTCATTGATAGGCTTCATCACTGGAGACACAAAAATCATCTTGCTGTAGAAAATTATGGACCAGTTAGTACAGTATCCTGTCCCTGGCACAAAGTTTGGTACCATATTCTTAGGAGGAAACTGTAAGGGTTGACAATTATGCATTACCGTGTCTAACTCCTACTCACTAAATGCTGGCTTACATCGTGATTCATAAACTTTTCTATTCATTCAGCACTTTTATTCATCAATTTATGTAATTTTGAACATTCTTATGTACCATGTAGACAACCTGTTTGGTTTTTATTTGTAATGGAAGCTAAGTTGTTAGTATATCTTGAAGTGAGTTACATAGCTTATTTTGTTCATTGGAAATTACAGTAGTTCTTTTTTCTCCTTTAAGTAATTAACTTGGTTTGTTTGTTAGTTTTGAGTAACCAGACATCTCAAGATTAAGTCAAACCCCATTATAACTAGACCTATATAAATCAGAATAAAAAGCCTTTACCTTATGGCAAACACTATTTTTTCTTTTCACTTTCCTATATCATCTTCTTCTTTGTGTATGCTCCTCCACTTTATTGTTCTAAAACAGGAGTCACATATTTTCATGGGGTGGGTCAGAATCCTCAGCATGGACTTCACAGTCCTTTGTGAAACTCAAATCAACTAAAATGCAACAAAAGCTCAGTGAGCCATGGCTCATCCTATCCTACATGTCCACTCTTTTTATCATCTAAAGGAAGGCCATTTTTAACTCACATTTTATGTCTTAATTTGTGCCTGTTCCTGCTGAATGATTACTCTGTGAAATATTATTTGAACTCTCTAGTATCTGCTTCACCCTAGAGCCAATAGAAAAAGTCATTAATTTTTATCATATACAACTGAGGACGATGACTTTCAACTAAGGCAGAGGGGAACTAGTATTGCAGATAGCCATTACCTCCTGGTCCTTCCAATCACTCACCTGAAAATACTGTCTCTTTTTTTGAGCTCCAGCTAATGAATATATACAGATTTCTTGGGTTCCTGTGTAGTGAAGTACTTTTTAATCCACAGGTGGAAGTGAGCTCTTGTAGGGAAGGATTCATCTAGGAGAGAGACTAAATATGTAACAAATATAGCTGCAGCTTCAAAGAATGGTGAGACTTGTGGCTTCTGAGAATGGTGGTAATGCAGAAATGTCCCCCTTTCCCTGCTTCACCTTAGCCTCCTTCTTATCGAGACAGTCTCCTAGAAAAAAAGACTTGCATGGTTATATTTTGTGGATGTGGGTTGGTGTGCATCTCTATTGATCAAGTTCCTGTTTCCCAAAGAACTTTTAATTCCTTGGCCAGTTTAAATGCAATTTGACAAAGGTATTGTTTCCAGAAGTATACAGAAGGAAGATTATCACACTCCTGTTTTAATTTGCTCTCCCTGACTCTTGCTCTCTTCTCATCTCTCTGTCTCTCTTCCATCTCCTGTAAATGATGAGGAACCCTTGATAACAAAGCCTGTCTGTATTAACTACAAGCTTTAGGAAAAAAAAAAAACAGTCTGGGAAAATTAAATAGGTTGTGAAAGTATTAGCAGTAAATGGAGAACGCTCATATTACTGAGTCCACAATGATTCCTCACTGAAAATTGTAGGTGAGAATGTTTGGTGAATAGTTGCACAGCTGGTTAGACTCAGTTATCACTCATGTCCATTTGAGACTCAGAAATGATCCACCCAGCCTAAGTTACAGTATTGATTTTATTACGTCTTGATCTTCATAAAATGCTAGTACCTTCCACATGAAGTTAACTGATAATCAGGAATTATCATGAATCTGGTACGTACAATGAATTAAGAATGCTTCAAGTGCGGTTTCGTTTCATTACCAGCTTTGGGTCTTTAGATTTTCTGAGATGACAATCTTGTAGGAAGGAGTATGACGGCCACTCTCATCCAGGTTGAAAGGTTTTATCAAAGAATAAAGATTTTTCAAATTTATTAGATTCAGCTTACCCATACAGTTGGTAAGGCCATAGTAGGTTTTCCTGATCTGAAGTCTCAAAGGACATCTCTAGTGCTTAGCTTTGCCCCACAAGATTTATACTTCTTTCCTGATTTGGCCCCTACAAAAAGAAAGAAAAGGAATCCAAAGAAGAATAAAGTTCAAAATTGCCTAAATGGCACAAAGATTGCCTTGTTCATTTTGTCTCAGTCCCTAGATGCTATCTCTTCTCTTATTTTTGAGACCGAGAGAAGTTTCCCCCATAGACACCTGTGCACTGTGTTTGTTTATCACCTTGTAAAACAGGACTCCAGTGCTGAGTCTAGATTTTCACAACCTGAAGCATAAATATGCAGTACAACTGGAAAGAAAAAAAAACATTAAAAAAACTTTAAGAAAAAGAAGAAAAATTTTGGCCTACAGACTCTGGAACTAACCAATATCCTGTGATTCTTAGAGTCTGATAGCTCATGAAATCCTAATTCCTAAAACTCATGTGTGAAATGCAAGGCTTATTCAGAGAAATGTATTACATCACATTATAGGAAATATTTCCAAAAACAGAAGAGAGGAAGACACTTTGATGTGGATTTTATTGAAGCTGTTCACTCTTCCTTAGGAAAGTTGTGATATTCCTTTCTTTGAGGATTTAAGAAGTTGCATAAATACCTGTGAAATGATGGCCTGACCATAGTTTATTCTACTTCCTTGCAGCCAGAAGAATATGGTGTCTTCTGCAGGTCACATCAAGTTGTATATGTCTGCAGAGCCATGGAAAGTCAGAAATGCAGTTGTAGTCATGGCTCCCACACTATCATATAATCCTCTCACTTCTGTGTGACTAGAAATCAGAAATGTATAAGCACATTACCCCTGTAAAATGCTAACAGTCATCTTTTCAGGTCACAGCACAAACATCTTTTGCCATTCCCAAACTCTTGCTGATATTTTTCTCCCAAAGGCAAAATTTGGACCCCAAGCCACGAGAAAGTTGGACTTCATAAGCACCAAATATATTCATACTTCCAATTTTTATTGTGTAAATTGCTTAGATCCTGCAATGATATTTGGGCCCCAAACTACAAGATACATGGATAGACAGAAAGCAGCAAGAATATTCATAGATTCAGACTCCATTATGTATCGATTCAGAGTCAGATTCTGACTCATGATGAGGAATTAATGCTAAAGTCTGAGATTTTTCAAAAAAACTAAAGGATGCTGCTCATACCCAGTGTCCCACTGGGTAATCCAGCCTTATTATTAAGTATGTCAAGAGACAGAGAAAAATGTTCCGCTTTTAATGAAGAAGAAGAGATAGTGCAAAATAGTTTACTAAATTTCAGCCATGGCATTTAAACCTATTCATGTGATTCAAACTCATTTACTTCCCCTGAAGTTTCCTGACAAGAACATATATTTCCCTGGAAATGTAGCATACTAAAGCCATTGTAAATAAGCTGCATGAAAAATAGTGCTTTTATTTACATTATGATTTACCAGTCTTAGCTCCTTATCAATCTAGGCTCCCTGTATGTTTGCTACAAGGCTGAACATGAATCAATGTTTTCTCTGGGTGTCTCTTCGAAACCTTATGAAAATCACTTTCTTATCATGGGGACAGCTGTTAAACTTCATACTTGGTCTGTTATTTCCTGGTAGGTGGCAGTAAGGAAATGAAACCATATTCTAAATAGGTTTTATTGACATGCACATACAATATATACCCACATTGTTCTCTGTCAGCAATATCTGAAAACAACAACTTGCAATCAGGTACAAGTTGAATGACTGTTCATGCTAGAATAAAATGGAGATATGGATCATAAACCCATGGTCTTGATGGCTGGTGGTCATTACAACTCCTGTAGAGTTATTTTTGCAAGTCTAGATATGATCCTATATAAATTTTCTCTGTAGTTTCCACTGAATAAAGAGTTTTTCTTCATTTCTGCCCACTTATTGGCTGTGCCTTGAAACAGTTGCCCCATTTTGATTTTGATACAGCCACATCTCCATCATTTCTATAGAAGGATAAAGCATAAAATCCTAGCACCTCAGGAGCAAGCCATCCCCATGTTCCAGAAAATGAGCCAGCAGGGAGAAAAAAAGCTTAGTTGAGCAGGGAGATATGGGTGGACATCAGAAAGAAGAAGAATGTCTATGAACTTTGGAAGAAGGGACAGGCGTCTTGGGTAGACTACAGGGAGGAAGTGAGATTGTGCAGAGGAAAAATCAGGAGGGCTAAAGCCTCAGACTGGCCAAGTCAGTGAAAGATAACAAAAAATCTTTCTATAAATACATTAACAATAAAAGGAGGACAAGGGAGAATATTCAGTCCTTATTGGCTGAAAAGGGAATAACTGTGACAAAGATGAGGACAAGGATGAGGTACTTAATGCCTTCTTTGTCTCAGTCTTTAGGAGTGAGGAAAGTTGTTCCCTGTGTGTACAAACCCAGGAGTTAGAGGAGCAGAATAAAGTTCCCATGTTCCAAGAGGAGGTTGTTAGAGACTTACTTAGACACTCACAAGTGCCCAATTAGACACTCACAAGTCTATGGGGCTGGATGGGATCCATCCAAGAGTATTGAAGGAGCTGGCGGATGTGCTTGCCAAACCCCTTTCCATCATCTTCCAGCTGTCCTTGCTGACCGGGGAACTTCCACTAGACTGGAGGCTGGCTGATGTTATAGCCATCTTCAAGAAGGTTTGGAGGGAGGACCCAGGAAACTACAGGCCTGTCAGTCTGACTTCAGTGCCAGGGAAAGTCATGGAACAGGTGATCTTTAGTGCTATCATGAAGCACATGCAAGAGAATCGGGTGGTCAGGCCCAGTCAACACAGGTTCACGAAAGGCAGATCTTCCCAAACTGACCTGATCGCCTTCTATGACAAAGTGACTCGACTACTGGATGGGGGAAAGGCTGTAGATGTAGTCTTCTTGGACTTCAGTAATGCCTTTGACACAGTTTCTCTCAGCATTCTGCTTACAAAACTGTCAGCCTCTGGCCTGGACAGGCGCACACTCTCCTGAGTGAAAAGCCGGTTGTATGGCCAGGCCCAAAGAGTGGTGGTAAATGGAGTTAACTCCAGCTGGAGGCCAGTTACAAGTCGTGTCCCCCAGGGTTCAGTGCTGGGTCCAGCCCTATTCAATGTCTTTATCAATGACCTGGATGAAGGGATCAAATGCACCCTAAGTAAGTTTGCGGATGACACCAAGCTGGGTGGAAGTATGGATCTGCTGGAGGGTAGGGAGGCTCTGCAAAGGGATCTGAACAGGCTGGACCGCTGGGCTGAGACCAGTGGTTTGAGGTTTAACAAGGCCAAATGCCGTGTCCTGCACTTGGGGCACAACAACCCTATGCAGTACTACAGTTTAGGAGAAGTCTGGCTAGAAAGCTGCCTAGAGGAGAAGGACCTGGGGTGTTGGTTGACAGCCAACTGAATATGAACCAGCAGTGTGCCCAGGTGGCCAAGAAGGCCAACGGCATCTTGGCTTGTATCAGAAACAGTGTGGCCGTCAGGTCCAGGGAGATTGTTCCTCCTCTGTACTCGGCACTGGTGAGACCGCATCTTGAATACTGTGTTCGGTTCTGGGCCCCTCACCACAAGAAGGATGTTGAGGCAACGAAGCTGGTGAAGGTGCTGGAGAACAAGTCTTATGAGGAGCAGTGGAGGGAACTGGGATTCTTTACCCATGAGGAGGCTGAGGGGAGACCTTATTGCTCTCTACATCTACCTGAAAGGAGGTTGTGGAGAGGAGGGATCTGGCCTCTTGTCCCAAGTGACAGGGGGCATGACAAGGGGGAATGGCCTCAAGCTGCACCAGAGGAGGTTCAGGCTGGACATCAGAAAAAAAAATTTCACAGAAAGAGTCATTGGGTACTGGCAGAGGCTGCCCAGAGAGGTGGTTGAGTCACCATCCCTGGAGGTATTTAAAAGATGAGTGGATGAGATGCTCAGGGGCATGGTTTAGTGGTTGATAGGAATGGTTAGGCTAGATGATCCTGGAGGTCTTTTCCAACCTAGTGATTCTGTGATTCTGTAAAACAAATAGGCCTAATTATTCTCCAGGAAGAGAAATGCCATTGACTTTCTTGGCATGATCCAATTATGATTTAAAAGAAATATATTTTAAATGGAGATACACAGATTTACAGAGAAAGGAAACTATTTTGAACAGGAAATGTTAAGTTGTATTAAATTAATATGAAAACAATATGATAACACTATGTTTTTAGCAGAAAGAGATGAAAAAATTTCTTTCTCAAGAAAGTTCCAAGGGAAAACTTTTGTAAGAAACAAATAAAGGAGAAAACCTATGTCTTGATCAAGGTCAAGCTACCCTTGTGCTGACCTCTAAGCAGAGAAATGATATACTGCAGCCAAAGAACTGCCATCCAAATGTGAAAGTCAGAGGAAGTGCTAATATTATTTCCATAACGAGCAGAGAAGGAGTAAATCAACCAAACCATAGAACTGAAAGTCAGCTGTGAACTGAACTCTCCTGACTGCCAGAGTAACATTGGAATGCTCCATGACGAGAAGCTGGCAATTGGCAACAAAGACAGAAATTCTGATTTCAGATGGACTCTCTTGTTGTTGTTTTTTAAAATAACTAGAGTTTATCCTTTGTTTTGCATTTGCAAGTGTTAAGATGACTATGAATCCATGTAACTGTACTCCCTTCACTCTACATCCTGTTTTACACTATAAGAAATACCAAATGGACTTTCAGGACTCTGCAGGTTTCTTCACCTGCTTTGCCTTCAGTATTTCTCATATCCACCCAAATTGCCTTCCCTCGTTCACACGATACAGCTGTCTGAGTCATGGCAGTAGATAAAAGAGATGTCAAGAAGGAGAATATCTACAAAAATGAGCAGCATTTCTTTTCCCTTGTTTCCTGAAGTGATGTGATTTTTGTCTGTCCTGTTTCTGGGTATCATTTGAGTATCCCCAGGGTATTCAAACTTCTAACTGTAGAGGCCATTATGAGCAAAATCCTTCATCTTCTGTTTCTTTTTAAGATGATGATATAGAAGATGACTTTGTTTCTTTGATTTATCAGACCATTTATAAACTCTCCAGACAGTTGGCTTACATTTTCTTCACTTCGCTCTTCAATCTGACATACGTAGCTTTGCTAGGCACCCCAGGAGGGCCCAACAGCCAAAACAAGGTGTTTAGCATGAATTTTATCATTGTGCAGTAACTAGATTTGTTTCCCTTATGACTTCCAAACATGATCAAGTTTGAGTTGGATTTTAATAGTCAAAGATAATGTGGAGACGACTAAAAAAGAATGGTCACTTATGTTCCCAAGCATGTTCAAAGCAGTGACTCAGAAACATGTCTAAAGCATATGTTGCTGAGATAGTAAGAACTATGAAGTCTACATGCTTTGAGAAATTCGACTTGTTTGATCAAGCAACATGAAGGCCAAGAAAAAAATGGTTTCTTATTACAGATTCTTCCAGGAAATTAAGACTTCAGAGAAAAAAGTGCTATGTGCGATACAGAGCAGCATTGGTCATGGGGGGGAAAAAAAGAAAAGCTTGCCAACTGCCAAGGACACAATAAAGCAATGAACTAGAAGGAAGTTCTAAACATTGTTCAAGTTCTGCAACACTTTCACAAGGACAAGCAGAACAAAAGTTCGTAATTAGTTTGGGGAGTGTCATGGTTTAGCTTTGGCCCAGACAATTTTGGCAGTTAAACCAAACAGCTGGATTCCCAATTCTCCTCCCTCACTGGCTCCCAGGGAAAAAGGAAAGGGAAATGAGAGGGGAAAAAACTTGTGGGTTGGAAGCTAAAACTACAGCTTTGATGAAAGAAGAAGAAGAAGAAGAAGAAGAAGAAGAAGAAGAAGAAGAAGAAGAAGAAGAAGAAGAAGAATATAGTAAAATATATTCCAATATATGAAATCGTATCCTCACCCCTTGATGACTGTACATCACCACAAATGCTGCAAAGCAGACACGAGGGAAAGGATCCAAGGCAAGAAGAGAGCTGGGATCAGGAACTGGATTCAGGAACCCATGGATCTGGGATCAGGGTCAAACAGACAGACAAGGTCCTCACTGGACATCAGCCATCGAAGAAAAGAGAGAGACCCTTGTGATCTCTCAGTTTTATACCAAATATGATGTGTATGGGGTGAAATACTCTGTTGGTCATCTTGGGGTCACCTGCCCTGTCCATCTCTCCCTGCTACAGCACTCCACCAGCTCAAGGGTAGCCTTGGTTACTATAGGAATGAGTATAAGCAATGGCCTTTCTGCATACCGGTGTCGCGTATTATTTCTTCTTGACAGAAACACTGTCTGAAAAATATACAGTTAATTTTCAGAAAATGAAGTCACTTAGATGAGACTTAGCTAAAGTCAGAAAATTGAGTTTGCTTTAGATCAAACCACAAGAGAGAGGGAGTCAAGAGAATATATCATAGAAAATCTTTTGGCTGGTTCTTTAACATAGGAAGAGACTCACAGGAAGATGCTCATATCATACATGCTTTTTCCAGGCCTCCATGTGGGAAATGCTTTCCTTGATTCATTGCAGAAACAAGTTAGTTAATTCAAACACCCATTCCCAAGGCTATGTATTTCAGTAGTGCTCTCTTCAGAGATGTGCAGATCCAATGGATGCTGCAGCACTAGCCATAGGTTGGGCTAGACTGCATTGTATGGAACACAAAAAATAGACCTGATTTTGTTCTTTATATTTTTCCCAAAGGAAACGTAGATTCCACCAAATGCAAATCTGTCAGAACAAGTCCAGAGGAGGACCACAAAGGTGATCAGAGGGCTAGAACAACTCCCATATATGGACAGGCTGAGACAGTTGGGCTTGTTCCTAGAGAAGAGAAAGCTCCAGCGGGCCTACAAGAAAGCCGAGGGAGGGGCTCTTTATTGAGGAATGCAGCGATGGGATGAGGGGTAATGGTTTTAAGCTGAAAGAGGGGAGATTTAGATTAGATATTAAGAAGGCAACTTTTACTCTCAGGGTGGTGAGGCACTGGCACGAGTTGCCCAGAGAAGTTGTGGATTCCCCATCCCTGGAGGTTTTCAAGACCAGTCTGGATGAGGCTTTGAGCAAACTAAGCTAGTGGGAAGTGTCCCTGCCCATGGCAGGGTAGGGGTGGAACCGAATGAGCTTTAAGGTCCCTTCCACCCCAAACCTTTCTATGATTCTATGAAATTGCCATCTGTCTCAGAATGGGGCTCCTTGTTACCTGAAATGTTGGCACCCTCAAAGGAAGTTTTTTGAAGCCCTATAAATTAAAACTGAAATAGTACAGGGACAGCTTCTGGATAAGCCTACATTAATGAGAGATACTGTGCCTTAAAGCATGAGGACTGATACCCTAACACTTTCTTTTTCCACACTATATGTGTGCAATGGAGGATCTATAAGTTGTCAAAATATTACTGCTATTCCTACCAAATTCTTCTTGTGCATGATGTCTAGGGTCAATGAGTTCCAGTGACGAATTACGTTCTGAGAGAAGAACAAGTACAAAAAAGATTTCCTTTTGCCAGACATAACTTTAAATGCAGCCTACGCTTCAGTGCCCCCACCTGAAAAACTGCTTTTGTTGAGGTGTTAATTAAAACCATCCACCATACGTTTATGGGACAAGTAGGTTTTAAATCAGCCAGAGAAAACGACTTATTGTTATTAAATCCATAGGTTATAGCATGCCTAAAATGTTCATAGTCCTAAGCCCACTGCAATCTCTATATCAACTGATCCTAATAAAAAAAAAGCATTTGGATACCATTACTGTTTGTAAATAACACTAATCTGTTTGGTTGTCGCATGTTGCCTATAGGCCTTTCTCATTTCCATAGAACAGTATTGAAATCAATAGTCCCCATTGCCCAACATCATTTCCATAATTCCTAGGAATTGCTTTGATTGTTTTCTTTAGTCTTTTAAAAATCTGCATGCCAAAACTACATGGATATGCTTACTATGTTGAGTTTTGCTTTAAAGTCTTACCTAAACCCTATGAAAACAGCAGATTCTCTAATGATTGAACCAGACCCATAAAGCTTTCATTATGAGTTTTTATGACACAAAAAATGGTGATGTTTAGGATATTTTTCTAGACAAAAAAGAAAAGAGATTCTTCGCTCTACACAAAGTGCTAAAGAGTGTAAATAGGGTCCTCATACTTACATGGATTCCAAAGCCATGGCTTCAGCACTATCTGAATTTTCTTCTCAATTCCTTTATTAAATACTTTATGGATTATAAAGGTGGTAAGGAACAGGGAAGTGAACAAAGGGATGGAGGAAGCCAGTGGCAGAGCAGTCTGAGGGTTTCCAAACTGGATTAGTGCTCTAGCCATGGATGTGTTACCAAAACCTAATTTCAAGCAAGTAACCCACCTCCCTTTGCTTAAGCATTTTGAAAACTCTAGGTGCCATGTCCCCGTGTCCTGTCTGAGAGGTACAAAGGAACAGGATAGGAGTCAGGATGAGTGGAAGGAAAGGGGAAGATGAAGCAAAGCATTCAGTGAAATTAAGGGATTGGAAAAGAGGGGAAATTGCTTCTGAATTTCATGTGGAAAAATGCAGATGGTGAGATGAGTTAGCAGAATAACGTGCCAGGCAAAGTGATAGGCACCAGAGCTTGAGATATTTAAATTACTTTGAATAAAGCACTGGGGTATGGAGTATAAAGAGCAGTCACAAGCATGCTGCGTGTCACTTAGCAGCTCATTTCCCTCTCCTCAATGCCTAGTCCCTCACTGCCCAAGCACTAACAGGGTCTCTCCAGCCCCAGGACACGAGTTTCCGTCACTGTGCTACTCCCTGACACATCCACTGGGCTGCAGACAGCCGAGGATGGACAGGCTGGTCATGCCGATTCACCTCTAAAGAGCATCTTCTTACCCCCGGACTGGCTACTGCATGCACCAAATGGGAATGACAGCAGTGCCACTGCTGTTGGACAGAGCAGGGCAGAGCCTAGGAGAATGCTCTTCAGACACGTGATGTCCACTTTAGTCCCTGTATGGGTGACTAAACCACTCCTGATGCCCATCTGATGGCCTATCACAACGGCTTCTCAGTGCCCACCACCCTCTTCTCTGTCCCAGGACAAACCGCAGGCTCAGAACGCACTGACACATACAGAGCATGCCTTGTGGGTCCCTCTCCTTTGCAGGAGATGTGGCTGATTTGCCTTCCCAGCAAGGGCAGAAAGGCCTAACCTCAGAGCGTGGCAGTTGTCTGCTTGTGAGCGTTTAGCCCTGTATGAAGAAAATCCATGACAAGAAAATGAAGGCAAGCTCTGACTATAGCTTGTCCTTACTGCTCATGTCTTGTATGATTGTAGAGGAAAAAATGCCAGTGTTTCAGGAACCTTCATTCTCCCTCCCTTATCCCAAAGGCCCCCATCACAACAAGATGCCAAGTCCATTGCTTTCTGTTCCTGAAGACTTTAAACCAAATCCCACTGGCCATAGAATAGTCAAACTCTTAGTGTCTGCTATGAGAGACAGGCTTGCTCTCTCGCTGCAAAATCTTGTATGCTGGTAAGGAAGCCTCATGCAGTAAGTGGTATGGGTCATGGTATATATTATAACATATTCAGAGAGATCTGGGTAATCTGCAGGTATAATTCTAAGCTACAAATTGTTACAGATGCTTTCAGGACTCCATCAAAGCTTTATCCATCCCATTTTATTCTCAGCATCAGTCTGATAATAGCCTATTGGAGTTTCTATCCATTACTTCTCACTCTGCAGAAAGATAGTGATGCATTTGAAAATAAATAAATGGCTTCAAAATAAGCCAGCTTTTCTACTTTTCACCTGGAAAATAAAAGCAGAGTAAGAAACAGAGCACAACCTCCATGGCTGCAGTACTTTGGGATTGCTAGTAAATATTTCAAAGACAGGAGAGGGTAAATTAAAGTGGTATACAAAACCCATATCCCAGCCTCTTTTTCAGTTTAACCTGAATGGGCATGAATGCAATTTATCGTGTGCTATTGCACTGATAAGAAGAAAATGTCTTGTGGTAATATTGCACCTGAGGCAACCCCCTTAGGAAGTCTTCACACACCAAGCAGACAACCCTGCTTAATCTGCAAAGACTGAGGAAGCCAGGCCAGCATCACAGTGGAAAAGGAGCACTCCTGTTCATTATATGAGATGACTTCAAACCACCTTTGCAGGAGCATTTAATAGCAGGACTTATTGTGCTTAGATTCTCAGCAATGCATTATAGCCCCCATAATGGTCCACAGACAAGAAATTCATATCTGCATGGTATTCAACTGGTCTTAATATCTTTTATTAAAAAATAATTCTGGCTCTTTCCCCAGCACCTTTGCTGTATTTTTTGGAGTATGTTATCCTTCATGTAAAAGGAACTTGATGATCAAGCAGGTTCAGATTCCCCAAGCCTGAAAGGTAATCCTTGTCTAAATTCTATTCCTACTGATGTTGAGTTGGCCTCTTTGGATGGCATGCATTACTGCAAGTGTATGGACACCTCAAGGCCTCTTTTCTTTAGCAAGTACAAGAAAACAGACCTCTTGCCAGAATCACCTATGTTTCTATGCATTTCACTCCCTCACTTTCCTAGCCACCACAAGGTATTCCGTGAGCATTTTCTGGATATTAGATTAGATTTCTGCGAGGGATGTCTGTTCTGAGTAGGGGTGAATAACTGTTTTTCTCAACTGACTTTCCCTGCTTAAACCTCCTCAGGCATGGTGGATGAGAGAGCACTTTTGATCTCCGATCTCCATAGTCACAGCGTTCCCTGACAACCCTTAGCAAACCATTAAAATTTTTCAATAGCTGATTCATTGTTTAGTTTCTTCTGCCTCCCTCAACAGTCTAGACTTGAAAGAATAGTTGATCTTGAACAGAGACGTTTTGCTGTCAAGCAGGCTTCTTTTTAATGGATGACCACCAAAGTCAATCATCCTTATTGCACCTGCCCTGCACTAGCAGGGTAAAAATGTTTGCTTTCTCTCTAGTTTTGGCTCAGCTTGGAAACAAATTAAAACAAAAAAAAAAACCAGAAGCTCCACATTCCCTTTCAGAGTTTCTAGAAGAACGGGGATCCACATTGTGTATACCCACTATCAAAGAGAATTCAGAAACTGAGCCCAGAAGCATTCTCCAAATTGCCACAGAGTGCTTCAAAGCTCTTCACAGCAATTAAAGTACTGATTCGATGTAAGATACTAGACAATATGTTTTAATACAGTCATTCCGGGAATAGTTCCCTCATTCCCAATACCACCATGGAAACAGGATCTTCTGAACTGTTTGATAAGGCTTGAACAGGTGCTATTCTTGGAGGTCTTGCTTTTTTCATCAATGATCACATACTTTCCAGAATAATTAACAAGTTACCTATGTCTCTGAGCTCTTCAGTCCCTTGCTCATATGGGAGGTCATAAGCTTCATATTTATGAGAAATTACAAGATCAGAGAAGGAAGCCTCTTGCTTTTGCAAAACTATGTAAGATCTCAACTTCTGGAATAAAGCTCTGCCTCATTTGGGATCTTGCACTGCAATGTATTTTATTGCAAAAGATATTAGGTAAAGAACACCGAATTGCAAACAACTGACTTTCACTCAGAAGAAATTACAGGAAGCTTAGACATGCCCAGCTCCAACTTGAGCTCCCTGCACCTCAGACAACTGACATCACTGAGTTTGAGACAACTGACATCACTGAGTTTCAGACACCGCCGTGCAAACGCTAACATTGTCTTTACCAAACACCGTCTAAGATATCTAACATTTTCAGCTCATCTCTCTGCTCAAAAGAACAGCTACATGTGAAATAAAGATTTTTGGCTTGGGAGGGCATGAGCTTTAAATCCCTGATGGTAGGAGTTAATGAGAAAACACAGTCTTAAGGCACCCTGTTCACAGCTGTGAATTTAAAGTAAGCCAGTCAGCATCTGGTAAAGGACAGTGCACTGATTGCAGTCAGAAAGAGGGACATTTTCACCTTCTCAACACAGTCTCTCAACTATTGAATGCAGGAGGCCTTCTCCTTCCTCCTCTGTCCTCATCTGTCCCTGAGAGGAGCTAATGGGTCTCAGTGTCTCATGATTTACACTGAGAGATCACAGACAAACATGGACACACAGAAATCAGCTGTTCAAAAAGGGAGTAAAATTGTTCTCCAGGACAGGGGTTCCAAGGGTGAGGAGAAGGGCTTATGCTCCAGAGGGTCAAGGAATGCCTTGGCCATGCTCTGCAAGTCACTTTAGGGGAAAAAAATGCCAGTTATCAAAGCGTTCTTTGTTTTGATGTTAAAAAAAAAGAAGAGAGAGAGATATTTTTTTTTTTAATGCCAAGGACAACTCAACTGTAACTGTCAGCAACTTCTTTCTGATTCTTCCCCTCTCACTAGCTGCAGATAGAAATCCAATTACTTTGACTCATTTACCGCTGTTTCACAAGGGACTTAGCAAGAAGTGACTTCCACAGAATCCCACAGACTGAAACCTCAGATCTCTCAGTTGCTTTGAACCACAAATTCAAATCTGGATATGTTGCTCCCGCAGAATGGCAGAAACTAAGCTTAATATGGTACATGCATAATTGGCAATGCACAGTGAGATCCAGACATCCAGAAGTCCACATCTAATGCTTCTAAATCATTCCCCCTTTCTTAGATCTATAATCAATTCCTTAAACCTTAAACCACTTATTTTACATATGTTGTCATCTTCTACCACATCTCTTGCACACATTTTAAAACGAGTAATCATTTTAGCAACTCAAGAAGCATGAGCACACCTCCAGTCATCAGCAGGAATGAACACGCAGTGCTTAGGCACTATGGGTTCAGAGGTACCTGATATTCATGGTCAAATACTGTGGCTCCTAGGTGGTTTCTGTAGGATTTCAGCAACATCAGATGACCTTGGAGCCCATTTCTCTACCCAAACACCACTGAAGAGGGATGCTGTATGGAGACTGTCAATCAGAGTTGAAGATACCATTTGATTGATTTCAACTCATAATTCTGATGATAGACTTTAGGAGATTTCCTCTCTTGTTTTGGTCACACCAGCTCTCATTCACTCATTATTTTTCTGTCGGATGCCATGCCCTGAAGGTTGGTTAGCGCCTGTTGAGTGGCAGGTCATTAATCACAGGACAAAGCCAACTGCTCTTTTAGAGGAAATTCATGCATTGTTTTTGGATGCAGAATAAAGTCATACTCTTCCAATGACCACATTTGAATCTGTCATATCATCAATAATGACAGGTTTATGAAATGTAGTTCCTTGAAAGGGTATTTTCCCTTGAGGAAGAAAAGCAGAAAGGCAAATTGACTAAAATCTGCATTTTCAAATTTTTTTCCTTTTTCTTTTTGGCAGATTTCCTTCTGTTTGTTCCCACAGTAACTGTAACACCCTCCTGCTAATTGCTGAAATTATCTGTGCTATTTGCTTTATTTACAGCTCAGGAAGCTGACATGGAAAGACCCGGCTCTGCACTGTCTGACATCATGTGTGAAAAGAGAAAACAGAAAGAAAAGCACCAAGTTACTGAGAATTAAAGTAGCTCTTGTTTCAACATGTTCACTGATCTGTTAGGTTCACAGATCTGGTTAGGCTGAGGAGTGCTGAATGGCAAATAAACTTCATTCAGCACTTTAACCTTTGTTTAGGGAACTGCCCTTGTGGGCTGTTGGTTGGTTTGGGTTTTTTTCATCTCCAAAATGTGCCTAGAGACAGTCCTCAAGATTGGAGTTTTTCATTTGTCTGCAATATAGTGTAAGAAATGTTGAAAAAGGCTAACTCTGGGTGGAACCGAGCAGAGAGCAAACTTATTCAGGAGGTTACAAACCAGCCTATTGGTGGGACACAAAAAGCTTAATAAGCAAATTTAAACTCTCCAGCTTTTTCACCTGGAAAGTGAAGCCAGAGTTTCTGACCCTAGAAGGTCTTGTAGCTTTGTGAGCTACCTCAGGGCTTTACATCAAGGGCACATGTGAACAACAATTCACTATGAACTTTAGAACATCAGCGGCTGAGCTGTTCCTGCAATAAGACCAAACAAAGAAGAGCTACAGGAGTGATGTGGGTCTGGAAAACCTACAGACATCCCAAAGCAGGTTATTCAGACCTTTGAATGACAGCACTTAGACTGAAATCTGAGGATGCACTAGGGAATGAAGAAACAATTTAATGATTATTTTTCTATATCTTCTCCCCTTTTTTTTCACTGCTTTTTAAGGTTTGCAGAAGTTATTTAATACCAATGCAAAATAAATTTAGGGGGAAAAGTTTTAGCATTACATTAACTTTTCATGGCGTTTTAGCATTTTTAATCCGGCAGACAAAAAAAATCATTATTTTCTTAAATTTAATTAATTTACTAAACTCCTCACGGTTCATTGAATTCAATCCTGTATCTGCGATCTTTCTGGGTCCATTAAGCTCCTGGGGTTCAACTTCATCTCTTCTAACTCATAAAAATCTCATCAAAATGGAAATAAAATGCAATTTTGAACTTGCTAATGAAGGGAAAAAATGTTAACTTTCCAGTGCTGTTGAATTAATGGATTATCTTTGCCAGCCCATTTTAAAGGAGAAAACTTTCACACTGGGGCGAACTTATAAAAGTGAGAATAATTACACAAAGAGGCATTAGCTGTGCCAGTATTTTTCTCTGCTTTACTTTGCCACTACCTAACATATTACTTCAGTAAGATTCCTTTCCCCTGAGCTTGCTTTGTGTTCTGTCCAAGGAAGATGGATATGAATGTTCTTACAGCACATCTCAGGTTGGTTTTAACTGCAGAAGTAGTCCTAGGTGTCAAATGCTCATTATGGCTCCAGTTCAGTAAAGCATAGAAGCACCTGCAAAATTTTAAGCCCGAGGAGTAATATTAGGTTGTTTTTGAGGGGTTTGAATGGTTTGAGGGATGGAAAGTGAAAGTGGACTTTAATTACTTAAGAAGTGATTAAAGTGTTTAAGGGGGGCAGAGGTGGGATAACCTTTGGTTTTGGTATTTTACAGATCAGGTGTTGTTTTATCACCAAATAACATTTTAGTTTGCTTCCTACATAGTCTTACAGTTTCAGATTGGTTTTGCATCATCTCCTGATCTTATACAAGGGCACAGTAACAAAGAGTTGGAAACTGCCAAATTCCACCCCAAAAGTATCTGCTTTCCACTGCTGTAAGAAATAGTCTGGGGTTCCTCTAATACTCAAGTACAAAAAGGAGAATTCACATCTGGATATTATGGAACTAGTCATAGTTTACCTATAAATTCTTTTTTTCAATTGTCCCTTCTAACACAAGACATTGTTTATCTTATCTTGTCTGTTTTTTACCTTTCCTTGAAAAATATTTTGTATACGTTGTTTGTATTTTTTTCTTTCCCCATAATATTGTACTTTTTGCCTCCTTTTAATCATATTTTTTCAAGATCATTTCCCTTAAGAAATAACTGGGAAAAGAGGACATTGGAAAACACCAATAAATTATAAAATATATTTTTAAGCCTGCAGAAATCGAAAAAGGATGTGGAAGAATTAAGAAAAGTATTGAAAGCAGGATGAAAAACATAACAGTGCAATATGCATATATGAATAGATACATACATTGCTCAAGAAATAAGTGCTCACTATATTATTTTTAGTGCTGTTATCATTATTATTGTGTGCATTACTGAATCATGCTCATGGACCAAGGAGACTAGGTTAATGCCTGTGCAAATCATGCGCAAGCAGTGATTGGATCAATGAGTTTTTCATATTAATAACACTTAATTACCATCCTCTAAAAACAAAACCTGAATGACAGACGAGCAAGCCTTTAGGGATAGCACTGATTATATTTCAGATGGATGAGGAGTTGATTTCATGACTCCAGATCCATGTTTTTTTCTCCTCCCTATAGCCCTTCTCCAGGAGAAATCGCACATGGCTGAACGAGAGCTTGGTAGGGTGTGGATGCTCTTCGCTGAATGGATACATCTGCATGTAGTTCTCAGACAAGGAGATTTTAATCTCCTGCACATTGTGTACAGGCAGTTATGGCTTGTTTGGGTAATTGTCAGGGTTCCCTGCTTTGGGAAAGCAAATCTGAGTGTTCTGAGACTGGCTTGCTTCGCTCTGTGCCAACACTAACAAAACGGTCCCAGTGGAGATGTTAACGTATGAGACTGCATCTCTATGCTTTTCCAAGGTGGCTGATTTCTGTGCTCTTTTCAACCCACTTGTGACTGTCAGTTAATTAGTGAGCTAATTTTCCCACCTACATGCATGGGCGCTTGATGAAGCTTTGCTACACTAAGAAAGCTTTGGGAGTTCAACTCATCCAAGAGCTGAGCTGTAGCCTTTAGATATGCAAAACAGGAACCACAAACTCTGCAGGAAGAAGTTTCTCTCAACATTTTCAGAATTATATTTGTGCTGGATGACTGAATTGCAGAGGAAGGGGAAGGGAGGGAGCCTAAGAGAGCATTGAAGCCTCCTTCTGATCTGTCACTAGTTACCAACTGCCCATCAGACCTGCATGAGCTTAGCCAGTCCTCCAAGACCTCAGCCATGACAAATCATCATCCTCCCCAAGCAATTGTTCTCAGTGAGTGAGGACAATTGAGAAAAATTACTGTTAGAAAGCTTTTTTAACTGTCTAATATAAAAACCTATTGCCACCATTTAAGCCTATTGTCTCTTGGTTTTTTTCACAATTAATAGGGAGAGCTATTTTTTCTCTTATTCAGAACACTGGACTGTTACTGCCTTTGACTATCTCTTCCTTAGTCTAATCATACTCAGTCTCTTTAAACTTTCCTGGCACCAGCTTTCATGGTTTTTGTATTTTCTAGGCTCTCAACATCTGGACCACCTGAAATACAGAACCCAGACTGAAATCCTGGCTTTCCAGTGAGGCTTTACTGAGTCCCAAGAATGTTTGTCTCAAACAGCCAGCAAGAAACTTTTCTGCTCTGTATCCTAGAATGAGATTGGCAATGTTTGCATGAAACTGCTTTCTTTGTCCTCCTCGCTACTCCCACTCTTCTTCTCCCTAGAAATACTACCCAGCTGACTTGTTTTTCCATTGTGTTTGCACTGCGGATTATTCCTGTCAGGCAGAGCACTTTACATTCACTGTGTTGAATTACATGTTATTTCCTTTTCCAAATCATGTCTCCATCACATTTGCAGTCTCTTCTCATTCAACATTAGCCACAGCTTAAAAGTCATATTTCTGTTCCATTACCTAAACTGTTAAGTATGTTGAATAGCTTCAGGAAAGCAGCTTGTGGGATCCCTCTTAATAGGCAATTCCAGTTTAACTACAGATAGCTATTTTCACTGTATGGTTTTCCAATCTCTCTATATTCTCAATACAACACTTTCATAGAGACCACTCTTTCCTAGTCTGTTTACCCATGTTGTGTTTGAGGTTTCTTTGAGTCCGCCAAGTGAATGAAACTCACAGCTTCACATACTGGTTGTAGTATCATTACTGTTCACCTATTTCATTTAAAAGTGAGAAATCCAGCCCACAGAAACTGCTCTTTAAATCTTCATTGTTATCACAAAATTGAGATATCTTCCAATACCAGCTCTTTAGATGCTTTAGCTATTAATAAGTTGCTGGTGCTAATAACATTGGTATTGTTATTGTTATTGTAATTTTTACTAAAGGCGATTCCAAGAAGAGAAGTTCCACCTTGGAAGTGGGTTATTTAACAGCTACTAGCCAGCAAGCACCTGTGGTTAATTGACTTCCAGTTTTCACAGCCAGATATGCACCATCACCTCTGCAAAGGGTCTGCTTTGCAAATGGCTGAGAATTTCTATAAGGAATATTCTTGTCTGAAATGGGTTGACCTAACTTGACTTTTAGTATTCTGATTTAAATGTTAAGGCTAATGTTAGATTTTTAACACTCTGTCTACATTTCACATTTATCTCTCCTAACTAAAATGTTGGGAAATAGTCTAATTGGATCCGGTCTTTATAACTTCTATTGCCATTCTTTCTGTCTTTCTATACCTTTACACAATGCAGATGAAAATTAGTAAATTTTCCAGGAACAGTCCAATTAATGGTGATGGATTCTGCTACCTTTACTCACAAAATGAAGTCTTTCACATATTGCTGATTTACCTGACTGAACCTTGAACAGGGCTCAGGCATGTACTAGTCTCAGCACCATGGCAGAGTACCCTACATAGGTAATTTCAAAAGCCAGCGCTTCTTTTGTCTGCTTTGTCTCTCCGTGTTATCTCTTCCCCAGTGTTTGTACAGCATCTTACACAATGAGTCCCAGTTTGGATTGGTATAGAAGTGTAAAGAATACACAGCAGAAAGAGGAAATACAGTAGAGCTGACTGTGATTTAGCAAAGGTAGTGCGATAAAACTCCAGGTTTCTGATGGTTGTACAACTTTCCCCTTTCCGGTGGGAAATCTACTCCTTTTCACCAAATCTAGATCTACCTGCCTGGGTTCAGTCTCTGTAACCCAACACCTGACTGCACATTGTAAGCAGCCCAGCCATATTCTGCGACCAGCATAAGAGAGAGGCTCCTCCGTAGGACTAAGGCAAACCCACACAGGATGTCTGTGATTGCCTGCTTCACCCATTGAGTACAGACACACGAGTGACCTCACATGCATGTTAAATGTTGAAAGATAGGTTGAATAAATATTTCTTTCATTTGCTGTCAGCCCAGAATGAGAGTGTAATCACTGGAAAGAGTATAAACTGAATGCTCTGATAATTTCTTTTGAATAGTCAGCTCATCTGACTTTACCTGGCTGTGTCACTACTTAATGTCAGTTAAAACCAAAGGCAATGGGGACACAGGTAATCAGATGTGATACAGAGAGGTGATGTGGAGGAATATTGCTTCCTCATATGCTCTGTGATGCTACTGCCAACATGGCAATATGTGCTTGTTGCTTCCTTAATCCCAGCTCTTGGAGTTCCATGAGTATTTGGGATCCCAGCTATTGTGTTTTAAACTACTGTTCTAGCCAGAATGAATTTAAAAAAAAATCTGACAACTTTGATATTAAAGCAATTTCAAGATTCAAAACATAGAAGGAAGAAAAAGAGCATCTATGAAGTATTCAGTTTTTTGAAACCTTATCTGAAGATGGTGCTGAGTGGCAGGGAACAGCTAATTCATTTCAGAATATTTGTCGTCAATGCCATCAGTCTGAGGAGTGGTTCAGTGCCCAAACTCCTCATCCAGACAATGTGTTAGAATAGCAGCCATCAGAAAAAATAGCCCCCAAAAAGCAGGTATAAATATATTTCATTTGTAGTTTCTCCCTTGCTTTGATCACACATAAATTCTTTTTGTCCCTATGGAAAGCCCATAAATACCAGACATTTATGTCTCCACACATTTGCTCAGAATATCTAAGTGACATCTAGTTATTTCTGTTCCTTTCCAATTTTTTGTTCTCTCCTTTCTTTTTCTTTTTTCAGACTATGGTTTTCCTCAGAACATGAGTATTTTGGGAAATCATTAAATTTTGCTAATTTACTGCCATTAGTTTGTCAAAACTCTTATTCCCCTCCCCACTCTCACTTTCCTGTCAAACACTGTAATTATGTTGGTTTTATAGTTTTGACTTTATTAATTGAAGCAGTGTGTTAAAATTACCTCTACACCACTTGGGTCCCATTGTTTTCCTCGTGGAGATTTTATTCAGCTGGTGAATGATGACAATTAACTTGTACCCTAATTATTAAATGATACACTGATATAATTATGTGTTTTATGTCAAGCTACTGATAAACTCATAATTAATAATGCTACTTAGACAGATAAATCGCTTTTTCCATAGGAGTTGTTTACTACATTTGTATTTGTGGTCATAATTAATATTCCATTGGATTTGGGTGCAAGCTGTGAGGATGGTTAATTTGAAAATGACTGTGGTTTTGCTGGGGGTTATCATGCTCTCTTCAGAAAGCAGACTTCCCTGGGCTTTGGAGGATTGCATTTGGACACCAGCAGCCCAGCCCTGATGCTACTTATAAAGGGAAAACCCTGGATGAGTTGTGCTGCAGGGGAAGTTTCCCCCTTAGGGGAGCTCAAGCTTAGCACCCAGCGCTGCCAGGCAAGAGACTCCTCAGTCTCCTGGCTACCTCCCTGCCCGAATGACTCAGAAAGTCTGGAGGCTGGCAATGGCATGGGGATGTTCTTCCCAGAAGCTTATATTCCCTTTTAATACCATTACTGGAGCAATTGGTACCACCTTCCCTTTACAGAGCCCCCAAGTCTGCAGCCACTACTTCACTCCTTAACATACCTTAAAACAACACAGTGGAGCTGGGAAAGTGGGTACTTTCTACCTTCTTCTCCACCTGTACACAAAGAAGCAATGTCCAGAACAAAACATTATTGTAACGTCCAAAACAGTAATGTCCAGAAATACAAGTCAGGCAAGCTGTCCCTGCAGAGCCTGGGTCACTACTGCACTAGCTATTTATCACAAACAGCTTTGGGTCAAGTTAATTCAAGATGTGTCTTGATGTACTGTCAGTTAAAACCAGGACTATAACTATAAGGAAAATCATTCTAGCAAGTGTATAATGGTGTGTTAAAATGCATTACCTTAAATCATAGTCTTTTACACACAGCGCTGCGAAGTTTGAGTTCATTGAATTTCCATAGTCTCAGTTTGGTAGCCTTCACTTCAGAGAGTGAAGACTGCACACATTTCACTGCTAATTCTCTTATTGTGACTCTAATTTGTGACTGTGGCTCATATCCACGTGGGACTTAGAGACACCCTTAAGCCCTTAAAATGAGAAACTAAGGCCATACCTCCTATGAAACAGATCTAAAACCTCAATAGTCAACACAAAAGCTGTCTCTCTCCTAAAACAGCAAGGAGCAGAGGTCAAAGAACTTGACAAAAGGAGAACCTGTGGCAGAACCAGAAATCAGCTAAACTCTCCTGGGCCATATGCCCTTGCTTTCCCCACACGAGAAGCATTGCTGTGAATGTTTTTAGTCTCTTGTATTTGAAGATTAGATTTCTTATTGCTCCTGTGAGAGGTCTTATATGAGGGCAAAGAAGACAGATTGATATTGAAAAGTTTGCCACCTAAGTGAATAATATGGTTTAAATTTGATGACTATAGTTAGACATTTATTAGAGCATTTGAATGGCCTCCTCTTTCAGATTTATCCCATGGCAAGGACAGACAGACAGAAACACAGACTGAAGAATGAAACAGAAAAGTATTGATACATAGCTTATTAACAGTAAAATTTCTAGATGTTTCTTGAAATTTGACACTTAAAATTTTTCCTGAAAAATAAAATCATAGCTCCCTGAAAAACATTCCCATCCAACTCTGTTGGAGGCCAAGACTGAAATCACTTAGAAATGAATAGGGTAGCCTGCGCTAATGGGAGCAGAGAGGTTGTCCTCAGAGATGCACAAGCAGCTGTTTCCTCTTTAAATGAATTTCTGATACAAATTGAAATGTTTGACCCGATTAAGTTCCTTCTGCTCCGCACCTCCCAGCTGTACTTGAGATGAGGACTGTAAAAGATGGATGATATTCGCCAAAGTGAACAAAGGCTTTTCTACTTAGGCACAAATCCTAATCCTGTGGGGTAATGCTTTCTGAGACCTTCAGATGCTGTGACTATAATCAGGCAGCTGGGTTAACAGTGAGAATTGTACAATACGGCCCAGAGCAAGAAACAGTACATGTTGGTTGCACAATGTCACTAACTTTATGCTGCCACAGGAACCCTAATTTTTCACGTTTCTTGGCTGGTTTTAATGTTAACTGTGCAATCTTAATGGGACTGTAATAAACTCCTTTGCTAGATTGCATTTCCAATGCTGTGCTACTAAATCTTTATTTCACACCTTATTACAGCCCTTACTGCATAAGGCTGCCCAAAAATGGCCTAAATAGTAGGGCTGGTTGTTGGTGCCTTACAATATCTGCTGTAAATCTAAAGAAAATAAAACAGCCCTGCCTCATTCTTGTTCCTGCTGACATTTCCAAAAGGCACATTTCCAAGCAAACTGTGGCATTTTTGTTGTCCCCTCTGGTAGGTGTTTCTATCAAACACCATCATGGCAGAAGCCCAGTAGGTTTTTGTCTTTCTTGATCAGTGTTTGCAGGCGACTCGTTGTGCCACGACAACCCTTTCGCGGTCCCCTTCTGCATCCACATGTGTTTCCAGGCCTGAGGACAGTAGCAACACTCTGGATTGTGGAGACAGGAGTATTAGGCTAGCTCCAAACTCCATAGTGTAATGAGAAGACCAACAAGTCTGTACAAGTCTTGGCCTCCAGCTCTGGCTGCGTAGTCCTTCCCCCAACTCTGTGCTATCTGTCGTAACATATATGACTCTGTAGTGGGATGGTTAAAGGATTTGATAGAAAACTAAGGAGGGAAAAAAAAAAAGTGTTCTGTTTTGATTGGCCACTGCCCAATCACATAAGTATCAATCATAGCTAAAGCAGGAGGACACTGGATGGTGCATATAAAGCCAAAGAGGCTATCACTGCAATGAGTTTGTTATAGAGAGACATCAGCAGCCATGACACTACAGCCTTCACAAAGGTACCCTACCTCTAGAGATACTATAAACTCTTCAGTTTTAGGAGCTTTAAAAGGAGAAAGTAGTGCTTAGAACTTACTAGAGCCCTTATTATTAAGCCTAGAGCTCCGGGGAGTAATCTTCCCAGTAATGCTGCTTTAGAAAACTCCTACAGATACCAGTGCTACTGTTTCTACCTGATAATAAGAAAGCCCTGCATGTGCTTGGGTCAAATTATCCCCCCCTAGATCCAGTGGGCTTTTCGAAGATGCATCAGACCTGGATTTTTTACATCACTAATCAATGCACAACGTTGTGTACAGATTCCTGTACAATTGCACAAGACATTTTATCCTCTCATTGTAATGTTCACTCTCTCTCCTCACCAAACAGGAATGTCACATATATCATATCCAGGGATTAAATACTTGCCATTGGAAATTCTGAGTTTCCAAATGCCCAAGATATCACAGGGAACCCCACAGAAGGAATCCAACTGGAGCTAACAGTGGCAGCATAGGACTATTCCCATAGAAGAACTTAGAAATGGCCAAGGCAGAGCATAAAGCTGGGGAGAATTGACAGAGGATGGCATTTCATGTTCATTAGCACTGTGTCATAAATATGGTAATTTCTGATGTGACTCCCCTTTGCCCCTTGGGATAATTAAGTGTGAATGAAAAGCAACTATTATGTTAGATTAAAGTTTTAAAGAGATACTATTGGTAATTGCTAGTGCAAAAATGAAGTCTCAGTTACAAAGTAAAAAAATGAAGGAAATAATAAACTAAAAAATTCTCTCAAAAGGGTAGAAATGTGTCCTCCGTTCATTTTAGTACTTGGGGGGAAAAGCAGAATTCAACACTGATTTTTCTGCTATTCTTTTTTAAAGTTAATTTTTTATAGGATGTCAATCCATATACAACTCACTGCAGGTAAGAATGAGTTCTGAGAAATGAAAGCGTTGAAATAGAAGTGTTGAATCTGCTGTTGAGGGAAAAACAGATATTATGTCAGGCAAGTTCTATTTTTTCAGTGTAGAAATGTGTCCAAGTAGATTTTCAATATTTTCTACATTTTTCTGGGATTTTTGTATATCCAGCCAGTACAATAGTTTTAACAGAACTGATCAACATTCAGAAAAATCAAAGCAGGCTCATAATATTTTTGCAAATCATCTGTACGTCAGATCTGTAATAACTATCACACTAGGGAAATACTGAACAGACATGCTGTATTCATGCTCCCTAGCTGTTCAGCCCATACACAGTAAATCCAGTTGAAAACTCTGGGTAGATTGCACATGCTTCAGAGAACTAGGACAAAATGATTGGAAATGTCCAGTAGCATCTCCAATTTAGAATTAGAGAACCTAGTGACTCATGGTAAAGGTTGTTTGTGATTTTTGTCATTTTCTGTAGAACCCTCATTTCTGGCCATGAAGTCACTGACAGTTATCAGAAAGAAAAAGAAATATGTATACAAAAGCTTGGAAAGTAAATTAAAAATACAAAAACACCCCCACAAACATACATCTCCTCTTGAAATAAAATCTGATTTTTAAGTCACTAATGATCTTTTACTGCTTTGAGTTAGCAAAGCCCCTGCCTCCTTTCCCCCAGTTTGATGCAGTCTGCATGGCTCTTTTACAGGCAAGTGTTAGCTTTAATGTCTTCTTAAATCTGCAGAAAGTCTTGGAGTTTTAGTGCCTAAAAAAAATCTCCATGATTATGGATGAGTGGGCCACCCACAGGTGAAGAGATCAAAGATCCATGATAATTGCAATTTAGCAACAAAAGACAAAGCAGAAGGACAGAAAACTTTGTGAAATGAGAATAAAGGGAAGCATGTGAAGGAGCTAGTTAATATTTAGTTTCCTTGGTTTCTAATAAGTCAACTTGGTGCAGGATGATGAATTACCTGCCAGCTTTGTCTCTACAGATAGAGCGACATCATTCTGAACTGATATTCGTCCATGACAGGGAAGAGAGAACCTGTTCCTTCTTAGGAAACAGTTTATTGCCACTTCCCAAAGCAACATCGCTATGGATATAAACCTGGGAAAGCTGATTTGCATTTCACTATAGCAAAGATGACCCTCTTTTTCAAATTTTAGAACAGTGACAAACTATTGACTTTATACTGACACATGAAGGAGAAAAATGAAAGACAATACTAGTTCTGGAAAGAACCTCAACAGGATAGTACCTTGAGGGAAGAGTGGATTTGGGCACGAGCAAAACTATGTGGCATCACACAGCCTATGCAAATCTCAGTGGTGAGTTTTTGTCATACGTTGATGCCAAGCCCAAACTTTTCATATAGTATCTCCATTCTCTTTAAACAGATGGTGATGCTTGTCAAAGGCAGAAGCCATGACGAGGAGGTCCCTGGGAAGTTACCTATGAAAATCACAGAATCACAGAATCACCAGGTTGGAAAGGACCCATTGGATCATCGAGTCCAACCATTCCTAACACTCCCTAAACCATGTCCCTAAGCACTTCATCCACCCGTTCCTTAAACACTTCCAGGGAAGGCGACTCGACCACCTCCCTGGGCAGCCTGTTCCAGTGCCCAATGACTCTTTCTGTGAAGAATTTTTTTCTGATATCCAACCTGAACCTCCCCTGACGGAGCTTCAGGCCATTCCCTCTTGTCCTGTCCCCTGTTACTTGGGAGAAGAGGCCAGCTCCCTCCTCTCCACAACCTCCTTTCAGGTAGTTGTAGAGAGTAATAAGGTCTCCCCTCAGCCTCCTCTTCTCCAGACTAAACAACCCCAGCTCTCTCAGCCGCTCCTCACAAGACTTGTTCTCCAGCCCCCTCACCAGCTTTGTTGCTCTTCTCTGGACACGCTCCAGAGCCTCAACATCCTTCTTGTGGTGAGGGGTCCAGAAGTGAACACAGTATTCAAGGTGCGGTCTCACCAGTGCTGAGTACAGAGGGAGAATCACCTCCCTGGACCTGCTGGTGACCCCATTTCTGATACAAGCCAAGATGCCGTTGGCCTTCTTGGCCCCCTGGGCACACTGCTGGCTCATGTTCAGTCGGCTGTCAACCAGCACCCCCAGGTCCTTCTCTTCCGTGCAGCTCTCCAGCCATTCTTCCCCCAGTCTGTAGCGCTGCGTAGGGTTGTTGTGCCCCAAGTGCAGGACTATACCCTCATACCCTCAGAGACTTGCTCCCTGTCACCCATTAAAATCAGTGGCTCAGACACAGCTGCAAGAATGTTTCCGGCTGTTCAACCACACAAGGCAGTAATGAAACTCATCTATCTGTTGCTGTTCTGAAACTTCAGCCTCGATATGGAAGAGCCAGATTCTAGTCTTCTATCACAAATGTTACTCCACTTTCCAAGTGCTCGTAGTCTGGCTCTTCACTCGTTTCTCCCTATATTCCTTAACCTTGTATTAATTTTTTTCACCTGAATGCCTTCAGGGTGAATGCATCATCCACTTCTTTTATTGTTATTTTTCTCTCCAGCATTTCTCTAACGATCTACCCAGCAGACGAGCAAGAGCTAAAATATTTATGTATGCAGATGAAACTGTTCTAGTTGCTGTTAATGATGTTTGCTTCCATTTCTAATACCCTCTCTCGCAAAACGACATGTATGATCACCAGGCTTAATAATGTTCATCTCTCTCAATCTTAATAAAACTCTACTAGGCTTTCTGTCTGCTAGCACATATAATCCTTCTAATACCCTTAATGCACCTGACCCTGTGTATTCAACCTGGGTGTGAGCAGATTCTGGTATTGGAATTATGTGCGTCTTTGATAAATTTACTCTCCGGATACTTAAAAATACTCCCCTCCCTTAGTAAACATAATGGTGATTAGACAAATAGAATTAATCTGTTCTCATCAGCTGGTGTTGGGCAAATGGTAGAGATGTGGATATCTGGATAGGTCAACTTATTTTTTTTATATAATCTGGCCATGTGCTTGCCCACACGCATTGGAAAGTAATGCTGTCTCTGACAATTTTTCACATGCTGATTATGCTCTTAGGATTTGTCAGTCCACATGATGTCAAAGTTTCATCAGTTTCCCCCTCTTCCCAAAACAACAACTTGGAGAGAAGCTGGAATTGTCCAAAGGCTTTTCTGCGTGTGTTCTATGTTTGGAGGAAGTTCAAACTCTCACAAAATAAAATCATTCTGAATTCAGAAGGGCTGAGTACTACTTTTCATAGCATCTTTCACAGATGCTGAAATACGCAATCTTAATATACAGTATCTGTGAGCTCTGCGGGATCAGCCTAGTCTGCAATGGCTACGAGTCTGCATATGTGTTTTAGAGGAGGCCATGGCTCACAGTGATGGGATACCAGAAAAGGTATCAAGGCTCCACTTTTTCTTAAATATATCCTGTAGACTTGGAAACCAACACAATTAAATATGCCTCATGAGGAGAAAGTTTATGACATTGCAGCTGATCCTACTTTGAGCAGAAAGATACCTGGACTAGATCACCTACTGAGGTCCTTTACAACATGAACTATCCTTTAATACTAAAGCCAACCTCATTACTTTTGGAGGGTAAGAGAAGGGAAAGTGGTCAGCTAATGACTTTTGGGCACTTAGATTTTGTCAATGCTGGAATTCTTTCTTAGTTTTTAAATATGCATTTTTATATTCTATTCATACATACTGTGGTGAGTTGACCTTGGCTGGATGCCACATACCCTCCCAAGCAAGTCTATCACTCCCCCTCGTAAGCTGGACACAGGAGGGAAAATAAAATGAAAATCTTTTGAGTGAAGTTAAGGACAGAGAGAGTTCACTGATCAATTAGCATCATGGGCAGAACACATATGACTCAGGGAAATTATTTTAATTTATTACCAATCATATCAGAATAGGGTAATGGAAAATAAAACCAAGTCTTAAAAAAACCTTCATTTCACCCTTCCCTTCTCCCCAGACTCAACTTCACTCCCAAATTTCTCTCTCTTTCCCCAAAAGTGACACAAGGGGACAAGGAACTGGCATTGTGGTCAGTTCGTCCCACATTGTCTATACCATTCCTTCCTCCCAAAGGGGAGGACTCCTCACATTTCTCCCTGGCTCTAGTGTGGGGTCCCTCCAACGGGAGATAGTCCTCCATTAACTTCTGCAATGTGGGTCCTTCCAATGGGCTACAGTTTTTCCCGAACTGCTCCAGAATGGGTCCCTTCAAGGTAGTGCAGTCCTTCAGGAATATACTGCTCCAGTCTGGGTGCCTCACAAGACCACAAGTCCTGCCAGAAAACCTGCTCCAGTGTGGGTTGCTCTCTCCACAGGGTCACAGGTCCTGCCAAGAGCCTGCTTCAACATGTGGTCTCCAGAGAGTCACAGTCTTCTTTGGGCACATCCACATGCTTTGGTGTGGGGTCCTGCATGGGATGCAGGTGAATATCTGCTCCACTGTTAACTTCCATGGGCTGCAGAGGAACATCCTGCCTCACTACCGTCTTCACCACAAGCTGCAGAGGAATCTCTGCTCTCGCGTCGCCTCCCCCTTCTTCACTGGCCTTGGTGTCTCTGTAGTTGTTTCTCTCACATATTCTCACTCCTCTCTTCCAGATGCTGTTGCACAGCAGCTTTCTTCCCTTCTTACATCACAGAGGGGCTACAACTGTTACTGATTGGTTAAACCTTGCCCAGTGATGGGTCCATCTTGGAGCTGGCTGGCATTGGCTCTATCCGATAAGGGGAAAGCTTCCAGCAGCTTTTCACAGAAGCCAGCCCTGTAGTCCCCACCTCACTACCAAACCCTTGCCACTCAAACCCGATACTCATACACGTACATATGCAGGACATCTTCTGATCAGTGCTGTCACAAAAAAGAGCCAAATAAAAGGTGTCAAGTGCTCAAGCAGAATGGCATGTGAGGGGTGAAAAAAGAAAAAGAAAAATTTAAAGTGCTGTGAAAGGGAGGTTCTGGCAAAACAACTGAGATTCTTGCCTTGCAAGTAACAGGTAGGCTAGACTACGGGAGGAGGCCTGAAGAAAATAGGGAAGAGGCTGCAACAGAAAAAGACTGAAGCTTGTTTTGTGCCTACTTGTTCCAGAGTATATAAGTGATCCAGTATTTTTTTGTCAGTGATAATTATAGCTTCTCTTCCACCAAAAAAAGTATACCCCAAACAGGTCACCTTTCTCTTAATAGAGAGGCTCCCTATAGTTGCAATAATCAAGCTCATTTTAGCACACAGCCCAGTTGGAATAAAACAAAGGTCCTGAGCAGTAAGATACAGACAATACTGAAGTAAGAATGTGCAGTAAATCTGGGAAAACAGACAGCCTCGGGAGGGGAGGAGTCAGATATTTTGAGTGGAACCTCTCTGAGTAATATGAGCTTGAATGAATTTATTTGTGCAGCCCTGGCATAATAGTTGCAGTAGTAGATTGGATGGGAACAAGACCATTTCCAGATTATCTTTCCTTTTCTTATGACAATTTATTAAGTTGTAAATTCTGAACATTTTAATAAAAATACAGAAGTACAAAACAAAACTCTGTGTGGTTCATATTTTATTCAAGAACATTGTCAAATAAGAGATATGCCCTTTAGGGCAAAAAAACGCCACTTCCATTTCATACTGTACTTATTTCTCTAATGTCTCCTAAGTGATTATTTGCCAAGAAGCATATTATGGGACCATCCTTTTTCCTTCTACCTCACAGCACAAAGGCTGTTTCTGCTTCTCAGCAATAAGAGATCTGCTGCCTCTTCCTATCATTTTCTTTCTTTCTTTGTGTGTGTGCTAATTCAACCTGCATTATAAACAGCAATTCTACATGCAAGCAAGGTGCTCTGCAACCTTAGCATTGTGCTCTTTTAGAACAGCATCCCCAGAGGACTGACTTTATGGGTTATTAGTAACATCCACAGAAATGGCAACAGATATCCCTGTCCCATCCTTCCTATGTATTATTCATAAGGTTGTAGATTTGTCATGATAATTTATTGGATAAATCACAGACTCCTCTCACTGAGGCATAATCTGTGGACCTTGAGGAGAATAATAGCAAGATGTGGACGTTGTTCAATATGTATTAAAGTTTTAAGTGCCACCCCAAGGTACAGGGAATATGCACTGGAGTTTCCCTCCTTAAAGACAACCCAGATAAGAATGAGAAGAAACTACGTATGCCAGGAAGAATGTGTACTTATTTTGTGATGTGAGTATTCACCTCATGAAAAACAAACTGAAAACCATGGAGGTGTTAGAGGACTTAGCAGACGAAAACTTTTTTCCTCTACTGCTAGACAGGGGTGTAGCTGAATCATGGCAGGGAAATGCAGCAGAGCCCATCTTCAATTCACCAAATCATCAAAAATTGATTTTTTCCTAAGACTGAGGTGCCTTTGAACTGCACATGTAGATCCCTTGCGCTATCTTGAACTTCTTTGACTACATTAAATTGAAATACAATGTAGAAGCTTGAACAGTCCAGAAAGTACAACTGGATAGTATACAAATTTTTATCTCAAAAATAAGAATACAGAAAGAAAACAGTTTGCAAATAGGAAAGTAAAATATATATGTACGTATGAAACATACATATATGTGAAATTTAGTGACATTATGAAATCAATACACCTCCAGTGCTTTCAGGTCTTAGACTCTAACTCGTTTACACTTGTTTCATGCTCTGTGACTTTAAAGACAGTAACTGAATGATGTGAATCAGTTCTTTGTCCATCTCTTGGGTGCCATGTGCAATTTCAGTCACCTGCTGAAAGAGGCACAGAGAAGGTATGGAGAGGGAGAGTTGGTATACAGATATTCAGAGGTTTGGAGTAGCTTCTTTGGGAGGCAAAATTAATAATCTGTGACTCTTCAGGCTGGGAAAAGATGACTCAAAAGAGTGGATCAGAGGTCTATCAAAACACAAGTAGCACAGATGAGACAAATAACAAATAATATATTTGGTATTTCCCAGCACATGACAACCAAGGAAACAATCAAGCAGTGGCTTCAGAGCAAACAGAAGAAAGAGCTTTCTCAGACAGTACACATTTGCAGTGTGACTATCTTTGAGATGAAAATGTAAATAGATTCAAAAAGAAATTAGACAAATTGAAGGAGGAGAGGCCCATCAGGAGCTATTGATCCAGATGATAAGCTGAGTTCCTCAGCTCAAGATGTCTTACATGATACTTCTGTGGCTGCTGAACAGATGTATCGGAGGAAGGCATATGTACTCCAGCACAAGAACTATAGATCTTCAAATTAAAACAAAAAGAGGCGGGGAAGAGGGGTGAGCGGGGGGAGGGGGGGCACACGCTAGGTTGGGTACTGAAAGGATTTATGTGGAGTTCTATTCAGCTCTCAACCCAACCAAGTCCGTTAGGCACAGCCACCTTGTTAGTCAGTTCTCTGCATGCAGGATGAAACTGAACGTTGCTCCTGAGCATTGAGGAACCCTTCAACAAAATGAGGCACAGAGCTGCTGCAGAACTCATTGTAATAAACATTAAGTAATACATAACGTATCTTTTAGGAATCAAATGCGTCATAAGGGTAACTAATTAAAAGGACATATTCTCTATATGGCTTAGGATCAGATCCATGAAGTATTTTGCCTCCTAACTCTCACTGAGTTCAGTAGATAGGATCCTAAATACTTCTGTACGTGACAGCATGGCAAAAAAAAAAAAAAAAAAAAAAAGATAAAAAGCCAAAAGCATGGGAAGGATGAAAAAATATATATCAGAACTAAGTAAAAACAGGAACCTGAGAGTTTCCTAATCAATGGGGTTTTCTCATGTTATTTATCTACTTTGGCTACACGTGTGTGCAACAGATGATAGGGCTGCATCTCTCTAGCATGTTGTGCCCAGCTTGGAGTAAAAGAAAGTGGCCTGATAAATGGCAATAGCAATAAATATACATGTCTGAGAGTGATCAGTTCTGTTTTGTTAGACTTGAGCAGATCCTACCATGTGATTATTTCATTGTGCTGCTCAGCAATGAATATTTCAGGAACAGAAATCTCAAAACTGACAAACAATGCTCTGATTCTCCTACCCACACAACCTCTCCAATGTTTCTCCTCAGATTCTTCTCACAGTAGGGATATGGCAGGGGCTGTTTAGCCCATAGCAGTTTCTTCATGGGAATAATCAGGACGCGTTCCCTGGCTGGGAAGTGGATGTTATCTTTTACATTCACAACACCTGCATGTTCATCAGAGAGATTGTTGTCCTTTAACTGAGAAATTATTCAGATCCCAAATATTTGAAAATTAAATTACATCACAAAGGCAGGAGTTAGCCCACCAACTTACAGCTGGTGTATTATCCCCACTATATCTTGCTCACAAAAAAATCAAAGCATTCCTTTTTGTGTGTGTGTCTGTGATCTCAGACACAACCAAGAAAAAGTGCTGAAGATTGTAATCTAATGCTGAAATATCATAACCTTCAATATCCCTCTTAAGTTTTAACATTCTTTAACATTTTTCTAATTCGCACATTAAGATGTTCTTGTGAAAATGGAAACCTCGCTTTCTGGTTTCCGAGCCCAGTCCTGGTCTTGCCTGTGAAGCAGAATGTGTTTCCCATATATATGCGGGTTTGCAAGGAAACGAGTATATTTTTAAGGTACATCTGACATCTGTAGACGAGAGAAAGTTAGCTCTGCAGTTCATTAATCCAAACAGCAGCTCCTCTGTGCACAAAAGGTTTTGTGGTTTTTTCCCCCTAGCCAAATTGCCATGCCCTGTATATATGTTCAGGTGTAAAATCTGCGAAAGGTAATTACTTTCCAAGACTGCTATCAAGGCTCAGGCACTCTCCTCAGCACATAAATCTGAGGCAGCAAAGCATCTCTCCAAACCTGAGGAGGCTGCTTGAAGAAATGTGAAAATTCTGATTTTCCCTTTTCTTATTTAAACACCTGCAATTTCCTCACAGAGGCAGTGAGCTCAGAAGCCCCACATAAATGGTTCGTAATGCAGTTCTGAATCAAGCCCGTAAGGATTATTAAAGTAATCCATCTTAATTATAGTGAATACCTCTTACTGGCCTTACATAATAATGTTTCATTTATAATTTCCACTTTGGTCTGCTTCAGTCCCTCTCATGCTTCCCTCTCTCCTCTACAGTATTTTTCCTTTATCTGCCTTTAAACAGAATTACCCAACACCTTTGAAAAGCGATAGAATATTCTTAGGGTGGCAGGGTGACCCTGTAATTAAGGCGGAGGTCTAAGGAAATGACACTTTACATTTTCTTCCCAGTTATATCCTCAGCCAAGGCTCCCTGCTTCATAAGCAACTTTCTGGTCATTCTTGCAGACCCAGCCAAGATGAGAGATGAATGAAATTAAATACCATAGAGGCTCATCTATGCCCCAGTCTAAATACTTTTATTTTTCTGTCCTATCATTCACATTACCTGTGCTATCAGTGCTAATAAACTATTGCTTCATCAAAGGGTAGATGTGTCTATTAAAGTCTCATTAATGCAGTGAGATCCCCAAAGGAAGAGCAAATTATTGTTCTGTGCTAGAAGAATGATTAGAGGGCTACGACTGTTTTTTGATAAAGACTTCTGAAGATATACATCCCAAGTACCTCTGTTGGTATCACATTATTTTCATTCATATTTGTCTGACATTCTGTGCAGAATAACTGATATGCATCTTTGGGTTGTGGTTTTGGGCCTGCTACAGATTCCTTGAGACATGCTATGCCAACACTTGCACCCCAGCTTCAAAATAGGTGCATAAAATTCTTGATGATATGCATCTCCTCCTCCAGGTAACAAGCCTGCATCCAGAAGCACCCAGCATTTTGCAAACATGGACTAACACCTAAGCAGAAGCAGAAGCAAGCTATTTGCTCAGGCAGTTTTAAATGCAGAAGTCTCTGATGAGCCATGCTTCAATTCTTCTGTTCATAAAATGACAGGCAAAATAGCTCCTCTGACCCTCAGAGTCTCGGTCATCACCAATACAACTTCATAAACAGGGTCTCCTACATGGTTCTAAATCACTTCTGCATTTAGCTGCCCCTTTGCTGTGGAGAAGTCACAGCTGTTCTTCACCTCTTTTTAAACCCTTGGGACTGAAGGAATCTTCTTCCCTCTTGCACTGGCTCAGCCAGACTACAGCGCAATCAAGTGACTTGCTACCAGTCCCACCTCTGTCATCTCAGAACAGTCTTACCTTTCTAGGATCATTTGAGTCTGAAACTCTTGGAAGGACTTCATAGCTATCTTTTCTAAAATTCATCCCTCAGTATCTTCAATGAAAGACTTGTATAGGATGGTAGTATAGGGTGGCAGAACCTCTCTCAGCCAAAAGGCATTTCTTGTTCAGGGACTTCACCGCTGGCAATGCTGAGTGTGCGGCATCAGTTACAGCACATAAAGTTTTGGCCATTTGGCCATGTTGGGTTTAAGCAGTCTCTGAGTTGTTTGATGGGCATGTGCTACTTAACTTTAAAAATGAAAATATAATGAAATAAAAATATGCAAACTGTGAGCTCTTTTTTCCAGTTTTACACTTGTACAAAATAACAAGCAAGGAATTGTAATGCTTTCAGACATCTTGGCTGACCACAAGGGAATCTGCTTCTTGACAATTCATGTGACCTCATGAAACACTCATTTCTTCCAGTCAATTGCAATACTTACATTATTTATATTAATTTCTGTTTTAATTAAAGCTATGTCATCTATTATCCCTTTACCAAGCACAGCAGAGACCTGATCTAAAAAGCTTTTCAAGTAAAGGGACTTTCTTTCCCCATCTCCTTTAGAGTTTTTCTGAGAGGGTGCTGATGTACTGGACTGAAAAAATAATCTCCATTTTACACACGTAATGCTTGGGAAAATAGGACAGAATGCTAATTCCCTGAGAATCTTGCTACACATAAATGTCTACCTTGCATAATTTCTGGGCATATTACATTCAATATTAATATGGAGACTTCAAGTTTAGATGCTTTGCCTTATCTACGTGGGAAAGGGAAACCTAATCTGTGGTAAACCCAGCTACAGACCAATATTTCCAAGATTAAAATTTAATTGAGTCAATTATTCTTCTCTTGCTCTTCCATGGAAGAAAAGGTTAAGCTAAATTTAAATAAGCCATGTTGATCTCTACATTATTCATTCAGTCACTGATATATCACTGTCTCGATAATTTATGGATTCTAAAAACTACCTAGATGTTCACCACCCAACCCAACATCTCGTGGAATCATCAATTAAGACGTCCTTCGGCTCCAAATTCATTTCAACTGTGATGGATTTGTATGAATTGATAAAAATTACTATTCAATCATTTTCTCGCATAAAGCTCTCTGACCTGCCTGCATGGTATCAACTTTTTTCTTGTGGTTTACCACAAGATTTAATTTAATTTAACCACAAGATTTGATTTAATTTAACTACAATTAAATCTAGCAGTGATTTAATATTGCTGCATTTGTAAGTCTACATTTTAGAGTTAGCTCTACATAAAATCTCTTTTCTCTAGGAAGGTGTGACATTTTGACTTTTGTTTTTATGTTTATGTTAAGCATTATTTTCAAATATAAGAAAGGAAGACAGAATCTAATCACAAAGTTTAAAAAGTAGATACTGAGACTCATGTTCTGCAATGCATTTTGTCCCACTGAAATCACTAGATCTTCTTTGGAAACCTTAGAAGCCTAAATGAAAGGATTCGCTAAATCTACATCTAAGAGTCGGCATCAAGTCTGACCATACTACCCAGAGTCCCTCTGTGTTCAGTAAATGGAGAGTTAAGCTCTCATTGGCCTCCCACCCATCTTAAGGTGTTTGTAAGGTGGAGGGAGAGAAATTGTCTTCCTGTTGAAACTCACATCTCTCGTTTGACGACGAATGGAACATGGACAAGGCAACTTGGCCAGAAGAGCAGTGCAGTGTGCAGTTCCTGGCAGCAAAATCACAAGCGATAGTTTATGAAGCTGATGCTATAACCTTCACAGCAAGAAATGCTACATTAAATAAGGGATAACATTTCCTCAAACAAATGAAAGTGTAATATTTTTAAAGTGGCTTCAGCAGCTGGAAGCTGCTACCAGTAGCCTTCCAATCGTACTGGGACCTTCAAGGATTCCCTTTGTAGACCTATGTGAATGTTGGTCTGCTTTATGTTACAAGATCCAAGCAATGTGAGTAACTAAGTCCCATTTTGAAGAATGACCCTGGACTGGAAAAATTGAACTGTAGCCCTCAAAACCTAGGCTTTTTGTCACCGTCCTAACACACACTCTAAGGATGCAAAGAGCAATCATATTCCTTACTGCACTGTTCATAATCTCACAACTACTGGTGCAGAGAAATCCTTCTTTTACACGCTCCTCCATCTCTCAATGGTAAAACAGAGAAAAGAAAGAAAACAATTAAAGACATAACAGATCCACCCAGCACCAGGCAGTCGTAATAATGTGTTCCATCTGTCACACATGGAGTCATAGAATGGTTTGGGTTGGAAGGGACTGTGAAGGTCCTCTGGTCCAAACCTCCTGCAGTGAACAGGTACATCTTCAACATCCTACAATAAAATGGTAGGACTAGTTATAGAGAGAGTGAAAGAGGGAGGGGATAGACAGAGGAAGATATTTTTGGAAAAATGTGGGGCACAGCTCCTCTACTTGGTCTTAATGAGAGGTCAAGAGCTGTACATAACCTTCCATTACTCCCGAGGAGTTTGTCGGCCATCAACAAATACCAAAGGCAACAGCAGCTCTTAAAGGCAAAGGAAGAGGAGGCCAAAAGATTTGGATGGAAAGCAGTACTAAAGAAATCATGAGCTCATCGAACATACACAAGCATGTCAATCATTGTCAGATACTCAAGAGATTACAAAGGACACAAAACCAAACCAAATGACCTAACACTGCAAATCATTTAACGACTTACCAGTCATTTACAATGACTTACCAGTGTAAAACATTTACAACCAGTAAGCAGGAAGCAATGGGAAGCAGAGGGAAGCAATAATTTTGATTTCTGTAAATAACTTGTGCTAGCTGGCAAGTCACAGGCCTGCCCAGCCTACCACGAACAGAGCTCAGGATCATTTCTTCCACTGCTGGTGGGTTGTCAGGCTAGAAATTAGAAAGGCATTAGTCCTCGAAGGAGCTAAAAAGCAAGGAGAGAAAGAGAAGTGTCTGCACCCACTAAGATTAAGGTACTGACCGCTCTCGCTAAGAGGAGACTTCTGGAAGAAACAGAAACCACCTCGCTCCACCTCACAATGTAATTTAGTTTTTATGTCATCTGTGAAGTCTGGCTTGCTGGCAGGAGAGGACAGTGTCAGGGTGGATAGCTTTTGTCACCAGCAGCCTGAGGTGTTTCTGATACGGACCTCAGAGGCAGTCACTGCAGGATAGAGAGGGAGTTACCTGTGGAATTGGAAAGGCCTGTGTCTTCACTCCAAGAGCAAGGAGTCTCTGTTCTGCTCTCTGCCCTGCTTTGCAAAAACTTCAGTCACACGCACAGGGAGAAAACCCAAATTGCAACATGCTCGGCTACTCTGCTTTGTTGAAGGTGTTAATAAATAATTGACAGTGGCTCCCAGAACAGGCAATGTCACCATTGGTCCCCATCAAGTAGAAGACACTTAGGAAGTTTTTGTTTGTATTCCTTTTGTGTATTTGATTCAATTTTCTCCCCTCCTTCACACCCCAGTTGCTCTAAAGCTATAATAATATAAGATCTGTCTCATCCAGTATCTGCGATAGGTACAGCTCTGCATGACCACGAGGAAGCAAGAGGTCCAGGAGTCTCCTGGAGCTGGCTGATGAGTGTAAATTAACTCTACTTCCATTACCAGGCATATCAGAACTAAGAGAGAATTGCAGCTCAGTAGGATACAGACTGCCCTTTCCCCCATCCTCCTTGTTTATTTCTGGGCTTTATTTTCATACGTACTCTGTGCTGCAGCATTTGGAGGTGGTAATGGGGGAACACGAGAGCCGTCTGCCTGGGTCAGCACTGGCATACATTATCCTGCTGCAGTCCAGCACCATTCTACTTCCAGTGCAACACCTTGTGAACTGCACAAATGCTTATTAAAAAACACCCTATCCCAGATCTCTCCTTCAAATTTTCCTTTGTTGATCTGTTTACAACAGCAAAGGATATTGTGAGTGGGGGATGAGCCCTGATCAGCACTTTCTGAGAGCAGGATTATACCGGTTTGTATGAACTGAAGAAAAAGTCAGCTCTTTCTGAAACAGCTTGTTCTGAAACAGCAAAAAGTGTTCCAGGTTGTTCTAGCCTGGCACAGACTAATATCATGAATCACAGACAGATTTTACCCTGTTCTTCTCCTTGCTTTCAAGCTCATGTGGTTGTGCCTGTGCCCTGCATGGCTCCTTGAGCATTACTGCAATGTAAGAAATCACAATCAGCAGTGCAGCCAAACAGTTGGTGCCTCTGCCACTGCCCCATGGGCTGCTCACTTACTTTTTTCTTGTCTGTCCCTCAGACTGTTACAGTTAATTTCAGGGGAGTTAGGTGTCTCTGGCCGGTGCAACGGTGCTGTTCAAGTCACTAGAAAAACAGGTGGTTTTTAGTACTTCACATGAAATATTCAGTTCCTCTAAACTGAGGCTATTGGGATGTATGGAGAACCCTGGAACCCACAGCAAAAAACAAAACCAAAGATGGGTACAGTCAGCCATCTGGACTTGATCCCCCAGAGAATTCCTTTCAGCTTCTCTTGAATTACTCAAAGGTTTTCATGGTCTTAAATGAGGTTGGCACAAGGCTGAGCACTGCAGATGCCCGTTGACATTTCAGGCTTTCTCTGCGGTAACAGGCACGGTGCGTGTTTGAGGAAAGCTCAGGTGCAGAGGTGGCCAGTTGTTCCTGACAGAACTGCGTTGTTTTTTTCAGTCTCCATTTGCTAACAGAACCTAAGACCAAAAGAGACATGGTAGTTCTTCATTAAAGTCATCTGCTCTCTCTGTCTGTTTATTTCCATTTTTAAAAGGCCACCTTCATAACTCAGAGCAGCCTGCCCTGCTGTTACCAAAGCGGATTTCAAGCAGGCTTAGACTTTATCTTCTTTCCAGACTAATAGATCCTCGATTTCAAAACACGACTCTGCACTCTGCAGGACACAGGCTAAAACTGCAGCAATGGGTTGCTCTATAGGATGAAATGATTCGTGCTTTCCAGGAGCATAAATATATTTTGCACACAGGCTACATCTTCTGGCTTTTGCCATCTTAGGCCAAGATGTTTTATTGCAAATTTATAATTGCATCTTGAGTCAAGGGTAGCTTCTTGGCCTTCTTGTTTTGGTTTGATTTTTCCCAGCTGGCAGGTATCTGCCCATATCTTTTGCTCCTGGCTCTGATTGAACACTGTCTTTGCCAGTCAAATCTAGTACTTGTTCATGCCAAAGCAACTGAAAGTAAGACCACATATGGGAAAGCAGATTTGAGTTACATTGTGCAGCTTGTCTCTACGTGACTCTTGCCAAGGATGCAGTGTAGTTATATTGCCTGCTTCTCTTGATGTCTTTTGCAGTTCTGAATAAAAGAAGGAATCCACCAACAGAGAAAGTTTTAACCTGGGATATTTTTGTTTGTTTGTTTCCTTTCTTCTTAAGTATTCCACAGTATGAGATACTGCTGATTTTAGAAAAAAATTGCCCAGGCCCTAGGTAATATGAGGACAAGCCGAGATTAAGAAGTAATGCAAGTCATCTCTTGTCTATGCTCATTAACCTCTGCTTAGGGATCTTGTGAACTATGCATGGGAGCAGAGAGAATCTGCTCATTTCACATACAGACCTTGTAAGGGAGAAGTTGGTTCACAGGTACATACGATGAAAATGCTGGGTAAAGCAAACAATCTCTTCCCTGCCATACAGCCCCAGGTTTTGCAGTTTGCTCAGCAGCAATTTCCTGAGCCAAAGGCTGGATGCCTATATCTGCGTTAACAGCCTTGGATGGATGAATGTGTCCACCTGCTTGGAAGTTTTGACCCATTACTAATTGGCAATTTCTAGTGGATGCAACTAGTGTTCCACAGCTGAGCTCCATGCTCAGCCCCATGCTTTTCTCTGTCTTTATTGCTTGACTGCTCCACTGGGTGCTCTTGTGTCTTGGTGAATTCCCTGTTCTCCTTCTCCAGGCTTCTCATGATGAGATGCTTCTGTCAAGGGTACAACTCTGTCACTTCAGTTCTGTGTTTTGGTCTTTCCTTTCAACTCCAGGCGCCTGGGAAGGACCTGACTTTACCCACACTGGAAATGTGCAGAGAATTTCCCCATGGGTGAGGAAGGATTATTCCAAAGAAGGAGAAAATTCAGCCCCAGAGACAAAAGATCACAGTAGCCGGGTAGGACATATCAGAAAACCTCTTAGATGGCTTAGGACACGGATGGATGCCCTTCTTGGTGACCTCCCTCACCATCATCAATGTCCTAAGTGTTTCAGGCCCTCCTTGGACAGTAACTCCACCTACCAGCTCTGGGTAAAGCAAACTGCAGGGCTGCATCTCTTTTGCTAGCCCTCACTATCCACTGTCAACTGCCATCACCATGGGACCAGCTGGCACCATGCACACCTTCTCAGGGCACTAAGCACAGTGCTACGGCCCCAACCCCAGCAGACTATGCTGAAACCAGATAGGGTGCACAGCTCATCCACCTACAGCTTTCTGCCCCATGTGGCAGGGTGCAACCATACTGGGTAATGCCTACAAGAGCAGTTTGTTGGTGGCAGATGCCTCCCGCAGCCAAGACAGCTTTCTTTGGAAGCACTTGCTTCTTTCTGTAGAAATACAACAAGTTAAATTCAGACTGAAGCAGACGGTTTGTGAGGAAAAATGAGCCCTTCTAATATTAGGCCAAAAATATATGTACCTGGAACAATATGTTCTTATGGAAGGTGTCAGGGAATCTAAGTCACAGAACAAACTCCTACAGACATCTTCCATTAAACTACCAAGCACAAATACTGGGTTTTTTTCTTATCACTTTTCTTCTTTCACTCAGGACTAGCTGTTTCCTTACAACATATCCAAGTATTTTTCACATATTTGTGGCAGGGTATTTTGGTCCCAGCCCATCTCTACTAAGCAGATGAGAGAACAACCCTTCAGTTTTCTGCTTTACAGTTGCTATAAGGAAACTCATAATTCAGTCTTCATGTACAGCAAAGTTCTGATGAGATTTAATGGAATTGTAAGTTCTGTTTATGTTCATACTGGGAACCAACAGCAAGGCTGTGAATTCATTTGCTGAGGGACATTCACAGTCCCTCCCCACCAAATAAAGACAGAATGTTTCACGTTTTTTAGCAAAAGTCTGATGCTTACTTCAGCTAAAAATGAATAAATAATATGAGAAACATGATTTCTTTTATATTTCTTGCAGTTCTTAATGTATGTCATCTATTATGTATTTTAAAGCATCCTGGTTAAGTTCCTGAGAAACATATACATGTTTCAGATGCCTAAATTGGGAGGTATTAACCATAAGAAGGCTAGAAAAACTTCTTGTTCAGTGCTCAGAATTTATTTCCAGCATGAGGATCACAGAGCTGAAATGTTTGATCAGCCATGACCAGCATAGCCAGGGAATGCATTTTTAGTAATCAATTTTGCAGGGTGTTACTCTGTTTTAACCTTTACAAAACCTACCCTTGTTTAAGAAGTTTGGAGTTTTCAAGGTCGGGGATTTGCTAACAGAATTTTGTCAATAAAATTTAAATTGATGCAGTTCTTCCCAGTTAATTTCAAGTCATGATATTGTGCAGTGGCATAAAAGGCTACATATATCTGCATTTTTCCTGTGCATTTGTTGGGGTGGAGACAGTTCAGACGTTCACTGATCCTGAGTAAATGGCTTGAATCATGCAAAGATATGAAGAGAAACATTTTGCTCAATACATAAGATTAGATAAATGCATAAATCTGTGCCAGATCATTGCTGGTAGGTTTCCATAAATATAGATTCATAAACAACCCACATCATCTGGAGGACCTGGTTTGCAACCATTGCAGTGTTTGAACTTTACTGTGTACTGAAATCATAGCAGTACAAAACCAGCAGAACAGAATGATATCTCAGGCCTCGTTTGCTCTCATGTCCTTCCTATGAAAGTATATTAATAAGCAATTTGTCTTATCCCACAAAGCATTCAGGGGCAAAGCATGACATTAAATCAAGAAGAATGATAAATTACCAAAAGTTCTGCAAGCTGTGTTTGTGAAGATTGAAAAAGATCGTGTTATTTCATGTTATGTGTTAACCTTGTGGTCTATGTTTAGTATGCATTCTTGGGTCTTTCCACAGCAGTTATTTACTAGGTGACTATTTATAATGGCTTTCTTTAACTTTAAACTGATGCTCCACCTACATTCTGGATTCCTATTATATTTCATTAGAACTTTATTTCTAATCATTTCAAGGAAATAAAGTGTAATGAGTGATCACCACTTCTTCAAAACTGCTTCAATGAGAGTGAAACTCAGCGGGAATTTTCTTGAAAATTTCTAAGATCTTCAACACCAGTTTTTTCTGACAGGAATATAGTGCTTGAGAGATAGGAGAGCAAAAGGTCTATTTGCTGCATGGTCCAAGTGACAGGTTCTAAGTGAGAAGAGGTGGGAGGTGAAGCTGATGTTAATGAAGTATATCTGGTGGCAGTGTGACCCCAGAACATACGCTCTTGTCTGACATGACAGCTAAAGAAAATCTTCATCTCCATCCTCCTGCTGAAGGAGAGAGTCACAGAGCAATACAGGCTCTCCTGTCACTCTCTTTGGTGGGAGCACAAAAATACACCATGTCTTCCAGTCCAAGTGGCATATCTTGGTGGACTCCACTCCAGGGAATCTAGGGCTTTTGGGGGCAATCTGATTTTGCCAGTACTGAAGACAAGAGGCATTACACAAGGTCACCCCAGCCTTAGTTCACACTAAGGGGGGGACACAATATGGAGCAGAGGCCAGGAGGGGACACAATATGGAGCAGAGGCCACATAGGAGCTATTACAGAGACTGTGTGGACAGTCAGAGGAGCAAGAAGCTAGGACAGCGTCACGAGAGAGGGAACGCTGTTTAACCAACCTGCCTTGGATGATAGTGGAAGAACGTGCAAGAGCAAAGTCTGCATTTCAACTCTTCGGCAGTGTCTGAGGAAGAATCCCTGTGGCATGGGCTGCCTGCTCCAGCGGTGGCAAGGACCAGAGTTTGCATCTCCAAAAGGCTCTCTGACCTTCCTAGTCAAGCCTGTCAAAAGGTTCAAAGTAGTGCAGCGACTGCCCGTGTTGCACACTTACTGCCGGGGCTTTTGTGCTCATTCAGGGCTGCCAAGCGAGCCACATTCCAGAGCAGGGAGATTTGCAGAAAAGCGAGGATTTAACATTACATTAAGAAGCCATTTACTGAAGCTGTGAGATGCTGCCTGAAATTTGGCATGAAGCAAAACTGCCTGCATCTCATTGCCTAAATGCTTAGGCTAATAATGGTGTTTATCCGTTGAGTACAATGCAAATTTGTAGTGCAGGGGACAGCAGAGGCCTCAAGTACAGAGTGTTCTGCAGCAAGCTCTAGCTATTTTCAAGGCTTCAGGTTTGTGAAGCAGTTTGCTGCAATTGCTGGGATATAATAGTCCTATTAATCAAAGACTGAAAAAATCTTCCTTTTTCGCTTAGTCTCAAAACTTTCTGAGAAGCATAAATAAAAGTCGTGTAAATGATACGGGGTCATATTTATTGTGATTACTGTTATTACTTCAGTCATCATTACTATTATTATTTCCCTCTACCCAGGATACAAACTGAAACTAAAGCATCATATTTGAATGTTATCACCCTCTTCATTATTTTAGAGGTGCCCATTAATGTTGGTTTTGGAAGGATGCTTATCCAACAATAAAACCAATTTCTAATTGACATCGTGCTGCTTTAATATACCCTCTGGCCTTCTGCCTTCCTGGGATCCCAGTGTGCTGCAAATGATTTTGTGCTTCAGATTTTCTTCAGCTCCTGCCACATTTGTCAGTCTCATTTTGAATTCCACCACACCACACTCTTCCTCCTTTTTCCCATAAAATAGCATATCTTCTAGCATGTATTACAAGAAAAGCATCAACCAAAAAAAAGCATTGTAGCTTTATAGTCTTGCTTTTTCAACTTTATCTGATGTGCGGTTCTTAAATCTTTCTCAAAATCGAACCATCAGCTATACTTTTTCATTATCATGAGACTTTCAACATGCTGCATAACCTATAGGACAGGGAAGCTGGTCACTCATCTGCGTGCTCCTCCAGTTCCACATCCAGCCAGTATTACCAAGTAAGCAGTAAAAGAAAAACTTCAGCCCATTTTCCAGCCCCAGCCCAGCCAAGCTTTCCCTCCCAGTCCTACCCATAGCACACACACTGAGAAATATTGCAGCTCAGGCCCAAAAAAGAGACCATTTCCCATACAGTTGTGCTTTTGCAAGCTAAGAAAATGCCAAAAAGTGTTTTATCAATACCTCTGCCTTTCTTCACTTGAGTCAACCAGGCAATACTTTCTGGGCAGCTCAGTCAAAAATGCCCCTTTTCTGTTTGTTTGAAAATATATTTGTTCTGCCTACAGAATAAATGCTGATTGATTTCTTTTAACTAATTTGTGCAATAAAGAGACAAAGGGAATAATAACAAAGAAATAGCAAAAACAGCCCAAGAGTGAGGCATCAGTCAATTAAGCTAAAGTATTTCACATTGCAGACTTTAAACTCATCTCGTTTCCCTTGATATTTTGGATTCAAACACATTTTCTTCCAACTTGCAAGCTTAAATGATCACACACTGCCCAATGAAATACCCTCTAGAGTGGATGATACTGCAAAGTACTGAGCACTTAGATAAATAATTTGTGCCTTTCTTCAGGGCAGTATGAACAGTTCATTCCCAAAGAACTAAAACAATTTCCTCTACCTCTCATCATCTTTCAAATGTCATATTTATAAAATCAAGAGCTGATCAGGATTAGCCTCGGCCAGCCTTAAAATAGCTTTCATGGGTTAGATCTAGTCCATGCAATTAGCTAAACTAAGGTTTAGGCAATCACACTTTGTAAACCTGAGTATCTCACAGCTGCAGCTATATCCTGTCTTTTCCATCACCTCAATTACCTCCTTTGCCTCATGAAAGATGAAGGGAAAACTGCAGAATCCATCAGTACTTTCAGTCTTAAAGTAAGAAGTTGAAATGGTGATTTTTTTTTTTTTTTCTAAAGCAACCATCTCAGAAAGAAATACCATTTGCAATATTTTGGCTCGGTTTGACTTTAACTTATGGCTGTTTGTGCCACTAGAGGACTGCAGCTTGCATGGCCCATGCCCCCACAGCCACCAGCCACACTCCTCCAGCAGCAGAAAGCAGAAATTTGAGGTGTTTGACAAAAAAAATTCCCACTGGGCATTGCAGCATCTCAGGCAAGCACTAACAGACTTTAGGACAATTTGAAACAGCATTTCATCCAGATTTTCTGACAGTTTCTTCTTTCTCCCTAAAAAATAAGCCTATGTTTTTCTATGGATAATAACCATTATTTACCAATAAAACCTGTAGAAAAAGAATTTTTTGACATCTCAGTGGAGCTACGCTGCTGCAATCTCACATTCTGCAAATGGTTAATGAATCAGTCTCATTACTCTGAGTGAGATTTTGGCTTTGTCGACTTCAAACAAAATAGAGTTGAGTATGTATCATTTAAAGAAGGCTTTAAAGTACTTTGGAGGGTAACAAAAAAAAACATTATTTCACCTGAAAAAAAAACCCTTAATGCTTTAGAATGCATTAGTTACATCAGTTTTAAATCAGGCAGCTTGTGGGCCTTTAATTGAATACAATTCTGTGTGAATGCTTTTTCTTTGCTGAAAGATGATATTTTCTGTTAGGGAAATCATATGTGAAACATTCTGGGTATGATGAATCAGAGGTAGTTCTTATTTTTCCATGGAAAATGCCATTAAAGAAATTATTGCCATTCTCTCTGAGATGTTTTAAATTTTTATTTAGAAAAAAAAATTGAAAATAAACATTTTCTGAGTTTTGATTTATGTTTGAATTCTGTTTTTTACAAAGACATCTTCAGATTAGTGCAGAAATCTGGCATATATAAACTGAAAATTGCTTACAATCCAATTTTCTGTCAAAAATAGTTTAAATAGGGTATTTTTCAGTAAATCTTAGTGAGGAAAGTTTAACTGTCTGCTTTTCAAGTTCAAGAATATTTTAGCCTCTTCACTGCATACTGCATGTAGATTTAGATAACTTTCTTGAGAAGATAGGATATATCGCAGAAGACAAGTGACGGAAAATATTCTTATAGTTATGTTTTATTACACTAAAAATTTAAAGGGACTATTAAAAATAAGCCTACAATTAAAGGAACATACATAAATAATCACAGAGACAGAAAAAATATGTAAAATCCACTCTCTTTTTGTGAATTTTCTTATTGCAAGACAGTATAATTTTTTTTATTTTACATAAAGTTAGCTTTATTTTGAAAATACCTATATGTCTGTCTTTATTAAACATATTGTTTATACATTGAAAAATGTATTTCATTCACCACATATGTCCAGAAAATTTATAAGGGAAAGTGACGTATCTCGTGTCCTGCTTTGCTTTGACATTTTTCACCCAGGTAACTGTTAGCACAGTTCTGCTGATAAATTCATAACCTGTCCTCTACATCACACAGTAAAAATAAATACATAAATAAAATAATGCAAATCTTGTTTCTGGTTCTCTTGAAATGACAAAACTCTCAGAGACTTTGATAGATGCTGATAAAGCACTGAATAAATAAATGTGAGCTAATTCTTGGGATTTCAAACACTAGATTTTCTAGCAGAGTACTTGCTTCTAAGGAGAGTTGCTCTCCAAAGAATATCTGCAGAGGAGTGCAGAATAGAATCTAATTACATGTACACACATAAGCCTCACGTGGCTGCCGCCTGCCTTGCCTTGCCAACAGAGCCAACAGCACCTTGATGTGGGTGTGTTTCCCCTTGCTCACCCTAAGCAGGCCACCAGAGGAATTCTTCTCCCCTTCTCCCTACCCATTTGCCTGGCTGAGCTCAGGGGAGCCCATGCTGGGAGGCTGGAACCAGCATGCTCAATATGGGGGAGTATTTCCTCTTGGATGGCTGTCATGGCCTAATTTCCATCTGGCCATCCACAGACAGCTGCAAGCACTCTTGCGAGGCCATGGATGCTTCACCTCTTGAAGAGAAGATCTCTAAGCCAACAGTATGCACATCACACCCCTTCCTGCTATGTGCAAGTGGGAAACACAGCAGAGTTATGTTGCCGTCCACCTGTCCCACCACTGTAGTCTCCATGAAAGATGTGTTTTCTTTTCTGGTCTCCTTTCTTTCCTAGTGACCTCTGAGCCACCAGAGCTCCTTACTGCTTCACCCTACCAAGGCATCCTCTGCTGTAATTATCTGACAACTGATTTCCCAAACGCTCCTTGACATTCAGATGCATTCCCAGATGTAAATGTTGATAGCAATCAGCTTTAAACCCAGCCTTCGCCCTGGCAGATCATTAGACTGTGAATAAAACACAGAGAGAGATACCTGGATTTCTGAGCAGCAGCAGATATGTTGATGGCTTTCATGTGAGGCATGAATTGTACGTGTGACAGGACTCATTATCTATAAATCACTGGTCGGATTGTGTTTAACTTCCCGTGGTAACAAAGATAAAACACACTTTCTCCCTCATTAGCTGAGCATTGACAAAGCACTGCAGGGATCTTTCTGCTGCACAGAAAACATCTGCCTGGATTAAACTTCAGGAGATTGCTCACAAAGTCTTTTTATCTGAAGAGTCTTTCCAGATGGAGTCGCGCATTGGACTGCTAGGGCTTTTCCTTGCCCATACCCCGGGTCAGCACAGCCATTTTCAAACATCTAGTTTGAACTTCAAGTGAAGTTGAAGTTCACACAAGAAACACACAAGAAAGGCAAGAACTTCAAACACAGATCTACAATTTTCCTAAACCCCAAAAGCAAAGCGACTCCCTGCACCAAGCCTCCAGAAAGTCAGAGGTACCTAACTTACCATTGCAAAAGTAATACTCAGGTGGGATTTCAAACATGGCTTCATCTTCTTCTGTGTTTTTATTTATTGAAGAGGCTTCAGTTCACACGTGCTCTGGAGAAGCTCAACCCGTCTGTGCAGTTTTCTCTCTGGCTCCATCACAATCTCACCTTCTGCAATACATTACCTGTAAATTTCTACAGTAGTATCAGACTGCCTCTTTCTGCCTCTCTCTTTTTAATTTACCTTCGGTGCCTCTGGAATACTGGACAAAGTCACTTGCGTGCTCAATATGTCAGGACCTCAGCTTTTTATCAGTGTTGTGTTTCCTTTACCATTTCCATTACCATGTGACAGGGCAGTAAAATCCTTGGGGCAGGGCTGCAGGTTAGCAGTGTTCTTTTGTGGCTCTGGGATGAATGCAGTGCTGGTCCTTAACGGAAAGAAACCCAGAGATGCTATTGCTTTACAAGTATACATGTACCCCATTTGCATTCATGAATTCACACATTTGACCACCCACACCCTTCTAAAAGCATGTCTCCCTGAAAATAAATCTTTAGGTAACCATATCTCAGAAAATCTACACAAAATCAAGGGCAGAGGCTATTTAAGAAAAAAAAAAAAAAAAGAGAAAAAGAAAAAGAAAAAAACAAAAACAAAACCAAAAAAAAACCAGCAGCAGAAAACTCGAAGGACTAAAGAAACAGTGGGAGAAAAGAAGGCTGTGCGGTGAATTTCCACTGATATCATCTTAGTATGCTCATGTTTCTGCCGGATCACAACATTTAGAATTTTTTTATAGCTAATATTAGTTATTAAAAGATCCTTGAGGATATAACCATTTCTAGAAATACAGTGTGCAAAAGAACATCGTGCAAAAAGTGACTTAAATGTAGCATCCTGTCATGGGAAGCTGGAAGAACAAATGAACTAGTTTTTCTGCAGTTGTGCCCTTGTGAGAGGCAGTGACTAGAGGGTAATTCAGAAAATGGAAGATAAGTGCATGTTGGCCTCCAGGTCTGGAAAATCTCTTTTCCATCAGAGAAAACCAAGAGCAAGAAAGCATGTACTGAGACCAGGTAAAAGGGAGGAGAAACAGGGAGGTGAAATGAGACAAATCTCTTCCTATTGTAGCTGGCAGCAGCGAAGTCTGCTGCTGCAGACCGGGAAGGTGACAATTACTTTCTCCAAATAATCTCATAGTGTTTTTACAAGGTATTAGTCTGCCTTCACAATCCTCCAGGTGGGTAAATAGCACTTTCAATGCTTATCAGTAGATACAGGAGGTACTGGATGACACAGATTAACTCAGATTCTTTCAGCAAGTTAGCAATAGGTTTATAAAAAACACCTTATTGCTCTGAGCTTTCACTCCTAATTCTCACATCCTCTTTCTGAAATGGAAGGTCTTATCCCTTCATTAGCTTTTACTGAATAACAATTGAAACCTAAAAGCCCTCCTACTTGGCCATAAACACTGGGCTGCTTGATCCTGACCACATTTCTTTTCGGGGCCAGAAGTATGGCTCAAGTGTCCTGACTTTCTCACTCTGAGCAGTGGCTTGCTGTGACCTCCTCCTTCAGCAGTGTCTCTCTGGGCAGCCCACAGGCCAGAGAAACTCATAGCACCTGGTGAATGTCTTCTTCAGAAAGGGTCGGTTTGGCAGCAGGTGGTCACCGTTGCATTTGTTATGCTGCCTGTCCCAAGTTCTGCTAATTAAGATCCTGATCCTGGGGAGTGGCAAGCAGCTCCCGAGGTATGCCGAGAACCCCTCCCACCCAACGACGCAAGGCAGGAGACATTGCTCCCAAATTTTACTTGGACTACTCTACCTTGCTTGTTTTCAGTCCAGAGAGTCATATCTGGGAACCCCCGTCTTTTACCGGGCATCTCTCCAGCTACCTCGACTCTTTACTCCCAACCTTATTTAACTCATCTGTACCTACAAAGTTTGTCTTTGTCAAATTTTATAGCTTCTTTGTCTTTGCTGTCCCTTTCTACTGGTCTTACTGATGACAATATTGTAAAATAGAACTGGCAATTTTTAAAGTGACTGATAAGGTGGAAAAAAGGCTTAAGGCTGAATGAAAGACAAGAGACAAGCCAGCATATGTGAACTATCAAAGAGGATCCATGTGCTTCTGCAGAAGGAACCAAATAATAGTTAACTTTTATGGGTTGCAAATGTGCTGATGTTCCTCTCTCCTTCCTTAATCACACACATTTACCTTGTATTGATGCTGGGATGATTTGTATGCCATGGGTTTCTGCTGAATTTCAAGAAGAAATATATTAACACAAAACAAATAGCATTGTGTCAGTTGAGGGCGAGTATTTATTTCTGGTGTGTTGCACTTCTTTTCTGCTGTGCTGTCAGATTGTCTGCAGGGCAGCAGCACCCAGCATAGCAGGTGAATCACTGCACTTCATTCCACAGCATGATTTATTCTGTTCCAGTTTTGGTCGTGCTGTTTCTGCCTCTTGTATTTATTGCTCTTTTTTCAGGCATTACACTTAAGACTAGGATCTTGATCCTCTGTGCTCTTAAAACTCACGACACCATTTGTGCCTACCAGTATAGCAAATCATTGGATTGGTATGACTGATTTATACCTGATTTGTACACCAGGGCCCATTTTACATAGAAGCAAGAGGAAGCAGTTGTCTGCAGTGACAAATTATTAAGCTTTCAGCAAGCATGAAGGAAGGAGATCATCTGAGACACCCAACAACTAGGCAATGGTGCTATGGTCTTCCTCTTCCTTGAGGGTCTCAGGGTCATTACAATACTGAGAGCTTTTCTCTTGTAGAGGAAGTACAGCCTTACCAAGCTTTGTTCTCCACTCACTTCTACCACTTCCTGAAGGAGCTGGAGATTTTCTGTCCCACCACAAGCTCTTTTTCTCTGGCTGTCAACCCTGCAATGTATCACGTGGGTGTGGCAGACGTGCTCAGTATTAATGCACAGTGGATGGGGAGTAGAAGGAGGTACACAGTGGGGCCAGGCACAGTGTGGGAAAACCTCAGTTATCTCTTACAGGAGCCAAAGAAGTTTCACAGTCTAGCCTTTTGCCTCAGAGTTTTGGGTAACTGCTCTATTACAGCTTTAAACACGGAACTATGATGAGATCCAAAGATATTTCGCCATTATAATCCTTGGAGGTTGCACTACACGATTTTGCCTGTGCACTAATACACCTTGTTTCCTGTAAATGTCAGTGCATGCTGCAGCTAATGAGAATCTGTTCCATGCTTGTAGCTCCCACATCCTTTAAGGATCATCACTGTTTGATAAAGAACTTTGTATTGCTGGTGGAATGCAGCCAACAAGACTCTTTTCTTCATCCACTCCAAAGGCATTAAATCAGGGTAGCTACAGGAACTGATCACAAGAACAAGCTTGAATCCACTTTTAAAACATTAGCCTGGCTTCTGGCTGAGTGCAGTCGATACAAGGGGCTTTGTATTGAAAAGCAGTTCTTGATGGTTACTAAATTCTTAAGGTCAAAACAAAATTATGAAAGTGGAGCGTGCAGGAAAGTCATATAGGAATTCCTAAACTGCATTCTTAATTAAACAGCCGTAATTTCACTTTTTGGAAAAGCAATGTTGTGCAAACAATAGAAAACAGATATGTTTGTGAGGTGAGGACTGTCTCTTCTGTTCTGGGTAATTACAGGGCCTAGAAGAATGTGTCTCCTTATTCAAGATGAACTATAAAGCCGTGTTACTAAGAAAATAATGTGCAGGAAAAGAAGAATATGCAGTAGTATCTGCAAAACAGGAAGATTTCAAAACTTTAAATGCTACAAAAAGGACTATTTTTAAGTGTCTTCTCCATTCTTATAACTAAAGGAGCAGGTTCCCTTTGTATGTTCTTTGATCATGCAACCAATCCCAATGAGCAGCCATTCAACGTCTTTTCCAAGGCAGAAGAGACATTATACATTATCATGTATATACTAGGACCTACATACTAACCTGAACTTCCCATTGTCCTACAGAAGTTCTCCAGCAGATATCTAGGAATCTTCTTATATTGTCTTTCCGTAGTATTTTTTTCTTTTGCTATGCTCCACTTCAGTATTTAATAACATGATGCCTGCTGTTACCCAGGCTGGGCTTGATGACCCAAGAGGTCTTAACCAGTCCTACATTTCAGTATGTCATGACTGTGGCATTTCCAACAGGCTGCTACTGAAGCATGAATAACCACAATTAATATTTTAGAGATACGGAAGGAGAGGGCATCAGATCCATGCAAAGCGCAAAAGCAGTTAAAACTATCCTAAAACCTTGAAGGGGATAAACATCGCTCTTTTCATGACCTTGAAACCTGAGAAATCCCCAGTATAACTGAAAATGGATAGGAAAGGTTTTGCTTTTTAGTCATCTAGAAAGTGAAAATCCATTTGACAGGTGTCACAACATCCTGGCTGCTGGCTAACCCCCAAGGACCACTAGCAATACGTTTACTTGGCACCTTGCTGCTGCAGGTGTCAATCCCAGCCAAAAGGAAACCCTACACCAATGTTCTTACTCAAGGTCCAGTGTGGAGGGCAAGCAAGGTAACTGAAGGGAGCAATGTCCCTGAGTTAGCTCCGCAGACAGAAAAGCTCATATGGTCACTCCACAGCTACTGAGGGGTCAAGCCTGGAAAAACACAGCCAGTGGTTTCTCTAATAACAGGCTTATATCCCCATGAGCCGGCTTTAAGGCACCAATCTACTGACCTTTTCCGGAGTGTCAGTGAAAACTAAGGAAAAACCCAAGTTATTTCGGGTAGCAATAAAACTACTGAGAATCCAGAATTTTCTCGTAGGTTGGACATGTTAAATTTTGTGCAGGTCCAGAAGAAACACTTATGTTCAATTCCAAATAGAGTGATTGGGAAATTATAACTGTCAGTCATATTCGTGTCAAATTCTCTATGCTACCTTGTTCACTGAATGTCCTCTTCAAACTTTTATACCCCCAGTGCATCCTTCAGTCAACCACTGCCACTGAGCTGCCAAGGTATAAAATCAGAAGAAAGTGAACAATGGGGAAAAAAAATGAAAGAAACAGCAAAGTGTGAGAATGATTTTTGGAACGAGACTATGAAAACAGGCCATGACCCTCGTTATTTTTCCTGAAGACTGCATACCTGCCATGGTTTCTACACATCTATATGCCACGGTCTGTATCTACAGAGGTCTTACATTTGTGGAACTCTCTTGAAAAGGTGAATATATTTCTAATGAAACCAACATTTTATATTGTGTCAGCTATGCATATCCTTTTTTATCCCCGGCTCTTGTGCATTAATTTGTGACCCTGGCCAGGAACAAAAAATTACATCTGTAGACATTTTGTTCTCTGAAGCAGATTGCCTTGACCAAGAATGTCAAAAGCCACTTCACAAAACTTTAGGTGTCCACCCTGAGATTTTTTGCAGGTTTTCATGATTCTGATGGAGAAACCTTTCTAAGGAATGCCATAATCAATCCTTCTTTGAAATTCCTAGGGCTTTTTTCTTGTTTGCTTTGTGATTTGATATGTTCTGAGGCTCTGAGGTGATTTGTAAAGAGGTGGTGGTTAATATTCCAAATATCAGTGATAATAGTTATAAATACAGACTTTTACTACCTAAGGACATCAAAGAACTAACTGGATTTCCTGGGTTACTACATTCACTCCCTGCCGTGTGTCCCCAAATCATACATTTGTACAGTTAACAGGCTCCAGTTTCCTGTTCATGCTGCTTCTTTCCTAGAATAGATTTCCATGCTACTGAGAAATCCTCCCACTTTCACGGTTTCTTGCAGTGTTCCCCACAGACACAGAGGAGCTCCCTGCTGTGCTTTGTATTTGGTCACCCGTCAGCTCTGTTTCTTCTGGGCACCAGACACTCTTCTTTCCACATGACTCATTTTCCAACCTTTTTAATGTTTTCCTTGATTCCCCTCTCAATTGTTACAACTTGACTTCCCTACTTTTTAAAAAAAAACCCACATTTTGCCCCCAAACTGGCTCTATGTAAGTTTGTAATGGTAGTGGAATAAATTCCCTCATTTTGCTTGTAATACAGGATACTTTTATTAACACAACTTCAATACAGCATTTCCCTTTTTTGTTACTCTGTCATTTCCAGTTTATCATCTCCTCTATAAATCCCAGCTCCCCTGTCCTTCTCAGTGGCACTGCTGCATCTTCAGGATGATTATGAACTCAGTGGTAGACTACCAACTACTTAAAAGCAATAAAAGAGATGTGTTGCACTTTATCTCCAGTTTAGGATATGTTGGAGTATCTATTCTTTATTGACTTTATTTCTCCTTTCTTTTTTTTTTCTTTTCCCAGCTTCCAGCAGCCGCTTGCAGCAATAGCAACTATAACAATGAAGCAGCTGAAAATGTTGCTGTTATTTTGATTTAATGAAACCTCTGTTGTGTAAAAGAGTCAATACTTCCCAAAAATAACATCGATGCTTCCTGTAAGACTGTGACAGGGAGAGAAGAAGTTTGTAAGAGCAGCAGAATCTTTTCTAAGTCACTATTCATTCTCAGTCACTTTGGGGACTGATAGAAGAATAAAAGGCATATGTTTTTTGACATCTGGTAAACCTAGTGCAGGAAGTAAATGGTTTTGATAACTTCTGTGGTAGCAGAAAAGGGTCTTTTATCTGAAAACAAGGACTTTCTCTATTTCTCATATAATTATAAAATATTTTCACCATAAACAGAGTTGATTGGTGTCTCTTCCTTTATGCAGGTACCTAAGGCAAAAAAAATCCAGGCAGAGAGGGACAGGCCACAATAAGGATGCGTCTGCCAGGACACATTAGTCAGAGCCCAAGGCCTCATGATGAGGCAGCCTCCCTCTGTGCTTACTGAAGGTCTGTGGATCATTCAGAGTGGAAACAGTTTGTGCAGGAATGACAAGGAGTGCAGGGGTGTGATAATTTCGTGGGTGGGAACAAGTAACAGGTTGGTGAGGACCAAAATGTGGTACTCTGTGATTGCCTCAGCTTGCAAGTGACATTGTAAGCCCAAAAAACATTCTCACAAAATGGAAAAGGGGACAGAGTAAAGTGCAAAAAGTCAGTCAGCAGAAAACTGCATCTTCCTTAGGTGTGGGCAAGCTGATAATTACGTGCCTCTTTCACATCACTGTGAAAGACCTGGGTTCTCTATATCTTCATTCCAAGCTGACTCTGACTCATCTGTTAACCAGACATATAGCTCTTCACAGTTTTGTAGGTTCATTTACATACTGTGAAGATGAAAACCTCTTTCAGAGATACATTCAGTCTTAGCAAAATCATGTCCAGCACTGAAGAATCCGATTTGACCTTTGGTAGTTCTGTTTCATGATTACTTGCTTAACAATTAGGAAAACAATTTATTTCTTGCCTGACTGTTAAGGGTGAAGCACGTCTTCTGATATCCGATCAGGGATACTTTCAGGTAAATTTAATATTTGTAATTTTTTTTCATGAAGGAGTAATATTTTTTTCATGAAGCCATATTTTTTCTTCATATTATTGATAACAAGATTTATAAAGTAGAATTTTAATAAATTGTTTAGAGAACTGGTAGACAAGATAAATAATCTGAAACAGAGTAACTAAATCCAGGAGAAGGAAAAAGATGGAAATTATTTATGTGAGAGCAAAGATGCAGGACAAATATAGAAGTAATTACTAAAAAAATTATGGTCCTCTAAGTTAAGATGTCTCCAGTCACCAAAACGAAGCACTGGTGTCCTGGGCTTAAGAGTCTTCAATTTCCACCCTTTTCCTTCTAGATAGAAAAGCCGTCTCTCACCAAACTTTCAATGTGTATGTGTTTTATTATTGTTGTGGCTCCTCTCTAAGAAAGTCGAAGCAGGCATAGGTCTCCCACAGTTCTTGTGACACCATTGCCTGTCCTTTCATAAAGAAATCTCAGACACATTACCCTAATGGCTGTAGGTCTCTGGCTCAAGCAACTGAACTCAGTCCTTGTCTCACATGCAAACACCTAACATTGAACATTTATATCTGGAGATCTTAACCTGGAGCTGAAGTTTCAGTTATGCAGGCATAGGTCTGTAGTCCTGTCAGAGATATCCACATAGGGCTGCCACAGATGGCTTTGAACATACAGGGTAATCATGCTATTCTGGAGCACAGCGGTAAGTCAGGCAGGATATGAACAGCATTACACTGTGCAGAGCTGTGCAGGATCAAAATACCCACACTACCCACTGTCCAGGAGATCAGTCCAGTTAAGCTCAGTTTATTGATAAAGGAGGCAAAACTTTTGATTCTAAATCCATAATTTTTTATTTTGTCACAGGCACCACAGCAGCTCCAAGCAAAGCCAGATTAACACGGAGAAACCTCTAACGGCATTTATCCTCACTCTTGATTACACTCTACAAACTTTCCATCATGTCACTTAATTACTGTCTGCCTTCTTCAAAAGCATAAATTAGAACGTCACCTACAAGAACACCCTTCAGAGACTTTTGTTCAGAAACGGTCAGAAATAATGTCAGCATTCATGGAAAAGAAAAGCAGAAAAGAATGAAGAATACAAGCCTCATCTATGCTTCCTATGAATAGGAAGGAGAATCAGCAGCTTAATGAATTGCAAAAATATTTAATGAAATTGCAGTCTGTTGAAATATTTGTCCAAGCTCCCAGTCTAACTCATAAAGGACTTTAGAAGTTTGGTTCATTACTTCTTCAGACAATACCAACCCCTCATTTTAATAAGCCCAGAAACTGAAATCAAAATGTAAATAATAGGGAAGCCACCATAGCTCTGAACAGATAAGTTTTGGTACCAGAGAAAGGCTGTTTGTAATCGTACGGAGCTTTACATAAGCAAGCTGATTTTTTCCCTCAGCGGCTTTTCAATTTGTGCTCTTTCTTTATAGCCATCTCAGGTTCTATGCAGTGTAGACATAACTATTGAACAAGCTACCTCATCTACCATCCCAAGACATATTCCCTGCAACATAGCCATTCATGCGTGATTTAAATCAATGCAAAATTTTCGGTGATGCCTATATTTATTGGTTTTGCTTCCAGGTTTTTCTGTTCTTCTTTATCTGACACAGAGGGATGGTATTGTGCCAACAGATGCTTCCTAAGCTCATCAGTTAGTTCTGCATATTCCCACTTAAATCCCTGCTTGTTGCTTTGTCTGGCTATCCGATTTGTGCAATTCTAAGGTATTCATCTACAGCAGCATCAGTTACTCTGGAAATTATTAGAAATGCAACAAATACTTAGGTTTTGTATTCACTTTTGAAAGCAATCCTCTCCTTCGTACTGAATGAGGTGATGGGTTCCTAGAGCCATAAAAGAGCAAAATTAATCTTTTGTGCCATAGGACTATGTAAGGATGCCAGTGGCCTTTATTGAAGCATAAACATATGGGAAATATGACCGCAGAGGAGATACTGAAAGAACTAGCATTGTTTAGAGAGTAGTAAGATTTAAAACAACAGCATTCAAATACATAAAAGCTAGATTCAGTGGACAATCTGTTCTCCAGAAGCCACGTGAGGGACAGCAGGAAGTATCAGGCTTGAAGGGCAACAAGGGAGGTTTAGACAGGGTTGTAGGAAAATCCTTCTCAATGTAAACATTGAAGCACCAGGAATCTGAAGAAAATATTTCATGTAAGTTTGCCTGTCCCACCTGTCAGATGAGCATTTCCCAAGGATGATTTTGGGTCAAGCTGCTCCTGTTCAGAGGCAGCAGACGGGACTGAGTGACCAAGAAAAAGCTTTTTCAGTAGTGTCTTCTAGATTTCTAGGATGACATGATGCAAAAAGGAGGAGAGAGTGGCAGATTTGTAACAACTGGTATCCATGTGAAACCTTTATTCTAGGTGCTCCCATGGACAGGATTGAGGCTGTGAACATGAACCTACTTTTTAGTGCTCACTCTGGATGAACAGGACATGTGTGTCCCTGAGAACGGGATTCACAGCCGAACTTTTCCTTTGCACTTTTTCATGCAGCTGGAGAAAGTGATCTTAGCCAGGGAACTGCTAAATGTTCACAAATTCACAGCACAAGATGAGCTCTACCTCAGCAAATATTTCATGTTATCTAGGTTTATCTTTCTCCCTGAATCTCCTTTGTAAACTGAGAGGGGTAGAATATAGATTCCCTGTCAGCTAGCTGAATTCAGTTCCTGTCACTTTCCAGTTGGACTCCTCCTTGGAAAAACAGGAAGCAAACTTTTATTACTGAAATTGCTGAACTCAGTCTGAACGAAGCTGGTGCCCCGGCGACATTTGAGTAGCAGTAGTTTTCTGTTGTTTTCAAGTATGACTTTGAAGCAGCAAGATTCAGCGCTCCACATCTCTTATTGATTTTGGCTGCTGAATGTTTTATGACGAGGAGTCGCCCTGCGTGAATTCGGAATAGGAGATCAATAGGCTGCTTAAGATGTCATGCTGCGTTTAGCTGAATGACGAGCTTCCTTTCCATCACCACTACCACTCCTAACACATCTCCCTCAACAGCGTCTTCCAGTGCTAGGCATTTTTCCATGTGCATCCCTCGAAAGGTTTCACCTGCAGTGTTATTGCCTTTCTGATGTACACCCTAATATATCAGCTGCTCAATTGGCCTGCAACTTTTCTTGTTATCAATGTAATTAGCACAAAGGCACAATCTGTAGGAGGAAAAAAAGTGAGTTCACAAAAAGCCTTCTTTCCTTACATCTTCAAAGTTTCCTTCCCATGACTGGGTAGTTAGAAAAAACATCCTTTGCATGAGGAGTAGAATATGTCTTATTATCTTTCCAAAGTAATATACGTTTATGCCTCACCCTTGTTTGGGGACATTCTTAGGGATTTCACTAGATGAAAGTGGTCTAAACCAAATGCTCTTTTGAGCTTGTAAAAACAGTTGTGCTGTTCCTCAAATTTAGTTATTCCAGCTGTTCTGGACCTGGGAAAAGAAGTGCTGTATATCAGCCAGAGAATAGCTCCCTCCTCCAAGAATTTATAGTGGAGAAGGAATTACGCAACATAGCTCAGTTCCTATCCCAGACGACAGTCCCGGCTCTGGAGGGTATGGAGCTTCATCCAAAAACTATTAATGAAGCAACTAAATCATTTTAGTGGCTTTTCTATTAATCAGCTCCTTCACACAAATCTGAGAAAAAAAGAATCTGTGAGGCAAACAAGTCAGATGTGAAGACAATTAAATATATCTTTTCTGTGTGTTTCCAAAGGTTTCCAGTTAGTCATCAGTCATTAACAGCAGCTGCAGATCCTCTCCTTATCTCTGTTGTCACTTCATCCTCTTCATTTTCACAGGAAGAGATAGAGTAAGGAGAAGAGTCCATTCCAGATAATTCTTATAGGACATGGTCTTATTTTCCCAGCTGTAGTTCTATTAAAACCTTTATTTAATAGAATATTTTATGAATTATTATACTAACATGGGATACCACATCACAAGAGATACACATTTTCAAATCCCCCTCCAAAAGAGCTTTTAGTTTTCCAGTCAGGCTCTATTATAGATTGGGAAAATGTGATCAATCTTACGTTCAGAATAGAACCAGCAAAACTAAAATTAAACAACATTTTGTGCTCACAAAGTGAATTAAATATTTGCCTTTCATGAAAAGTTGTACTCACCTTAGAAATTTTCCACCTTTTAAAAACTACAGAAATTTATTTCTTGTCTTATGACTGCCAGATATGAAGAATCTTGAGAACAATATGGGAAAAAAATAGAACCCTAAAGAACATTTTAAAACCAATCTTATTTCACCTTTTACGTACTAAAATCTCATATTTCCATACAGTTCTATTTAATGCCTTTTAGTCATCAGTAATCTCAATAATATACTTTTTTATTAGCCATTTCTGTCCCATCAAGAATCGGACGCTGGAAAAATCCCAGGGGGAATGCATACAGAGCTTTTCAGCAGAGACTGTAAGAAAGAGATTACTAAAAGCCTTTAGCAGCACATCATAAACTGAAAATGTACCTTTTACTTAACCAGTGTGAGGTGCTGTATCAAACAAAGGTACAGATCACAAAACAGACCAGACAGGTATTTGCTAGGCAAGGAACTGATAAAAAAATGACCTTAAAACAAAGACAGCATTACTTGCATGTAACATAAATTATATTGTGTAAACTGAAAACTGAACTAGGCTGAAGCATTTTGAAACTACAACATGTAGATAGAAACAAACTTAAGAAAATTTCAGACTGAATAGAAGTAATCATTCTGCACAGGACCTAGGAGTGCCTGCAGGAAAGCTGGGGAGGGGCTCTTTATCACAGAGTGGAGTGATAGGATGAAGGGTAATGGTTTTAAGCTCAGTGAGGGGAGATTTAGGTTAGATATTAGGAACACATCTTTTACTGTGAGTGTGGTGATGCACTGGCACAGGTTGCCCAGAGAAAACATGGGTGCCCCATCCCTGGAGGTGTTCGAGGCCAGGCTGGATGAGGCTTTGAGCAACCTGATCCAGTGGAAGGTGTCCCTGCTTATGGTAGGGTGGGGGTGGAACTGGATGGGCTTCCAACCCAAACTACTCTATGAGTCTAGAAGGAGTGACTATGATGGCAGGACAGCAGAGAAACAGTAAAAGAGGATTGTGAGACTACAAAACAGGAACAGCACAACCTCAAAGTAAAACAGAAGGACCAGAGAAACAACACAATAATCCTCTGGTGGGCTGACCTTAACTGGACACCATATGCCCACTGAAGCTGCTCTATCACTCCCTCTCTTCAGCTGGACAGGGGAGAAAAAATATAATAAAAGACTTGTAGGTCAAGGACAGCAAGAGTTCATTCACCAATTACAGACTTGATTCTGGGAAAATTAATTTGATTTATTACCAATTAAATTAGAATAGGGTAATAAGAAATAAAACCAAGTCTTCAAACACCTTCACCTCACCTTTCCTTTCTCCTCAGACTCAATTTTGCTCTCAAATTTCTCTACCTGTTCCCCATCAAGCAGCGCAAGGGGACAAAGAATGTGGGTTACAGACCCACCAAAAGACTTCGCACTTTGGTTATAAACTGAAAGCCAGTTGTGTTTCTCAGGCAGAAGACTTACCACTTTTCAGGAGAACGCCCCTATATAGGATCCTCTCAAGGGCCAAATACCTCCTCCGGGACTGGACAAGTGGAAACAGATTGTGTGAAGAGAACTTCATGGTATTTTCACCCCCCTTTATTACACTTCATTATCTTTTTCTCAGGAGAGCGGGTTAGCTGCTTTAAGAATGGAAGGAGGACCTACACTGGAGGTGTAGATGTCCTAAGAGCAGAAGTAACTTGCAATGGTCTCAGTCTGGCTTTCCAATTTGTTACAACAATTGTGCTCTTGTTCTACTTGTTCTTTTTAAAACTGCTTATCTCATCTGAAAAAAAATCTTTGAACTTATTTAAGGTTCTTAATATGGCTTGACTGTTCTCCAGTGTTTCTGTAATGGACACAGGCAACATATTTGATAGGCACCAGATAAAGGATGAGAGCATCCTTGGGAGCCTCCCTTGGATTTTCTGCACTTCAAGGAATTACCTTTTGCCTGCATGGATGTTTTCAACTCAGTGTAATCCAAGCTAATGGAAACTGGCACAGAGAGCACAGAAGAGACCCCAGAGTGGAGAAACATAAACTAAACATGAACTCCACACATTTTCCTTTAGAAGTTAATTGCCCTCAATTGTAATTCAATGTTTTCTGAGCTAACTGATTCTCCAATGACATCTTTTAAAGTTCATTTTTAGAAAGGAGGTAAACTGTCTCCTGCTGTGTATAATCCAAATGAAGCCTGTACTCCTCTTCTCTACTGAGAGATTTGACCAATCTCCTTTGCAGAGATAGGGATGATCTGACACAACAATTCTGCTCTCCCACACAGAGCGCTCAGAGATAGTTTGATATTCTTTGATATTGCTATGAGGCTCTAAATCCTCCAGTCTTTTAATGTCTCTTCAGGGGCTTTCTACAAATCCTCTGAATATAAAGAGCTACTGATATATTCAAGCAAGTATTTACAGTGTCACACTTTACAGCAGGGCTGAGACTTCCCAAACCATCTCTTGGAGCTGAATGACCAGTATCTATGACTGTTAATGGAAAACAATTTCCTCAATACCTCACAGAGCTTTGCAAATAAATACTGGAGCCCATCGACTCGTAAGAGTTCCCTGTTTTTCCCCTTCTCTGCTTATTAGTTACCATTGGTCACTGGAACAGCCTTCCCAGGGAGGTGGTCGTGATGCCAAACCTGTCAGAGTTTAAGAAACGTTTGGACCATGCTCCTAGTCCTATGATTTTATTTTAGGTTGCACTGCAAGAGCAAGGGTTTGGACTTGATGATCCTTATGAGTGTCCTGCTATACAGGTTGGATTCTGACAGGTGTCCAAGGAGACCCTCCCGTCGAATCATGAGCTTGAAAATCTCAGACTTAGTTGATGGTTTATGACCAAAGGATTGTGTGTGTGCTTATTTGTGTTCTTGCCACAAGTCAGAATCCGGTTTCCTGTGAGAGTCTCCTTAGAGACCAGTAAAGGCAAGGTTACTACATACAGTTTGCAGCCCAATCTGGGCAGCCGCTTACAGCAATGCCCGTCAGAGAAACAAATTGACAGTGCTGGAGGCAGTAGGTAATTTAGGTCTAGTGATGGATTAAAAAAAATTCTGGATTGTCTTGATAAATTCTCTTGCTGTATTAGTGCTTAAACACTTTTAATCGGTTAACAATTGGGATAAATATATATATCAACCAAGTAACAGTAAAAAACTTGAGTTAGTAGTTGTTTTCCCGGGGAAACATCTGAGAGAGTCAGAAGCGTACAATTCTTACCAAGACGTTTCTTCTTGGTAGAGGAAGAGAGGTCCAGGCCTGTCGACTCATCTGTCAGGTAAGGTTGCCAGTTTTCCTTCCGACAAAAAAGGCTTTTCAGGTATCAGTTTTATACCTTTTAAAAACCTTGTGTTCCTTCTTGGAGAGATGGGACTAAGTCAATTAGTATGTGCTGATTGGCCCTTGGCAGAGTCACTTGTGTCGTCAGAAGCAGGGACTCAAGATTCGCCACACCTTCAAGACGGGGTGCTCAGTACATGTTGTAAGGGCCGTTTCTGCTCTTAACAGAAGCAATACCAAGATGTGAGGCCTCTGTCTCAACCCAGATGCCACTTAGTTTGTATGAGTGTGAGACCACCACCAAAACTATCTGTTTCACCAGATGCAGTTGTCTGTTGCCAGTCACTCCCTTTGCCAACCACTCTCTTTTGCAAAATCCAAGCTTATTTTGCAGAAACAAGTTTGCCTTTGCCAACTTACATTGCCACAGGGCCTAGTCAATCTATTATAGTACAATGAGTCCCTTCCAACTTGAGATCTATGATTCTACAGTATGAAGCAAGTTGAACTCGTGGAACATCTGTCTTTCTACCACCAAATGGTTTTGAAATGCCGTAGAAAATTGCTACCCATGCAGACGTGTATCTACATTAGTGGATTCTCATTGTTTCCTTTCAAAATATTTTTTTGAAATAAATTATCTATGATATCACAAGGAGCCAACACATCTCGATTCTTGTAAAAAGTAGCAAGAAATTGGATATAAGGACAAGGACAATCAGTATGAGATCAGTGTTAAATGAACAGAATTTTGAAACAGAGACAAACTCCTAAGCTTAAAGGTTTGGGGAAACTGCTTCTAGTTTTCCTCTCCCCTAGAAAAATGTATATGAAACTTCTCTGACATCTTCGTCTGTAGAAATCATTTCAGTCATACTGAAATATGGAAAAACTCAAGTCACGGTCAAAACATAAAAGATCCAATGTTTTCAGCTGCAAACTAGGTCAACAAATAATAACAAAAACACAAGAATGAACGTACAAGAGATATCTAAATTTTCTCTAAAAGGAAGTGTCTTCATTTTACTATCTCAAAAAGAAGTTACCAGTCAAAAGAATGAAAATATTCTGTCTTTGTTTAGTATTTCATACAATCAAATTTTCCTGCCTATTTCAACAGGATCTGGAGAGAGATAGGCTTTTGTAATTTTTCATCATCTGAAGCTATTGACTTCTAAAGATCAGGACGGGGTCCATCATACCTCCCTGAACATTCAGTATTTCTCCATGGTTGAGGATTATGGATCCCACAACAATCAAAGGAGGAAGAAAAGTATGTTTTCAGAGGGGATTTCTTTTGAAGCAGGGCTAGGACACTGACAGGAGGAATGACACTGTAAAGTTGCTTCTTTCTGTCTGTTAATATTCTTGAAAAAAATTAAAGAGCATGTACAGTGGGGGTCCATGAATATCTGTAGTAAAATGTATGCTAATAAACGTATTCATAAATTCTGTAGAAAAGGAGACAAGCATGAAATCACAGGAGTTTGCTGGTGACATGAGTTATCCAAAGTGATGGGGAAGAAAACAGATTATGAAAAATTAAAGAGGGACTTCAGAAAATTAAGTGACTGAATAGTAAACTGATAGGTGAAAATCAATGTAAATAAATATAAAAGAAATATAAAATGGTGCACGTGGAGAAAACCAGTCCTCATCACATAAAACACTATGAACCCAGAACTGACCATTACCATTTGAGAGCAATACCTCAACATTATGACAAATAGTCCCATGAAAACTTGAGCTCAGTGTCTGGTAGTTGTTGAAAAAAGCAAATCAAATGTTAGACACTGTTAGGAAAACAGTAATAAATGAAGCCAAAAATATGACTCTGCCTCTATAAATCCACAGTTCAACCACTCCTCAAGTAACATGTGCAGTTCTGATCCCCAACAATCAAAAAATGTACAGTAGAACTAGAAATGGTATTGCTCCTCACACAGAGCATTCAAGACCTGGGGAACTCCTTTCCAAAGGAAAAAGAAGCCTCAAGTTCATAGAGGTTCAAGGAGAGACTGTAGATGTACTTAAAAGGTCTACCTATTGAGAGTTACAGAGCAGTCCAACCACAAGAGACTCAGGCAATCACAAGTTCTGTAAATAAGTGCCAAATCCTGCATTCAGGCAACAGCAAGCCCATGCAACACTACAGCACTGGGGAAGAGTGTCCGGGAAACTGCCTGGCCGAGAAGGTCCTGGGGATGTTTGTTGTCAACTGGCTGAATATGAGCCAGCAGTCTGCACAGATGGCCAAGAAGGCCAATGGCATTCTGGTCTGTATCAGAAACAGTTTGGCCAGCAGGACCAGGGAAGTCATCCTTCCCCTCTACTCAGCACTGGTGAGGCCACACCTCAAATTCTGTATTTAGTTTGTGGCTCCTCACCACAAGAAGGACATTGAGGCAGTGGAGCATTTCCAGAGAAGGGCAACGAAGCTGGTGGCAGGGCTAGAGAACAAGCATTATGAGTGAGCTCAGTGCTGGTCTCTTCTTCCAAGTAATAAGTGATAGGACACAAGGAAATGTCCTCAAGTTGCACCAGGGGATGTTCGAATTAGATATCTGGAGAAATGCCTTCACCGAAAGGCATTGAGTGCACCCTCAGCAAGTTTGCAGATGACACTAAGCTGGGAGGAAGTGTCGATCTGCTGGAGGGTAGGGAGGCTCTGCAAAGGGATCTGAACAGGCTGGACTGCTGGGCCGAGACCAATGGGATGAGGTTTAACAAGGCCAAATGCCGGGTCCTGCACTTGGGGCACAACAACCCTATGCAGCGCTACAGACTGGGGGAAGAATGGCTGGAGAGCTGCACGGAAGAGAAGGACCTGGGGGTGCTGGTTGACAGCCGACTGAACATGAGCCAGCAGTGTGCCCAGGGGGCCAAGAAGGCCAACGGCATCTTGGCTTGTATCAGAAATGGGGTCACCAGCAGGTCCAGGGAGGTGATTCTCCCTCTGTACTCAGCACTGGTGAGACCGCACCTTGAATACTGTGTTCACTTCTGGACCCCTCACCACAAGAAGGATGTTGAGGCTCTGGAGCGTGTCCAGAGAAGAGCAACAAAGCTGGTGAGGGGGCTGGAGAACAAGTCTTACGAGGAGCGGCTGAGAGAGCTGGGGTTGTTTAGCCTGGAGAAGAGGAGGCTGAGGGGAGACCTTATTACTCTCTACAACTACCTGAAAGGAGGTTGTGGAGAGGAGGGAGCTGGCCTCTTCTCCCAAGTGACAGGGGACAGGACTAGAGGGAATGGCCTGAAGCTCCGTCAGGGGAGGTTCAGGTTGGATATCAGAAAAAAATTCTTCACAGTAAGAGTCATTGGGTACTGGAACAGGCTGCCCAGGGAGGTGGTCGAGTCGCCTTCCCTGGAGGTGTTTAAGGAACGGGTGGATGAAGTGCTTAGGGACATGGTTTAGGGAGTGTTAGGAATGGTTGGACTCGATGATCCAATGGGTCCTTTCCAACCTTGTGATTCTGTGATTCTGTGATTCTGTGAAAGGATTATCAGGCACTGAAACAGGCTGCCCAGGGTAGTGGTTGAGTCGCCATCCCTGGAGCTATTTAAAAGACAGGTTGATGAGGTGCTCAGGGATATGGTTTAGTAGTGGACAGGTATGGTTGGACTTAAAAATCTCAAAGATCTTTTCCAACCAAATGATTCTATGATTCTATTCGAAATGATGGTACAATATTATACACGTATCGTGTGTATTCACCTTGTGCTTTAAGTATCTCCTTATGGCCACTAATGGAGAGAGGATATTGGGCAAGATGAACTCTCTGTGTTCTTTGGTGGGTAGCTTTTCAAATGAGTTTAAAGTCAGCACCATGCTTTGATGGAAGCTGATGGTAGAGTTATGTCAGTAGACAGTATATAGTGAAACCGAAGAGCTACCACACTATGGTAAAGAAAAGACACCCTCTTTCTCTGTCTACTCTAACTATTTCAATCTAGGCCCTTTCTAATTTACTTCCGAAGTCAATGGGTCTAGGAAGTCTTAGCATAATGTTATTGGGAACAACAACAGCACAGATATGTCTTACAAGATTTCTGAAACCTTTCTCCTAAGCTGTTGGTCCCCACCTTGTATTAGCAAACAGCCTTTCATTGACAGTCTCAACTACTGTCTCAGCTACTGGATGGTTTTTGCCCTGAAATCTTGGTGGAATGGAGAAAAACAGTAAAGCTCAGCCAGATAGGAAAGGTACAGTTCCTTTACAAAATAAAAGGTTCTAAATACCAATTGCTTTAATGATTTATATTACTCTTACTTTAGTTTAATATTGTTCCAGGAAGAAATCTTCATATATAACTAAAGACTGCTGAGTATAGTTCTTTTGGAAATGCTTCCATTGAAAAATTTTAAATTCAAGATCATTGAAGACTAGTTAGTCCTGCTGTTATTAACCGAGGGCTAGTTCTTCATTTCTCTTACTCAGTTTTTATTCCAATAGAACTCTGAATGACTTCTGCCTGGGATATAGCTCTGTTCAGCTACAATTGACTTACAGTAAGTAGAGTACCCAAGTGTGTAACATAATCACTACAGAGAGGCTTGAGGGGACTTCACATGAAGCTCTACTTTTAACACCTAAAGTGACAGCAAATGCAATCAGTGAACCTCAAAAAGAAGATAAAAATCAAACTGTGATTTAAAAAAATGTCAAAGTGAATATTTTCCAGCCCAGCAGATTTCTTGTTTGAGCATGCAAACCCAATATGGTAATAACAAGTTAATACCATCAAACCAAGCAATAAGTATGTGGTGTGTGGTAGAGGTAGGAGCTCTCAACTACTCCAGAAGAGAGGGATGCTAAGGAGCATTAAGTGAGTACATGATGGAAGAAGGACCAAATCTATCCAGGCATGTGTTCATTTTTCAGCTTCAGAATACTGCTGGTTTGCTGCAGACCTTTTCTGTTGGTCTCTCTGGTAAAGTGAGCTAGCAAGTAAATAAGATGGACTGTTAGGGAGCAGCTGCATCACTCAGCAACAGAAAGATACACTGAATTATGAGTTATTCAAATTTTGCTGTATAGTAGCAAGCCCAGACATGAAAGAGGAGCAGTGGTCTCAGACAGCAAGTGACGTTTTCTTAGCAATCCTAATAAAAGACTAGGCCCATTTCCCAATGGCCATGGACTCAAAAGTCCACACTTTTCCCCAGTAGGGATTTGAGCCATGCCTCGGATTTGAGCCATGCCTCAAATTTGAGCCAATTCTTCTAGCCATTAAGACAACATTTATTTGGGAAGCAAAAGGCTTTTACACAGCAAGTTTTGTGACCTACATGCTTTTCACCTGCTTCCGACGGTGGCTGGCATATATAGCTCATGTTCAAAGTATATGTTTGAATGTAGATGTCCACTTTGTGAACGCCTTCTGAACTAAGCACCTAAGGAAAAGCCATTTATCTCATCCTAAAACAGGCCTCTCAAACTAAATCCCCCAAAACTTCTATTTACTTCTGTTGACTATAGAAAGAGTAGCTTGAATGGAGTCATCTGAATTTGGGCAAAACAATCTAAAACCTAAATGTGTTTAGGAATGGACAGGACCCAAGGATTGGTTTGGTGAAATCGGCTTTATCTATGCCTAATCTGTCCTTACCACATATATGAAACTATAGACAGGCTAATATGCTAAGCTATCCATCAGCTTTATGGTCACATCAGAATAAGAGTGTGAAGGTTCACTGTGGATGGTAAATTAATGTAGTCCTGGGGCAAGGTTGGACTTAGATTTAGTAGTTTTGTGTAACCTATATCTTCCTCCAAGGTCTGATGAGCTATCAGGTGTTCACAACATCCACATACGAGGACATTTCCCTCCAGAATTTTATCCCTTCAGACTTTCAGCTCTGTTAGTACCTGTCAACTTTGCAGAAATTGTGACCTTAATTGGGAATAACCCTCTCTGTTATTAGCCTACAATGTGCTTTAATGAAATGATTTGTACAACCTGACTGACACATACAGTTAAGGAGAGTCACACAAAAATGTCTCCTTAAGTCCTCCTATCACCCAACTCCTACACTATTTGGTAACAAGTAATTATTTAGGTAAAATGCTTTCATGAAAGTTTTGCTCAGTGCCATGTCATGATTTACGAAACAACAAACTTTTCTTCCCCAGGAGTCAGACATAATTTAGCAGAAGACCTATTTATCTTTTAATCTAAATTCTTTCCAGCTCTTTCTTAGTTCATTACTCCTTTTATCATGTCTTTTCTGTACTTAAAACTGAAAATTCATAAAGCACAGGAATTCTGTTTTAACTTGCATATCACATTTGCCATTGACAAGTAGAGATGATAAGATATTCTGCAAATTTTTTGTTTTGAATGTTGATGAGTCTTCAACATGCAACATAAGAAGGATCTTCCAAACTATCATGTCTTTTGTTTAATTTCCTTTTCGTGTATTGTCTTTGTTGTTTTGTTATTTTAAGAAAAGAGTGATCGCTACTAGCCAAATTATATTTAAAAAAAAATACAATAAAATAGAAAGGAAAAAAGAAGCGTAATACAAATAAATAATTGGGTGCAGATGGCTGAGGGGAAATTGCTCTGCTGTCCCAGGAACAAATAGTTACATTTAATCTCCTAGGTCACTTCTGTAATTGTTTTAATTTTAATTAAAATTAATCTAGAAAAATGAGATTCTTTTACATTTACATAACTGAGATTAAATCTTATCTCCCTACAGCTATGACCATCTCATACCAGTCCTGCTCCTCAACAGTCCTTGGAGTCTATTTCAAATGGGATTAAAGAATAAAAAAAAAAGAGGCTACTTGTACAAACATGAAATCGAGGTTCAGTAAAGCTCTGCACTGCAGTTATTGGGGGTCTGTCTATAAAGCACAGGGAGTGAATCAGTTCACAGGACCTCGTAGATCAAATTTGCTACAAAGCAGGTCACCACAGTCCATGCTGGCATGACCAAATAATTTTGGGTAGTCATCATAAAGAAAAATGGCGTAGTAGGATGGAAATAGGAATATTTTTGGCAAACTACATCAGTCCCGCTCAGTACCGACAAGGTGTAGGCAAGACACTTGTGTTCACTTGCAAGCACTGCACACCATGAAAGATATTGACCAATGTGAAAGAGCACATGGCAGAGTGATGATGACGATCAGTTATCTGACAAGGAGTAACCAGATTAAATTGCAGCAAGCAGATTATGTTAGGCATAAGAGGAAATATTCTAACAACAAGGACAGTGAAGAGTTGTCCTTCAGTCTGGGGACTGAAGTTTGCAGCATTGGAGGTCTTCTTTAAGATGAGGTGAGGCATTTGTTGGGGGATAAAGTTTAAACAGAAAATTCCTGCAAGGGAGCATACAGATGAATAGCATGACCATCAAGAGTTCCTCCTGACTCTCTTGATTCTGTAAAATTCATGACTCCAATGTCTTCAGCTTTTATGATTTATAAACTGCGTGGCTGTGTATATACGCACAGCCATGCACCATGGTGCCAGGAGCTTCTAAATGTGCAACAAACCCAGGCTTTATTAAACCAGTCTGTTTCACACAGGCAAAGAACCAGTTTGTGGATCAGTACGTGTCGGATTTATTGGAACCTGAGATAATTTATCAAGAAATCATGAATCTCTATGACAGAGTCCTGACCTAGAAAATCTCTAGAGTATGACATCAATAATTATCTGCCTATACACAAATCTGTGCTATTTCTTTGGAATGAAGCTCTTAATATTAGGAAGCTTCATCAATCATGCAATGGGGGGGAGTGCACCTCTAAGAGTGTATGTATCTACATAGTGGGTCAGAAGAAAGTAAACAATCACTAGACATGATAGACAGTTCTGATCTGAAGATAAACCAGCCAGCAAAAGGCCATGTCACTTCTCAGGGATTTTTATGCCTCTGTGTTTATTTCCCTATTTACAGGGTAAGTGGCTTGGCAGCCATTCTAAGAAGGCTCCTGTTGCCCATCTTTACATAGATACTCTGTAACTAAATGAAATATTTTCTGTTGCCATGGTTACTAGGCCCTTTTCATGTTTTTCTTCTTTTCTCTTGCCTCCACAAGCAACAATACTTGTTAACCAATTAAATACCAAATAATACCGGGGAAAGTAAGGAGATTAGTGTTTTGCACGTGTCCTCACCTCCAGCTCATTTGAACACTGACTGGCTACCAAGAAGAGGACTTTCAAATTTAGAGGTTACTAACTGAACTAATAAAAGAAACCACAGAGATTTCAGAGCAGTAGGATGTGTGCAGGGCTTTTCATGCATCTTAGGAAGCAAGCAAAGTACCTGGAGTGGCGTAGCAAAGTACCTGGAGCTTTATGTAATTAAGCTCCTTTCAGTAATAAATTTACATTTCAGTAATAAACCTCATTGAAAGAGATCACTTACAAGATGTTTAAGGCATATCTAACAGTATCAATGTGTTTTTCTGAATAACATTAAACAAGTGGACCAACAGGTGCCACACCAGACTGAGGCTGCCACGGCGCAGGGCAGATGCAGCCCTGATCGAAAAGAGATGACAGCACAGACTGTGTACAGCTCCTGCAATACTGTCTTGTGCTTCTGGGCATTAGGTGATGTTACATGGCCAAGGAGGCATAGATGTGTGAAAGATACCTTCTTTCACATAGCCACATTTTTAAAACCGATTGTACCACAGAAATTATATTGAAACAGCATCCAACCTTCTTATGATAAAAGTTACACTGCCCAAGATAAGCAGTCACTTTGCGCTACAGATCAGGAAAATCAACCTTCTTTAGTTGCTATCATATGACACCTATTCAGGTGCTGATTAATTTTGTTCTGTGTTTTTTTAATCCCGTCCTGTCCGGTATTTTTTTACCTTCTTTTAATACTTCTTCTAATACTCCTTCAGAGGAGAATTTGTTTCATTGCTCTTGGACTGTTCCCTGCTCAGACAGCTTTAGCAGTACCCAAAACCCCAAGCTGCATCCTCTCTGTGAGTTTATCACCCACTGCTTATAAGTGATAGATTCTAAGACATTTCAAAGTTCACTACATTTTAAGGTTTACCTCATATCATGTATATACTTCATATACCTCATAAGGTATATCTCATGAAGTGTTTGAGAGACATTTTTCTGATGTACGTGTCAGCAGGGGATGCAGAGTAAATTGTAGGAGGTGGAGAAAATCAATAGAAAAGGGCAAGTGTTGTGCCTTCTCCATTCTCTACCTGCCCCTGACATAGAAGAAAGACTTCCATAATGCAGAATTCATTGCGGTATGTTTTTCTTATTTGGACATTTTTTCAGGAGGAAGTCTGTGAATGCAGCAGCAAAACCCATCTTCAAGTTTCTCTGGTGAAATGTGTCTTTTTACTGCCACAGTCTCACAGCTGACTCATACAAGCATAATCAAGCCCTAAAGCAATTAAGCTACTTTGGCCTTTATAAGGCAGTTTAAGAGACAGATCCATTCCAGCACAATTCAAACAGCACAAAGAAAAGCTTTTATTGTCCTGATTTATTGAGTTTTTCTATTTCTCTTTTATTTAAGTCCAGTGTCTGGCATTCAATTTAATGACAATGATTCTGTAAAGCATTAAAACATCCTATGACTATTAAAGGAACATTTATTGAAGTCTAATAAGAGACAAATCAACTTTTCATTTAAGTGCCTCAAAAATAACACAAGCAATAAATGTTGATTATGTATTTAATGATACTGCAACCTATACTGTACCAACAGAAAATACTATTGCATTTCCAATTTAACACTATTGCCCATTGTTATCATTAGGGAAAATGTTTATTATTATTCTAATTGGAAGCAGCAAGTTAAAATTCATCTTCATTTAAAAGGAAATAATGCTGCTCAAATGCTTAATGTCTATATACAACTCCTGGGGATTTTTTCTGGGAATGCTTATGTTTATTAGAGTGATCTGTTTCCAAGCATGGATGCAACACAGGACTGGAGGATGCATTGAAAGGCACTCCAGGACTAATTTCAGAAAAGGTTGTTCCAGTAGGAAAAGCATTATGGTCCAACTTCTGACATCAGACTTACATATATTAGCATGCACAGAACAAATCACGAAAAAATAATACCTAATGGTAGAATCCAACTTTTCTCCTTAGTCTGGAAAAACTACATTTTTAGAATGTCTCACTTGTCAAGGTGAGTGTGGAGAGTGCTTTCTTGTGTTTTCATTCTACTGGTCTGGTTTATGCATTTTTTTTATTTCTCCATTGTGTAACTTTTGAAAGCTTTGCCAACATGACAAAGGTACAAAATTTTTTTGCTAATCTGCGAAAATTTGGAAATATAAAGAAAGACAATCATAGAGATAAAACTTTATAGTGCATTCATTTGGGAAGGAAAAATAAATTTTCAAAACTCTTTCAATCTCTGCCCCCAGAAAAAAAAAGAAAATTAGAAAGATTTTCAGGAGAAGTTAAAGTTGTGAAAGGAAACCTTTTATTTTGCAACTGAAAAACTGAGGCACAAAGAGACTGAGTAGCTGGCAGCAAAAACGACAACTGAACAAAATATTTTTAAATCATATTCTGTTGGCTTGACTTTATTCTGACATGATGTGAGTAATGTACCTTATTTTAGAGGACACGGGACCATTTCTCTATATTCTGATTCTACCTCAGTTTGTTACTACAGTTTAGGTTCTCAAATCCAAGGCCCTGCAATCCCAATAGAAATTTTGTCCACAAGTATCTCTCAGGCATTCCTTGATAAACCAACCCCTGGTATCTCATGATAAGCTAGAATTTTAGGAAAAGGTCAAAAGCCGCAATTATGAGAAGTGCACGAAAGGGAGAGAGGTAAAGGTGTTGCCCAGGACACAGGTACATTGCTCACTGATGAAGTCCTGTGGAGTAAAACTCTGTGGATGTTTCTCTTGTGGAAGGATTTCCAGCCTGGGCCAAAGGGATCTCTAAACATTTTAACTTTGTACGAGAGTTGTCTTACATTACTTCATATATCTGCACTTTACTTACAAAGATACTGAAACGAACAGGCATGGTGATGGCAACCGCTCATTGTACAGAGCAGACATATGACTGCCCGTGGTGATCTGCTCTGTGTTACGATGACAGCAACATATCATCCCCTCTCTGCTTCTGATTCACAGTTCCTGCATTTTCTCTCTTCACCACTTCCATTTCTAAGAAAGTTCAGAGTCGATTTATTTTAAATCATCTACAACTGCCTCTAAGGAAGGTTAGACCACCGTGTGTATGATTCACTGACAAACTTATTTTCTTTCTTAATGTGCTCGGTTTGGCTGCGGTAGAGTAAATTTTCTTTATAGTAGATAGTATGGGGCTATGTTTTGGATTTGTGCTGGAAATAGTGTTGATAATACAGGGATGTTTTACTTATTGCTGAGCAGTGCTTACACAGAGTCAAGGCCTTTTCTGCTACTCACGCTGCTCCCCTAGAGAGTAAGCTGCTATGGGTGCACAAAAAAAGCTGGGAGGAGAGACAATCAAGATTGCTGACCCCAACTGACCATAGGGAAATTCTATATCACGTGATACTGTGCTTAGCAATAAAACAAGGTGAAAGGTTGGCTGGGGCTGCTGCTCAGAGAATGGCTGTTCATTGTCAGCTGGTTGTGAGCAATTGTTTTCATTTGCATCACTTGTCTTTCTCGGATTTTATTTCTCTCTCTTCATTATTTTCCTTTTTATTAGAATATTGTTATTATTATTATATTTCAATTATTAGACTGTTCATATCTTCATCTACCAGTTTTCTCACTTTTGCCCTTCCAATTCTCTTCCCCTCCATCTTGTTGTGGGGGGAAAGTGAAGAAGCAGCTGTGTGCTTAGTTGCCAGCTGGGGCTAAACTACACCACCTAAAAATTGATTTAACTATAAAAGCAAAGGATAAGACAGCTATTGAACCAGTTCAATGATTTAAAAATTGGGGACTGAGTGTTTGATCCATCAACAGGCATCAGCACTGAGATTAAACCTGCAAGAAGTCAAAGACTGCATTTAATTATTTTTTTTAAAGCCCCTGAGAAGTTATTTACGCTTGAGACAAAGATTAAAGATGCTGTGAAATTTACTGTCTCTGCACTTAACCAGGAAGCACAGTAGAGCAGAGTGTTGACGTGGATGCTGTCATTCCTGACACCCTGTTAGCTTGCTGGTATGAAATACGTTCAGACAGTGCAGTAATATTTGTAAAGCTTATTGGTAAGGATATCAAATCATTCCATTGTTTATTCAGTGAAGCTTAAGCACAGCATCGCTGAGGTTATTCTGTGTCTCACTTACACACTGACTTCCCTATCCCCTTCCTTTGCAAAGTGTCTCTGTCATAAAAGACTTGCATTTATAATACTTCTATGTTCTAAACTGCTTTGCACCATTTCACTGTTCAGTAATATAAATTATTCAATTCATGGCTAAGATTCAAAGTCATAAAAGTAGATATCTGTAGTTGTCTACAGCCCACATATGTTGCAGAAAGGCACATTTAGAGAGTCTGGAGAGAATAAGAAGGCAGTGAGCTATGTGTTTCCTGCTGTCCTGGTGATCACATTTTACTTGCTGTTAACTTCCTATCCTGTCTTGTTTAATTTGTGACATCCACATGTTTCATTGTGTTTGTCAGTCAGATTGAAAACTTTTAGGGCCAAATGTTGTTTTGATAATTGTCTCATAATCAAGTTACTAACAGCATCAGCTGGTACATATACATTTGCTGCAGATGAAGAGCATATACGTTATTATCTTTTCATCTATATCATCTAAATTTTCAGCAATTACAGTTGATTTAAAGTGACTGCTATCTGAGTGCCAGTATCAGCCATTTTTAAAGGTCCTGGTCACTAAAGGAAAAGAAGACTGAGTATTTCTGGGTTTAAAGAAAAAAGAAAAAAACACTCTTTTAGAGGTCACAAGCTGAATGTTTTAATGTTTTGAAAAGCATCTAAAAGCATGCCTGTTTCAGACATTTCAAGCATTAGCCATACCTTACTTCAGAATAATCTTCTTTTCTACACAGAGTATTACAATAAAAGCAAAATGCAATCAACAGAAAGAGAGATAACGTAATATGAAAGATGGTACATCGTGGTATGTGGTACACTACAGTAAACTCATATATTAACTTAAACATGGATCTCATTAGTGTCTGGTGCAGGCGTGTTTTTGTATTCAGTTATTTATTAATGCTGTCTTGTTTCCCAGAACTGATATACTGTGTATTGACGAGACGACAGAAACACTATCCCTTGCTCGATTTCAGATAGCTGCATCTACTTCTCATAAAACACATAATTAACTAAAGAGGGAATACTTTTTAATTAAAGTTGGCTGAAAATAATCAAATGCTGGCTTTGCAGGGTGCTCCTGGTTCTGCTCTAACTTCCTCGCTTACTCAGAGCGAAGCTCAGTGGGTTGTTCAAATGTTCTCCTTTGCGTGCTGCTAAATGAATGACAGACAACATGGCTCAGCAGAACTGACTGAAAAGAAAAGTCATACAATCATAGATTTAGGTTGGAAAAGACCCTTAAAATTGTCAAGTCCAACCATAAACTTAGCACTGCAAAGTCCACCACTAAACCAGGGCCATAAGTGCCACGTATGCATGTCTTTTAAATATCTCCAGGAATGGTGACACAACCTCTTCCCTGGGCAGCCTATTCCAATGCTTGACAGCCATTTCCATGAAGAAATTTTTCTTGGTATCTTGTCTAAACCTCCCCTACTGGAACTTGATGCCATTTTCTCATGTTCTATCACCTGTTACTCAGGAGAAGAGACCAACACCCACCTTGCTACAACCCCCTTTCAGGTAGCTGCAGAGAGAGATAAGGTCTCCCCTCAGCCTCCTTTTCTCCACACTAAACAGCTCCAGTTCCCCCAGCAGGTCCTCATTAGGCTTGTGCTCCAGAACCTTCACTAGCTTTGCTACTCTTCTTTGGCCCTCAAACAGTCAACACAGTCACACAGTGTGAAATGAGAAAAACTCAGATATTTATCATTTGTTGAGATATACTTTCTGCTGGAGAAAGTTTTTGGAGCTGTGTTGCAAGCCCTAAATATGGGTAGCCAGTGAGTAACCTCAAATCAGTCTGAAAGAGCTAGTGGGCTGGATTCAAAGGATGCCATGAAAAAAATGGTCAGAATTGAGGCTTCCAGACAGGAGACTGGCTGCTGTGCCAAAGGGTCACTTTCCACAGTGTGTGTGAGATGTGGTATCACACAGAAGAGATAACACAAGTAAGTATGGGTGGTTAACGGCAGGGTGTTAAAACTGCACTATGCATCACAGCAAAAGGGAGACTAAAAGCAGGAGCACTGAAATCCCAGGGAAATTATATGAAAGACAATAAATCTGGAATATGCAATAACTGAGTCATAGAGGGAATAGGGAAAGAAACAGAAGGGTTTGACTTCATTACTAGCATTTATGGCCAAAATTCCTCAGGATGGTTTCAAAAAAAAACCTTGTCATCATCTCTCCAGGCCCCACTGTGCCCAACGCAGCCCATCACCAGAGTCCCCCAGGCACTGGTGTAACAATACAGAAGGGCTCATCTTCCTAAGACAGAAGTTGGTTTCATTTTAAGGTCTGGGATGGCTAATCCTCCGAGTTCTTCTCATCAGTAACAAGCAAGCAAGGAAGGAACAGTAGTATTCATGAGCAATGTTATTTTTTCTATATCGAGGTTTATTCTGACTCTTCCTTTGCTTTCTAAAACCATATGTCAAACAAGCCCGAAGTCTGTTTCTCCAAAAGAAAGAAACTGTGCCTGCCTACTCAGTAGGTACAGAAGTTGCCTGAGGAACCTCATTGCAGGGCAATCTGGGGAGGTCAGTCAAGGTGCAGATGAGGTTTCCGTAGGAAAAGAAACCCAGGAGATGCTGAGCAGAAACTTTGAGACTACCCTGAAGCACTAGAGTAGGAAAAGAATCGATTCATAAACTGTCTTTGCTCTGACAGGGCAAGGGCAGCCCTTCCTTTATGAAACTCAGATGGTACCTGCACTCTTCATGCAGTACAGGGACTGTGGCTAGCTCAGGGGCTGCATGAGGCAGGTGTGCCATAGCAAAAGTATATCACCAAGACAGGATGGTCTGTTTGGTCATTCCATGGCTAGAGATTCAATAGCAGCACTTCCACATCCAAGAGCTGTGAAGATGCCCTTGTGGAAATCAAAAAGAAAGATTAAAGGAAGGCTTGAACAAGGAATAGCAGTCTCTGAAGCTACTACTTTCATTGTTACTTTTGTGCTTCATAGCCCAGTACATTACAGGATTTTTTCCATTCCTTTTTTCTTTTTATTCCTTTTTTTTTTCTTTTTTTAATTTGTGATGTTCAGCAGAGTGTCTCCTTTTCATCTTATTTGATGGATTTTCCCCTAGTTGTTTCAGTCCTTTCATTCCCTGAAACACAGCTTAGAGCTACCTTGTTTTCTCCTGTTAAGGTGGCATCATGAACCTTCTTGCTGTATCATGGCATGATCTCACACTGACAGCTCTTGAGAACAAAGCCCTGTTTTAACTGTGAGTTCAGTCTCCAGGGCTCCACGCTTGCAAAGTTCAGTCAAACTCGTGGAGCTCTTTCACTTTTCTGTGGGGGAGAGGACAGGGTGAGAAGCTGCTGAGTGGGAGGGATGGAGAATATCTCGAGCTGAAGTCAGATATGTGTCATATCCTTCTTTAATTCCATTTTAAATTCAGACTCTGAGCTTAGTAGGGCATGCAATATGTTTAGTGGCAGTTGGTACTGGAGGTACACAGTACCTCCAGGGGTAATCATGGCATAAGAAATAGAACAGTAAAGAACGAAACAGAACAGAACTTTGTATTCACAGTAAGAAGAGAAAAAAATTACATTTTTTTCTAAGGTTGAGAGAAGATTACAGAAATTCCAAATAAACTTTCAAGAGGAGGATGTTGAAAACTTCCAGAGGACAATAATATAATAAACTGATACATAATTTTTGTATATATATAATATTATAAACCTCTGAAGAGATCAAAGAAACCTTAACTCTGCCCCAGAAATGAGTGTGGGACAATGCTAAAACAGCTGTGTGGCTTAAGAGAGTGATGTGTGCAGTGGCCTTGCTGTGGCATGTGCCCAAGCTCTCCCAGGCTGCACCAGGGACAAGATGCTGCAAACTGGCATTGCAAAAGCCATCTGCCAAGTCTGGGCTGCAGGGAAATGAGAGGTGAGGGCACAGAACCCTCTCTGACAGGAGAGGAATCATAGCCCAGCCCCACAGCTTTGTGATTGCCATTCCTCCCCAAATCCTTATCCCTTTGGCAGACCCAGCAACGACACAGCTAACGTGGACTCCTGCTGTCGTGCCCAGCTCTGTGAGGAACTTCTCTTCTAAAAGAGTTCTTATGCTTGTCCCAGCTGCCAGCCTATGTGTTCCCATGGATCTTGTCTCTCAGAGCAGGAGAGAATGTACCTGGAAACTGCTGTGTGTGCTGAAGACTCTACTTTAGGAGGGCTGCCCAGATGCACAGGCAGTAGTGCAGAGGAGGCAGAATCTCACACCCAAGTTAGGCATAAGCACAAATGTAAGCACTCCTGCTTTTCTCATCTTAGCCAAGTCAAGATTTGCCTTCTCCTTTGTCAACAGGAACAAACCTTCTTAATATTCATGGTAGCAGAAAGAGCACAAGACTTTAGCTTGAACCTGCAGTGGGACAACTCTTCTGCTCCCTAAGTGAAGATTCCTAAGCCTACAAGTCTGTTCTCCTCAGCATGGTGCACCTCTCCATCTCCCCCTTCGGACAGAAGGAACCTGCAATGTCTTTTGCTCATGTGCTCCCTGTGTTTCTCACAGCAGAGGAAAGAGAGAAGAGACCTGTCAATTGGACCTGGAAGATCCAGAATCTTCTCACTCCAAGCAGCGGCTCCAGGGCCTCAGCTTACTGCAAGGGACCATTCTCTGCCCTCTTTGATCTGACTTTCCTCCAGGCCATCCCAATCCCTTCATTACACACCGATTCCTAGCATATGCTTTTTTTCAGCTTTGCCAAAATGGAATACCTACCTGGGAAAAGACTTCATGATATTTTTGTTATTTTGCCAGCACTAGAACTGTAACGCATAAAATGGGATAGCATTGCTACAGCACAGCATTCTTTAGCAATCACAGCATGTTTAGAGAGGACTCCAGATGAACACTTGAAGCACCAGCACTCAAATTTGTGCCACATTATTTTATCTTTGTTCAGTCTTAAAACATATTATTGCTATGAGTTCACACCTGCATACGCCACCAAGGTGTCTATTTGTTTACTTTTGCCTTCTTTCTTTATCTGTCTTTCTCTTCTCTCTCCTCTTGATCCAGAAGATGGCTTTTCCCACGCAAAAGACAAACTACATTTCTTTTGAGGGGAAGGTCATAGCTGTGTTAACCATTGATTCTCCTCTACTGTAAAAGAAAAATCAAGGAACTTTGGCCATTAGAGGGATCCTCTTGTGCTATGTGTCTACAGACAGATATTTTTATGCCAAAATAGGTACAACATGACTTTTAGTTCTTCTTTTTATAAGATGAACAGAGGCACAGGAGAATTAGAGTGAGAGCCATGAGTAGGAAATACCCCGGCTTGGTCTGTATAATGCACCACTGTGGTTTCTTACCTGTTCAAAGGAGACGATAACTAGCAGCCCTCTGTGAGGGGCAGGATATTTACTCTAGGAGTCAGTGGCCAGCACTGCCGGAAAGGTATTTCCCTGGGGACCAAATGGCTCCCTGGAACAGCGTCTTTTCAGTCATGCTTCTAACTATTGAGAAGCAGAGCGCTGACCCTGCTTGGCCAGGGAGGAGATGTCCCTACTTTGCCACAGATCCCACTAGAGATGTCACACATTTTGTTTCTGTATTAACCTCTCTGAGAGGCAAGGACCTTTATCTACAGGCTAACACCCAGAACACTCATGAGTACTCAGTCATGAAATATCACCTGTCCATGAAATGAGGGGGGGGGGTTCACTGAGGGGAGATGTCTTTGTTTTGTTGGCTGGGGTTCACACACTTGCTGTTGAATCCTGTTTATGAATGGGATTCTTCTCTCTCAGGCCAAAGGTACCCACTGCTTTAATTGAAGATAACACAGAAATACCACACATTTGAAATCATCAGGAAAACTTGGGTTTCCATTTGCTATAGGTATCGCTTTTTTTAAAAAAAAATCAATTTCACTTAAAGTCACTGCTACTTTCATTGCCTGATCTAGTGGGACATGTCCCTGCCCATTGTGCAGGGGTTGGAATTAGAAGGTCTTTAAGGTCCCTTCCAACCTAAACTATTCCATGATTCTATGATGATTCTATGATTCTCACTGTCAAAAATTCCCCATATAATTCCATTAGGGGAGCTAATTTTTATCCTCCTCATTCAGTGCCACTATTTTGTTTCATATAGCCACAAAGTTTCCCCCAAAGATATCTATGTTTCAGGGTATGGAGGATCATTATTTCATGAGCATTATACTTCCAGTATATAAAATTTTTAATGTCAGTACAATTTACAGAACTTGAGAAATGTAAGAGGCAGAGCCTCAAGAGGGTTTTGGGTACCACTTTTTTTTTTCCACCTAGATATTCTTCTTTGATTTACAAGAAATAGCTGGTGTCCACAATTATTTACTGTTACAGCCTTGCACATAATTTTGTGTCCAATTTAACAGAAGTCACTGCCCAGCTGATGAATCTTACATGAACGTGGGCATCTAGAATATTTCACTCTGGAAGTGAAGGGCATTTTCTTTTAGACTTCTCAGTGTGGAAGAGTCCACTGTATGGCATGTTTAGAGAGGACTCCAGAAAGCTGTGTATAAAGGGAAGTGTTTACAAAGACATACTTATTGAATTTTTACGGAAAGATGCTCCTCTGCTTCCCAAATTCAGATATTGTGGTTTACTTCCATTTGTCATTCTCCATATCCAGCAACTGCCAGTGATGACAAAGGCCTTCATATCACAATGCCCCCTCTCCTGCTTGAGACTGCAGATGGGTCTCAGCTTAGTGTCATCTCTGTAGAAAGATGCAGTGGAGGTAGATCTTCTCTTGGCTTCTGCTTTCCCTTCCAGGAACAGAAAAGACTCTTTGGTGAAGAACCAAGGCTTTTATTGCAAGTGATAGCATTCAAGCTTTCTGCAGGGAGCCAAATTGGTATAATGATTACATTGAAGAGCACCTCAGAGAAAGAGGATGGAGTAATCTAAGAGAAATGAAGACTGAAAGCAGTAGCTGACATTTAGTCTTGCATTAGAGCCCATGGGACAGAAGGCACAAATACAGTAAATTATCTGTAGGATGTCTCTTCTTCCTGGAATGAATGATTTCTAAGAAACTGGCAATACAATGAAATGTATGCTCCCTTCCTCTCTTTAGAGGACTGAGTAATAACTTACATGATTCCTTGTCCAGCAATACTTTAGTCAATATTTATAGAGCAACGCAGTAAAGCAGCTTCAAATTTGTTCCCTATTTGATAATAAATAAAGATAGTATTCAGAATTCTAGTTGCCTTTAAAACTGTCTAATCTTCTATTTTTATGTGATTTCAGCCTGAATAATTTAACACCAGAAGCAAGCTTGCCCCAAACATCCAGAGGGGAAACATGAGAAGCAAAAGAAAGTGTACATCTGTGCATAGTATGTACACATGGCACATCAAGATATTTTATCCAGACAGATCAAAACTCGGGGACAAATCTTATTTTGTCTCCTGTTGCTGGTTATGGCATGACAAATAGTAAGGTGCTAATTACAGTTGATAATGTGGCAAAAATTTCCAGTCCTTCCTTATTCCTAAATGCTCTGCCCTGCATTCAGCAGTTTCAAAAAATTCCATGTCTATTCTGCTTCTCTTCTCAGCTTGCACTAAAGCAATTCCTTCAGCCAAAGTACATGGGTTACATTTGGATATGACAGCCATGGCTGTGGGAACAGAAGGATGTGGAGCTCATTTATTTTCCTTCATTGGTGAATACCAGTTTCCTGTTCTTCTATATGTCATACGCTCGTTACTCCAATTTCATGCTTCTTGGTCACTGACTAAATCTGTAAAGTGCTTTGAACTGCTGGAATAAAACAAAGATATTAATCTGCACTGAAGGTTGTCCTTAGCACCATTTATGTTTTAATATACTGTATTGTTTCCTTCATCATTACAGGTTATCTAACATTCACCACAGGCCCTCTACCTCCTTCCATTCTGCCAATGGTACCTCACTGAGTGAACTATGAGAAATTTCACTGAATCTTTCCCCTCTCCAAAAGACTCATTAAATCACATTGAATTCCTTAGAAGTGAGTAAAGCTATTCATATCCCCACAAAAGGATTTCCTACATTACTATTTTTTCTGACAGAAACAAATCCATCTGTTTCTCTTCTGAAATCTAAATTCCTTTTAATTAAAACTAAAGGAAGGGATCAGACACGAGTGGGGCAGCTGCACCATCAAACTGAAATGACCATGCCAGTAGAAGCTAGCAACTGTACTTGAAAAGGCTGCATCGGACAAACGGCAGACCAGTTCTGCAGAGCTGCCACACACAGGATGGACCAGGACCAGGACACAGCAGTCCAAATCAATCTTGATTTACAAGAGCTGCATATCAGACCACAAGGCATCAGCCCATTGCATCACAACAACATGATTTTCCACCTCACCAGCTGTGCGGCTGACTTTTAGACTGCATACATCACCACAGTAGCTGAAGAACCGCATTATCAATCACCACAATAATAATTGAAGTGTAGTAGTCAGTAATACTCTCTCTGACTTTATTTAGATTCATTGCCAGTAGATCTATATAACCCAGGATCTCCTTCCCCGGTGAACATAATACTGTTATGATGTTTCTTTGTTCATTCAGAAATTTGATTAATGTAGAAATTTCTTTTAAAAAACACTCCAAGAAAAGCCAGAAAATTAAGCTTTTTGCCTTGGTTTACTGAAAAGAGTTCCCTCTGGGCAGACAATTAAAACTGTCTAGCATGAGGTAACCTTTAATAAAGCAATTGGTTGACTTAAACAGGAAGCAGCTGTAGCAACATGACAAGAGAAACTCTCGCCTGCAGAGCCAGTCCCCAGTCTGCACCATGATGAACCCCCTGTGTGAACTGAGGATCTCTGGCTCCAGCATTTGAGATGCTCAGGTACCATCTGGGCCTCCATGACAGCATCCCAGAGGGAAGGACTGATTTGCTAGTCAGTGTCTTCACATCTTTAAATCCTTCTTCCATCGCTCCAAAGTGATAAGAGGTTTCATTCTTTGCTTTATTTCTCTAAGAAGTATTGACGTTTAAAAACATGATGTTTTCACCTGTCTGACAGAGTTATACTGACAGCAGAGAAAGGAGGGCAGGAACAGCAATCCTGTACTGCCTAATCCAAAATTTATCAGAATTAAGAGAAAATTACCCATGGTTTCCAACAGGCTCTGGCTCAGGCCTGAGAGATAAAGGGGATCTGGCAGTCGTGACTTATTTCTACACTGTCTCATATGGCATACAACAGGGCCCTGCTATGGTACCTCAAGAAAGCAGTAAGCAGCTCAATCTGTTCAAGGCAGTGAGGGCTCAGCATCCTCTACAGCCGTGGGAGAAAGGAACTTATAACACACCTAAAATAAGGCTAAGGCAGCCACAGTCCATAGACAGAAATGCAGCCAGGGTCATGCATGCAGTGTGTCAACAGGCATAAATCAGTCCTCCCTACCAAATGCACACACCATTTGGAGTTGTTCCAAAACCGGAAGAAATGGGTTCTCCTCTCAATTCTGCCCCAGCATCTTGTGCCCCAGAGCTTCAGTTTTCCTACGTAATGAAGAGGACCCTCATGATATGTTTCCCTGACTGGTCTCTTCAGGTTGATAACCTTTTAGGACCAAAGCCGCCTCTTACTTTGGAATACAGAAAACACCATCACTTGTGACCTAGTCTTGATAAAGGCTTCTAGGCATTTACCACAGTAACAGTTTGTTAAGGAAAAATGTTGGAGAGTTTCCCTCAGTCCCTACTGCTCAACCACAAGTCCAATTCAAGGCACTGCAAAAAGTCCACGCAAACACTCCCCCATTTAAGCTTTCATTTCTCACCTGCACAAACTATAATTCTCAGTCAGATCTGGGTCATGGCATTGTGAAAAGTACCTGTGTAGTCAACAGTGAGTGCCCACAACATGCCAGCCAAGTAAGGGACTGCAGCTTCATCAGTGTGTTCAAACAAAATGTAATTGCAGGAGCCATTAGATTGCATGCTACTCCTGCACTCTGTTATCAAGGTTGTAATGATATCTCTTGTTTTCCTTTCCATCTCTTGGTAATGAAGCATTCCACTTTACAGACAGGGAACAAGCCAGAATGGAAACTCCACAGAGCAAGGAGGCACCAAAAGGTTATGAGAAAATGTGGTGTGCACCTTGGGGCTCTTTAGGGATTTCAATTATGAAAAAGGATTACAAAACAAATTTATTCCCTATAAGAAATATCCCTTGCTTCCTGTATACAGGCCAATCACTGAAATTCTCTTGTGCCAACTTCAAATATTCTGCTAAATGGGGAACAGGTAGAAGGACAGGTCAAGGAATGAAAGGAATAAGAAAGATTTAGAGAAATTGCATAACCCTAGTGCTCACTGTTACTAGTAACTCACAAGAACTATATTTGTTATGTCATGATCTACCTTGTTAAACACAAAGCATGTAGCTCAATGACATTGCTTCCTAGTTACAAAGCTTCCCAAAGTTGTTAGACCTGAACAGTGCTTGTCAGCATTCCTGTAAGTAAGGGTAATATTTGTAAAGGGAAGAGAGTTGTTCTGGATTTATTTCTTTTTCAGCTGCAAGAAGAAGGTGCAATTTCAATTGTTTTATGAGCATGACTGGGCAGGGACAGAGTTAAAATGCAAATGCCTTTTACACACTTTGCTTTTATGCAATAAAGTGCTGCGCTCAGCATATTAGAATTTACCCTGACCCTGTCACAGACTTCCCAGTTACCGGGACACATCCTTTGTTTCCTTAGTCCTGCTGTGAGCAAGTTTTTAAACTTGAGGAAGCTATCTTGGGTAATAATCCTAGTCAGCAGATTACTTCCTTGAGGAAACTTGGAGCCTGAAACTTGGAGCAGACTGCAAAAAGGAAATTGTTCCGCTTTTTCTATGCTTTGTAACGCCTCTTCATACTTCTGTTTGTTCGAAAACCATTAAACTTCTTATGCATATTTTTAAAGCACCTGGAGTTTTGGAGTGACATATAGTAAAACAGAACAGATGGGTACTGTTGTCTATTTATAATGCACTCATCATTTACATAGCAAGGTTCTGTTGGTTTTGTGCTTACAGTGTCTTTGACTCAGAATCAGCAGTTACTGCTGTTTACAGGAGGTCTTGATGAATACCATAGTGGCAACAAGAGTACAACACTGATATCCTGTCCCTGATTGTACTAATTCAGTCTGTTTCAGCATCCCTAATAAATAAAGAAACAAAGAAATCCTAACTGTGATGCTCACATTAGTTTGGACTAAAATATATGATCTAGTAAACAACCATATATGCATCTAGCTCACCTGACAGCTTTGGGCCCAAGCTGTGAAAATTTCAAAGCTGAGGTCCCCCGATGATCCTCTGAACACTTGAAAAGCAGACAATAACAAACAAATTGTGGTTTTGCAACAACTTCCTAAAATACCTATTTCAGCTTTGCAGGGAGCAATGTTCAGAGCAAAGGGAACATCTCAGCCCAGTTACCATGAGGCCATGGACCCTTCTTCTAAGACAAGCAAGTATGAATCAGACTGGGGTTGAGTCGCTTTGGGATTGTACAGTTTGGGTCTTTGGGCAACAGGAACATCTAGGGAGGACATTCCGATGCAAGTCAGTTAAATGAGGGCTTAGATGTGGGACTTCGTTGAGGGGCTCCACTCCTTGAAGCTGATGGGACAGGTCTGGTGCTGAGCCTTTGTCCTGCTGGGTTCCTTCTGGTGGTAGAGGAGAAGGAGTCACACAGACACCAACACAGAGGATGAGGCAGCACCACAGTATGTTTGTATTCATAGCACACTTAGCATTTTCTGTAAAAGAATAAAAACTTTAATCTAGAAAAACAAAGGCTTTGCACTTCTCTCTGGCAATACAGCCATCACTGTGGGGTTTTTTAAGCTGACAAATTTCACTGAGACTCCAAAACTGGTAATTAACCATTTATTATTGGAAGGGGCGGAATAAAGGGGAAGAACAAATTGATTCTTAACTAGATTAATTGTCTCAGCCCTATATACAATTACTTCTGTTTTCCTGATCATCTTAAATTTTCACCATCATTAAACAAAGACACATTTCAACCACTTATTGACTACAGCCTAAAATGAGACCTTTATATTAGAAAAAGGCTTCTCCAGAACCAGAGCTGTGGTCCTCTGGGGAAAAGAGTCACCCATCTGGGATGCAGTTGACCACAGGCCTTTGAGCCAAGACCATAACAACTACAGTCAATTAGTCCCTTCTTGACTTGAAATTCAGGATGCTTTGTCTGGTTGGAGTTATTCAGCAATTTCCTTTCCCACTGAGGCAAATTTGGTCCTTAAATAGACTTCCAACACCTTTTTCAAAATGTGGTCCCTGCTATATGGTGTCTTACAAGCGTAGTAAGCCTAAGGTATGTGGAAATTACCTTCTAACAACCTTTCTTTAAAATTTTAGGAGTTTTAATTTATTAAGAGGAGTCCCTGTGCAATCAGTGCCAGGGCAGCATTGTGACCTTTCCCACTTTAGGTCAACATGAGCCAAACTCAGTGGATGGGATGCCAGATCTCAAGACCCAGAGAGCCAGGGGCTGATGCAAAGCTGCATGGACCAATACAGGTGATCCTCACCTGGGCAGTGAGGGGGTGAACTTCCTGCTTGGTACTTGAGACTGGACATGTCTAAGAAATGCTTAAAACCACAGCCAGCTTCTAGTATATTCCTCTGCAGTCACTAGAATTATGCTTATTGAATGAATACCTAAAGATTTATTCTCTTTTCCATATGTCTCACTTTGACAAAACATTAACACACTTACTGAATACCTAGTGCACATATGAGTCTATCTCCGTTGAACTAAGTACCTGCTTAACTTTGAACATGAGGTTTAAATGTTTTTAAGGATGCTGGGCACCCAGAGCATGTGCTTAAAATTAGTATGTGATAAAATATTTTGCCAAAGCCATAAATCAATCTTAAATGAGCACATACAGACAATCTAAGTGCAGTGGAGCAAATAGTAACAATAACAGCAAAAATATCCACTAGTCATTGCTATGCTGAACTGAAACATATTGTGATAGCTTTCACACAGAACACAAGAGACTATCTGGCATTCTGCACCAGAATGTGATCTGTGAAGAACCTGTTGTAGGAGAAGAGAGTGGTTCTTACAAAGCTGAGTGAGGACGTAAAGTTCTGCATACTAACCTTGACCTTTGATGCTGCTACATCAGAAAACTTGGTTTCTTATAGCATTGTGTGTCAGTTTATGCATCTGTAAAATACCACTCACGTTTGTAAAGCACTGTTAATGTGCATGAATTCAATAATGAGCCCAGCTAATCAACTCTGCATTTGTCTGCTGTTCAGTGGAGGTCAACGTAGAGACATCTAAACTTGTTCCAAGATCAGAACAGCTGTATTAATTAAGAGGCTGATTGGATGAAGCTAATTGCCACCAAAAAGTCACACGGTAGTGCTTCTTGATTCCAGCAAAATGCCATTCTTATGCAGCTCTACTGCTTTCAAACAGCTCCATAACAGTCAGCTCTTTACACGGTGCCCCATACTCATGCACATCCCCTTGTGACAGCCCTTCCTAGTGGTCTATTTCCATTGCCACTCACTCCCCAAACCCTTTTCTCAATGCACCAGTGCTGACAATATTTTTGCATCTATTTTGAAACCAGGCTCTAAAAAACTTTAATTATTTTTCCTCCTCGCATTAAATTCTCAGCAGTAGACACTAGAGGGTGCAAAGCCAAGACCCAGGTCCCTCGTGAAGCCTGTTCCCCCGTGTAGGAGATTAAATCAGGTCAAATCCCAGTTTCCCTAGCAGCCTGTTGAGCTGAGATCCAAGACTGCAGGTTAAGACCACTGATATGTACTTCCAGGAGACAGTTTACACTCCTGTTGCCTTTCTGATAGGACGATTGACAATTCCACATATTCTTTCACTTCCAAACGTCTCAGTCTTTTTCTCCTCATTACCTCCTGCAGAGAAGTAAATGAATTTGAGGCACTGAGGGTCTTCACCAGTCAAATACACTTACGTTGCCAGAGCTTCCTCAACAGTTGACAAGTTTACATTGCTACAAAGTTGACTAGATGCCTCCTGACACCTCCCCAGCAGGAGAGCCATTGGTCTTCAGCAGCAAGATTGACCTTGGGAAGTCCCCGCTGACCTCCCACTGTGTGAAATACAGCTGAGATGCAGGGGATCCTGCCATGCAAGTAAACAAAGGTCAGATTCAATTCAATTTGTCTGATTGCTACAACAGCCAGGAGAAAGAGCCTTGCTAAGCTTCCGAGTGCAGTTCCTGAACAATGCACAGCACATAACAAATTGATTTTTTCCACCAAATGAGTACCAATCAACTGATGCTAAAAACATTGTTATTACTGATTATTATGTTTCATATGAGTGCACAAAGAGATTTTTCTATTGGGATAGGAAGTAGAAAAAATAAGCAGAGGACCTGCAGTTAAGTTTGCTTTACAAAGCCAAACATCATTTTGGGATGAAATACTAAGGCCAAAAAAAAAAAATCTACTCCTTAGTCTCAGAGCCTTTCTTGAAAAACACAGCGTTTCAATCACCAAAAAAATCCCTCGTAATCAGAGTAACAGTGTGTAGATTTGAGGCAGCTGAGTGTGCCCTAGAAACCACTCAAGCTTCTCATTTTAATTAGGAGTTGAGATTAGGTGATAGTGAATAAAGGTGGGTGTGAGACAGCCCCTCTCCCCCTTCTTCATTCTGGGAACTTGAGGAAAGCAGTAAGGACAAAAGTTACTTTTTTTCATCAGAGTAAATTTTGGAGAGTGTCGTGGGGCTCTCTCAGACATGTGCAAGTATTACCAACTGTCTTGTAAATTAGGAGGAATATTCTGTCCTCCTGGTGTGTTCTGCATTTGTTTTGTTTTTCCTTGGGTGTTTGTGGGTTTTTAGTCTGAATGTAAGATTTTGGAGAGTTTCTCTGGAATTCAGCTTTGGAAATATTTGGTTTTCAGACAAATTCGTTCTCTTCTTTCTCCTTCTGTCTAAAAAAATATTTGTTTAAATGAGATATTTTTAGGCTATAGGACTTCTATGTATTGTCTCTCAGCAGTGAAACACTCCATGGGGAAACTCCAAAGGGCTTCTGTTCTGGCTATAGGGTAGGGAGGGTATTGGAGGCTTGTATCTAGGAATAGCAAATTAGGACTCAGCAAATTAGGGCATTGAGCAACCAAGTACTGAAATACCTGCTCTATCTATCTACTGTCTGATTCCCTGCCCATGGCAGGGGGGTTGGAACTAAATAATGTTTAAGGTCCCTTTCAATCCAAGCCATTCCATGATCCCGTGTACCTTCTTCTTCTACCCAAGATTCATTTGAAACTTTTCCAGGCACAGTCATGACTAGCAGTCCCATAGCTAGAGACTCTGATGATAAGAATGAGCTGCTACTTCTTTATTTGCCTCCAGATACCAATATAGTCACTCCAGTAGAAAAGAACAGAGATATCCCAAGAGGCTCTGCTCCAGTTAGAGCCAGAGGAAGCAGAGCAAGGAGAGAGTACTCTTTCTCACTCACCCCATGTGCGTGAGCTCTCAGCATCACATGCTCATCACTTGGTGACCTGGCTTGTCTAAGCTTTCAAAAACAAGTGACATTCTTCCCGAATCTTTCATTTCTGAACTTCCCACTGACATGGCTGATGCACAGGCTAGGACTAATCTTGCCTGCCATAAATATTATGAATTATACTACTTGTACCAGCAAGCTACAGAGGTGTGGTCTGTGCAGAATTATTGAAAAGTACAAAACTTTTTGGAAAAGTAGCTCTTTGGGTCAAATATCAGTCCAGTCCCATTCAATTCTACATTAATGGCCTGGCTGAAGGAGTAGTTGTGCTCCATATTGAATTTGCAGAATGATATCAGGCTGCAAGGGGCTGCCAGAACTTTGGAGGAATGGATCACTGTCAAAATAATCTTAAAATTAGTGGAGAAATAGAGACAGAAAAATATCTTGAAGACAATGAAAAATGCTGGAGTTCTGTAGGAACAGCCACAACTGGATCTGCAGGCTTGGACAAATCACAAAGTAAATCCAGTAATGTCATACCGGAAAGTAAACTTTATTCTGAGATAAATGCATAAGGGGAAGGTCATAAGAAAGACAGGAAAATGGGTAATTTGTCCTTTCTAGTGTGAACTAGCAAAGGACGATGCATCAGGTCCAGTCTAGAAAACTACCTTTAAAAGGGAATGTAGTGACCTGAGTGAAGAAAGGGCAAATAAGAACTCGAGAACAGTCAGTGGATTCAAAAACATGAGCTGTGAGGAAAATCAGAAAAAAAAAGTTTTCTTACTCAAGTGAGGAGTGAAGAGAGGCACAACAATCTTCAAATAAATGTTATGTAGACAACAAAAGATCATTGGTTTACATTGCAACAAACACAACTTCTGGGCTCAATTCAGTCATATAAACATAGGTGTGAAGACATTTCGAATACTTCAGGGTATGTGATGCATTTCTACATGGCTGTAAATATGACGCAGGTACTTTCTAGAGAGGCCTTTCTAGAGAGGTAACTGGTGATGGGCTGACAAGATGAGCACCCTCGGAGCATGGTGCCTACAGGTGAGCAGGGCTTCCTGGGAAACCTGTAAAGTCTGTGCCGACAAAGCCTGCTAGAGGAGTATTAGGTATGGCCAACCAGATGTAAACTCCAGTCCCTTCAGAGTATCTCCAGCCTACCTGAGCTGTGGCAGGTAGATTGACAAGCATGTTGCCTTTAGCAACTATTAATTCGTACCAGGGGCTAGGATGGCTGCACTGTGCTGGAATGTGGCTCTGCAGTACAGGAATTTCCCCTCCCCGCAGCCAGTGTATTGGTCCAGTGTGAATAAGCAGCGGTGTGAGGAGGGATGCACAGTGCCATCTGGACCGGTATGAGGGGGACACTGCAAATTAGTTCCTTTTTCATTCAGATGGATGCAGTTAGAGGATGACAGATCAATAAAGAGAGAAAAGGAAAGAGATAAGAGAGTTAAGGACAGTTTCTGCACACGGGGAGCAGAAGCACACACAGGGCACGATCTACTCTGAAATGTACTTTTCCTGTTCTGATGTTTCTTTATTGTAACTCCATTTCTTCTTCCTCCACTCTCTGGACAACAAGAGGAGCAAGTTAATTTGAATACAGTTTTAAAATAATATTTTTCTTCACCTGGAAAAAAATGGAAAATTCACTTTGCTTGTGGAGAAAGCAAGAGAAGGACTCCTCTTTAAATGACCTTAGTTCAAGATTTTAGCATTGCTTCTGCTGTAACTGGAACACATTTTCTTCTCTGCGGTCTCATAATTCAGACCAAATGTTGGAAAGAAGAGGAAAAAGGAAGAATTTATCTTTACCTCACAGCCATCCTAAAACTTCTAGATTAACAAAAGTTTTTCTGATCTGTGAAGCTCTCAAGGCACAAGTTGTAAAGGCACGTGACAAATTTCAGGCTAGCAGCACGAGCTGGGGATTGTGATGACTGCTTGGCAAGTGGGGCAGCCTCACTGGGAAATGTTAGAGAGGGGGAGAAATGCAATGTGGAGACACTCTTCAACATATAGTTACCTACAACAGTTGCTGATGTCTTTTAAAAAAAAAAAAAAAAGCAACACCAAAACATTAAAATAAACCTTCCTTCAGCTTCTCAGCAGAGACAGCAGCATATTTCTTTTAAAAACAAAGACATACTGTTCATCTCAATTCCTTCTCACTGCCAGGAGCCTCATGTTGTGCACAATTCTTGAGGCCAGGTTTGGCACATCGTAAGAGCCCTGCTTGCTGAGCAAAGCCTGCTTCCCATTCTGTGGAGTGGTTTCAGTCTTGTGTGGATGAAAATCAGGAGCCATATCCCTGAATGAAATCAAGGGCTTGGAATGGAGGCAGAAATTCAATGATGTGCAGTCCCTCAGAGGTTGCCCGTGGGCAGTAATATGCCTTGCACTGGCCCCTGCAAAGAAGATGCATTGAACTTCACCTTTTGGAGAAGCAGCAGACATTTCTCAAGGGGCAAAGCTCACAAAATATCAGAATATAAGGCCCTTCCATCAGGATCCAAACAGACACTGCATGTTCACCTCTGTTTATGCAGAAAAGTGACTAAATATTCCCTCTGTTTCTTCACTGTCCAGTTGGAGCATAAAACCCCTCCAGCAATTCTAAGTTATTATTTAGTAACACCGTCATGAAATGTTGAGAGGGAAAGTGCCTAGACTGGCTGAAGTAACATCTGAGACTGACAGGGCATCTAAGATCTTCTGTATGTTTAATGTTTCAATCAGAAATACAGTCTCCATTCTTCAATTTAAAGAGAGAAGCTCAAATCTTTGCAATACTGTGGGCTGGGGATCAGTGGGAAGACTTTCATAACCACTTAATTAGCTGCCATATCAGCCACTGTAGCAGAGCAGGATTTATTTGGGAGACAAATGGGATTTTAGGCTTCCGTCTTACAGTTTTACAGTTCTCATCATGAGATAAAACAAGTAAAATAACTCAGAGTAAAATACCAGAATAGGTTTTACACGATGGGTAGTTTCCCTTCCTTCTCTCACCATTTCCACTTGTCTCAACCAACTCTCCTATTTAATGGAAATTCAGTGCTTTCCAAAACTTTTCAAGTCTGATATCAAAACTAAAAAGCCATTGCAGAAACCTTTGAATAGTAAAAATATGTAGCAAGTTATCATGTTTCTGGCATGAGTAAGTGTGGAAGTCTTAGGGCATACTGATGAAATATTTGAGTATCATGAACTGACTTCCTTTGCACTGTAGGAAATACAAGAAGAAATCTGTAAGAAAGACTATACCATACAAGAAGAAATCTGTAAGAAAGACTATACCACCTGTATTTCCCACCTGTCATTGTTATGAGGTAACAAGGGGTGGGTGTACTGTTAGCTCTTGCCTCAGAAATGAATGTCCAGGCTAGCTGTACTCCCTGATTGACATGTCTGAGCTGACACATGATGCTTTGCCCCCTCATCCGTCATGGCTAGAACCAGCGCAAGGCTGTTGTCCAGTTGCACTTCCCACCTAATGAGCCTCCTGTGAGATGTCACCTGCTGTCCTCGTGGTGTGAACACATCATCCCTTAAAGGAGAGTACATAAAGCCCAGTCTTCTCTGTAGATCACCATGCAACCTTTCTGACTCCCTGAGTATTTTTCCCATTGCTCTCTAATCTTACACTGAATGGTGTAACCACTCTGCTCTTCTCAGATGCCATAGCTGTATGAATAAGTTACCCAATATTTCTTACTGGATTCACTTCCACATGGCACCCCTTGCAAATGCCTTGAAAAACAGTAGGGTAATAACACTGCGGTAAACTGTTATATGACCATCCATGACTCTTGTAAACCAAAGGAGTCAGATTGCTTCGTGAATGCAGCTTTGATGTAGATGCAGTAAGAAGAGGTGGCCTCACCTTTCAAATGTTTTCTGTGTCTGGGTCCAGATTCATGCTGAGCCAAGAATGACAGAAGCATATGAACCAATTTCAGAACCACATGGTTGGATGTCGGGGTTAGAAGTAAGTAAGGGAATCATGTGCAACAATAAAATTTCTTTTCATAGATTATGTGGATATTGAGCTTTGGTAAATAGATGGGTCAAATCAATAGCAACTTTATCATTTAACTAATATCGTATTTCCAGTCCACTCAATGTGTCATTTTGAAGGCTAAATGTACAAATAAGAGTTTGGGTTTGTTCTTGCTTTTTCTTTTTTAACTCAGGATACTGATATTACTATTGTGTGATGTTCAAACACTTTTTTCATTTCCCATTCTCACTGTGTTTCTTAATAAGTCTACCTTCTGAAGAGCAACTGACACAGAAAATTGCTTCACACAATGAAGAACCAAGTCTGTCTTGCCTCAAATCAAAAGTAGATCTCTAAGGTAGAAGATATGTAATAATACTTCCTCTAAGGACTCTTCCATGCTCCTGCAATGTGCAGCTTAAGGGTTTCACATGCTCTGTATTGGATCATTGCAGTGGAGAAGAGTGTCATTTTCTGCATTTTCCTCTGATATTCCCCATTGGAAAGTTTTCTATCTGTCTTTCATACAAACCACATCTTTCTTCATTCATTCTTTGCTGTGACTCTCACTTGAAGAGGAAAACAAACTTGGCTCAGGAACACTTTAGGCACAGTTAACAAGCAATTGGAAATTATTAAAAGAGATTTCAGAGCTGATATAATTAATATTTTCTTCATGTACAGACTTGAGGCTTTGTCATATACTTGCTTAGCACAAGCTCCTATGTCTTTCAGTACTCTTGGTACTTCAGATTTAGCAAGAAAGCTAGAAACAACTTTGCTGCCTTCTTCTGATTCGCAGCTGCTATCTAGGATGTTAATACTTTAATGAATTCTGTCCATTTCCTGGCTGTTCATAGCCATTATTTCTATCAAGCCTCTCACAGATTTATAAGCCTCTCATTTCCAAATGCTTCAGAAATTACTTACTGGTAAGACATGACTAAGCAGGGGATAGTGTTGGTAATTTAGGAAAAGTATACTCATCAATGTAGCGACAAACTTTGGATTTCAAATAATTAAGAAATGACAGAACCCTCTGAAATGCATAGGATGCTTCAAGCTCCCATCAGCTTGTTCCTTGCTGGAAACAAGCCTGTTTCTAGCAAAATTGGCTTTACTATAAGGCTTTCTAAATTTTGGATTTGTAAGACCGTGTTTCTGAAAGATCCCTGACTGCACAGGGACAAGCAGCAGTTAAAGAATCACTTAGTTTCACTCTAGGCTCTGGGGTGTCTTTTGGAGCAGACTAGGGTAGACGAACAACTTTGATGAACATGAGAATGCTCTAAGCCCGTGTCAGCAAGTATGAGCACAAGAAGAAAATTATGGCCATTAATACAGCACTGGCTGTTAAACTCTAAATGAGCCTGAATGCAGTTTTCTGAAATGAATCTATTTAATTTTTTTTCCAAAGTGTAAAAGGTCTGAGTGCCTGAAGAAAAGGAGGAATACTGTTATCAGTAGGGAAGGTCTTTGCCTCATCTTCGCTTTCTGTTAATCAAGAAATTTTTATGGAAAGGTCAGGAAAGGCTGGTGATACAGCTTCTTCACTGCAGGGAAATAGCAGTGCCACATGGATTTTGACAGAAAAATGCACATCAGGTTGACTGAAAGAATTTGGGGGTTTATAGTTTTTCGCTTTGTTATTGTTTGTAACTTACAAAAAGCCAAAGCATTTCATTGGCTTTTTTTGGACAGTGAGTTTCTATGTTCCGCTTCAAAGCAAGCTGGTTTTCCAGTTTTCTCTAAATAAAAGTCTTCAATGTGGGTCTAAAGAAAAGAAGATCAAACACTGAAATATCATTCTGAATACTATAAACCTGGTTTTATTAAATGTTTGTTATTGGCAGCTTTTTTTATAAATTCTTTTAGAACTGAAACAAGTTTTATGTTGTATGTTTTTGGGGGCAGAGGGTGGTGTTGCTTTTTCCTGTCTGGCTACCAATTGCAGCTGTAAAATAAGGCTATTTGACCTTTTCCCCTGGAAAGTTGTGAAAGGACAGCTGTATCCCTTAACATTTGACTATAAGTGCCAGGGGGGACGTTCTGGTGGGCGGTTTCAACTCAGGCAGCTCCCTATGATGTCCCTCCATGGCTGTCTCAGAAGCATAAAATCACATGCAAAATGCTGTAGTCATGCCTGGTTGTGTTTGAGACCAACTACAAGAGATGTACGGTGACCGGTGGAGGTTGCACAAATGGTCTGGACCCAGATTATTTAAAGGCACCCTCACAACTGAGATGTCTGAATTCATAATTCTCTACCTGAATCTCCTTTTCTTTTTCTTCCTCCTGCTTGTGTGCCTGACGTGACGGAACACAAAAATAAATCTTCCCAAGAGACCAGACTACAGCACACTCTCCCCATCTACTATAAAGGAGCATATGGTTTTATTCTGCACTTTGAAATCTTCACCACACTTTCAGTGTGCCTCCACAGACTCTGGCTCACTTCTTGAAGGATTCTATTAATAAATCCTCTTAAATATGTTCCTTTATTACTGAGGAAATAGTGAAATTTCAAAAATTTTTTAAAAAGGTGTGCTGTTGTCTTGTTGTGTCCTGCTGCGTCCTGCATTTATCACTTCTTTCAGCTGGTCTGTGTGCCACTGCAAAGGTCTATCCTCCCCTAGTCTTCTTTCTTTTTTTTTTTTTTGCAGTTGTAAGGACTGTGTTTTCAAAGAGCAGTCTTCAAGAAGGGATCTTTCTTTACACACACACTTTTTCTGCTTTTCCTGCTGGGCAAAATAGCACATCCTCAAGAGGAGGTGTTCCCCGCAGCCATTTAGAAATTCCCTTCACACACACCAAAGGCAAGGAAGTACTTATTCTTTCTGTTTGCTTGACCACAAATCAGTAGAGGCAGCTATTGCTGCCCGACAGGGCAATTGAATGGAAAGGTTTTTCAGAGGTGTACTATAAAGGACATTGACCATTGGTATAAACAGTTTTCTCCGAGTTCCCTATGAAGACTATGTGCCAGATAGCAAAAGTCTCATACTACAACAGAAAAGGAGCAAGGATTTTCTCTCCTAGAAAGAGCTATGGTAGAATAAAGAGGTAAGGGGTCTAAATAACATTTAAGATAAGACCTGGGCTGTTAAACTAGCTCAGATACAAACCTGAAGAGCAGTGATACTGGAAATCATTCTTGTGTTGAAGAACTAAACAAACCAGTAGACACAGATCTATAAAAAAACATGTCATCAAACTGTGTCATGGAAGTGACCCTCTTAGAGGAGCATGATGGGGTTTGTTACAGTAAAGGTAAACAAAAAGACTGTGGTATTATTACCTGAGACAGTATGGAAAAAAGAAGAGGCCTGCTGTTTTAATTCTCTTCAGTTTGCTTGTAAGGGATCATTATAGCCTATTTTGTCTAGGAAAACAGGGATTTTCATCTCCTATTATTAGTCTGAATGCTGACACTGTGTCTCCACCAAACAATAAATTCTGAAAGCATAATTTAACTTCAGCCAAATTTGACAGAGGAGCAGAGCTCTGAAATTCCTACCTACAATCTCCACGAAAACTCACTCCCTGAAAAGAGAAAATCTTGCAGGTATCCTCACCAATGAAAATTTGATGGGATGAACATGTCCTTTCCTAAACATCAGCAAGCTCTGTCACAAGTCACAAAGCTGTGCAAATAAGGTTTCATTCATTGTGCTGCTCTCAGCAATATTTGTTTATCTAAATAAGCACATGTGATGAGATGTTCTGTAGGAGACTCAGCGGCTGGGTGACATTCATGAGCAATCAGCTTCTCAATGAAGCCGGAATGTATGGGCCTGTGATTAAGGTAGACAATCAGGGAGCAGAAAGTGAAATTTCATCATCATGTCAGCTGCATGCTCACAGGGTGAGACAGACACTTCATTTTCACCTCCCTATTCTGTCTCTCTATCCAGAAAATGGACAAAGTCATTCAGGCAGAAAGAATTTGCAATAAATGAAGGATTGGACTTTGATGCTTCTGACTTAGAAAAAAGTAGACCACAGTTTGAACTTTTGAATGGCTTCCTCTGGGATGCCTCCTTTGGTCACCCCATCTGCTTTTAACAGTTCCTTCAAAGGGAAAGAAAAATGAGCACAATATTTCACCCAGAATGATCTGAGCAACTAAAGTCAGGTTTGTCCATCTGCTGTAAGACCCATGCTCAACCAATGAAGCTCCATGGTTAATAACTGGTTTCAACATGAGTTCCCATTCATATCTCCGCAGACCTGTTCAGAGATTATTTCCCTTGTTGCAACTTAATTAAATTTCAGTTAATAGCAAAAATGGTCACCTAAATGCATCTGCCAATGATTATTTGATTAGTTTCACATCAGCGTTATGTGACAATTAAATACTTAAAGCCATCTCTTGATTTACCATATTAATAAGTGTTTTCTGTATAATTAGGTTGGTTATGAAACTTCAGGCCCATCTACCGTTTCGGAGAGGCAGTGTCTTCAAGAAGAAGCAGTTGCTTTCTCTTTACCAAATCAACACTAGGATCAAATTATCCAGTGATATAATGCTATGTCACCAATGTAATAATGCTGACACAGAAAATCACCTTCTGATGATCTATTCAGCTGTTTAAGGAATATTACTGAATTTAAAGGACATATCTTCATTTATGCTTTTTATGCTTCAAATAAATTTGTCATCTGCTTCTGTGGTGAATTAGACAATGTGGGCTCCCTGCAGTTTAGACTAGAAATGAACCTGAGACTGAAGAAAATCACTTGGAACGAAGGAAAAGCCTGTCTTACTCCATTAATTCATCATTTGGCCAGCTCCATTACTGTTGCTTCTTTGTTTCTATTGGGCACTTAGGGGAGCAGATGTGACTTGGTTACTCCATACCTTGATTTTCGTCATAATAGCCCTGTTTCTTTTTTTTCCAGCCAGTACCAAAGCTGTGTTGATTTCTGCTGAATTACTAGAAAAGTTTCTTCCTGCAAGCAGCTGACTCTACCTGCCAGTGCAAAGGAGGTGAGATATAAGAAAACACGTCCACAAATCAAGTTGTTGAGTAATCCCAGTGCACCAGACAGCATGAGTGCTGGCTGCTCCAGAGCAGGGAGGAAGTCTAAATTTTAATGGTAATGAAGGTGGGCAGAGAAGAATAAATACTGTCAGAGCCTGCTAATTATGAAAAGAGATGGATGGCTGCTGTAAATCAGTGTGCTGTGGGGAGAGAGTCTTGAGACAGATTAAGTTATTATTCATACTGGGGCTGTTCAAATAAATCAAAGGAAATTCCATCAGCAGCAGGTTCCATTTTTGTTTCACTTCTTGATTTACGGGTTATGCCTTTGGTCTTTTTATCAGAATCCCCTTCTGCTTTATTCCTAACAGGTGCGTATAATCTAATCTGAAGCCACCAGATACTTTCTTGTGGAAAAAGATTTTCATAAACAACCCAGCAACACAAGAATTCACAGGGCAAGCTGCTTTTTATATCTCAAAGCCTTTCAAAGTACTTTATTGCTTTGCTCTCTGCTTACATTCCTCACCAGAAAAGCAACGGTTCTTCCATGTTGTTTAGCCTTGTCTTCTAATGATATAGTATCAATGCAGTCAATCCATTGCCTTTCCATAGCAGATATTTTATTTTTTCACCAGTTTCAAACAGCTTTGGTGAAGGATAAAGGTCTCAGGGACACTGAATGAAACTAGAGGAATTCCATTCCTACTAGAATGAAAATACGCGGTTGGGTAGAAGATCCTTGGGTAGAAGATCCTTGGTGTCCTTATGAGGAATGTACAGCTCCTCCAGCTCAGATAAATTATGAACAAAGAAGAATCTATGTGGCAAACAGACAAGGACCCAGGTCCTGGGTTCTGATACTTGTAGAATTCTTTTCTTGCCTATTTAGATGGGAAATTCTCTGTAATAGTGTCTGTCTTTCTGTGTTGATTTACAGAACCTTACGTGTCACAAGAGTTACTAAGCACTACCATGAGTGAAATAATAAATGATCCAGGGCATAGGGTCAGGAAGCCTCAAAATATTGCTTTGCATATTTAACCTCTGCTTCAGTTTATAATTGTGTAGCCTTACCTACCCCTCCAGCACTGTCTCAGGGTCTAAATACAGAGAATGCTATGAAGTCTTTGTGGGTAGCTATGTCTACCAGTTTTTCTAATGATGATCCAGATGCAGGGGAAAATACATGGCTTGTATAGTCAACAGACAAATGCTCCGTCAGTGCATGAACTGCACAACAGAGCATTGCAAGTAAAAGCATTTGAAGGATAAACTGGTATTTGACAGAGGACAGCCAGACACCTCTATTGAGCAGAAAGGGAAAAGCAGGTAGTATGGGGCACAGACTCTTTGAACAGGAGCAAGCTAATGGGCTGGACGTGGACGGCAAGCAATGAAGGTTAGGGACTAGCACACATCTACAGAGACCTGGGTTATCCACAGGCAGATGTCTGATAAATGTGTACTTGAATGGCCCACCCCTACCTGTTAATGACTTCATAAAATCAACTCTGACTACATTATAGGAACAATGATCCGGACAATAGCAAAACTGGATTAAAATCATTTATGTGTTCCTGTCTTACTAGCTTGACAGAGCCATTCATGCTAATCAAAGAACCTGCCATACAATGTGCGCTGCTACTAAGTGCCCTCTTGCTTTGCAATTGTAAAAATATGTTTTGTATACTTCAACAGTCTGGCAGATCTTTAGATGCCCAGATCCCAGCAGAGTACTTGCAAATCCAGTAATTGCATATCATTACCTCCTTTTGCTACTGATGTTGTTGCCTGTGCATTAGTTTACTTGTGACTTTGGACCACTCAGTGCTGGAGAGGGTTATCTTTAAAGATCTTCTCTCAAATGGTCTGTTCAGAGGAATGTCCATACATCTTTGCAAGCAAAGCAGCACACCACAGAGCTAAATTAAAGAGGAAATTTTAAAAAAAAAGAAGTTTTGCCCTGGCAAGCTGAGAGAGTTGCATACTGCTGAAGCTGATGGGACAAGATTGATTATCTGATGTTAACAGGCAAAAAAAGGAAAATTTTGACAGAGGTGGAGTTTTTTTATTCTTTCTGTATTCAGCCATCATTTAAAGTAATTCCCATCCTGCCTCCTGCTGTAAGCTCGGAAGAAAAGAAGTCAGTTTTATACATTAAAGTGGTACTGATAGTTCTTTTTCTCTCCCGTGAATTACTAGCATGGGACCACCAATACTGCCAGGTCATGGCTGTGCTGTTTCCATCAAATGTGAAACCTGTACTGGAAATGTTTGCAGTATCTCATCCAATTAGTCTGGAAAAGGCACATGTCTTCCACATGACTCCTACTGACAGCCAGATCCAACATTTCCCATTTTCTGCCGGTGCCTACACCAGGATTAGTAGTTACCATTTCAGAGCACTAAGGACTTTCTTTGCTCTCTTTAAAGGCACAAAGAAGCTGCCTATAGGATTTTGAAATGGTTGTAAAAAGCAGTTTATAATTAGTCAATGACAATACAAACACAACTCTTGGAGTTTTCTTTGTCTGAAAAGTAGCAAAGCACTTTCAAATTAGTCAATTTTGCTGAACAGAATGTCCATGTGCATCTCTAATAAATGTTGAAATTCATCCTTAAACCTGCTGGAACCTCAGCTGTCATGGTAGAGGATGCAAAGAGAGTGAGTGCCAGTTACACGAGCCAGTTGTGCAGGGGGATCATTCTCTGTGTCCACATCAAAAGGCAGTTCCCAGAAGAGCTCTCTATGTGCATTGTTCTCTGTGATTGTTCACTCTTAATAGAATCATAGAGTAATAGAATCATAGAATAGATAGGGTTGGAAGGGACCTTAAAGATCATCTTGTTCCAACCCCCTGCCATGGGCAGGGACATCCCACTGGATCAGGCTGCCCAAGGCCCCATCCAACCTGGCCTTGAACACTTCCAGGGATGGGGCAGCCACAGCTTCCCTGCACAACCTGTTCCAGTGTTTCACCACTCTCATGATGAAGAAATTCTTCCTAACATTCAGTCTAAATCTGTCCCTCTCCAGTTTATAACCATTCCCCCTCATCCTATCCCCACAAGCCTTTATGAATAGTCCCTCTCCAGCTTTCCTGTAGCCCCTTCAGGTACTGGAAAGTCGTTATAAGATCTCCTCTGAGCCTTCTCTTCTCCAGGCTGAACAAGCCAACTCTCTCAGCCTGTCAAAAGAGAGGACTGACGTGCTCTTTTTTGAGAGCTTTTATTCCACCATCAGCTGTCTGGGAACTCAGCCCAAGAGCGAGGCTCTGCTCTATCTTCTTTGCTGGTCAGTCATGTGAAAGTGATGGTGAGGATTAGCTTTGGGTGACCCAGCTGGTGAACCTCAGGGGAACAGCATTTCCATGCGTGCTCCAAGGACATGTAGATAGGCTGTCTCTCCATGGGATACTTATTTATTTTATGGGTTATACATCCAAATCTCCTCTCTATCTCTGCAGTAAAGTTTTGTGACTGAAATCATGCATTCTGTGGAGCTCAGGAACTTTCTTGCAAGGACATTCTACTGCCAGGATACACAGGATGGGCTGACAACCTGAACCTTGGCTGAGCCCGGATTGCATCCAAAAGAAGTTTGGAGGCACAGTAACCTACTTCTTGCTGCTCTGTGTACTCAAAGCTAAAAAGGACTATGGTGACTGGACTTCTATGCAGTCACAAGCACCAATATGAAGACTGTACCAGAGCAGATTGATAGTATTTCACAGCAGTGTAACCACCAGCCTTTTGGCCGTAGTTGGCTGTAACTCATTCTTCTCCTTAGAAGGCAGAAAACCAGGCCATGCCTCAGGGTGGGTGGCTAATCATTTTCCTTAGGTGACAGTAACTTCTCTCACAAAATCATGCACAGAAATATGGGTCCTTTGCCCTATCAGATGGGTCCTTTGCCTTATCAGCAAGGTCATCTCTCTGCCCAGGGTTACTTTCCTCTGTCTACCAAATAGTAACCTTTTAATGGTACATAAATTGGAATTAAGTCCTTCCCTTGACATGAGGCACCAAAGGGGAGATCTCTCCCTCTCCTTGCCATGTCCTTACAAGGATCCTTTCTCACAGTCATGTGTCGCCCACTCAAGCCAGATGATTTCGCTGAAACTGCACCTCAAGCCCTCCATGGTCACATGGATTAACAGCCCATGTGGCTTTTTCTCTCTGCTCCTATTAGCTAATCAAGAATTTCTGGTTTTGTATCGTTTCACACAAATATCACTCCTTTCTCTGGGATTATTTCAGCAGCATAAAAATGACCTGTAAGTGCCAATTGTAATATTCAGCTGACCTTCAAGGTAAATTGTGCTTTGCATTTGCTTTACACACTTTCATAGAAACATAATCCACTGTCTAACATAAATGATCATTTCCAAAGAACATAATGGTTCTGAGTGAAGACAATAACCGGCTGCAATTTGCGTCATGAGCAATTTTATTTACACTGACAGCAGAAGAACTAAATTGAAAGGTCTGCTCTTTGACTGTGGCTGTATCTGTGCTAACGCCAAAAGTCTGTTCAGCTTCAGGAAATCAATTCACCTTTGATTTAGCCTTCTGTATTATTAACACAAGAATAATACAGAATATGGATTTCCTGCCCAGATGAAATGTGAACGTCTCTCTTCATGTCAAGGCAACCATCACTCAAATTATTGAGAAGTAACCATTTGATAGTGGGACAATGTACCTCTTAGAAGGGCTAGGGATAGAATTCTTATGAATGGAGATAACTGGAAACAACTTCCATGCAGGGTGCTCAGGGTGTCCTGTGGTGGTGTATTGTGTGGCTATTGGGTCATCTTCATTGCACGCTAAAGGTAGCCCTGAGGCAACCTTCACAGTCAGAATAGGCTGCCAACACAGACTGTAAGTGGCAAGCTAGGTCTTAGACGTGTCCAGATTACACTGCCTGGAGCAGGCTATGTATGACTACGTATAGCCGTGTTGCCTCAAATTGGAAAGGATGTATTGCACTTGCTGTCTTTCAAAATGCCAGACGTCACTTTTCCAGAGCAATACAAACAAAGCCACTCGACTGCACAATCTAAGCAGGCTGTTCAAGTGGATCAGTACCTGCCTGACATGGAGATGGAGTGGGATATCTCAGGCTCATAGTTCTCCCTAAACTCTCCATTCCTGGTGGGACTTCGTGGCTGCAGAGACACATTGTCTTGATGCCAAATACACTTCATTTTTTAGAAAATATTCTTCTTTAAATGTCCATTTTACTCTTTTCCTTAATCAGAAAGATGAATCATGGGATGTTACACAGAAATAAGGGAGATAGTTCACAATTCTATTTGCACAAATATACTGCATGAGAGACTCCAGGTACTCCCGGTTCTAAAGAACCTGCAAGTTATGTAGAAAGTGAACAATGTATAAATAGTGTAGAGAACAACAATAAAAGCTTTGTGGATTATTCAAGAAGAAGGAAGAGCATAATGTCCATTTTATGAGTGGAAAGTGGAAGCAAAGAAAGACTAAATGAGTTACCTGAGTTCTCTTGATTAGTAAGTCATAAAGCATTTCAGTTATTAATCTAGTACAGTAAGATGAAATCCATGCTGTGATCTTGAACCCTGCAACAGTGAGGGTGTTAAATTTAGGACCTATTCCAATTTACCCCAACTGAAGAACTGATAAAGGCAAGGGAAATTTCATTTAGGTTTTGCTATGATGAAAGTCGGTGAAGAAATAAGCCCAGACAAATTTAGACTAACTGAGTCACAACAATTTGCTGGCTGACACCATTGCTAGTAGAGTGTTAAAGAAACATTAAATCTCTCAAGGTCAGAAAAAAGGAATTTTTATTGTGAAGGTTGAGAAAAGGAAAAGCCTGTCTCAAGTGCATCAGCAGCCCCTTGGACTGTCACTAGGAAGACTTAAGTCTTTGCAAGTACTCTATGACCTCTGTCATAGGCAGTGATTGAGAGCTGCTGGCAGTGGTGTGAAGGTGACACGCAGGAAGGAGGAGAACAAGAGAAGGAGCTCCATGCAGAAGTGATGGTTGCACGTACAGTCATGGGCTGCACTTATTAGCGCCTTGTGTTCTGAAAAAGAACTGTAAAAATAACTGTTAATAAAAATAAATATACCTTAATTCAATAGTGGCCCAATAAAAATGTATGGGAAAAATGTATTATTGAGTTTGGTTTTTTTTTTGCTCCAGAAAGTAAATAAATAGCCATAAATGTGTCAGTGGGAGAGAGGAAGTTGAGTGAATAAAAATGAAGCATCTGGTGATCACAAGTTTATAACCCAAACCCTAGGACTTTTTGTTGTTATCTTGAAGGTCAGTTTGCACCACTGCATGGACTACTACCCAGAGAGACTCCAGAGCTATTGGCACAAGAAAAAAGGCCTTTCAGGCACTCCATAGTCCTATACTAACACAAAGCTGTGCTAGACCATGTGGTTATAGAAACAGTCAGCTCAGCAATCCATTGCCCCAAGGAAATTGGTCATGGTACTAGGAGATCCAGTAAAGGAGGAGCGCAAGGAAGCAAGAGTTTGCCTTGAGGAAAATGGTGGAAGTAGTGGGGCAAGAGCTTGGGAGCACCCCCAGCAGCAGCATGGCAGAGGCCACCCAGCTGTTTGTTCATGGAAGGTGAAAGTGAGCAGGACTAGATAAACCGGCTGGGTTGGCACTGCAACTGGTCACTAGACTTGCTAGGCTAGCAAGGTCTGGAGCAGCTCCTTCTCTGCCCTGGGGTGGGAGCAGCAAGGAGAAGATCTCCAGGGCTTACAGAGAGTGGACTGTACTATCAGGCTTTTGTCCCTTGTCTAAAAGCTCCCTGAGTCACATGGATCCTGCCTGGAGTTAACAGTTCAGGTAAGCAGCCCATAGCCCTGGCAGTCCTTTCCCATTTGAGTTTTACTATAGAATCCTGACACTCTGTTATTTCTAAAGACAAATATTCATCTTATTACCCACACCTTTGCAGATTTATTTGAGAAAAATGTTAAACAATTACAGCACTTAGGTTTTTTTTAGTATGATTAAAATTTTATACCTAAAACAAAAAGGTAAACATTTGCTGGCTTCCTCAATCACCAGTTTTATTTTGTCGATCAGTTCTGTTGGCAATTAGCTGTTATTCTGATGTGAGGATTCTGACCGCAAGAATAGGAGAGATTTGCAACAAATGCCTCTAATTTAAAAGCAGAAGAACACAGCAGGAGTAAGTTGATGTCCAAATTATGAAGACCACTTCAGATCAGTCCAGGATGGTAATCATGGTTCCATAGAGGGAAGGAAGATGTGTGTCCTACGATTGTAATAGGGCATTATGCTAGCGTACATTGAATATGTGTTCGCACAGGGGAACTCCTTTATCAGGCCTTCGATTTAAGGGGCTCTGCTGTATCAAGAAGTGCTGTTCATGTCTCAGCAATGCTGCACGATTTAGATATTAGATGCAATCAAATCTATTAAGGAATGTAGTTTAATAATCCACATCCTTTTTCACTTCATTTCGTATTTATTGCCACAGTATGCACCAAGTGTGAGGCATTTCATGGCTAACAAGATTCAGAAAGGTATTAAAAAAAAGGACTGAAGATGGTTTTGTTTTGCTGGTTTCACATAGTTCATAATGGGACACTCTGCACAGCGTGAGGTTCACACAGCCTGGCTCGTTCCAGGGGGAAAATGGTAAATGTGTAATAGGTTTATAATCTATGAGAAACAGCTCAAGTGCCCTGCTTTCACCAAATGGATCCTGAAAAACTTTCCTTTTTTTCCTGTTTCAGACACTTATATGGTTTATTAAATCTTTTTGCATCTTGTTCAACTGCAGTAAGTGAAGTAACCAGAACAGTTTCTGTGTCTGCAGAAGGTTTAACCAGTGCTGTACCCTGGCTCATCCACCAGCAAAGGACAGTTGCACCCTCAAAAATCATAAGCATAAAAAACTGTTGCAGCAAAGCATTTAAGAAATGCCTCAGCTGTGCTTGCATCTCCTCACAGCTACTTATTTGTGTATTGATAAGCACTTTTTGAGCCTCAGCTGCAGCTCTTTAAAGGAATGACAGTGAAGGAACAGGAGGAGAGCAGTCTGCTTCCCACAGACCTGCATGAGCACTGCTGCTCTGTAGGAAAAAGAGGACTGGCAGCTATGTCCCTGCTTGCTTCTCCTGCTCCATAGTTACCTCTGGGTAACTATTGACATCAGCAGTGTTTCTCCCAGTTTTGCACCCATCTAAGGCTAGAGCAACAGGAATAATTTCTCCTCACTCCCCAGTGAACTGGATTTGACCAGATATCCATCAGGAGAAAGCCTCCATCTCACGAAAGCCATTAATGCTTCTGTTTCATGCCAATTATCCCAACTCAGGTGTAGGACCTTGCACTTGGCCTGGTTGAACCTTACGATGTTCACATGGGCCTACCTATCAAGTTTGCCTAGGTCTCTCTGGATGAAATCCCATCCTTCTGCTGTGACAGCTGTACCACTCAGCTTGGTGTCATCTGCAAACTTGTTGAGGGTGCACTAAATCTCACTGTCTATATCATCAATGAAAATATTAAACAGCACTGGTCCCAATACAGACCCCCAAGGGACACCACTTGTCATGGATCTCCATCTGGACATTGAGCCAATGACTACTTCTCTCTCAATGCATCCAAACAATTCTTTATCCACCAAACAGTCCACCCATCAAATCCATATGTCTCCATATTAAAGAGAAGGATGTTGCAAGGGACTGTGTCAAAGGCTTTACAGAAGTCCACATAGATTGTGTCCATTGCTTTTCCCACGTCCACTAATGTCACCCCATCATAGAAAGCCACTAGGCTGGTTGGGCAGGACTTGGCCTTGGTGAAGCCATGCTGGCTGCCTCAACCCACCTCCCTGTACTCCATGTGCTTTAGCATAGCTTCTAGGAAGATCTGTTCCATGATCACAATAGGCACAATGTTGCCCTCCTTCCAGCCACCCCGGATTTTCCCTGACTAACATGACTTTTCAGATATCATGGAGATTGGCTTGGCCTCCACATTACCCAATTCCCTCAGGACTCTGGAATGCATGTCATCAGGTCCCATAGACTGATATATGTTCAGGTTCCTCTGGTGGTCGTGAACCTGATCCTCCCCTACAGTGGTAGAGTCTATGCACCCCTGGTACACATTTTGTACCATCTTTCTTGCACTGCCTGTGCAGTTCCCTCTTGCTCTTTAGTTTGACCAGCAGGTCTTGACTCAGCCATGCTGGTCTCTTCCCTACCCTGCTTGATCTCCTGCATCTGGGGAATGAGCATTCTTGTACTCTATGGAAAGCATTCTCAGCTATTTTCTGGCTCTGTTCTGCTCCCTTGTCCTTGAGGATCATTTCCCAGGGGTCCTACAGACAAACTCCTTGAAGAACTGGAATTTCACTTTCCTAAAATTTAGGGTCCTGACTATACTCCTTGCTTGTCTCATATCCCTCAGGACCTTCAACTCCACCAAAGCAGCCCAGGCTGCCTCCAACCTTGATGTCAGTGATGAGTTTGCATTGGCAGCCATCAGGTCCAGTATTGCATCCCATTGGGTAGGGGTGTCTATTACCTGGGTTAAGAAACTATCTTAAATTCACTCTAGGAGTCTCTTGGATTGCTACAGCTTGCCAGGGTACTTTTCCAGCACGTCAGGTTGGTTGAAGCCCCCAGCAGGATGACAGCTTGTGAGCATGCAGCCTCCTGTAGCTGGAGGAAGAAGGCTTAATCAATATGATCCCCTTGATCAGGTGGGCTGTAGTATACACCAACCACAAGGTTCCTTTTGCTTCCTCAGTCTTTTTTTCTCATCCATAAGCTTTTGACTTCCATAGTTTGTGCCTATTCTTTAGGGACAGCTCTTCACACTCGATCCATTTCCTGATACAGAGGGCAACAGCTCTACCCATATTTCTTGGTCTGTCCCTTCTGAACAGCCTGTAGCTATTGATAGCCACACACCAGTCATGGGATTCATCCTACCAAGCTTTAGTAACCGCAAACAGGTTGTAGCTTCCTAGCAGCACAGTAGCTTCCAAATCCTCCTGTTCGTTGCTCAGCTTGCTTGTGTTTCTGTAGGGGTACCTCATCAGGGCTGTTGGCTGTATTGCCTTCTTATCGGAACACCCTTTATTTCCCTTAAAGTGTTCTCTGGAAGTTACCTTGTTGGCCCCTACTGCCCCAGGAGCTCCCCCTTCTCATCTCCATAAGACTTCAGCTGTCTTGCAGCATCCCCAGCATGCCCCAGGGAGGGCCCATACCAGCACCCCATCCCTCTAACCATAGTGTCCTCCCACAGCTTGTCATAGGCAATCCTGATATTGTCCCACTTCTCCTTCACATCTGGTTTAAAGCCCTGTCAATGAGTCCCATAGGTTCCTGAGCAGAGACCCTTCTTCCACTTTGAGAAAGGTGGCTCTCCGGTGATGTCTGTAAATCTGGTGCCATATAGGCCATCCCATCGTCAAAACCCCCAAAGCTGTTGTGGTGACACCATCCACAGAGCCATGTATTAGTAGACTGGGCCCAGTGTCACTGCCTGCAACAGGAAGGAAGGAAGGAAGGAAGGAAGGAAGGAAGGAAGGAAGGAAGGAAGGAAGGAAGGAAGGAAGGAAGGAAGGAAGGAAGGAAGGAAGGAAGGAAGGAAGGAAGAAGGAAGGAAGAAAAAAATCACCTGGGCCCCAGATTCCCTCACTAGCTGTCCCAAGGCCCTGAAGTCTCTTTTGATCACCTTTGGGCTATGTACTGCAGCTTCGTCACATCCCACGTGGAAGATCAATAGCAAGTTTGGTCCATCCTACTCAGTAGCTTCCTAATTCCTCCTGGTTGTAGCTGAATGCTGTTTCTCAGGAGAGCCCATCCAATCAGTAGCTGTTTGCTACTTAAAGCCTTTCCTATTTGCAGTTATTTCAGTTGCTGCACCTCTATGACAAGAGTGATAAATTCAATTCTGACTGCAGTGGGACTGGATGATAGCTGAAAACAAAAACCACAAGCAACCTGACAGTGCCTCACTTCAAAGAAAAGAAAAAGCAACATAGGAAAATATTCTTGAAGCAATCTGGTGAAAGGGAGCTGCTACTCAGCCACTGCATTCACCAAGGTTTTCTAAAGTTCACTCTCATCCTCCCTTTTTCCACAGTCTTTCACGCACCATCTGCGGTTCAGATAACACAGCCTTCATGGGCTCTCCCCCATCTCAGCAAATCCTCATCATATGTATTTCCCTTTTGTGGATACTTTCTCTCCTTGTTCTCTTCCTCACCTCTATTCTTCCATTCATGTCAAGATGGTCAAAACTGTTGCATGCTCAGGAATGTCTCTTATCCCAGGAATAGCTGAATCCAGTCCTACTAGAACTATCTAAACATCATTAAAATCTTTATTTGCTGGTCTGCCCTGACAGTAACATCCAGCTGTGTTACACTGCAGCCAGAGTTTATGAGAAGAGAAGCATACAAGACAGCAGTATCATCTACTTGTTATTGAGATGACACTAATGAGACAATATTATTTAGTTATCATAAAATAGAAAATGGCTATTATCTTGCATGTTGTAACTCCAACTCACAACTTTTCATACTCAGCCCGGTTGCTTCTCTACAACATATTCAAACAGTAGTGGAAAAAAATAGTATCTATGGAAACTTGTTGCTACACATAACAGGATGTCTTATATATATATATATTTATATATATACACGCCTGTTTATATTTGTTTATATGCATGTCTTATACTAACTTATTACAGAGTTCCTGTGCATTTGCATGCCTGCACAGTAGCTTTTTGTAGGAATGTTGCTGGCTGCCCTCAAACATGGAGACAGGCAAATGATAGCTTGGGTTTAGTACGAAAAGGGGCACATAAGAGAAAGTTCAAAGTCCTTTAAAAGGTAATGTCCGTTTCCAACTCATAGCAGTATTTTCAAATATTCTGTGCTTGTTAGGTATTTTTTTGATACTTTGCAATCCATACTGATTTTATGTCTTACAATATTGATCTCTTAAACTTCCCCTGCACTACGCATGCACATGCACATGTATATACACATAAGAAATGCTACTACAAAATTTCCTGTTGAGATGCCAACATCTAAAATGTATTAGAGATACTACTTTGTATTATGCCCTTGCATGAATATTGCATTCAAATACATGCTTCATCCTGGAAGCCTTACTGATTGCTGTATGCCTATTGCTGGGTCTAGAGTTAAAAACAGGCTTGAACCAGACATACAGTTGCGCCTTTCTCAGAGTCTCCTATGAGAATATGAACATTACGAAATAAGAAGACATGCTTCTCTCTTATCCACTCTGTGTTTTTAGAAAAGACAGTGAAAAAATACTTATACAATTAAATATAAACACAATACTACATCTTGTCTATATTCCTGGTTCTCAACATTTTAAAGAGTTCTGTGGAGTCCTAGGATCCTGTTGTGTTGTTACACAAAATGCAAAACTGTGCATTAACAGCGTTGAGGTAGGACAGATGTGTGAAATGTTCCCTCTCTGCCCTGCTGCAGAGCTGCACCCAAGTTTGGAAACTGGTCTTTGAGAAAGGTGTAACCTAACTTAAAAATAGGTATCAACACAACAACAAGGGTCACCAGACATCTAGAAAGTCTTACTTATTGTGGAAAGAGTGAAATAAATTAACTGGTTTAAGTATAATGATTGAAAAAGAGAGGAATCAGAATAGCAGATTTCACATGCACTGAAGGTATCTGCAGAGTCATAAATAAATAAATGCAAGTCCACTGTGGATTGAAGAAAGTATTGGCTTAAAAGCAAGCAAAGAGGATTTTAGTGAGACATCAGGAGAAAGTTGTTAAGGCCCTGAATAGACTAACGCCTCTCAGGAATTGTTTGCATAAACTTGATTCTGCCCCACAGGTGGGCCTGGGCCAGGTGATGTGTCACTGTCCCCTTCTCCTGCATTTTTTACTACAGAAGGTGGTATGCCTTGGAGGTAGCTGTGTGCTAGAAACGTGATTTTCCAGCCACTGGAAGTAACATTACTCTTTTGTAGGGTCAAAAGAGACTGGCCAATTTAATTGCAGTGATTCCTCTTTTTATAGACTGGGATTTAAGGGGATCTTAAAGCTGCTCATCTTTTTTAGACTTTCTATGAGATTTGGACCTTTATGTGTTTCTGATTTTGTGTTTGTTAAAATAAAATTACAATTACAGTGATAAAAGCATTCATATTAACAACATCTTCTCAAACTAGCAGAGCAGTAGATGGGCTACTTTCTCTTCTGGTTAATTTTTTATCAAGGGTATGTTCTGATGACTCAAAGGGGTCATGTGGGTGCAAACACTAGGAAAAGGTAGTCCTGGTGAGTCCCGCATAAGCTACCAGGTCTTACTGTGCCTGCTCTGAGCATGGCTATGAATGCTGAGAATGTATTCCCCAATACTTGGTGTTGTACCCAAATTGTGACCTTTCACTAGCATCTGTGACATTGCCTTTGCAGCCTTCTTGTTTAACATGCAAAGAGGTGCAGGAGGCTCTGAAGAATGACTGAGCACTTTTGCCAATTCAAAGCAGGCTGGAATGGGCAGAGGAACCTTGCCTTCCGTCACTCCCCAGCAAAGGAAGCTAACTCCAACTGGACAGGTTTATGATTATTTACAGATTTAGGCTTTAAATTGGGTGTGACTAAAATGATGACAATGGTACAAATTTCCAAATTAATTGCTTTCCAGCTGCATAATCCATTGTAAAAGCTGGAAGCAACAGAGTTGGACAGTGCAAAGAGCAAACACCTTTCCATGGCTAACTCTGCGTTTTGAAATGACCAAAAAAAAGATGTAACTTTTTTACCTCATAGAAGCAAAAGACTTCCTGGGGAAGAGAGGGAGAGTGCTATACAAATTGTGATACAAACTTTTCTGCATTACCACATAAGGCAGCAGGCTCTGTTTTAGACCACTTATCCTTGAAATTTTCTTCTCGTTAGTAAACTCTGTCATTTGTTTTCTACCATTCAAAACCATCCAGATACATTCTCTTATGCTGAAATAGACCACCCTGTGCTCTCAGCACAAAAAATGTAATTGGCTTTAAGCGCCAAACAGAGAGCTACCTAAATAAAATCTCCTTCCTGATCTGCATAGATAAGCAGGAGAAAATGGAATGGCTTTGGGGGTGATGTGTCTTGCAGAGAAAAGAAGTTTCTGGAAGGTCATTCCCAGCAGGACAGACACGCATTAGAATAGCCTGGTATTCAAGGAGAGTGGCAATTTCACTTTGGTTGTCCCAGGAGATAATAACCTCCTTAAAATAGAGTATTTCACACTCCTCTGTAAGGTAACTGCATGATACCAAGGAAAATGGGCAAGCCTAGAGCAGAGGGCATCTCTGTGCTGTGCAGAAAGCATCTTTACCAGCAAAGGGGCACAAAACCCACTGAGATATAGAGAAGCCCTCAGGCCCCCTTGACATTGGCTTGCGCTACCTCTTGGTTCTGTATCCATGGAGATCTGAGCCTGGCTCCTACTTGGTCTTCTATTAGTTATCTAGCCATTGAATTCACCTCACTTAAGACAATACTTCTATAGCAATTAAGCCACTAATATCGTTAATATTATTAATACTATTGTTAATATTCTGCTTCCAAGATCAAGCAGATCTGCATATAGGTTTGTCCATAACAAGACACCTGTTGGTTTCTAAACATCCTATTGAACCCCTCAACACACTTGAAGCTCCTTTTTACCCCAGTCTGTTAAGTCACTTTGTGGGAAAGGCAGGATGCAGGGAGGCACAGGGTGTAGGAGGATGGAGGAGCTAGTGATAGAACAGAAAGACCAAGCAAACCCATTTAAAATCCAGGCCTCACTTGTGTGATCTGTACCATTTTTGGCTGCAGCAAGCCAATTAGACTTTCTCAGCACAGCACCTATTCATGAGCCTGAATACCTTCTCTTGTTCAAGTGCTGTCAACAAAGAAGTTTGGTCTGAGCTGTCCAAATATTCTATAATTAAGATGAATTAGCAAGTGGAAAAACAACAGCAGCAAGAAGAAAAAAGGAAACCATTATGCAGAATACTAAATTCCTTCCCTGAGCTTTAATTCTGAACTGACAGACCTGTCTTCTTTCTTCTTTGCTGGCTTTTCTTTCCCACTTTCTCCCTCACCACTTCTCTTTCCTCTGTTTAGAGAAGAATGAAATAGACACAACCCACTACTAAACTGAAGCACTGTTGCTTTCATATCTTTCTTTTTTTTCCATACTTACTCCTTTAAGCTCACAGGACTTCTACCCATTTCCTCCCTGAAGCACTGGTTAAACCAGAACAGTCAGATGTGATGGGAAGCAAGTGAACAGAGGAAATATGTTCCTGCGACCTGGAGTCTGGAAGCACTGCTCTTGTCATCAGAAAGTAAGTGCCATTTCTCTAGAAGAAAGCAGAAATTTATATAGCTTTCAGCCTTGAATTTGAAGTGGCCATAAGTATCCTCTAAGAGATGGAAAGGGGGAAAAGGATCTTTCTTAGCCTAAATGTTCTCTTCTGTCTTCTCCCTTGTGGTCTACTGGCAAGATGTGGTGTTGGCACGTGTCAGACTCATGTCCAGGATCAACTCTTTCTTGGCTTTCCCTATTGCAGGTCACAGGAACAGTAGGAAAACTGAGCAAATAAACGGTAAAAGCAGGCCTAAATATCTTGCACTTCTTAGATGACTTTTCAGTCTCACAAGATCCTTAGCCCTCAGAAAAGGCTGTGAGATGCTTCTTTTCTGTCCTTATTTGTGCTTTTGGCTGCTGGAAATGCTCCTCCCCACAAACAGCAATACAAAATATAAAATAAATAAATTAAACCCATTGGGTCCAAATTAGGGAGGAGAGTGAGTGTGGTCTGAGCCCATCAGTCCATCAGTGGCGGAACCCTAAAGCTCCCTTCTTAAGCATTATTTCAGTGATCATGGGATTTCTAACCTGTCAGCTACAAGTTTTGGAATAGCTTCCTGCCACCCACAGAAATGCGGGCAGATTTGGGTTTTCTGGCTCAGGTGGGAATGAGTTTCTCAGCCCAAGATGGTTTGGGTCGTGAAAACTCTCCCAGGAACTACAACCTCTAAGCAAAGAAAGTCTGTGAGGTTAAGGCAGCAGCTAAAGTGGATACTTCTAAGGATTGCAACCCCATATTTTGGCAGTTCTTTGTCCCTTCAATCATCCTTTATGAACATACATCTCAGGAGAGTCTTTAGGTTGTTCCTGATATGATTTGCTAGATGTGACTGAACTCTGTCAGCGGCGTAAAAGGAGTCTTGGTCAGGAGGGGTTTCTGCTTACAAGAGAAAGGGCAGTTCTGGAGCTGGCTTAGGGACTAAGAAAATATCAGAGTTTATTTGGGATATGCAACAGTATTATTCCAGTTTGTAAAACTGTTCAAGTGTTTAGGAGACCTTTATTTCTTGTTGCTGTTTTGGGAGCCTTGGGCTTTTTCTCTCTCTTGTGGACTTCTGCTTCTCTGATGCAGGACATACCTTTACTCCTTGACTAATAAAATCTCTCCATTTGGCACATGGAATGAGCCATTCGTCTCTTAAAAGAACAAGGATATGCAGCTTTAAGAGTAAAAGACTGTAGGTAAAGGCTTTTTAGGAAGAGGTGGGCCTTTCGGTGTGGTTTTGCTACACATTTCTGCTGGAGGTGTAAGGAGCAATGGACATGAGGCAGCCCACTTTTCTGGCGAAGAGTCAAAAAAGCTGCTCATATTCTTTCGACCTGGGAAAGAAACTTACCTGCTTCACTCCCTGGTACCATCCTTTCCCAGAGAGCTCCTGTAATCGGATTCAGCCATTCAGAGACACTCAGAAGTAATGTCTGCATGGGAAGTTCAATACAGAGAACATTCAGCATCTAGCTACCCCTAGCCCTGATGTTCATCATCATTGCAGAAATGTAGCCATGTTCCTCATTACAAGCAAGATTGATGTATTTAGATTGCCCTGCAGCTCTCCTTAATCAGCTATCTAATTTTAGGCCTTTACATCAAGTCTGGGGAAGGGAGGAGGGAGGGAGGATATTGACAGAGTTCTTAAAATACTGTAGTAAAAACCTACACTTGTTAATCATTCTCTTTATCTGATTTATACCCAAAAGATATAAACTGTGCTTCCCTCACTCAACTCCTTTATTCCCTTCAGCAGCCACATTGGAAAGAGCTAAGATCAACTGAAAAAAAAAAAAAAAACTTTTATGAAGTTTCACATTGGATTTAGGTTCTCTCTATGGGATCTCTCATTGCAGCAGTATACTGACTTAACCCTTTCTTAGCTTCATGTTTGCAGAAGAGAGTGCCTCAGCTCTCAATTGCTATTTGCCTGTCATATTCTCAATCACAAACTCAGCAACTTTCCAGCCTTTTGGCTCTTTTCAACTACATTTGATGGAGGAAGGGTTTTTGACAGAAATGTCGGGCGGCTCCTGCTTGGAAACCCGGGGACTATGGTCTCAGAAAGTGTGATAGCATTCTGACTCCTGCAGGCTTGTGATTTATTTCTATGTCTCTCTGGAAGAGCAATGTCAATAAAAAGCTATACAATTCCTTCTTTTACTATAAAACCAAGTCAATAAGATATTATTGCAGTGGCTTGTTTTAAAGGAAAGCCTGGCAGCCAAAATCACACAGAGAAATAAGAAGGGGACCAGGAGGAATCCCCTAAATACAGAAGGTCTGTGTTTATCCACCAGGTGTGTTTAAGGCAGCGGTTCAGGTTCTGAATGTCATGAAGATAGACTTGATGCACAGCCTGGATGTTTGTATGGTCTCCCAGCAGCACTAGTTATGGAAGTGCAACTGTCTCTTCCAACTAGAGCCTTGCTGCAGCTCTCCACTCCTTGGGTCATAGACAAGGTCCTCACAGAACAAAAATCATTGTACTGGATTATTTCTAAGCCAGAAGTGACCTAACTTGATTCTTTATTTACCACAGTTCATTCATTTATGCTGAAAAGGTAGTGCACTTCAGGCTGAAATCCAAACAGCAAGCATAGCTGCAAGAAATATATTAGACACAATCTACAGCTGAAGTACAGAAGAGAACTGCCTACAAAATCTGTCCAAGGTAATCTTATCGCCTGTTTGGTGGGCATCCCATCCCCTGTCTGCCTCTTTCACACCTTTTGTATATATCTTAGCATATCTGAGTATGCATTAAATAGTGTTATTTAACAGTGGTGTGAATCTTACAGCTTGGCAGCTCTGAGAAACCCAATCAATCAAAAGTCTAATTTGTGATACTTGATGCATGCTCAGTAAAGGTTGGTCCTCACTCAAAATTGACTTCCACTGTTGCAGTATTTTGCCTATGTTGCAAATAGCCTTCCAATGAGCGTGAATCCTGTATTTCTCATCAGCAGTGTGAGATGGGTCTTCAACTAGTGCTTCTTGGAACACCAACTTTCATTTCTTACAACAATCAACCTTTAGCTAAATTAACAGCATTTGTTGGGGTACTCACAGGAACTTGTTCTATTTAGATCAGCAACCACAGTCCTAGAAGCTTTTGTTTCAGCTGGAACAATATGAGAACAGATGAACTAAATCACACCAGATGTGCTCTACCAAGCCTTCACTCTCTGGATCAAGAATGGGACAGAAGGAAGGAAAAATTATGAAAAAATGACTGTCCAAGGTGTCTCTACAGATCCATGGTTTTTGTGTATACTATAGGTATCACTGAAAGATAAAGTGATGCGGGAAGGAGTGGATACGGAGAGAGGGTCTGTAACCTAGCAAGCTAATCCAGCTGACAACTAGAGGGACCATTCCTCTACTCACATAGTCCAAATGAAATACATGCATTTCCCAGAGTAGTAGAGAAAAGAAATTAGCAGTCTGATGTTCACTAACCTCATTACTGTATAACTGATGGCAAAAAGAAGCAGGGATGGGCTGGTTACAACGAGTCCATTAATCAGGCCCCTGGTGAAGCATCTCAGCTAGAGTTAAAATTAACGTTAGCAAATTAATCGGGACTTCACAATGGAAACTGTGAAGCATATGGTGTCAGATAATGGAGAGGCTGTAGGTCTGAAGCCTCTGAAACTTCGTGTCTTCCTGAAATCTAATTAGACCCTAATGGAAGGAAGACTGAGTGAAGGCTCTTAATTGAAAATTACACTTCCAGTTCAATCAAAGCCTGCTTCCGTGTTGCTATTAAAGGCCTTTTAAAAATAGCTGAATTCTACAGTGACCTTGCATACAAAGTATTCACTTACAGAGAGTAGCTGTATGGATAATCGATGGATGCCTCAGTGATGGATTTGGACCCATTCTGTAATAATTCATGACTAGTGTGTATTGACCTGGTTACTGGGGTGTCATCTATACGAATGAATATATGGTTTAATTTAATAGGAGCTGTCCAGAAAGAACAAACAAGCAGGAAAAAGTGTCTCAAGGCAAGCAGTTCTTTGACAAACACTTCAGAAGTGTTGAGATAATGCACAGACAGGAAACAGCCTGGAAATAGAATTGATTCCAAAAAAAGTCACATACTTAAAAGGGAAAACTACTTCCAAAGAAGGAAAAATTGTTCACTAGGTGGTATATTAAGGCCCAGATGCAGTTTCACAAAACATTGGACATGTAATGAAGGTACACAGATTAGTGAGTGAAGGTACCCAAATGCAATTAGAGTAGGCTCCCTCTATAAATTCTGTTGCAGATCTCAGTACCAAACAACTTATATAAATGCCACTGGAAGTAACAGGACAGCGATAGTGAGCTGGGTTCAAAATAGGCAGCAGAATACTTCCATCAAAATCAGCAGGAATTATATGACTCTTTGAAAGTCCAGGCTAGAATTTGCTCAGCAGGGACTGCTCGATGAAAGCAAGGTCAGAAGTACTGGTCTCGTCTCAGACCTTCAGACTTCAAGATTTTCTATTTTCCTGACTTCTTAGCCTCACATCTGAAACTTTTCATGTCAAGACATCTGAAGGCAGCTCTGCTCAACTCTATGAATCATTCCACTTTCCTGTTTGGTACACCACTCAGAAGTAAACCTCATACCTGTCTATGTGGTCTGTGAAGCAACCTCTAAATCTGCTTGCTTGTATATAGCTACAGCAGGTTTGTCCTTCATTTCCCTTTCCTACAGCTCAATTTACCTGTCTGAATTCATCCAGCCCCAGCATTCCCCAAGCCTTGCCACCCCACTGTTCTGCCTTGCAAGTTTGCAGATCTCCTTGTAGCTTCCCCAGCTTCTCCTGTCAGTTTAATTTTTATGGCTCGGTTTGCCTTTACTCTCAGCAGTAGTGTCTGTGCTCCTTCTCGTATCCACCAATGATTATAATGCACCCCATGAAGTTTTGCTCTCCTGATACAGAGTACCTAGCTGAAAGGTGATGATTCTTCCTGTAGTAGGATTTTTTCCCCTCGAATTTTGATTGTGAGTCCTGTGTAACTCACGGATTTCTTTCCAAAGTTTGATGTTGCTGGTTGCCTCTGAAGTGAATTTCCCCTTCAGTATACATCTCTCCCTCTCTTTCTCTTGGTCTTGAGGTTTTACAGGTTATGACAGGAGATGCATGAGCAATCATTTGTTCGTAGGTTGTCTGACATCAACTCATAGCTCAGTTTGATCAGCTGAAGCATGGAATGGAGTGGAATGGGTGCGATTCTTACATCCAGATTGAAAAAGTAAAACTCATCTTGCAGGAGATGCTGGCAAGGCATGGGCATTACCAGAGCAATGTCAACCATCCCCACGCGTACAAACAGCAGACTAGGGAGCACTAGTGGCCAGGACCGTGGCATGCCAGTTCATGCAGAAGGGCACATAGGAAGGATTTTTCCTCCTCTTGGGCTGTGCAGTACAAAAAGCATGGAAATTATCCACAAAAGAACCTCTTTACAGTGACTGGTGAGCGCTTCAGGGGCAGTTCTTCTGCTTTAAATGGGGAGACCCTAATGGATCCAAGTACTTTGCTGGAAATTCATTGCAATGCCAGATAGTTTTGTGAAATGCGGCTGGCAAGCTGTAAGGACAATATCAGAAAAGTAACGCAGTGATAACTTAGAAATGCTTAGAGCAGCTCATGGAATAACAGTGAAATAAATATTCTACCAAACAGAGTTTTGCATATGATGTCTCCATATATATTCCAGGAGTTCAGTAGGTAATTAATTACTATGTCAGAGGTAATTAGCAAATTAGTTAACAAAACTGTACCAACAAAGGTAAGTAATTACTGCTAATAAATATTACATCTGTGTATATTTAAATTCCCACAGCCAGCTCTGCATTGATTTACAGATGGTGTCAAGCAAGCATTATTTCCCTCTGATGCAAACTGAAAAAGCCTCTGCTTAGGGCAGTGTAATCTTATATCTAGGCCATCTCCATCCAGGTGATTTACATCCCAAGCTTTTACATAAGGTACATTGTCAGTCAGTCTCCTTCCCAAACTCACCTCACCCCAAGAAATCCACTGTATCCGTCCATTACTGTCATGTTCAAAACATCTTGCATTTGATTAAGTCAAAACAAAGGCTCCTCTTGGAAAAAAAAAGAAAAGAAAAGAGGACATAACTGTCTCAGAATGACAAAAGGTGCACAAACAATAGCCATTGCCCTTTAACTCTCCCTATTGTCATTCTGTTCAATTGCCTCTAGTCAGGAGTGAAGCAATTTTACCGATACATTATTACGTATTTGAGAAACTCACTGAGGTGTGCCTGTTCATTGTCCATGAGTTTTTACTGAAAACACAGCACAGTGACATTCCACTGGGCAAAGTATGAGTAATGTCTCAAGTATCATATACCAGTAACTACAGACAGAAGGATAACTGGACCGTTGCCAGCAAATCTGAAGGCAGACAAAATCCAACCAAATGCAAAGCAAACATTTTAAACCATGTTTATGGTTGTTAAAGTACTAACAAATCAAAGGGAGTCATGGTTCCTTCATCTCATCCTGTCCTCAAGCCAAGTCTACAGGCACTTGATTGATTTCATTTCTTTCGTTCCCTAATATAAGTTTCCAAAACCAGGCAGTTCCGCTCCTGTCAATTATTTGCTGCTATTCCTGTACAGTTCATCTATTCTTTCTACTGTTGCTTCTTCTTAAGGTATCTTCTGGGTAACCTCATGTCTTCCTTGATTTCCACATAACTCCTTCATCTGCCCATCTGGACATGCACAGCTAGTTCCAGCATTGTTGTTTCACTTTTGATTCAAATGAATAAATAACTCCATGGGAGCATTCCCACATCTCTTTGTTGGTGGAAAAGTGTCAAGATGCCTTCAAAAGTTTTTATTCTCCAAGATGTCTGTTTTTCCCTGTCTGGCACTTTAGCAGTTCCCCGCATCTCACAGCAATGTGTTATGTTTGAGGTAACGTTTAAATAGGATATTCTCTTGCTTGTTCTAGTGCTGTGGGTCTCTCACTAGAAATCAAAGCTCTTTGATCTATTTTAGCATATTTGAGGAGCAAATAGGTAAAATTCTACAGCCCGAGTTGAACAGGATGCTGGAAAGAGTGGTCTAGTGATCTTAAATATCTGCTTTTTTATTGATTAGCCCACTGAGAAAACCTTTGATTTCCTAAGTTTTATTCTAAACTCTTTCTAAGCTTCATAAGACTGACTCAATGAATGTATAAGATGTAAAGTGAAACTAGGATCAGATATGACACATTGCAGCTCAGATCCCCCCTTCAATCCAGTTTTGGGTTACTACTGTAGTGTTTCAGCCCGTCTCATCAAACTGTCAAGGCAGCATCTTCTTCAGGGGCGTGTTCTCATCTTTACGAACTCAACCAACATGGCACTGGGATCCAGTGAGAAGAAAAGCCTCTTACCGAGCACAGTAGAACTTTCTGATAGTTTTTGTGTTTTCATGGAGCCCATGAAATCTAGGTTCACTCTTTCCTGAGTCACCCTGGTCAATTCATTTCACACTTTTGTCCATCTGCAAAGTGGAAGTAATGAAAGTGATTTCTTTTGTAAAGTGCATTAAGTTGTTTTCATGGACGATGGGGCATAACAGATACTTCAACAAATGTTTCTTATTATAGAATCTGACCCTTTCCCCATCAGATACCCACCTGCAAGCTCCGAAAAACCTTTTCCTTTGCAAAGGTACATCATAGAGGGAATCAGGGAGTGTTAATCACCCTAATTATGGGTATTTTTTTTAATATATATATTACTTTTAAGGTCACAGTGGAAATTTAAACATGGTCTTCAGATTTCTCTGTCTTTTCCCACTCTTTTTTCCCACTCTGTAATTGAAGACTTTTTCATGGCAACAGCAAAGAAAGACTGGAATAACTGAGAAAAGAAAAACAGATAAAACTTAGAAATCAGAGCAAGAGTTTCACAAGAGCTAATCTCCCTTTTCCAATTCAAAACTACCCTCAAAAAGAACCTAATCAACTGTCTTTTCTACGTCCCTGTGAACAGAGGAATCTTTTCCTTCATTTTAATTGGCCAGTTTCTTTTTTAATTATACATGTTCCTCTGTTCTTCTCAGTTCCATCAAATACTGGAAGAAGACATTTGATTCCAGCCTAATGCGTTTTGGCTGAATCAAAACTCCCAAGTTTCAAGTTTTTTTTCCCCACTCACAAAAAACCTTTCTTACTTACTGAAGTTTCATCAGAGGCCTCTTGCAATTTCTGCAACCATATATTCACACTGATTTTGCAAAGGTTCACATCTGCTTCTCCCTTCACTGCCTTAATAAGTAAAACTCAGAGCTTCTGACTAATTTGATGTGAAACTGAGTTCCTAAAATTGAAGAAAAGTGTTTTTGTTTATTGCCAGTTGATAAATTGGGAGTGAAATTACAGCTCTGCCATGGGCAGAAGAGCTTTTCAAATTGGTTATGTTTCTTAGCACACTTCATATTTGGAATTCAAAACAGGAAAACTGGCTGCAATGCTTTGTGTCTGGTGCATGGGAAGTCTGAGTGAATGACAACAATGATCCGTTCCAGCCTAATAAACCTCTGACACTATTAGCTATATATTTAAGAATTTATCAGCACTTTTGCCAAGAGGGACAAACAAACATAAGTAGGGTTAAGAAACCCTCATAAATACAGAGTTTTGGGGTTGGGTTTTTTTAATGTTAATTTTGTCTCCATACTTTCAAGTTTGATTCAGAGTGGCTTATTGGAAAGTTGCTTAGTACTAATATGAGAGTAAAATAACAGCTGAATCCCTATATCTCCAACTGTATGTATTCTACAATGTGTGGGATCCTGATACCCCGTGAAAAACAAATACCTCAGAAAAACAAAACTATGGTTTTAAAGCAGAATTTCTCCCACAGACTTAGCTTTACAAATCTCGCATTTCACACATCCCACGGAGTTTCATTGCCATTCTTTCAGCTGCTTCTGAAGATATTGTGCACAAAAATCCTTGAACAGTATCCCATCAAAAGAGCAGACACTCAGCTGGGAAGAGAGATCTCAGAGGCTTTCCACTGCCATGGCAGTGTCTCTACAGTAAATCTCTTCTGTGCTAGAAACAAGAATTATCTCAGACTACATGTGCAAGAACAAACTCCCACAAGACCAAGAACAATTTCAAAGTTTTTTGGAGAGTGCCAGATTTCAGCCTGCTTTCCCCAAAAGAGACAAAGGATGGCAGAAGCAATAAAAACAAGGCAAAACTCATGAGAAGCATACCTCTTCTCATACTGCCCTTTCTCATAGCAGGATGGAGGAGGAAAAAGCAAATGTTACAAGGCAGATGTTACAGAACTTAGCACACAACTGTAGGGCATTCTGGTAAGATCCAAGAAATTGAAGAAGGAACATAGAAATTCATGGCTGAAAGGAGCTCAATACGATTTGCTCTATACCCTTAACTAAGTGGACAGAATAGACATAGTTCCACCTCCTGTGAGAGGTTTATCTCACTCATCTTTACATTTTCACTTCCAGGTACCTACAACATTACCACATTACCTATCCCAATACCTGTGCTTCCAGTCAGAGATCGGCATAATGTGCCAAGTCAAGGAAGTAGCACATAAAGTACACTGGAAATAGTTGTGGATTTTAGTGAGGTGCCGCACCTCAGCAAGGAACAGTTTTCAGGGAGACCAACTCAATGTAACAGATCATTAGACCAACTCCGAAATCTTAAAAAAAAAAAAGACAAGCTTCCGTGCATACAAAGCCCCTGATCATTTCATGTTGTTATTCACCATCTGTGTTCAGACCTTCAACTCCAGCACCTACATCCAAAAGGAGATCAGTGAGACTCAAATTCCTAAATCTTTTGAATTATTCTGAAAACTCTCTTTTTTATGAACAAATTCATCCTTTAAGTGAAGCGAAATCACAATTTCCACTTCTTCCATCATCTTCTCATTCCAGAAGCCGTCTCCATGACAGCACTCAGTAAAAGATATTCCTCCTCCTAAAATGGTCGCTGTCTTCCATATGTTTATCTCATGCATGGATAGATTAAAAAGCTGCTGCTCATTTCTTTCTGAGGGAGTTAAAATTCACAAAGACCCACTGAAGAAGTTTTACAGGGATTGCAGAAGAATATAAGCAGCAGAGAGGCATTTAAGCCTCTTCCTTCTTTTTAATCGAAAAACTGTTTGCAGTTATGAAACAGGGACAAGAGACCTCATTCACACTACTTCTGGCAGCATTTCTGTTCCTTTTAGCTCTTGGCAATGCCTACATATACCTAGAAATGCGGAAAAACTTTCTGATAAGAAATTCTTCCAAACCATATTTGTAAGTGGAGTAATCCATGCTTGACCTACATAGAAACCATTTTGAGCTTCACTACTGAAATTCAAAGTGGCACCTGCCAGTTAACGACAAAATCTCCTTATTACTTGAACAGAAGAGAGAAATCCAATTTGATTTGCAAGTTCACTAAGGATACATCTATATTGCAGAGCTGTAGAGGGAGTTGTGAGCAGCATTCTCCTCATCTCTCTGAGTGTCAATGTCATCTGTCTGGCTTTTTGTGGCCCAGGCTAATTGTCAGGAGCTACTGACCCTGAGCACAAGTAAATTAAAGCTGTTGTCAGGTGAGGCAGCAAACTGAGAGGGGCAGGAAGATTGCATCCTGAAGTGTAGAAGAGACGTAGTACCATAATTCTGGGCTGTCTCAAAGAGGAGGTCTCTCAGGTAACATTCTCCAAAGAGGAGAGGTCATCCAGACCAGCCTTCCCACCAGGCAGCCACAGCCTCAGCACATGCATGCGCTGTCGCAGGTCAGCAAAGAGCCAGCAATGGAACGGCCGTGCCAGGAGCAGCCTTCTAGCACCAGTCTTGTTCCCCGTGTGGAGAAGCAGCAAATATTTGGAGCAAATTCTTGCTGCCACAGCTTTACCCCTTCTTGAGATAGCTTGCTTAAAACCATTAGAAGTTCTTCCCATTGAGCTAGTGACACTTTCTAACAGAGGTGTGCTTTAGGCAGCTAATAGAATGTTTGGGCTATTATAAATGCAGATCTCAAAGTAAAACAAAATCAGTCACTGCTTGTTGTGATAAAGGAACTGGAGTCTGGAGTGCTTCACAATGGCTCTTGCTACAGACAAGGAAACAACATTTTTCAGCTCCAACACGGACTGCAAGCTTTAGTTAACCATGTTTTATGGAGCACCCCAGTGGTATAGTGGCTGCACCTAGTTTAATACATAAGGAAACTGAGTTATAGAGAAAAAAGTCATTAAAAAGGCAAGCTGAGCCTTTCTCAGCAAGTTTTCCAGAAGTCTTGCTGTTCCACAAGTGTGCATCGTGGGAGATGCAGTTGAACTATTTTCTTCTAGAAGAAAACGGAGTATATAGTATAGCTGCCTATATGTGCCACAGAGGTATTGCTGATGTAGAAAATAAGTCAATCTTCACAATATTCACATTTTTATAAAATACTATTTTTTTTCCCAGAGAACTGATACTTTTGTTGTTTAAAAGCTAATTTTTTAGCAGAAAAGTTGACAGGCCATTTTTTTCTAGTGCCTGAACCCACTCTTGCTCCAGAAGACAGATCTTCTACATATTTTTCATTTCACCAGTGGGAACAAAACCTTGTGCACTCCCTCCTTCTTATCCTTCACAGTGCTGATAATGTGAGTTATTCACTGCTATAATGCTGGCAAACAGCAAACCAAAAAGCTCAGAACAGAAACACTCTTAGGGCTTAATTCAACAATATTAGCCAGCTCAAGGTTGAGGTGACAAGTTAAAATGGAATTCCTTATTACTTCAGTTTTCTTTTCATAAAAAGAAATAGAAGAAGAACAAAGAGTTTCCACAGTGCAGCAATTTCTTGCCACACTGAGTCTGCAGAGCCAAGAAAGTGTTGCGGTCTTAGCAAACATGATCAGAAGAGACCAGTCCTCATTTTCTTCACAGGGACACGGCATACCTTAAGTGTCTTCGCAGACAGCTGCCCTCCCTCAAATATTATCACAAAGCCCTCCAAAACAATGTGATCTATAAAGCCTGCCAAGCCCCAGTTACCCCCACAAAAAACTACAGACCAAGATGATTCAGCGTGGATGAAATTAGTGTCCATGAACACAGGCACGCTTATTTAGTCTCCAGTTACAATGACAAATCACCCTCATTTTCATCAAACAGCTGTCAGCACTTTTACAACAATTAAGACCTGAACATCACCTCCTGACTTTTAAAGGCAGACATAACTCTTAACAAATTTGTTTCCCACTTTTCCTTTAATTTCATCCATGCAGATAAATTGTGCTCTTTCTGACTTCCCACCTGAGAGACAATCTGTCAGTCTTCAGAGCTGAGGTGGTTGAGGCAAAATCTACTCTCTGCCTTTCAGTTCTTATCTGGGGATAACTTGGTTAATGCGCTCTCCAAATCAGTAGGCTGGTACGAATGCAATCCCAAAAATTATTACTGCAGTGAGATAACAAGAAGCAAACACATAACAGTTCTGGTAATTAAGAGCTATGACCACCTGCACCTGTGATGATTTTCTGTCACAGGGAAACCTGGAATCAAGACTAGGCAGCTTTTCCAGTCAGGCTGTTGATGAAGCAAGAGTCAATACAGGGAAACGATCTCATCCACCAAACAGAATATATCAGAACAGATAGTCATGGCAGGGTTTTTTTGACTCTCTGAATTAAGAAACAGCCAGAATGCAAGACTAAAAGGCATAAAAAAATCTGGAAATTACCCCCTTAGAGTCAACGTGCTCTGACAATGTTGGCTCCAAGTGTTTGTCTGTTCAGTTTTCCAAGCTGAAGGCAGCTATTGCCTGCATGGACATCATTTCCCTGTGCTTGTATTAATGGCAAACCTCTCCAAGACGACTCATCTAGATCTGTAAGCACAAGCCAACCTTGCCTGAAGTCAGAGAGTTCACTCCAGCATGACTGTCTGATGTGATGCTCCCAGCAGAGGCAGATCGCATCGTGCTGGTGCGTCTACCAGCAAGTGCCAAGCTGGTTTGCAGTAATTCCTTACACTCTGCTTGTATTTGAAACTTGAGTGTCTCCATGTTCCTAGTGCAAAGAGGAGAGTTTGGAGAAAAGCGTGAAATTCTAACCAGGGAGCAAGCATCAGCTCTCCCCAGAGCTTTGCAGCTTTTCTCACCTGAAGGGAGATTATCATTGATGAGAGCTGTGAGCACACTCACTGCCTGGTTCATTTTTTGCATTTGTTTTAGAAACTTCCTGTACCAATTGCTCTGGAACTGTCTAAAGGTGACTGCAGATGAAATCCCAGAAAACACAGACACCATCCCCTTCTGAAGATTCATACATCTATTGTATTATTGATAATAACATACCTAATGCCTACCACAATATTTGAGGCATGGGGTTTCGCTTGGGGTGGCCAGAAAGTTTTTCTCAGTGGGTGGTGGACAAGAAACCTACTTTACTCATAGCTTCCATGTTTTCCTTACTGTTTTGGCATGGCAGTTTCGTTCCTGGCCAAGAAATTTCTCTGTCCAAGCACCAGGATCACACCGCCCTGGAGACATTTACCTCCAACTTGAAAGCCAAGTTGTAATTATCAAGCAGGCAATGCACTTCAGAAAGAGAGCAAACTGCACAGCAAAATTCACTCCTGCTGAGCCCAGCTGTGGAGATAGTGTTGTTTGGGACTTTCCTCTACAGTCATACCCATAATAAACCAGGACATCCTCCATTCTCACTCCAAATATGACGCTCCAGAAAGAATTACTGGGACATTTTTGGCCTGGCATCAGCCAGGGTATTGTCATATTGTGATCACACCTGCTTACTGGAAACAAACAGAAACATATTGTAAGCATGAAGCTGCCAAAAGTTTAGTTCTTAGACTTCCTTTGGAGTGTTTTTATTCCATGATGCCCCATCCCATGGTGATTGTGATTGCAGATCCATTTCAATGTTGGGTGAAGTTTCCAATTATTTTTCTTTACTAGGGTGTTTATTCAGTAGTCTCACACTAAGTTATCACAGGGAGTTGTGTTTGTATGGAGGGAGGAAAGAAAATATGAGCAAACTTCCTCTATTGCTGAAATCAACATTAGCACTAATGACAGATGAACTTTCTCATATTTACAGCCCCAGTACAGTGGAAATATGATTAACAGAAGATCCTCGGACATCGCCTTAGAAAACTCAAGGAAGCTATTATTTTTATTGTCTAAGAATCTAATTTACATAATCATTACTTAGGTAAATATGACAAGTATGACCCACAAAAACACTCAGGATATCATATTCTATTGGCTTACCTCAACGATGTTTCCAGTGACCTCATTGTAACATTAAATCATATCATTATTTTACTTGACCTGAAAACCAAAACACATTTGAAGCCAAAAAAATCCTGCTTTTATGGAATGCATTGACTTTTTTAAATATCAAAGCATTTCTTCTTTCATCTTGGTTAAACCCATTCCGATGACAATAAATTGACACATAAATTTAATTGCTATAGCGCCTACTTGCCAACAATACAGCACATAGGCTGTGTTTTTCTTTAGCCCCAAAATCTCTGCTCTGACTCTGGTACACGCCTACACAATAACAAACCAGGGAAAACTGCAGTGCTCCTTGATCAGGAGGAAGATTGGTGGAGAGGACAAAGGTTAACTCAGGCAGTGCAAAGCGCCTGTGACCTGTCCCCAGGATACCAACCTCTTCTCTACCAGACTGTCAAACCTCAGTCACTGGGCTGAGATGGTTTGCAAGAACTGATAGGAGTAACCCTTTTCCATCTCAGCAAAGATTCCGCAAAGCCAGGTAATATGCAGTACATCTTTCCTGCTGCTAATTGTGTTTTTTAGACACCAAGTCCCTTCAGGAATCAAAGAAATGCCTGAGATGTTCTTGTTGAGCTCAACCACACATGACAGAGCAGCTGTGTGTGGACACACAACATGCTTCTCGGATCACTGCAAACTAATTAAGGATTTTCTTCCCAGCACAGATTTATTATTATTATTATTATTATTATTATTCCAAATGCATTGGCTCATGAAACAATTAGGCTCAGAAAAAAAACTCCCTTGCTTCTAGGTAAGGAGGCTGTTCTATAACTCAGCTTTTCTTCCGGTCCTTCCTTCTAGAGTTTCAGTGCCTGTCTAATTGTGCCTAGGCTGCATCCTTCCGATTTCTTGCCCACAGAGACAGCTGTACTAAAGAAGGTGGACAAGAGCTGGGGCCTTCTGAAGGAACAGCAACAGCGGACTATGGCAAATTTTTCAAAAGCTTGCCAAAGTCAATGAAATCAAGTTTGAACTTCCCTGAGAATCAAGCTTCCAAAAACCCAGGTGCAAGTTAACAAGAAAGATTTATAGCATCAAATACTAGGAACCCCAAAGGAATGGCATGCCAATGCCCTGTATAATGCAAATTCCATCTTACCGCTCAGTGTGGTGTGAAGCTCATTGCCCAAAGGGCAATAGCCCTGATCTGACAAATTCAAAAGAGGACAAATCAATGCAAGGTTAAAAAACCCTCCTCTGTCAGTTCAGAGAAAAACAGGAGATGTGGACTGAGCCTTGCTTCATCCTGTGCTTCGTGCATCCTGTGCAATTATTTGTTTGTCACACTTGGCTACTGCCCAGTTTAGCCAAGACATTTGGTTAATTTCTTCCCAGAGGAGGAAGTCGAGGTCCACGCATGGTTCATTTACAAGTATGCGTGAAATCAGCTTCTGCTGAGTAAGAGATGAACTGGACAACCCTTTGTGCCTGTCTTTAGGCTCTTGTTGGACATTTTTGAATGAAAAATACTCACTCATCCTCTGCTTTCCTCTCACTGTATTCTGGGCCTGTGTCTTATCTTTTTCTTCCTATTGTCCATCTCCAAGGGGTTAATTTAGCTTCTTTGTCCTTCTTAGGTGCATATAAACACAAACGCTCACATAAATCTGCTAAAATGAAGAGCTAGACAAGACCTGTACCTCTCTGCATCACCACCCACCTCTGGAGCACACCCACATGCATCTTGTACCATGATCCCATACTGGGTGGAGATTACTCTGATTTCTTATAGAAACTTAGTCACCCTCTACACCTATCTTAACTACTAGGTAAAGGTAACACAGAAGTGTCAGAACTTTTTCATTCCGACAGCAATCTCACCTTACTGGAATCTAACTAAGAGTCCCAACAACCAATTAGATTTTAATTTCTGCATACCAAGGTCAGCCTCCAACTCCTCAGGGCGCCCCTGGGACTAGTTGGCCATCTCAGGTGCAGTGTAATTAGCCTGTGATGTCTTGGGATCTGGTAGGAGTTAACCACACCTTATGAAAAAGACTAACAGCATTGCAAATTAAAGGTTTCAG